>NC_136061.1:729158896-729758896 GCF_964261635.1 Lissotriton helveticus
GTGATTTGATGAGTCACACTTATGTTTCTGTGACAATTACAGACGCTTAGCTGTCTGCACACTGGAAGTGGCTATTGGATCTATGCCAAGTTTGGTAGGATGTGAGGGCTGGTGTGGTGATATGGCTCCATGCTTTTTGAGTGAACTGGCAGGGTGCATGCACTGTCTACGTACCTGTTCTGTGGCACATTTGTGGGGAATTTCTGACACATCTTTCTGGGTGTGTGGTGGAGTGCTCCATCTTGCTCAGCTGTGGGAAATGGGTGCCTGGTGGGAGTTGTAGTGCAGGCTTCCCACCCCCAAACACCCTCCTTGTTAAGACGGCTACCTACCTGTTAGGTGAAGGTGAGCAATGTAATGCCTGCCACATGCTTCTGGGTGGGGGGAGTGTTTCATCCTGCTCTGCTGTGGGACAAGAGGGCCTGGTGGGAGTAGCAGTGCTTGCTTTCAATGAACAAACTGCCCTCCCTGTAAAGATAACTACCTACCTACAATTTTGGGGAGAGCAATGCGATGTCTGCTACATGCTTCTGGGAGGTGTGGAGTGTTCCACCTTGCTCAGCTGTGGGACAAGGGGGCCTGATGGGAGTTGTAATGCTTGCCTCCCACCCACAACCCCCTCCCTGTGAAAATGGCTACCAACCTGTAAGTTTAATGTGAGCAAACCCCCCTCCCTGTTAAAATGGCTACCTACCTGTAAGTTTAATGTGATTAATGGAATTGCTGCCACATGGTTCTGAATAGTGGGTTTGCTCCATACTGCTCAGTTGTGGGATGAGGGTGCCTGGTGGGGGTTGTAGTACTGCTGCCATCCACAGGCACCCCTCCAGGTTAAGATGGCTAGCTCCCTGAGGAGCAGAGGAAGGGAATGGTTACACGTGGCTCTTGGATGGGGGGGTGCTCCATCTTGCTCAGCTGTGAGGCAAGGGGGCCTAGTGGGAGTTGGAATGCTGGTCTCACACCCACAAACCCCCCTCCCTGTTAAGATGGCTACCTACCTGTAACTTTGGTTGTTAAAATACAAGGGCTGCCACATGTTTCTGGGTGGGGTAGAAGTGCTACATCCTGCTCTGCTGTGGGAAAAGGGTGCCTGGTGGGAGTTGTAGTGCTGGCTGCCTTTCCACAGGCACCCCTCCCTGTTAAGATGGCTGGCTTCCTGTGGAGCAGAGGAAGGGAATGATTACACGTGGTTCTTGGATGGGGGGTGCTCCATCTTGCTGAGCTGTGGGACAAGGGGGCCTTGTGAGAGTTGCATTGCTGGTCTCCCACCCACAAACCCCCTCCCTTTGAAAATGGCTACCTACCTGTAAGTTTGATGTGAGCAGACACCCCTCCCTCTTAAGATGGCTACCTACCTGTAAGTTTGATGTGATTATTAGAATGGCTGCCACATGGTTCTGGGTGGTGGGTTTGCTCCATCCTGCTCAGCTGTGGCACAAGGGTGCCTGGTTCGAGTTGTAGTGCTGGCTGCTTATCCACAGGCACCCTTCCCTGTTAAGATGGCTGGCGCCCTGTGGAGCAGAGGAAGGGAATGGTTACACATGGCTCTTGGGTAGGGGGAGTGTTCCATCCTGCTGGGCTGTGGGATGGGGGTCTGGTGGGAGTTGTAGTGCTGGCTGCCTGTACACATGCAACCCAGGGAGTGTTGCTAGATACCTTTGGGGTGAATCAGAGTGAGTTAATGTTGGATCTGTGAGACATGTGTTGGGGAGTGTGTGGTGCACATGAATGGGCCTAGGTGCGAGGTATAGCTTTGTAGGTGTGCAAGGAAGTACATAGCAGTGTGATGGTAGACATTTGTTTGTACTTACCGGCCTCCACTCCCCCAGCTATTCCTGTGAGACTCTCTGGATGCACTATGGCAGGCACCTTCTCCTCCCATGCAATGAATGTTCTTGGTGGAATGGGAGGGCCACCACCAGTCATCTGAGCCAGGTGACGGTTCTTAATGTTCCTCTCTTTTACCTGTCTCTTGAGGTCATGCCACCGCTTCCTCATCTCCTTCTTGGAGCGCGGGGTGGTCCCTACTGAATTGACTTTGTTGACAATCCTTTCCCACATTTGGGTTCTGGTGGCTAATGGTGTCTGTTGGACCAGGTTACCAAACAATTGTGGTTCTACTCTGATTAACTCATCTACCATGACTGACAACTCATTGTCAGTGAATTTGGGCATTTTTTTCTGTGCCATGGGGTGTAATGTGTAAAAGAGTTAAAGGTGCAGGTGTGAGAGTGGTGGTAATGTAAGTGGTGCATGTGTGTGTTGTGCTGGTGAGATGTGTAGTTATTTGCCTCTCCTTTGCTTTGTGCTGTAGGGTTTGGTCCTTCAGGGGTGGAGTATTGCAAAGGATTCTGGTCAGGAATGGGGCTGGTTTTATACTCAGCTATGTGGGTGTGTCAAAATTGAGTATTGCTGTCAGGTGTGTTGTGTGGGTTGTCCTGGACTTTGTATTTTTTTTGTTGCCATGGGAAAGTGTCATTAGATTGTGTTGGGTGATTTTGGGGGCTGAGCTAGTTTGATCTGTACACTTGGTGGCCTTGTTGTGTGTTTTTTTTGTCGACCACCATAATTGTTCCGGAGCGTCTGGGGCGGTAGGTATGCAACTGCCCTTCCGCCAGCCCTCCCATTCATCACTGTTTGCGATCGTGGAAGTCGGAAACAGCAGATCGTTCCAATGTCACCTCAATGGTATCCTAATTGTACATGCGGTCAATCTGCTGGGATTTGGGTTTTTCCGACACAAATCCGACCGTCGTGGATGGATCACCTCCTGCTCTGCCCGCTACCGGCTGTCTTTTGTGGCATAGTTCTACCGTGGTTTACCCCCAGTACGTACGGACGGTTCATTTCCAATACCACAGTAGTCGGAATGGTTTTCCAACCGCCATCCTAATAGACCCCTTTGTTCCTTCTCGAAGATGATTTATTCAGCATTCGGGTCTTGGTTGTTTTCTAGAGTTTCAATAACGACCTTTCTATATACTTCATGATATGATTCATGTTGAGGAAGTGGGTGCTCATTCGTGTGGTGGATTCTTTGAATGTTATGTTACTCCGGCGCTCACGGATCAATTTGCATGGACATGTGGTCATATATCACATGCGTGGTGTTACAGTTAGTTTGTCGTCTGAGTGACCAGATCATGTCATCAGTCAGCTGTAGGGTGTTGTTTTTTTTGGTCAGGTGACATACTGAACAGTGAACAAATGGGTAATGCCCTTTGATTGGTCTACTTGTCCATGGTATCAAATTGGATTCCTTCTGGTATTATTTTGGGTTTGTGTGCACTAGGATATCTCAGATATTCTTTGTTCTTTTGTTAGCAAATCTTGGTTGTAGCCATTTCAAGGTTCCTGAAGTGAGGATATGCCAGTTTTTGTTAATTAGCTTCTTAACCTGGTTTGAGGCTATGTTGTACGTTGTTGCGTAGGTGAGGGTGTTCTTATCCCTAGTTTTAGGTATCACTTCAAGGAGGATGTCTCGGTTCTGATTTCTTGCTCTTTTTTGACATTTATTGTTAATTGTGTTGAGATATTGTCTTTCTTTGAGATTTCTGCTTAGGTCATCTGCCTGATGTTTGTATACCTGTATACTACTGCAGTCCCTCCTGTTCCACAATAACTTGCTGTACGGGAGGTTTTCTCTCAAGGTTCTGGGGTAGAAGCTGATAAATTGAAGGAGGCTGTTTTGGGCAGTTGGTTTGTAAAAGGTCTTGGTGGATAGTTTATTGTTTTCTTTGTAGACGCTGATGTCAAGAAAATCTAATGTCGTCTCATCTGCAGTGTAGTTGAAATTGAAAAATTTATCCCTGGTGTTGATCCATGAGTGGAATTCTCTTAAGGTTTCTGGTTTATCTCCCCAGATCATTAGTACATCGTCTATATACCTATTCCAGAAGAGGATCTTTGTTTTGAAAGGATTGTTTTCACTCAGGATGTGTTTTTCTTCAAAAGTACTTACATACAGGCCTGTTAGACTGGGGTGAATGTACTGCCCATTGAGGTCCCGTGTGTTAGAAGGTATAGGCTCCCCTAATATTCAAAAAAGTGTTCTGTTAAGGCTAGGTGGCAGCACTCCAGAATGAAATGTCTCTGCATATTGTAGGACCAATTTTCTTTAAATAGTATCTCTTCTATGGTTTGTAGCATAGCTCCTTGGGGGAGGCTTGTATACAAGCTCTCTATGTCTAGACAGACTAGACAGGAACTGCCTTGTTGGTATGTCACATCTTTAAGAAGATACAGTAGATCACATGAGATTGGTGGACTTTTGTTGTACTAGAGGTCTCAGGTAGTAGTCTGCAAATTGTGACAGGGGTCCAACACAGAGCCTATCCCTTATACTATAGGTCTCCCTGGAGCTGGGTTCTTGTTCTTGTGAGTCTTTCATAGGGAATAGAAATAAGGTATCCACAGGTTTGAGGATCTTAGGTAATCTGCCTCATTTTTTGTGATCCAGAAGTTTGCTTCTGCCTCTTCTGTCATGATGTTGATGGTTCTTTTGAGTCTTTTAGTCGGGTCCAGAGAGATAACTCTGTAGTTTATATCCCCCGCCACTCAAACCTCAACCACAAGGTCCGCCAGGTCATAAACTCGAGCTGGCACCTACTAAACCATGAAAAAAACAAGGCACCCCTAACTTGACCTATTTTTTCTTTAAAAAAAAACAGAAATCTGAAGAATCATCGCATCAGGGGCAAGATATTGGAGACCCCTACCAACACTCAAAGTGCCATCACTGGCAGTAAACCTGTCTTTGGAAACCACAGATGCAGTACATGCCAAGCGTGTCCTCATGCTGTTACTAGCAACGTGATATATGTGGTCCTTTGTCCATGTGATCTCCCCTATGTAGGGGAAACTGGACGCGAATGCCGGATAAGAATAGGGGAGCATAAATCTAATATCAGAAACAAAAAAATCTCGGCCCCCATCGTTGCCCATTGGATTGAAAGATCACATTCTGAACTAGATCTCCGCTGGTTTATATTGGAAAAAATAAAAGCCAGACCTGGAACAGATCCCATCAACCTCCGCAAAAAAGAGATGTTTTCTGGATCTTTCTTATGAATTCAGTCACCAAGGGCCTTAATGAAGAATGCCCTTGGCATAACACCTTTTTATAACACCTCCTTTCCGTGGTGACACGAGATATATCGATCCAAAGTGAATCCGGATGAGCTTTACATACGTATAACACCTAGGAGTGTCTTACTCCTGCTCAAATGTAAACCTCGGTTATCAGAGTGATATTCTTCCCGATATAACCCTGTACATATAGATGTCATTGATGCACTGACCTGTTACGTCCTATTAGATGATGGACTAACTTGCCTATTATTCTGATGAACTTCCACAAGACAGAGTAGAGTATAGTATAAGACGAACAGAGAGGTTTGCTCGTTATTGTCATCCGTGTTTTTTTGGCCTGCAGATAAATGGTAATATACCAGCCCTCCGAATATAACAGTCTCAGTAAGACTCTAGATCTGTTTCCTATTGTTTTATGCCCGAGTTGCCCTTAGTCTTTTCTCCACTCCAAGATGGCGCGTCAGTGTGGAAACCCAGGCCTTCCAGCTATTCCATATAACCGATTTAAGAAGGCGCCCGATATCGGGAATTCTAGTCCGTCATCCATGCAACATATCTCTGCCCCAGCTGAATCCGATTGCGCCTACGTGCCTTTAAAACCGCTTCTATCATAGAAGGGTTTCACTTCCTTTCATCTATACGTCACTATCGGACGTAGAACGAAAGAACCCCTGCTGTCTGGAAGCACATTGCTTTTGGAAAACGGTAAGCGGCGTCATTACGCACCCTTTGGTCCCCCCCCTCTGGGCTCTGATTCTATTTATTATGTTATAAGACCTACCCTTTCTTTTCTGTGTAGGGATTTCGCCACCCTGAACCACCCATTTTACAGTAACGAGTGGATGACCTGAAGTACCCCTAATCTCCACTCCATGGAACCCAGACGCGACGGCCACATATTAGCTACCGTCAGGTGAGCGCTCTGATTTCCATCAAGACATCGATAATGTGCCCCTCCATTTCGGGATTTACTTCCGTTGTTCCATTCGCTTTATGTACAAGAATGTTCCCCATTGGGCCGTCCATCACCGGGATTCACTTCTTTATCAGTAACTGCCATCGGAGTTTCGTACACCGGAAGCATGATCTTGAGACCTTCTGAGAAAGGACTCTCGGGACATATTAACTATCACACTCTCTCTTTTCCATACAGTGTTTGATCATTTGCTATACGAAATCCAGTCTTTAAGAAAAACGATTGATACCGGTGTTGGACATCCCCTTAGTTATTCTAAGGTAGGGAACCATTTATTTCTTGACTTATGTGGCCAATTGAATAAAACCTGTGACAGTATACAGAACCACTCATGGTTAGAGTTGGGACCATCCCAAAAATTTTGACTAGGGCCTCCATGTATGCGCAAGCCACCCACCTTGACGATGCGCCCATATTCAAATGAATGACATCTTCCCTCCTCAATTTTTAGGTCTTGTGAATAGGGAGTTGCTTGTCCGTCTCTGAAATCAGGAATTGCGCATATATTACACAGTCCTTAATACCCTCCTTGTTTTTAACCTAAACAGAAAAGAAAAACAGGATTTTCTCTTCGGCTGAATAGAAATCCTTCTATACCAAAATTGGAAAACCTGGCCCCTGTGAACTCTTGGTTCATTTGAAATTCATCTGGACCCCAGGTAATAATTGATCCTATACCCATTTCAGAAACCCCTGACTAGCAATACATCGAATGAATGACCTGGAACCACTATGCAGTAATGAATTATTGAATGTTTTAAATGTAGATTTATGATTCCTTTGTCTTCACCTAGGCCTCAATCTGTGTTTGGCCTTAACTCTCCGATTGTGGGGAGTCGTATTCTGGGAGCCTTTATATGATATCAGAGCCTTAACCTTTAAATTTAACAAAATTTATCATAATGCCAAAATTAACTCTTATTTGTAACAATCCTAGAGACTTTCATGTATGAGATTATTCAATTATCTAATATCAGGAAATGTTTTTAATTTTCAGCTTGTTCGTTCCCCTCCATTGGCAGTATCTGCTTGCCCTGACGAAGGTGTTTTACACCGAAACGCGCGTCGGCGCTTCTTCCAAGAATGGCAGTATTTGAGTCCTTGTGGACAACATCTAACATCTAATCTGCCTTCTCACCTTTACGCCCCCGTCCGTGCAACTATAATCCCATCCTTTAGTTGTAGGCTATGCCAGTTACTTCCTGATAAATTGTTTGATTGCATGTGAGGTTGAGTGATTCCCTGAAGGTATGAATGTTTGTTGAGTCCCTAAAATTGCCCTGGAGTGAATGGAACCTTGAATAGTGTGAACATATCCTGTTCTTCATGTTATATGAAAAAATCACACTGACCCCATCTCTTGAATATTGTGTATCTATGTATTGAATGTTTTTTAGAAATGTCAGATTGTATAAAGACAAATACATATATATTTTCTATAAAAAGTATTGACTGATCCATATATACTCGATGTCTCCGGCTCTGATGCATTGTTTAGACTGCTCCCCCTACAACATGTGAGGATCCCTAGAGGACCTTAGATATCTACCTTGGCAGGGTGTCGCTCTTTCTATTTACATTGTTCTAAACCCCCTCCCTTCCTGCCTATATCATTCACCGTACTGGGGAACCCCCTTCTATTGTGTAGATAACTCTGTAGTGTCTCTCGTCCTGTAAGAGGTCTGTGCATTGTTTATGATAAGCAGATGTCAATACGATGACGATGCCTCCCCCTTTTTTTTATCTGCCGGTTTGATTATCAGATCTTTCCTTTGTTGTAATTCCTTAAATGCCAATTGTTCTTTTTTTGTGATGTTCATAAATGGTTATTTTGTGTTTGTTGTTAGTGATTCGACTTCTTTGAACAGGGCTTGTTCAAAGGCTAGTACCTTTACTGCTACTGTATGTGCTGGGGTACAAAAAGTGGATTTCAACCTCAAGTTACTGTCTACCCCTTTGTCTGTTGTCTGTCTTTGAAATTCGCTTTTAGTTTCATTTTGCAACAGAACTCAGCGATCTCGCAATGTATTTTGAATTGATCAAGTCTTGGGGTAGGTAGAAAACCTAATCCTTCGTACAATATTTTTAGTTGGTCTTCCGTAAGTACATGTTCGGTTAGGGTGACGACTAGTGATTGGTTGTGCTGAGTCAAGGTCTGTCTCAATCCTTGAACATGCTCCGATTCTGTACTCTTTGTTCTGTTTTGTTCCAATGTACTCCTTTCTTTCTGCCTCTTCCTTGATTCTGGTCTCTTCCTAAAAAAGATGGTCACATTATGGGGAATGGTTGTGGTGTTTGGTTATGTATGTAGGGATTGATCCACACTTGCAATTGAGGATGGTATGGTTGAAATGCCATTATTTGTTGGTCTCCAAAATTGGGTGTGCTCCAAGGCTTGTTCCGTCTTTGCGTGGGGTTGCTACCTCTTATTCTTCCACGTTGTTGTTGTTTGTTTTCTTCACTGCGATTCTAGTCTGAGCTGTCGGAAGAGTTACCAGCAGACAAATCATTGTCATTCAAGGGTTCTGGCGGAGTATAGTCATTGGTGGTATAAGGGTAAATTTTTTCTTGCAAGAACAGCTTGAGATCTTTGCTAAGTTTTTGTATCTTGTTTTTAGTGATATAGTCTTGCATATCAGTCATATCTGTGTTGTTCTCTTCTAATCGTTTTTTTGTAAACCGAGATCTGCACTGTTGTTTTAAGTGTGGCTTCCATGAGTTGAATATTAATTGTTAGTTCTTCCGATAGTCTTGTCGATGTTTTGATGATCAATACTAGATAATCTTTCATACATTTCCATAAAATTGCTGCCCAACCTTTTCTAAGGATGATATCATGTAGGGAAATTCTGGGTTCATTGTGGACCCAAAGCCCTTTGGGTGCCGCATTTGCCCTAAGATATTCGGTCATCATTAAGCCATGAATGGCTGTCTTAACTTGTTCTTTCGTATTATTTGTAAGTTTGTCCCAATCATTTGTTTGTGCTATGGTATGTGTTAGTTCTCTGTCTTGTAGCAGAGAGGGGCCAGATCAAAGGGCACTAATTACTTTGTCTGTGTAGCTCAATCCTTGGTTGTCTGCCATTATGTAATAGATCCGTTCTCTAATTGTATAGGGGATCTTTGGGGTACCGTATTCAACAGTATGTTACGTTGAGAAACAGCTCCCACAGCTGTGCGCTGCTAATATACTCCAACAAATCAATATTAGGGAGCAAGAAGCAGTGATTCATTCTGATTCCATGCTTATTAGTTTTTAATCAAAGGGGAATGAATCACATGTCTATGAGAAGCCATGATCGATGAATGATGTACAAAGGCCCTCATACGCTCTAACTCGTGGTTAGAGGTATATCTTGGTTCTTTGCTAGAAGAAGTTAGGTAGTTGGTTTTATCATTGGGTCCTTTTGCGCCTGAGTTTCCGTATTCCAGGCAGTCACCTTCCTCTACCTGGAGGGAGACCATCTGGTACTGTGACGGCCATGATTTTGTTGATTTATGTGGAAAAAAATGATGTTAAAAATACCTCTTTTCCTGTACTCTTTATTTTATTTGCCAGGAAGGGGTAAGATTAAAAACAGTGTGTGGTGCTCTAAAGATCGGTGGACTTTCATCATGACTGAAAGTTCATTGATCTTTAGAGACACTTATGGACTGAAACATGTCGACCACTAATACAATTAGTATCTAGGTGCGGTGGACCGCTAACACATCCACCAGAACACCACACATAGGTAGGGGGAAGGGATAGTGTTTCTGTTGTTGGGTGAAGGGTGGCTAGAGGGGATAGTGAGATGTTGGGCAGGGGCAGGGCTAAGACCCTGATGGGTGAGGAATTTGGGGGCCTGCTCCTGCCTAGCCATAGCAAACACTAAAGTAAAAATGCTCTCGCTTCCGTGAAACGGAGCAGATTTGTTTTTGGACACAGGGAACTGCATGTTTGCAGCGCCCTCTGTCCAAAAGCAATGCCGGCTGCTGCAGGAGGCGGGGAGCCAGCAGGGACTGCTGGGCTCTTGAGGGTCCCCCGTGGTCCCCAACATGTTGGCCATGGCCCAAGGGATGGGGTCCCTGGGGCAATATTGGCCCGGGGAGGGGGGCGGCGCTGTCCCCCTCCCCAATTAAAATTCAAAAAAAGGAAGTCCTGCCCTGGGAGATTGGGTCCCCGGGCCGAAATAGGTCTTGGGAGGGGGCCATGTGGCCCGCCTCCCATGTCAACAAAAATAAATCAAGGCCTTGCCTCAGGGGATGGGGTCCCAGGGACCGACAACAGCCTGGGAAGGGGCACCTCGTCCCACCTCCCTTTCAAATTTAAAAAGATAAAAAGATAGGCTGGGCACCGGGAGATGGGTTCCACCAGGCCCAAAATTGTCCCGGGAAGAGGGCCTGGCCGCCCCTCCTTCCTAAAAATATATATTTTTTTAAACCCCCAACTCAAGGGAGGCCATGCCCCCTTTCTCCACTACTCTGCAAATGCACCACCTAACACACTCCTGGTTTGGGGATGAAGTCCCCTTGGCTTCTGAGGGTCCTTAGGGGCCAATAAGACCCCCTGTTACCTCCAGTAAGCCCCATACAGCAGGATTGCTGAGAGGTATTCAGAAGCCATGCCCCTTTCTCCACCACTCTGCAATCGCGCTTCTCGGCGAACTGCTGGTGAGGGGATGACGTCCTCTTGCCTCCCGAGGGCCTCAGGACTAAAGTGGACTTCTTCTCCCAAGTAGCAGTGCGCTGGGAGGTGTGTTTCCAGAATGGTAGAGAAAGAGGGTGCAGCCTCTGAACACCTCTCCGCAATACCGCTGTGTGGGTATTACTAGAGGTAACAGGATTGCTAGTTGGCCCCCAAATACCCGCAATAGCCAGGGGGACCTCATCACCCTACTAGTAGTGCGCCAGGAGGTGCGTTTGCAGAGTAGTGGGAAAAGTGGCGTGGCCTGCTATCAGATCTCAGCAGTCCTGCTGTATGGGACTTATTGGAGGTAATAGGAGGGGTAGTTGGCTCCCAAGAACCATAAATAGCCAAGGGGGCAACATCACCCTACTAGTAGTGCGCCAAGAGTTGTGTTTGCAGAATGGTGGAAAAAGGAGCGTGGCCTGCTATCAGATCTCAGCATTCCTGCTGTACGGGACTTACTGGAGCTAATAGGAGGGTTAGTTGCCCCCCAAGGACCCTTCATAGCCAAGTGGACCTCATCACACAACTAGTGTTGCGCCAGGAGGTGCGTTTGCAGGGTGGTGGAAGAAGGGGTGTGGCCTGCTATCAGATCTCAGCTGCCCTGTTGTATGTGACTTACTGGCAGTAATAGGAGGGGTAGTTGGCTTCCACGGGCATCCTTAAGGACCAACTTCCCCTCCTGTTCCCTCCAGTAAGTTCCACACACCAGGGTTGCTGAGAAGCTGCAAGATGCATGCCCCTTTCTCCACCACTCTGCAAACCTGCTTTCTGGCACACTACTAGTTGCGGAATGATGTCCCCTTGGCTCCAGAGGGACATTGGGCGGCAAGATGCCCCCATGGTACCTACTGTAAGTCTTACACAGCGGAATTCCTGTGAGCTGGTCGGAGGCCCCCGCTCCTTTCACCACTACTCTGCAAACATGACTTTTACTTTATAAGCCATAGAAATGCACTTAAAAAAACAAAGGTGACTTTATAGTTCGGATTTAGCATTTAAAAAACCTTAGAAATTCAATGAAAAACCAAAGGTTACAGGGATGTTATAGTTAGGCTGACATTTCACTCGAACAAAACCAGAGAAATTCAGCAGTTATAGTTACTTGTACCCCTGCAGTGCACTGCTTATGACATCTCATATTACATCACTCATGGCATGGCCAGTGATGTTACTGATGACATCACTGATGACATCAGTGATGAAATCCACATCATCTCTGATGCACTCACTCACACCCCTATGGAATCTTTTATATGCACACTGTCACTCCCACACAACCAGTCAGCAGTGTCAACATTCTGCTGGGTGTTTAGTGGGAACACCCACAGCCATGACCATGGAATGCCTCCTTGATGTAGGATTAAGCAACGCAGCACTTTGCGCTGCCTTGCCTTACTCCATATCTATGAGGCCATGCAAAGCCACGCAGCGTGGCTTTGCTTCGCCTCATAGATATGATTGAGAGGCCTCCACCACTGCATCATCATAAAAAGTGATACTCTAGCAGCACAAGCCTCGTGTAAATGGGGGCCAGTATGTTTTCCCAAGTCCCAATTTGCAAAGGACACAGTGTGGCTGGGGTATAAAACATATCCCAGACAATACTACTAGGGGCCCAATTCCGATCTCGCTCGGAAGGGCACCAAAAGCGTTCCGGCCGGAAATAAGCAGACCATGCCATGCAATGGATGCGATTTACGACCGAGCCAGTATGATGCACGCGTCGGACAGCCGGTTCAAGGTGAAGTTTCTGGCTCGCAAAACTTCTGAGACGTTGCCTTTGGGGGTCTGCGTCAGCCGCAGCCTTACGACTCAGACACAGGGGGAGACCCAGGGGTCTCCCCAACACAGGCATGTACAGTGCGGATGGCACCGACGTGTACCCACTGTAGGGGGCGCCATTGTCAGAGATGTGCCCATTAAGTCAATGGGAGCCCATGTACGCGTCGTACGACCGGCTCCCATTGACATCTATGAGAGTCCAACCAAACCGAGTCCGGCAGTATGCGCCCGCATCGTACTCGCTCGTTCGGACTGCAGGAGTCCGGCTCGGTTGGAAAATACTCCGGTTACAGCTCGGTCGGAGAACTTTCCGACCCAGATCGAAATCGGGCCCTAATCGTCAACAGCACACCTAATGTTGGCATGTGCACAGTGAACAGCTTTTCAAATGTATTTGTCCTCCTACTGTGTGCTTGCATCATTATATGCACATTCCTGCAGAGTACGTTACGTTCCTCCACCCTACCAACATTGGTACCATATAAAGGTTTGAAGCCATGTCAGACATCACTGCCACTCAAATAGAAATTTGTAGTGATCCATACATGTATCTGTTGATCAGCGTCTAGCCAAAGTTTGGACTCCAATGGACTTGGGTGACAATGTGAGCAGACTTGAGAAACTTACTAGTGTAAATGCTGCATATTTATTTGTGATCTCTCATAGTTGAAATGTAATATTCATTCTAACAAAAGCAGTGGACAAGTGACATATGCCTGTTTGTTGCAGTAAGTGTGTCAGTCCATTTTCCAGACCAATGACTCACTTAGGTACATCCCTAAGCCCTCATTTATCATGATATGTAAGAGCTGTCAGCCAGCATCATGGGTAGCTGTGTATCCCTCAGAGTATTACATATCGGGGATATGTAATATGGGGTGGCAGAGGAGCAATTGGCAGAGTGGCATGGTGGTATAAAGGATGTTGTCACTAAATTGCATGTGCAAATAGATTTAGATGTATGATTTTCAATCTGGCTGTCTGTTGCACATTGCTAATAAATGCAAGCAAATGGCAAAGTATGCTAAATTTTGTGTGGCTGGTCCATATTAGATGTGATGATTCCTACCGCAGGGTTCCCTGCCAAAATATCAAGTCAAAAAATATCTACATACAAAAATATTGATTCAAAATAGCCAAAAATATGTTGTTTTAATATAGGGGCTGATTAGGATGGTGTTGAGACCCCCACGACAGCTCATTGGTGGCAGTCTCACCGCCATCCTAAGCATGTTGTCCGCCCACCACATTAGGATATCGGGCGGTTTGTTGGTGGTCAGCAAGACTGACAGTCACACATCCAATGGGCTCCTTGCAGCGAAAGCGGAGTCATGCCTACAATGGTGGAAGTGCCTGCCAGGCACCGGCGTAGGCATTACGATGTTGCTTGCCGCCAGCCCTTGGATGGAGGTGAACCTGCCATGAAAAGGTAGGCGGAAAGGGATATTGGGGGCCCTGTAGCAGGATTCCCTTGCCCCCCTGGGACTCAGTTTTGGTTTTTGGGGGTACCTATGATGCCCCCCTACATATCCTTGCACCATGTAGCAGGCACCAGATGGTGCCAGCCACATAGTGCAAGCAGATGCACAATGTGTGTTTTTTGGACTGAGGCATGTGCTGCAGCCAGCATCACACGCCACAATACAAAAAATACACTTTGCGACCACCTTGAAGGCGGTCGCATTGTAAATCGGAATGCAGGACTGCTATCAGCTTGTCGGGCAGTCCCATCCCCGCCTACCACCATCGTAATCAGCCCCATAGTTGTCTAAAATATACATTAAAAAAAATAATATATATATATATATATATACACATTTAAATAATAAACATTAATTAAATAAATATTATTATTACAATAGTTAAAATAAAATGTATTTAATCATTGTTTTGGAAAAGATAATCATTAGTATTTAAAATAAAATAAACAGACATATATATTAATATACATATTTATGTTTACATATATGTAATTTATAAATATAACAAATATTAATACTTTTAATTTATATTAATTTTAATAAAAACGTTAATGTAATTCCTTAAAAAAATATATAAATACATATATCCAATAATGGAAAGTATTTAAAAAACAAACCATGTTATTACAAATAAACAAGTCAAATAAAATAAAAAAATTACTAAAAAAAAATGAAATATTATATACAGTGATAATTATAAATTTTATCTTTGAACTAACCAAAATATATTAATATAATTTTAAACATTATAAAGTAAACTACAACATTTTAAAACTAATACATATACCTTACCCACTACAACTTATAGAGAGTAGACAAAGTTTCAAATTCAGGAGGTGTAACATTTACAAATCCAACTACAGTTAATGCAACAGTAGGGAAAACGTTGGATTGCAGAGGGGAAAAACTGACTATTCCCACTCCAGTCAGTCCAATGGTAGGGAGAGTGTTGGATTGCAGAGGGGTAACATTTACTATTCCCACTCCAATCAGTGCAACAGTAGGAAAAGTGTTGGATTGTGGAGGGGTAGAATTTACTATTCCCACTCCAGTCAGTGCAACAGTAGTGAAAGTGTTTGATTGCAGAGGGGAAATATGTACTATTCTCACTCCAGTCATATTATAAATTAACACAAATATTATTTTTATCAAAACATCTAAATGTATTATAAAAATAATACCAACAAATTATTTGCAATTAAAAAGCATAACACAATTAACACAAACAATAATAAAGTACACTAAAAAAGTTACTCTTTTTAATTGTGTTATTACTTACATAACTTTCTACCCTTTACCTCTACAAGCTACACACCACACATATAAAATATACATTTCATTTCATTTCCACATTTTACATAATTAAATATCCATTAAAATATGAATGCTAATTAACTACTAATAAAATATATATTTAATTACCTTTCCATCCATTATCTGTACAAATCAAACAACCCACACCTAATATAAAAGTCTAAAAAAAGTTAAAGAATTTACATAATTAATTAATAATAAATTAAACAGTTAATATTTCCAATTAACTAAGAATACATTGATTATATTTCATTAACTTCCCACCCTTTACCTCTACAAATACAACTTATACATATAACTTACACAATATTTGAATTACATATTTACATAATTAATTATAACTTAACCATTTATTAAAAAGTAACAATATTTGTTGATTATTATAATTTTCTACATATCCTTTACCCATGCACAAACCACAAAACACCCCAAACAAAAGTATATATTACACAATTTACATAATTAATGATCAATTACATAATTATTTATATAAATAAATAATATTAAAATAATTATAAATATTTACTTCCCACCCTATACTCCTACCAAACCCACAACCCGCACATTAAATTAAAATTAAACATTAAGAATATATATATTTTATACAATCAACATAAATATTGATCAATTAAATAATTGTAAATATTAAACATTCATTATTATTAAATGATCAATAATTAACTTCCTACTCTATACCTCTACACAACACAGAACCCAGACCACAAATAAAAAAAAAGTTATACGATTTACATGAACATTTATAAGTTATATAATTAATAATAATTAAAAAATAATTATAAATTAGTTATAATTAATTTAATTACCACCCTATCACCCGATAAAACATACAACACAGCACATAAAACTTAACAAAATATCCATTACTTATACAATTAAAATGAATAATTATCACTTAAATGATTGATATTAATTTACAAATATGTATTAATTAATTATAATGACCCACAACCTGCACCTAAAACTTTACTAAAAAAATATTCATTATACCAATAACGTAAATAATTATCAATTAAATAATTCATATTAATTTAAAAAAATATGATTTTTTTTAAGGATTTTCCTTCCCACCCTATTAACCAACAAACTCCACAACCCGCTGCGGTACTAAAAAAATTATTTTACATTAAATTTAAAAACTACTATTAATTTACAAACCATATTAAAAAACTAACAATGTTTAAAGAAACATTTTAGAACATATACAATTAACATATATATTAAAATACACAAAAAAATCGATATTATTAACAATATTTTTAACATCGATATTACTTACACTAAAATTGATATTCTTGTCCACAATATTCATGCTCACGATATTTCTGTCACGATAGTTCCAACTCAATAATTGTGTCAGTCGGTATTACTGACTCGATATTTTGTCTGAATATCCTACCTCAGTGCAGACTGAATAGGTATGAGACAAAGTAAGGCATGTCACCAGTCCACACATGCCAATGCGGTCACATGCCTGACTCATGCCCCCGTATCACAAATGTTCTATAATATACAAATTCCCATTCCTTTCTAGTGTTTTGTGAGAAAGAAGGCCAATGTGTCAAATACCACAGGAAGGCATGCATTGTGTTATCAGCATACACGCCTTTCCCCATCCCACCAACTGCTGTTGTTACCCATACTGTATCCCTGTGATTTCTCTCCATTGAACAGTTGTTGGGCAACTACCTGACAGATACAGCTCAATATACTCAAATATCTGAGATCTACAGCATGCAAGCACACACTGATCACATGGAATAAGTATGAGTTGGTGTGCCTCTAGGTAACAATATGTACAGAAATGTAGGGACAGACTATTGGGTAGTAAAGGAGTACATGCTCTTGACTTATTTTCATTAGGTGCTGTATTGTATTGTATTGAGTATAGCGCATAAAAAAAACTGTCACCCTACGGGTATCCTGGCGCTCGACCTAGATGGTAAACAGCACGTTAACAGTCTAGCGTTGATAGGGGGAGATCTAGTCTTCCGTTCTAGGGAACAGCCAAGTTTTCAGCTCTTTTCTAAAACAGGTCAACAAATGGGCCTGTCTAATTGTCTAAGGTAGATCATTCCATTGTCGTGTGGCTGCTACCCCAAATGCTCTGCCTCCCATTCTGGGTTTTTTAAATATGGTGGTCTTAATCAGATTTACGTTTGAAGAACGGAGCTGCCCATTTGGATTATACCATACAAATCTCTCCTGTAGTGGAATAAGGCCCACATTGTGCACTGCTTTATATACAATGTGTAGAGATTTGAAGCAGACTATTTCTTTGATGGGCAGCCAGTGTAGGTCTCTTAGGACTAAGGTTGTCAAAGCCCTACCTTGCCTATTCAGTGCTAGTTTTGCTGCCATAGTCTGGACTCTCTGCAAGCTCCGTAAGATGTATTGTGGGGCTTCCAAGTACAGGGCATTTCAGTAGTCCAGTCTACTAAGGATTACACTCCTTACTACCAGCAACCGAGTGTCTTTAGGCAAAAGCGGGTGAATCTGACGTAGCATCCACGTCAGGGAGAGGCAGACACTAGCGGTTTTATTTGCTTGAGTTTCCATTTGAAGATTACCATCCATTTGTACCCCCAAATTACGCACTGTTTTGGCGGGGAACAGGGGGTCATCGTCCGGGGTAAGCCTAAACTCTATTTTAGGATGTAGCTGCATACTAATGGGTGGGCAGAATATCACTTCTGTTTTCCCCCCATTAAATTGTAAGGAGTTTTGTCTAAGCCAACAAACTGTTTGGCGCATGCATTCCTGAAAGGTATCCATGGACACTGCCTGTTTCCCTTCCAGGGAGAACACCAATTGGGTGTAATCTGCGTAATTAACTACATTAACTCCGTAAGACTTAATTAGGGAAAGAAGGGGACGCAGGTATATATTGAAAAAGAATGGGGCTCATCGCTGACCCTTGCGGGACCCCATGATGTACAGGGGATTTACTGAACTCAAAAGATGACATAATCACAGCCTGTTGCCTCCCTGATAGATAGGATTGTAGCCACTGCAGGTGCTTTATGGTAAAGTGTTGCAGCTATGTTCATGTGTAATTCTTGGAGAAGTATCCAACAGGGCTGTTGAATCGCAGGTAGCTAGCAACACTCTGTTTATGTTTCTACTACCTGGCACCAAGTCAATCTATGCTGCTATGTGTTTGGCCTTGTGTATATACCATAACAGTGAAGCATTGCTGAGGCACAATACATGCACTTGCTACACATACCTCAGTTCACAATGGTGACTGGCCGTAGAGTACCTAGATGGACCATGTGTACCATTCAATGTGTACACAACATCATTGTTCTGAATATGTCTTCATATGCACATGAGTAATTGTTTACGAGACCAGGCACTGCCATTTCCTGTACCTAAAAGGCCAACGACTTGAGTAATTTAGCATTGTAATTTTAGGAGAAGTACATTCAATTCAATTCAAAAGAAACTTTATTCGGTTTAAGTAGTAAACCATAAAAGTTACACATCCTCATACATCCAAGGTAAAAATGCATAGTTAGAGGGCTATTGTCAACAATATACAATTAATAAATAATTAAAAGGGCTTGAAAAGAATTAATTACTGATCATGATACATCAGAAGTGACTGTGCATTAATAAAACGATATCCATAGCAGCAAGCAATTAATGAATAATTAAAAAGAATTTTAAAAAAGTTCATTACAGATCCATCTGCTTCGTAGACTTAACAATTTATTTTAAAAATTCCACAATGAAAAATAGACAATCCTCCTTCAGTAATTGTAGATACATTAATGCCGGACGGACGGGTACAAAATTAAGTTTTTTTAAAAGAGGGACAAGGTAGCGTTTACGAGGGAATTCATACAAATGGCATAAAAACATAAAATGCAGCATATCCTGCAGAGACTTTCCGTTGCAGCGGCAGGGAGCTGCCATTTTATTATACGTAAAACATTTGGGTCTTGCAAGCAAATAGTGAAAAAGGTTCATGCGGAACCTAGTTATTAGAAATTTCTCGTACGTAGACAATGACCCCATGAGATTTGGCTCTGCTCTAGGGGTTGTTTTAAACATGATATATGTCTGTACGCTAGGTTTCTGTAGCTCCTTAACTTCCCTCATCAATATCCTTTCTAATAGGAAGGCCGTTTTGATTGCTTCCACATCTCCCTTTTTAAAACATTCAGGGCTATCAGATAACTCCCTCAGTCCTAAACTTGCAAGACTTTTCATAATATAATTCAGCCACAGTACTGCGGTCGAATTATCCAAAGTCCAGCAGTCTTTTAGAATCAGGTGAATCAGAGGGATGTCAGGGTTCAGCCATATTTTTAGCCAACAGGTCAGAGGACGCAAAGAAAGTACATCACTAACAAACTGAATCCCCAGTTCCTCATGAACAGCTAGATTTGATGTGCCCTGTGGGACACACAATAAGCATTTCAAGAAATAGTTCTATGCAATTTGTAGGAAGTCTCCTGCATTGTAACCCCATATTTCACTGCCATAGGATTCTGTAGACAGAGATTTGGCCTGGTAGACTTGCAGCATCGCTCCAGTAGGATTTTTTTCCAGTTTGGAGGCAAAGTTAAAAATTGCTGCATTCGCCCTTGCAACGTCCCCTTTCTTTTTCAGTATAGGCTGACCCCATTTAAGGTTATTATCAAAAAGGACCCCTAAGTATGAAAATGTATTTGTTAGGGGGATTTTTGAGTCTCCAACTTTAAATAGGAAGCTCTTTTTTGGAGGCGGCCCTACCTGCATAACATTGGATTTAATATTGTTTATTGTTAAATCCCTGTCAGACATAAATGCAGAGAAAGCGGTTAAGAGTGCTTGTAGTCCCCTTTCCGTCCTGGATATAAGGAAGCCGTTGTCTGCATATAACAGGACGGGAATCCCACGCCGGCCTACTCTGGGGCAATCAGCCCCAAACCCCCTCAAGACACTATCTAGTTCATTGATATAGAGGTTGAACAAAAAAGGAGCCAAAATACATCCTTGTTGGACACCCTTTTTAATATTAAAATCCCTCGTAACACTCAAATCCTGGGAAAACCTAACGTTAGCTTTTGTGGACCTATGTAGGTCCTCTAAAAAGTTTACAACACCATTTTCAACTCCCATTGCCCTCATGGACCCCCAAAGCTTGTTCCTGTTGACACAGTCAAAAGCTGAAGACAGGTCCATGAAGGCAAGGTGGTCTGTCCCCTGGCGAACCACAGTGTATTTACTCAGTATCAAAAAGCACTGGGCAACAGTAGATCGTCCCCCTGCAGAACCCATACTGGACATCGGACAAGATCGTATTGTCCTCTGCCCATATTGAAAGTCTCTGCAGGAGGACCCTCCCCACGACTTTCACCACAGAGTCTAAAAGCGATATGGGTCTATAGCAGTGGGGACTGCTTTTGTCCCCTTTTTTAAAGACGGGGACTATGGTGGAGGTTGCCCACGATTGAGGGCAGCCATGTTGTACAGCAGCATTAAAAACAGACTCCAATATTGGCGCCCAAAAGGAGGGGTCGGACTTAAAAAGATCTGGGGGGAGCCCATCAGGGCCGGGAGCTGTGCCAGCGGTTAAACCGAGATATCTTCCAGTATTTCACCCCTGCCAAATCTTATTTCCCCTACCTTAGGGTCAGGTGGTGTCTTATTGAACAGCTCCAGGAGACAGTCAAACAATAGCTCATAATTGGATTAACATTCCTCCTTAGATATGTAGCATTCAAGGCCACCCCCACCCTCCTGATCAAATAATGGTTTATTTAAGACACTCCAAATCTTCGCGCTATTGGTAAGGGTTCCAGGATCCAGTAGCTCACCCCAAGCTTCTTCCCTGAATGCTCCCTTTCGTGTAGCTTGAGCCGACTTGTATTTCCTATGTCACGCGGTAACCACAGCTTGTATTCTGGGTTTAGTAGACAGGGCTTCCCTCAAACTCCTTGCTGTTTTAGAGCAGTGGGAGTCAAACCACCTAGGTCCCGAACGTGTTTGATTCTTCGCTGGGGCAGATAGCAGCCCAGTCACCTTTTCAGTAATAGCCTTAAAGGCTCCTAAACCCTTATAGGTGAATGCCTACCCTGTGTACAGAGGGCTATTTCGTCTGCACAAGCAATTTTGATATTATTAAAAATTAGTTCTGGGGTCACTTGCGACCATCTCAATCTATGCTTTCCATCTGATGGGCGGAGTGAGCCCAATTTAGGGGCTTGTCCTATTTTATCCGCCAAAGGACCAGTTAGGTAGAAAGATAAAGGGTTATGGTCACTAAACTCACTCTCTAGGATTGAGAATGTTCCAACAAAGGAATGCGTTGAGGTTGATATTAAAACAAAGTCAATAAAAGACCCATTCCCATACCCCTTAAACGTGGGCACCTTAAAGGTGATACAGGGGTCCGTTATAACCATGGTGGATGTCAAATCTAGGTCCTTGGTCAAGTCATTTAACCGCTCCCCTTCAACTGTATGCTCAAAATGGAATCCCTTCTTTCGGGGGCAGCCCAACTCAGAAATGCAGGACATTAGCGGGTTGCCGCATGGATGTATATTAAAATCACCGGCAATCATAAGATTGTGTAGGCTATGGCTCAAAGAGTGATTTATAAATTCACTCAAGGCCAATATATTACTAGAATCAGTGGAGGAGGAGATGGAGTTATAGAAATTAACCAGTCCCCAACTGTCAGCCCCCTTGCGTACCACTAATGTTAATATGCCTGAATGAGAGGAGGGCACTATGTGCACTTTGCACGTGACAGCTACCGAAATATAAATGACCAGACCCCCCCATGGTCTCCCCCTCACCGATGTTTTAGGTGGGACAAAGTAAGCCTCATAGCCTTCCAGGAAACGGTCACGTTCTACCGACCAGGTTTTCTGTAGGCAGATTATCAAGAATTGCTTCGCATAAGCTATCCATCTGGGGTCCCTTAGCTGAGTAGCCAAGCCCGCAATATTCCAGGAGATAAAGTTATTCAGTCTCCCCGTTCGGTACTCAGTCCCCGCAACCCCGACTTCTTACGGAATTGCAACCAGCCCCCAACCTGAAAATTCTGATTCCCGCAGTCAATCACAGTCATCCATGCCTGACGATGTTTCAAATCTATTGTTTAACGGCACTCTAAACCCAGAGTCACATTGCCTATTCATGAATAACTGAGGTTTCAACAAGGGAGTAGGATGACGAGTAAGTCCCAGTTTTGTCTGAACAACCCCCTGAAAGTGTTCCCCATGAACAGCTCTCGCCGAATTCCTGTAAGTTAGCGGCCTGTAAAAAAACCCAGGGGTAGTAATCTGTTTACAGAGCCCGTTAATGGAGAGGAGCTATTTCACCAAGGAAAAATTCGGCCTGCGGTGTAGGGGTTGTCAAAGTTAATGATAACA
Source organism: Lissotriton helveticus (assembly GCF_964261635.1). Lineage (NCBI taxonomy): Eukaryota > Metazoa > Chordata > Amphibia > Caudata > Salamandridae > Lissotriton > Lissotriton helveticus. Next base: position 729,181,604 of record NC_136061.1, read on the forward strand.
CAGTCCCCTGAACCTTGTTTACTGGAGCTCTCAATCCAATTAACCCTGCGTGCCATAATTATATTATTGGCTAAACTGGCTCCATCTATAATGTTCTGGGCAAACCAGTGCGTTATTTTGTTCAGCAGTTGCCCATAACTTTCACTCTTGCCCGGGGGAAGGACAGGAACATACCCCATTATTGCTACATATGGGGTTGAATCCTGTAGAAGATCAATAATTAGGACCCGTCCTTCAGCCTCTTATCTATCTGTGGCAAAGGTGGTCCTGTTCTGGTAGTAATGGGCTGTCTTAAGTCTGCATTATCTTCATTGGCCACCCTAAGGCTACTTGAGCCTCTTGTATCCGGTGTCCAACCTTTAGCTATTATCGACACATTATCAGCTTCCTCGACTCTGTCCCGCACAACTCTATCTTACATAATGAGCTCCTGGGTTTTGGGCTTTTGTGGGTTCACGGTAGTAGTGTCCCTGGAAGAATAGCCAACAACAATTCTAAACTAGATAACCTTGATTCAACCCCACAGGTTTTTTGTACAATAGGATCTAAAAAGGTATTCAACATGGTTTCTAGTCTTCCCCAGAAAACCCCCTCCGGGGAACCGGCAGATAGTGCCCCGACATCCATCTGGTCGCAATTACTTACATATCTCTCCCTGATATCACCAGTGTCATGTATTTCTGCCACAGTCACTCCCTGGTTACCTGACGCTGGGTGAATGGATTGCCTAGATCCCCGATTTTTCCTAGATGTAGCAGTAGCTTTCTTGCGACCGATGGTATTCACTTTTGATTTCTGTGCCCTTACCTGTAATTTACGGTGAACAGGACTAAGGGGCACATGCATCAACCTATTTAGGAAGTGCAAACGGTGCGAATCGGTAAATTCGGCCGTTTGCACTTCCTAAATACGTTTTTGGGATGCATCAAACACCTTTTCAAAATTCGCTTTTTTTTGCATTTCCAAAAAATGCGAATGCATTTAAGGAATCGCATTTGTGCGATTCCTTAAATGCAATGCATCAAGTAAAAAAAATATGCGAATTTTGAAATTGGAAGTGCAAATTAACACGAGGTTGACCCTCGTGTTAATTTGCGAAAATCTTTAAAAATGCAAAAAAATGCATATTTTACACTGTCATGTTACAGACACACATGTCCTTAGGACATGTGTGTTTGAAACATGCACTTCCAAATACATTTCAGGGGTGCAGGGGGGGTCCTTTGGACCCCCCCTGCACCCTTCGAATGCATCAACAAATTGCGAATCCGTAAATGCCTTCCCATTGACTCCTATGGGCCTTTTGGCCCATAGGAATCAATGGGAATTGCGAAAATGCACTTAGGAATTCGCTATTTATTTGAGATTCGGTAAAAATTGCGATTTTTACCGAATCACAAATAAATTGCGAAAAAAATGATGCATAGCATTTTGCAATTCTTAATTTGCGATTCGGTAATTTTCGCAAATTAAGAATCGCAAAATGTATGAATGATGCATGCGCCCCAAAGTTCCTGCTCTTGGATCGCTGAGGGCCTAGATTCATTCAGTTGTGAAGTGTCAGTCTCCGGCGATGAACACCGTTGTTCTGGGGGGGGGTGTAACATGATTGGGGACAGTCAGAACTTCTGTGAGAGCAAGAGTAATGGAAAGCCTACCCAATGAGGGGAAGGGTTCCATGGATAGCCTGCGCTCCGTTAGTATAATTTCTTGGGTGAGGACAGATTCAGCCCATAGTTAAAAAGGCATCTAGGGTTCCGATCACTCCTCTCCCCACAGTTACTTTCTGTTTACTCATTTTAGAATAACATCTGTAAGAATGGACAATATGGTAAACACAAGAACTACACCACAACCAATACAGATATACACTCAGAAACTAATGCATCAGATTATACTAAGAACCAGATAAATTGGATAAATACCTTGGTGTATAGCACTGTCAGGGTCAAAGAGTAAAAAATTAGCTTGTGCATAAACTGCTGCGCAATTCAGCAATACATGTATTCCCTAATAACTCACAGATGTGTAATCTAATTAAACAGTGAATAACACTAAAATTAAAACTTATAACATGGGAGCAGTGCCTATGAACTTGCTGTGGGCCAAGCAAACACATACAAAAAGGCCATGTAATGAACACATATAAGATAACTGTTGGTCCCAAGATAGTTTGTAAGCTGGGTCCCAAGAGAAAATTAGGACAACTATAGTTCTGATCCCCACTTTGAAAAGTGTCCGCTAATACAAGTATCGGAGTATAGATAAAATATAGGCCCTCCGATGTTAAGATGATTAATATGTCACAAAGCCTTACTTGTGAAGCCACAGGATGATATGGAAATTACGAAGTTAAGAGGGGTGGCCCATCCCAGCCTCCTCCGGCCTAAGATGACCCCGCCCTTGTCCCGGGCTTGTCCCGGCGCCTCCCGCGCACGTCCCGTGTTGCGTGGGGTAAGGCGGCGCTTTATAGCGCAATGTGAGTGCCTCCCCCTGCAGCAGCTGTCTCCACTCTGGCTGGGGGTGGAACAGTGCAGCCTGGGATCAGAAGTCCCACTTGGGTGTTGGAGCACGAATGCGGCGTCCTACGAGGACAAGTGAGGCAGTTTACCGGCAGTTTGGGCAGGAAACAATGTTTGAAGGGCCCCTCGAGAGTGCAGTCACCAGGAGCTTGCTCTGGGCACCCACACAGAGATAAAGGTGCACCTCGGGGTCCGAAATGGCCACACATGAAGATGCGGGGGACGGTGTCTCGTTGATGATGATCGCTTTTCTGTATTTAGTGTCTGCTGCCCTGATAGAGTGATGGGCTCTGTTTGTCAGCAGAGGGCCCTCACAAACGAACTCCCAATCTGGCCCCCCCACTCCAAGATGAGCCGTACAGACAGGGAGCGAGAGCACCTCAGCCCGTTGTAGCCGCTGAGTCCTGGGCAAGCCTCTCGCGGTGCACTCCGTGTCCCAGCTACCGGTTGCCTCACCTTAGAGTTGCCGTTGAGTAACTTCTCATGATTGTTGGTCATGATTTGTTAAAGAGATGTAATGTATTGGCTGGGCACGCCACTTGTGCCGCCGATAGTAATTAATTAATGTAATTGTTGACAATGTGGATAATTCAGCTTGGTCTGATATGTGTCCTTCCTCTACAACAGACAACATGATCCCTGCTCAGGAAAAGGCCTATTGGATCCACCTGGAGAGGTACAAACACCTATGGCACCTTGCCAAGGCCTTCAGGTGCATGGGGCACAATTTTGAGAGATCAAGGGCAGCAGAGACCTGGAAGTTGCCACCTCAGGGACAGACAGCAATGGAAAGGGCAAGCACCAGGCCACAAGTGAAAAATGTATTTCTTTATTTATTTATTCATAAAGTTTTGTATACCGCAAACATGATCCAGAAGGATATCAGAGCGCTTTACGATTGGAGGGAAGGAAGGTAATAAATCCAGTACCAACATCAAATAAGAATAACAAACAGGACAGTTACAAACAAAGGGGTTAATAGAGAATAAAACAATAACTGGTACATATCAAACCAGGAGGGGAGCAAATGATAAGTTAAAAGAAGAGTAGCACCCAGCACAGGTCTTAAAGTTGTAAGTCCAATACCTTCAAGCAGACGATCCAAACCCCTTTAAGGTAAGAACTTGTTCATAATGAATCATTTAGCTTCCAATTTGAAAGCAACCGTGGAGGAGATTCTGCGTACTTCTGGTGGGAGAGAGTTCCAGGTCTTCTAGACAGAGCCAGGGAAAGCTCAGTGACATGTTCTCTTTTTGTGAAAGATCTGTGGTTTCAGGAGGGAAGAGTTAGCACTTCTTGAATGGATACCACCTCTGGATAATTCTAGCTTTTGTGCTAGATAACTGGGGGTTTTGAAATGGATGGCTTTGTGAGACAGGCAGGCAATCTTTAGCTTTATTCATGCTTCATAGGGCAACCACTTAAGGGATTTTAGGACTGGGGATATGTGCGCATTTCTTTTCGTGCATATAACTAATCTGGCAATTCAGGCTGGACTGTTCCCATGAGGCACAGGGTCAGACTGATTTGCATATATCCATGTCTGAACTGGGGTGGCTGAGTGAACTAAAGAATGGTGATGGATTAAACCCAGATCAGTTGACTGGGGGTGAGTGTTTGATTTGTTCAAACGCTCCGTCCATCATCCCCTTTTGTATCGCTATAACTAATCTGGCAGCAGCATTCAATGATGCCCTTAGTGGGGCCAAGGTATGTTTGGGGAGGCCACAGAGCGTAGCACTGCCATAGTCTAGCCTCAGCAAAACAAGCGCTTGGACCACGTGCTTGAAGTCAGCTTGTCGAAGGAATGGTTTGAGATTCCTAAATATCCTCATCAGGTGATTAGCTCCCTTGCACACATGATTAGTAGGTAGGTAGAAGCGCGCCGGATGGCAAAACTACCAGTGACATTTGCGCTGTCCTAATCTGAATCCGCTTTTAAATGTTTGCTTTAAGATTATTTTTATGCATTGCTATTTGCACATGTTCCTGTTGCGGGGGCTTTAAACTGAGGGGCTTACTTGTTTTAACTCTTCAGAATCTCTCCAGTAACGAGTCCCTGGTCCGTCATGGCTTGAATTGTGCCAATTGCAAGGAGGTTCGGGAACCCACCCTCGTCTCCCTCACTTCCGGGGCCGGCACCTCTCTTTCTTCACACATGGGTGCCCGGATGCGCAGCAAAAGGTAGTAGTGCGCTAGCTGGCAAAACTACCAGTGACATTTGCGCTGTCCTAATCTGAGTCCGCTTTTAAATCTGTTTGCTTTAAAATTAATTTTATGCATTGCTATTTGCACATGCTCCTGTTGCGGTGGCTTTAAACTGAGGGGCTTACTTGTTTTATCTCTTCCGCACATATCTGGTTACGAGTCCCTGGTCCGTCATGGCTTGAATTGTGCCAATTGCACGGAGGAACGTGACCCCACCCTCTTCTCCCTCATTTCTGGGGCCGGCACCACTATTTCTTCACACACGGGTGCCTGGACACGCAGTGGACGCGTGAATCCAGCGCGTCAAAGGCAAACCCATCTGCGCCCGTCCGCCTCCGGATCGCTGCCAGCACCAGCCATGCTTCCCGAATGTCTAATAGTATGATGGGTGGCTGGTCTAGGGAGGCGCTGTTATCCTACAGAGGGAAGACATGCCGGAAAATGCACATCATCGACCTAGCCTCCACATCGCTCCCACATACATGCACTGACTGCGTCTGGGAACTGATGAAGCACACAGGGTGCAAGGGGAGTAATGGTAGAGATCATGCTACCAGGGGGCAGGCAGGGCACGCTGAAAGGATCAAAGCCGGCCTAGTAAACTGTAAATACCTGCCCAAGCACGCTGAGGAGTTATGACTGGTTTTACCAGGGAACACGTGGAACATCATGTTTCTGATGGAAACTTGGCTAAACACGGACTCCATCTCTACAGTGGCCTAGCCGTCCGTACTGGTTTTAAAATGTGCTGCACAAACAGGGAAAATGGCAAAAGAGATGGCGATGTAGCTAATATTTTTAAAGAATCATGGGTTTTAGCGTCGTCTACTACTCTCAATATTGAGGGGATAGAGAGCCTTGAATTCTGTTTTCAATTGGACCCTTCAACCTCTTTCTCAGGCATCCTCATTTACAGGCCACCGAATTGTGCCCCTAATTTAAATCATGAGCTTTGCAACTACATTGCCCAGAAATCCTTACTTTATTCTAATTTTACTGTACTTGGTGATTTTAACCATCATTTGAATGACCCATCTTGCTCGCAGGCAACCCAGTTAGTGCTATCCCTATGGGGGGGCAGTTTAATGCAGTATGTTACCTCCCCCCCCTACAAGGCAGGACACATTCTTGATCTGGTGTTCTATAAATTGGAGTCTCTTCGCATAGAGGCTCCCATTGTTCTGGTCTGGTCTAACCACTATCTGATCCCTTTCTCCTTCTGCATGGAGAAATCTGGCTACAATAGAGGCAGAAATTTTTTTATTAAAAGAAATTCTTGGCCCCATTTTACAAGCCAGTCAACCTACTCTCTCGGCCGACCCTAATGAGGATTCTCGGGCCCTTGATCATTGAATTTCTACAGCTGTTGAATCCGTAGCCTCGGCTAGAGTTGTGAGGTCAGCGAGGTTCTCCTCTTCCGCTCCCTGGTTCTCGGACTCCCTTAGAGTGGCCAAGAGCAGGTGTAAATGCCTCGAACAACACTGGAGGGCAAAATATTGTGAGGCAGCCAAAACTATCTATAAAAAGGCATTGAAAGATCTGCACAAATTAATCACAGCTACCAGGAGGGACTACATAGCGAGCTGTATACTTAAAGCTGAAAACTCTACTAAAGAGGTATTTAATGTGGTTAACTCTTTTATTAAGCCTGAAGCACTAGAGACTGGTGTACAACCATCTATCTCTCTGTGGGAAAACATCTCTGACTTCTTTGACAACAAAATCAAGAAGGTTTACCAGACTTTCTGTGAGATTCGTGAAACAGTAAAACCGAACAGTAAGGTGGGAGGCGCACTTGAGCCCTCATTTACGAATTTTAGCCCTATTCCAATGCAGGAAGTGGTGGCGGAAATTCAGGGGTGTAAGTCAGGGGCTCCAGACAACCCTTGTGCCCTGAAACTATGGAAAGCCATGACACACTCTATTAAGCATGTGCTGTCGCAAATTTGGAATCTATCCCTGACGTCCGGCATCTTTCCCTACATATGGAAACACACCAAACTCCTCCTCCTGAAAAAAAAAAAAAGAGAGAGATCCATGGGATCTAAACACCTATAGGCCTATTTCATTGCTATCTGCACCAGGTAAGATGCTGGAAAAACTGGTGCAGCGGCAACTGACTAATTTCATTGAGAACAAAGGTAGTTTACATGATACCCAATCAGGCTTTAGATCGGGTTTCAGTACAGAGACAGCACTCTTGGAGGTGGGTGAGTCGGTGACACTGGCGGTGCACTCATGGGAATCAACTATGTTGGTGCTGATGGATCTATCGGCGGCATTTGACACTGTTGACCATACCTTGATGTCTCAGAGACTGCAGGAGCTGGGGGGTACTGTGCTGGCCTGGCTGAACTCCTACTTAAGCAATCGCTCCCAGAAGGTCTCACTACAGCCATTTGTGTCAAAGCCAAAACCACTATGGTGTGGAGTCCCTCAGGAGTCAGCGTTGAGCCCTCTCCTGTTTAACCTATACCTGGCTTTGCTGTTCACTTTGGTAGCCAGTTGGGGGGTGAAAGTGATATCATACGCAGACGACACCCAGCAGGTCTTCTCTTTTAAAGAACAGTCTGAGGACTACTTCAAGTGTTTCAAAGGCTGTCTAAGAGATATTGCGTTGTGGATGAATAACAACAAACTGAAGCTAAACGCAGGAAAAATGGAGGTAATGTTTTTTGGGGAAAGAGTCACCCCCAGCACCGGATCTATGGTGGCCTGTGGAAATGGGCCCGCCTCCATCCCCTGCAGACAATATAAAAAATCTTCGGGTGAAGTGGGAGTCTGCTTTGTCATTTTTGGCTCAGATACAGCAGGGGATGGTCACCTGCTCAAATAAACCTAGAAATGTGCGCAAATTTCTACATTTACTGCCAGAAGCATGTCAAAAAAGTACTGTCCATGCAATGGTAACTTCTAGGCTGGACTATGCCAACAGCCTCTATTTAGGCCTCCCAAAGTATCTAATCAGGTGCCTTCCGATGGTCCAGAATGTGACTGTGAGACTTATTAGGTGGGTCCCTTTTTTACATGTCTCTCCGCACTTAAAAGAACTTCACTGGCTACCTGTTGCTAAAAGGATCGAATTCAAGGCTCTGACGTTGGCTTTCCAAGCTACCCACAGCAACTGCCCCAGCTACCTGAAACTAAGACTACGTGGTTACAAGCAGAAGAGATCGCTGCAGTCTAACTCAAAAAGCCTGCTCTGCATACCCCATTTTAACAAGGCCCACCTAGAAGGTAGATCCTTCAGGGTCAGGACAGCAAAATTGTGGAATGCCCTGGCAGTCGACTTATGCAACATTGAGGCAGAGCCCCTTTTCAGGAAAAAAGTTGAGACCTGGCTCTTTAGGGCAGAATAATATATCTGTAGCTTTGCTGACTGGGGTTCCTTCTGCACACTGTCGATCGCTCAGCACCGGGACACCTCTGCTTGAGGTAGCCGTTGCATTTTATAGGTGTCTGTATTATTATTATTATTATTATTATTATGATTCTTCATGTTCGGTTGCTTGTCCAGGGTGATTCCGAGAAATTTGGCTGAGTTAATAATGAGGGGGGAGCAGTTGAAGGCAGTGAGGTGGTTCATCCAAAGGTCTAATTTGGGGATGTGATTCAGAGGAGAAATGAGGAGGAATTCTGTTTTGGAGGTGTTGAGCAGGAAGTGGTTCTTGGTTAACCAGTTTTGAGTAGTCGTTAGAGTAGTGTTGAGTAATATGAGGTTATCTGGGGAGGATATTTTCAGATAAGGTTGTTTATCATCCACACACATATGGAAGAGAATGTTCGTGGAATTTAATGAATTAGCTAATGGTTCCAAAAACAAGTTGAAGAGTATAGGAGATAGGGCGGACCCTTGGGAGACCCCCATGGTTACTGGAGAGGGCTGGGAGAGAGAGTGGTTTGCCTTGACTGTTTGGGATCTGTTGTGGAAGAAGGGCCAGAACCATTGCAACACCCAACCAGTGAGGCCCATCCTGTTCTTCAAAATGAATAGGAGGTTGTCATGATTGACAGTGTCAAACGTAGAGGAAAGGTCAAGGAGGTTTAGGAGGCAAGATTCATTTTGGTCAAGCATTTTGAAAATGTCATCCATAACGTGAGTGAGAGTTTCCATGCTGTGCTCACTCCGAAAGCCAGATTGATGTTGGTCCAGGAGTTGGAAATTCTCGATGTGAGCACAGAGTTGTGATTGGACAAATTTTTCTAGGAGTTTGACCAGAGTGGGGGTGTTAGAGATAGGGCAGAGGTTGTTACGGTCAGTACTATCTGCGTTAGTTTTTTTTAGTATAGGTGATACCTAAGCTGCATTTAGGCAATCTGGGATCGTACCTTGTGACAGTGACGCGTTGACAATCTTTGTCCAGATGGGGATGACGACATCCTTGATTCCGTTGAAGATGGAAGGTGGCAACGGGTCACTGAAGTGATTAGATGGGTTGATACTCTGAAGAATCTTATTAATGTCTCTTTCACTGAGGGGAGTAAAGGTGCCCCTTGAGGCATTGTTCTTGGAGCTCAGGCTGATTGATTTGGGCTTCTCTAAAAGGGCCAGAGGGGGTGTGGACCCATAAGATGGCAATAGAGCCTTCTTAGAAACAAGTTCCAAATTGACGAGTCTTGATTTCTCAGTAAAGAAAGCAGCCAGTTTGTTGCATGAGGGTGGGCTGATGCCAGAGTCAGAGTGGTTTGGAACTTCCATCGATTAATGTTTAACCAGTTCAAAAAGTTTCTTGTGGCGATTCGCGGCTTGATTAAGTTGGGATCTGAAGTGGTCGGCCTTAGTGCTCTTGATTTGTTTGTTGTAGAGATTCCTAACCACTCTAAGGCTTTTTAGCTGATCCGAGGATGGTTTGGATCTCCAATATAATTCAATTGCCCTAAGGTTGCGGCGTTCTGAGATTAAGTTGTCTTTGAACCATGGTTTGGATATTTGTGTTGAAGTATTTTTTTTGTTGGAGTTGTACAATGGAATCTGTTGGACCCGGTCCTTTGGGCAGGTTCACCCCGTGACTTTTTGCTTTTTCCTAGCCTGTTTTTGGAACCTGGGTTGGTGATTTTAGGCCTCTGCGCACTTTTTCACTGTGGTACAGTGTAAAGTGCGTGTGCTTTCTGTGTATGGATGGTGAGCGCCCTGCCCTCCCATAGGAATGAATGGGGAATATGTATGCCCATGGTAGATTCCTGATGCATGGGGAGTGCAGGGTCGAGTTTGATATGTATGAACTCGTGAGAATGAATGCTGCAGAATGGTGTATGCGGCATGGCTGTATCTAGTCCAGAAGCGCCACTTTTAGAAGTTGGCATAATTGTGTAGTGAGTCTGCTAGCACGTGATTGGCTGATGGGCCTGGCCCAGGCATGCCTGGGCCTGTTGGTAGATGGACTGTCTGGAGGAGGGGGGTCTGAGTCAAGCCATAGATGAAAGGCCCCCATCTGCTGTTAGGGAGGAGTGGAAAGAGCTCTGGTGGTGCCGTGCCGTGCCTGGCAGCCCACCCCTGATGGCTCTCCCTCCTGATGACCCCCTGTCACCTCTGACCTGAGGCTGACAGGAGAGGGAAACCAGATACACCCAGAGCTTAGGGCTCCCTCACTCAACGACTTCAAATGACTTCAAAGCCTTTTCTGTGTATAAGAAGGGGCTCTGCCCCTTCCAAAATGTTCTTGTTTTCTGACTTGAATCTGCCAGGGGCGTGCTGATGCTTGGGCTCAGGGGACTCCCTGAGTCCTGCCCAGCCCCTGGACTCCTGATGGACTTTCCTGGACTCCTGGGGGACCCCTCTGCCCTGCCTGGGCTGATGGGGGGACTTGGCTTTGCCCCCCTGGGAAGCTCTGGGGCTTTGGCAGCACGGAGGAGCTGCATTGTCCGGTGGATAGCGCTGGAACGGTATTTCTAGCGCCTGGAGGCGCTGAGCTTCCTCCTGAGCGCCTGGGAGCGCTCTGCCTGTTGTCTAGCGCTTTGGAGCGCTTCATTTCCCCCAAGCGCTTGAGAGCGCTTTCTCTTGACTGTTTTAGTACTGAGGAGCGCTTTATGTCCGCTGGTAGCGCTGGACGCGCTGAGGTTTCATGGACGTATTTGTTTTAGCAATTACGAGTGCCCACCTCGATTTTCCCGCGGAAGAAAAGCAACCACGAAGGGGCCGCGACCGGATTGGTCGAGATTGGTCCTCCGAGGGGGGCCTGATCCAGGAGCCGCGCTGTGAGTGGCTGGCTCCTGGAAGCTGGAGAGGGGGAGTGGAAGACCCCCGGGAGACGGCGGTTGTTCGCGGGGCTCCTTTTGGTTGAGGGAGCCCCGAGGGGAAGAGACGGCGAGGAAGAAACGTGGCGGCCGGCTGACAGGGCTCCCGTGTGCCGAGGGAGCCCTGCCGAGAGAGAGAAGTCCGGCGGGGGAGCAGCGAGGCTCCCCTGTGACCGGGAGAGCCCCGCCTTCGCCCCCGCGAGAGGAGACTGACTCCGGGAGCCTTGCCGGCTCCACCCTGGGTCCCGGTTCCGAGACGGGGGACCGGGGAAAGCGAGGAGAGTCTGCGTGGAGCAGGAGCTCCGCAGATGCCGCCGGAGTCCGCCCCTGCCGCACAGAAGAGCCGGTGAGTGAAGGGCTGCGGGGGAGGAAGCTCCGTGCGGTGCCGGTCGAGGCACCGAGTAAGGGTGGCCCCGAATGGCAGTGGGTCGCCCCACCGGGATTACAGAGCCCGCGAGGGGCTCTTGAGGGCCCCCATTGCTGGAGGTTGGTGCCGCTTCGGGGCACAGAGTCAGGGCGGCCCCGTTTGGCAGCGGGTCGCCCCAACGTAACCTAGAGCCCAGAGAGGCTCCACCGAGGGCCCGTAGCTGTCTCAGAAGTCCCTGTGAGTAAGCATGGGCGGATTTTGCGGATCCACGATTCACGAATTTGCGGATTCACGCATCGTGGATCCGCAAAATCCGCGGATTTTGCGGATCAGCGGATTTGGGGGCGGGGCTTCCTCGAGTGTGTGGGCGGGGCCAAACGGACGGGGCTTCCATGCGAGCGCACATGCCTCTTGTGTGTATACAAAAGGTCAGAGACCGATCAGAGCAGCAGATTAAGAGACAGAAGCCCCTGGTCACAGGAACAGCAGGGGGATTGCGCACGTGAAAGCCAAAGATGCAAATGCCTCACAGCGGATTTCCGATGGTATATTTGGGAAGAAGGCACATCTGCCCAGCCTCCCAACGCTCACGATTTTTTTTGGGCTGATGAATGAGTCACTGCATTTGCGCTTCAACTAGTTCCAGCGACCAAGTGTGTGTTACTACTATGCAATCGCGCCGAAGTGCGCAGGGGTCCCTTGAGTGAAATGTCCATCATAGTGGGTAAATGGCGGGAAGACGGGCGGGTGCACACCTCGAGTGTGTGGGCGGGGCCAAACGGACGGGGCTTCCATGCGAGCGCACATGCCCCTTGTGTGTATACAAAAGGTCAGAGACCGATCAGAGCAGCAGATTAAGAGACAGAAGCCCCTGGTCACAGGAACAGCAGGGGGATTGCGCACGTGAAAGCCAAAGATGCAAATGCCTCTGGCCAGCATCACAGCGGATTTCCGATGGTATATTTGGGAACAAGGCACACCTGCCCAGCCTCCACAACGCTCACGATTATTTTTGGGCTAATGAATGAGTCACTGAATTTAAGCTTCAACTAGGGCACATATTTATTCAAGAAGACACACCATGTAAATAATTTACGATGGCGCCGGCAAGCTGCCAGCGCCATCCTGCAAAAGTTACTTAATTAGCTTCAACAGGAAGCTCCAACTGATAAAATAAAGCAGGCGCTCGAGCCCCTGCTTTATCTTATCTGTTAGAGCTTCCTGTCGAAGCTAATTAAGTAACCATTTGAGGATGGCGCTGGCAGCTTGCCGGCGCCATCGTAAATTATGTTAGGCTTGAACTTTTGACCGCAAAATCCGCTCCGATCGCGGATTGCGGATTCTCGGTAAATTCGCGAGAGTTCGCGGATCGCGGATTTACCGAAAATCCGCAAAATCCGCGATCGGAGCGGATTTTGCGCTCATGCTTACCTGTGAGGGGCTTGGGGGCCATGCTTGTGTAGAGCCCTGAGAAGGTTCGGGGCCCTTCGTTTTAGGTGGAGGGGGCACCATTGTTTTCAAGAGCCTGTGTGGCTCCAACGTGGGGCACGAGTAATGCCAGAGCCTGTGTGGCTCCAACGTGGACGTAGATGTGTGTAGAGCCTGCGAGGCTCCAGCGTGGCGCAGTTTGCGCCTGAGGGCCAGTGAGGGCCCTGGCGCAGTTTTGATGATTCTCCAGCGGCCCAGCAATTAGTGGGCAGCTGCACCGTTTAGGCGCAAGATGGAGAAGGAGTCCCTGAGAGGGATAGAGTTGGCACAGAGGTGCCCGGCCTACCCAGCTGCGCAGCACTTAGTGCCAGCTGCAACGTTTAGGCCCTTGTGAGTGTTCTCAGGGGCCCAGCAAGTAGTGGGCCTCTGCATCGTTTAGGCCCTGACATTGAGACTCAGGGCGTTCTAGCCCCAACAAGGCCAGTTGGCCTAGGGACTGCCACAGGTGGTGGCTTATGTAGGTTTTGCGCAATTGTATGGTTCTTGCACCTCTGAATGTGATTTCTTGCATCATGTCTTATTCCTGCACCTCTGAATGTTTTTAGACATCATGTGACTATTGCGCTACTGTATTATTCTGGTACCTCTGAATGTAATTTTATTGCATCATGTGCTTTATTCTTAACACCGCTGAATGTGTAGGTTTATGCATTATGTGTTTTTCTTTACTACTCCTCTGAATGTATATTTATGCATCATGGGTAATGTGTTCTTTCTTAGACCCCTAAATGCTGTGTGATACTTAGGTGGTTTTCCTATACTACTCCTCTGAATGTGTTTCATACATCATGGGTAATGTGTTCTTTCTTAGACCCCTAAATGCTGTGTGATACTTAGGTGGTTGTTCTTTTTAGTACAGGTGGTCCTAGTGAGGTCCTGGTCCCCTGCGTGACAGTCTCCTAAGGGTTTAGGGTTGCGTAGGTGGTACTTACCTGTTCCCAGTAGTTACTGGGTGTGATCTATAACTGTTACTTTGTGTCACAGTGAAGTGTATATACTTTTATTCTAATTTCTGACAAGTATTTCTATATCTGCAAAGTGTTGATTCAGACAGTGGCCCATGTGGCCCTGTCTTGTAAATAATCCCTTGTGAATATTGCCGTGCCAGTTGGCACAATGTAGATGTGTGATTTCTATCTGATATGTTTTGACAATACAAAAGTTATTTTAATATAACCTTGTGTGGAGTCTCTTTTGTGGTGTGCCTAGAATGTTGTTGCTGTCGTGTGCTGACGCAAATGCTTTACACATCGCCTCCGAGTTTAGCCTAGACTGCTCACGCCATGCTACCTAGAGGGTGAGCAGGGGTTATCTTGGCGTGTGACTTCCTTGCCCTGACTGGAATGGTGGTTTCGGCCTGGCTTTGGCGTCAGCCTTAGCCTACCCGAAATAGCCGGTTTCCAACAGAATCCATGATGCTAGAGATAGTAGAGTTGTAGAAGTTGGTGAGTACATGAACCTCAGACATGTCAGCTTGGGAGGAGAGGGCATATTTACAGTGGGTTGCTATTTCATCTGTATTGGTAGATCTGAGTTCCCTTTTCCAGGATACCCATGGTGGTGACCAGTTCTGGGACCCTTAACTGCCCCACCAGAAGTGGCACCACAACTGGTCGCCTGTACCTTTCAGCAGCCAATTGACTTTGAGAGTCAGTTGCTGAAGGCACAGCAAGACAATAATTTAGCGTTGGCAGGGCTCCAAATGCAGGTGGCAACCCTCATGGAAATGGTTTGGTGTTTAAAGCAGACTGACAACCATATAGACAATCAAATGTAAGCCCTCCCTCCAACTTTCTGGCCCTCCTCAGTTCTTTTTGCTCGTTTTCATAGTTTAGACTCTTAGCATAGCTTAGGATAGGTCTTACCATAGTGGTAGGCTAGGTTAGTTTTAGTGTTATTGCATATTTTAACATTTATCTATTTTATGTGATTATATGGGTAGGTAGGCTGTTAAGTCGGTGGTAGATTAATGTTTATTATGTGTATAAATAAACAAAAATTACAAAATGCACAAAATATATATATATATTTGTTTAGGTTTTAATGTTTAGGTAGTTTGTGTATAGGTGTAGTTTATGTTAGTCTCATGTGCAAATGTGTTTTAAGGGGGTGAGGGTTTATCCTGTCTGCTATGGTATGTGTGTAGAGTAGGATAAGTTAAGCTTAGGTAGGTTAGTTTTAAGTTAGGGTAGTGTATGTAGGTTAGAATAGATTAGTTTAGGCATAGTTTAGAAAAATATACTTAGTGTAGGTATTAGATTTTGAGATTTTAGGATTAGTAGTGTGTGTTAAGTATAATCTGTTTTGCATTATCACAACTGCTTACTTATTTTCTGTGTGGCACTTGTAACATTTGCTAAAGTTGAAGACGTCTACAAAATCATTCTTAAGGACAGCAACAACAACAAAAAACTTCTAGATGCTCTCCCTGAGGGTCAATGTGTATTCTAGGGTACACATATGTTGTGCAATTCAGGCCTCCATTCCAACATTTGCTACTTTTGCCAATCAGTCACAAGCCAATTTCACCCCTTTTAATATGAATAAACTGGGTAGTTTGCAACTTTTTGCAAAAGGTCCCTTTGTGCTGTGCACAATTTGAGAACTCCTTGCACCTCAGAGGGTGAGGTTGTTGATTGAAACGTAATGCTATAAAATCTGATATGAGGAGGCTCTGTACTCATGAGGCCCTATATCTAATCCCTCCAGTGGTGGCTCGTCCACTAAGACGGAGGAGCGTCGCCCTACTGCTTGTTGAGCAGTGGAAAATAAAAATAAAATGATAATCACACAAAGTTATTATTATTTTATTTTTCTTTGTGACTTTAGCCAGGTTGGACAGAGCAGGGTCTGGATCACTGCAGAGGGAGCAGGAGTGGTTTTCGCTCCCTCCTTACATGCACATGATGCTTTGAGGGCCCTCTAGGACTTGCCAAATAGTCATGCGTAGTTGGCATGCTCTTCACTGGGCTGTGATGCACAGCCCCATGAAGAACATGCCCTACCTCCCCAGGCACTGCCTGAGTGGCCAAACAGGCCGCTCAGACCAATCATGACACTGCCCCTGCAGCGTTTTGATTAGCGGGCAGAGTTCGGAAGCCTGGGTGCTTCCTGTGCTTCTCCCAGCAGAGAAAAGACAGAGGAGAGGCAAAAGAGAGGGGTGCAGCGGAGTCGGTGGCAGCGGCAAAAAGGTGAGGTAATTTTTTGTATTTTTTATATCCCTCCCCCACCCTGCTACCCCCATTCACAGGCAGCCACCACTGCTTCCTTCCCATGTATGTACTATCGGAAAATGCCATCCTCATATCCTGGCTGAAGAATATTGTCCTCAACCCTTGGCATACAGCCTGGAACTCCACTAATTCAGGGGATGATTAGGATTACGGTCAGACTTATGTCTGACCGCCATCCCTGCGGAAACGGGACTGCCCGACTTACTTTTGGCGGTCCTGCCATAAGAATTACAATGCAAACGCCTTCAGGCAGTCTCAAAGTGTATTTTTTGTTATTGCATCGTGTGCTACAGGCTGCAGGATACACCACAGTACAGTAAATGCACATTTTGCATATCCCTGCACGGTGTGGCAGGCACCATATGGTGCTGGGATGCCTATGGTCCAGGGGGCAGGGGGCACACTATGGGCCCCAAAAGTCCCTTTCTGCCTACCTTGTTAAGGTGAGTAAACTGCCATGAAACGGCAAGCAAGAAGGGACATCGTATTCCCTACTGCGGTGCCTGGCAGCCACCGTCTTAGGGATTGCTGTTCCGTCCCGTGCACCGACAGGCTCCCTGTGGCCGTCAGAAGCGTGGCGGTCAGTCTTTCCGATGGTCAATGATCCACCCGCCATTGTAATATGGAGGGCAGATCTCCACGGTCCGAGCAGACCTCCACGGTCTGATGGCGGTGGGACAGCCACTGACGGGCAGTCCCACCCTCATCCTAATCAGGCTTAAAGTCACTTAACACCAACTGCAGAGTTGACTGATTTTCAACCCGTTTTTTTCATATGAACAACTTGTAAGATTTCTAGGCAATATATTTTCAAGTTCATGCAGGGGAACGGCCATTTTATGGGTCATAATCTCAAGGGTCATATAGGGATGGTGACTCCTTTTCATCCATTATGAAAACAGCTTTCAGACACATCAGTAAGATTGAATTTACCGAAAACATGTCACATGCTACAAGTCAACTTGTTAACATATGAATACGCTCTGAGCACATCACCCCACCTGCCACAGGACCCATACTTCAGGTTATACATAACCATTAATGGATCATATTAGGAATGCAATAGCCAAATCTGCAAGATAGTCTCTCAAGGATTTCTGTGCTACCATCAACGTTCCATTTTTTCGGTGTAGAAAACATTGCAAATAAACATAGAAGTCTGACAGCCCTTTCCAATGCTAAGCAATCAGTGAGCCAGATCATCAACACTTGACCTCTTATCCAGCTATATTCGTATACTCTAATGGCCTAGACTAAGAGCCTCGTTTGGAAAATGGCAACGGTTCAGAACCCTGCTGGGGCAGAGTCGGTCCCCCTTCCACCATCACCAAACCCACTGCCATGTTCTACGGTTTTCTCTGCTGCGGCAGAGCATTTCCGTGACATAGCTCTCGCCGACATGGTGGAGATATTTTCTGTGAAGTTAATGCATAGATGGGCCACCATGGTTAAATGTGCTTTGCTTTCCATAGGTAGTTTATCAGAGGCCCCAGGGAGTTTTATACCGGTGCATCAGGGACATACATTTGTTTTCCTCTTCATGACCGTTTTGATATACATGGTATTTGAGAAAAGGACAAAAGAGTGTCAAAAAGCCGCTCCTACATATGGTACGTTTACCAGCACTGTAAGGCCTGCAGCCCTTGTTCAATGGTTTGCCTACCAAAGCCTTTTAAGAGTGAAGCAAGCTGAGGCTTTGCTGTCAGAATCTAGTAGTTTGCAGTCACTCAATGAAGCCTAGATTTACAAATAAATCACCCAGCACAGCACCGTAGGTAAAGTTGCTGAGATGAGAAGTGGTGCTGTTCTTCTTCCTCCATGCACTGGCACACTTAGGGGCAGATTTACAAGCCCCTTGCAGCACTTTACCCATGTTAAACATGACGCAAAACAAGCCCCTTAATCCCACCATGCGCCAATGCAGACACCCTTCCAGCATAGAAGGCGTCCATTCCACCACAAAAACAATGCTGAGAGGCAGGTTCCTCTTTGTATGTGTGCCTCAAAATGCAGCACACATTCAAAGAGGAAAAAACAAGGAGAAATACAAACAAATTCTCCTAGTTTAGCCCCCTCATGATGGCACAGAATTGTGATGCAAATCCATGTCTACAAGCCTTTATAGACAGGGGCTAGCATCAAAGCCCATGGGTGGATGCACAAGAATGCCTATGCACCATACATGGAGCGCCTCCTTGTGTCGTGCTCATCAATACTTGAAATGGAAAAATAGAAGTGCAAGTACTCTGTACCAATGTCTCCAACATAAATCTCCTTTTTCCTGTACCAAGGAATTATGGACGTTAAGAATAACCATATAAATCATTTCTGTGGCAATGTATTTCATTCCTATTGTTCATTAATATAACTTCCTTCTGTTCCCATATACAAAGGAGGAAATCCATCTATCTGTTCCTTACACCTTATTCCTCCCTGTGCAGCCTCTGGATGTCTATGCCTCTTTCCGTGTCTTCAATTCTTCCCCAACAGTGTGCCACATTCTGATGTGGTTCCTCTCAAAAAAGGAACTGTTGGTTCCCTTATCACCTCGTTTCAAGCATCCAGAAGCCCGTCTCCACTAACTACAGGGAATTTTTACCTGTGTGGCTTTTTCCTCCTTGGGGATCTTTCCTGAATGCACTATCTGAATGACATACACTGGTCAGTGGCATAGTGGCCTTACTTCAAGCAGACCTAGTCTTTGAAGATAAGACTGCCCAGAACTGAAGGCCGAATCAAGAATCCATCCAATTGATGGATGAGTGATACCTTGACGCAAAGTAACACAAGGCAGTGCATTGCGCAGCATTACATGATTTTGGATTACAATCCAATGCAAATCATAATTTGTGTTGGATTAGAAAAAACAATCCAACACTTTGCATTGGGTAATGCGCACGAGATGCAAAGTGTTTGCAAATCTGGTCTGAAGTATAGGAGTCACAGTTTTGGGTAGCATTCAGCACTTTTTGGCAAATATCCTTTATCTGCTAATTCCTCAATACAGTTTAAGAAACCTGTTATCACCTCTGAGATTTTGTTTAAATATAAAAAATAAATGATTTTGTGAGTTGGACAGCATTTATTCTTATGTTTGGGCCAGAGAAGGTGAATTGTTATTTTACTGTGCAAACCTCATTTCATGTCGGTATGTTTTTTATTTCTCTTAGGTGACCAGCCAAAACCTTTTATCCAAAGCCTTTAATTCAGAGGAGGGGATTCCAAGGGGCTTGGAAACGAGGGAATATTTTCTTTATGTTCTGTGTATTTCTAACTTCCTCTCACTCACATTTAATTCTGTCCCATTTTTCTACAGGAACTGACTAAGTGAATTTCAACCAGAATATTCAAACACACAGCAGTCTGACTTTGAAGCTTCCTTAAAGGCAGATCAAAGGATGCTTTACTGGCATGAGGTCTGTTCTGGTTCCATCGCACAGTTCCCACTGTGGCATTTAATCCAGTTAACATGTGGTGACTAAATGGATGTTTTTGATTCATTGTTTTCCTCGTTTCGCAGTGCTCCCCACTGTTATAGATACTGCAACGTGCTATAAAATGTACTAGCATGTATTTTATTTTTTCGTTGGCGGATGCAAACATTGTAAAAAAGCATTATTAAGTATCTGAACTGCAGAGAGTAGATCCATTATTAACTTAACTTGAAAGTATTGGGCAACAGGCAACATGGCAGAGAAAATATTAAGGAACTACTACCCTGAATGGCTTCTTCCAAAGCAAGAAGACACTATTTTATTAGCTAAATACATTATTTAAAACATACTTACTCAATTTTCTTCTTTTTCTGTCAGTGTAAAATGTCCTGGAACAACATGGTCAAGTTCACTCGAAATGGTTCTAGTTCGGTTTTCGTGTGCAGCGATGATAAAAGGCTACATTTCACTGTTGCCCACCTTTTCTTCAACTAGAGATATGTTACCGGCTGTGAAACAGATAGGCAGAGTTTGTGTCAGATTGATATATGGCAGTACAGTAATTAGTAATCTGATTAGCAAAACACAAAACAATAGAAACGCTGTTAGAAGCTGATTCGGGAAAGAAGATTGTTTAAAACAATGAACCTACTTCCCAAAATCCCAGAAAAGAAACAAATAGGGCCGTTTTCTTAATTGCAGCTGGAGAAAAATCAAAAGGCAAATCAACCTGCACCTTATTTTAAACGCGACATGGAGCATTGCGGCAATTACCGCTCCTGCTGGATTTTTCTTACATTATTTTCGCCAGGTACATAAAACACGGCGGAATTTGCGTGGTGAAAGTCGCTGATCATTTCAAATTTGCACAGAGGAACGTGGAAAATATGGCGGCCTCCCATGTAGTTGCTTCAAGGTGAATTACCAGGGGCATTTGACTCCAGGAAACTCTGCGTGGTCTGGTATTTCTGGACCCGAAACTTCTGTTAGGTTTAAATGGGTGTGGATTCGCACCGGTTAGGGTTTACTAGGTGTGGATTCTCCCCAGGTAACACCTTGGGTGGGGTGGCGTGGCAGAGGCACGGCCGAGCCCCGGTCTACGTCCAGTGGCGTCACTAGGGTTGGTGTCACCCGGTGCTGGTAACTCATGGTGTCACCCCCTCACAACTTACCGCATGGACCGAGTCCGCTCCGAGTCCGCCAAGAAGGTAGGCCGACACAGTCATGCGTCAGATCTTCCAAATACACAGTGCTGCCTTGGGCCCACCATCTTTTTTTCATTCTATATCTGATTTATTCGAGGGGATTCCCTAAGCAGAAGAAACCCTGGAGCACATACGATAATAGATTTGATACAAAGCTAGGTGCTGCTCCCGACACAGATACTTCATATAGCGATAGCGAACACCAGGCAGCTCTGAAAATAAATCGCTCCTTGACACGTCTTTCAAGCTTCCTTCCTTTTTTATAGCACTGTGACTGTCTTGGGCCGGCCTTGGGGACTGGGAGTCTAATGCGATTGCGATGCGATCTGATTGTGTTTGTGTGCCACATTCAGTCCTGCCAAGTGTCACACATCTCGCGTCACACTAACGCATTTTAAGTCACAATACCGCATATGTAAAAATATTCACGCAAATCAGCAAACTAAAAGACTGAGTGTATTACCTGAATTCTTACTTTGTTGAGTAGAATATTTCATGAGGTTCCAGGTGGCACAGAGCAGCCAATGCGAGTTGTGTTATTTTTGGTGGGACCGGGCTTTTTCACGAAACAGTCATTGGACTGTTTCGTTTGCGTAACATAGCGCACGCTGAGCTGGCTACCTCCCCCGGCACTAATTGGTTAGTAGCAGTGCGCATGTGCGTTCAGCTCTAGGTCTGCCCACACAACGACGTTTACTACTGTTAATGCTGCTAAAGGAAGAAGTTCAGCGGTGCCTCGTGCATAGCTGCAAAGGTTTCAGGTTGCCCATTTGTGACATTTTCATAATTTCAGTGAAATTAGGAGTGACATTCAATGACTATGAGTGACTCTTTCTCACGAGCAAAATCGAGAAATGAAGACGAGGGAAAAACATAAGAAATTGCACCCATATTAGCAGTAGATTATGAATTTGTAACTAGCTATGAATGAACAGCATGCTTTTTTTCAAAGCAGGGACAAAGGATTTTCTACATCCGTTTTAATGTCTAGTGCATTCACGCTGGTTAAGCATTAATATGCTTGTTTGGACCTGAAGAATTAGGGAGAATGGATACTGCCCCATTTATGCTGTGTTTTGCTACTGTTCAACATATTTTTTTACATCTGCCTAACGGTACAACTTCTGATCTCGCTCAGTCGACTGATCTCATTTTCTAATAACTATAGTAGAGACTGTAATAAATCAATGCAGGATCGACCATTTCAATTTCGAATCGAATGCTTCTTCATTTAGGCAAATTTACACAAGTGATGGGAAGCACTGCATTATAGCACTGCCTTTTAGCACTTCATCTCCAAAAAAAAAGTGATGATATATCAAACGTGGAATACTCACCACAATTGAAAAGGGCATGGCGCGCAGTCTTCAAAGCCTTTAGGCCCTCAGCACCTCCTCTGTCTCACCGTTACTGAACACAGCCCCCAGGGAACACGGCCCCCACACACAAGCTTGGGAAGGCAGCACGTGCCGAGGCGGACACTCTTTTCCCTTTAATTTATGGCCGCAACAATTCTAGATGCCCTGGGCTGGCTGCAGCAGGCATTTGAATTTGAAAACATCCTGGCACGACATTTCTAAACTTCATAATATACATGATATATTTCTCAACTCTGCCTCCGGACCTCAATCAGTCCCAAATTACCGAATGATGGGGAGACTAGGGGCAGGTGCACTGCACTGACTGCAGCAGCAGTATTTTAATTTGTAAACAGGTGCGCACCTGTGACCGTGCGCTTGCAGTGCACGACTATAATAAAGCAAAGCAGCAGAGCAGAGGTGAGGCTGCACTGTCTGGCTGCACTGCAGTGCAGAGCTGTAGCTGAGTTTGTGTTACCAGATTGGTGTCACCCCTTGATGAGGTGACACCCGGTGCGGTCCGCACCCCCGCACCCCCCTAGTGACGCCACTGTCTATGTCCGTCAGCTCTACGGAGGGAGCGGTCGTTGTTCTCCCCAGAGGGTCCGCAGACTCCTCACCCCCGGACCGGCCATTGGGAGCACCCTATAACCTCCAACCCCCCCCCCCCACACACATATTAATCACCTGCTTAGAGTAGGTGGTAAATATTTATGTTAAACTCCTTAGAATTGGTGAAAACCTGTGCAAAGAAACCGGTAATCCTGGGCCCGGAAGGTTATTCCATATTGTGGGAAGTTTAATTAATGATTCTGTTAAATCATTTATAGAGACGGGCCAGTGCTGTTAATTCTGGACCGAGTATCCTAGTGATGAGTTAACGGGGAGCTCATAATGGGAACCAAGTTATCACTTGGTGAAACATGGATTCCTAGGTGCAGAACTCGGAATGGTGCGTTAGTCTGGGCCTGTCAGATTCCGTGTCCTGTAATATCTGCATTTCTAGCTGCAGTTATACTGCCAAGAACATCGCAGATCCTATAATGATGCCCCATGGGTATATTCTATAGAGTCGTTTGCATTGCAGAGCTACAGGCAAAAAACGGTGCCTTCGGAACACATAGCAAAAATTAAAGAACGGCTCTAACCTGGTGATGTAGGATAGAACATCCTGTGTCGTGTGACATTAACTGCAACTCCTTGCATGATAATTGTCCATCTCTGGCTTAAACGTTTTAATAGCACAACAATCTATTCAGTAGAGAGAGGGAGCCCAGAAATTTGGTGAAGTTGATATTCAAACACTGTGGACACGTGGCACATGTCCTACCACATTGGCAGGGTATGCCCAGACATGTGTCCCTTGCTCACTTTTCCACTGGACTCAAGCTAGCCTGGCTGATGAGGGGTGATACCCCAAAAACGGCCCCTGGATACTTGTTTCCAGTCAAGGGAGGACCTGACTTGGCAGTTCCCGCTGGACTTTTCCCATGAGGCACAGGGTCGACTGGTTTGCATATGATTGGGTCCAAACTGGGGTGGTGAGCAAAAGAAAGATGGATTAAACCCAGATCTTTGTGAATGCGGTGAATGTTTGCACTTTTCAGCATTCCGTCCATCAATTGTTCCGTTTGCATTTGTCGCTTTAAGTGAGAAGGGTATGCCCAGACATGGGTCCTGTGCTAACTACTCCACTGGATTCAAGCTAGCCTGGCTGATGAGGGGTGATTACCCGAAACCGATCCCAGGATGCTTGTTTCCAGTCCATGGAGGACCTGGCTTGAAAGTTCAGGCTAGACTGTTCCCATGAGACACAGGGTCAAGACTGATTTGCATATGGCTGGGTCCAAACTGGGGAGGCGTGGCAGTGAACAAAAGAGACTGCGGGTGAATGTTTGCACCGTTCAGCATTCCGTCCATCAATTGTTCCTTTTGTTTTTGATGCCCTAAGTGGGAAGGTTATGCCCAGGCGTGGGTCCTGTGCTCACTACGCCACTGAATTCAAGTTAGCCCGGCTGATGAGGGGTGATGCCCCAAAAACGGTCTCAGGATGCTTGTTTCCGGTCCAGGAAAGAAACTGGTCTCAGGATGCTGCTTCCTTCCGGTCCAGGGAAGACCTGGCTTGGCAGCTCAAGCTTGACTGTTGCCATAAGGCACATGGTCAAGACTGATTTGCACATGACTGGGTCTGAACTGGGGTGGTGAAGTGAGTTAAAGAATGATGATGTATTCAACCCAGATCTAATAGTGACTACGAGTGAATGTCTAAAAAGTTTCAGCACTCTGTCCATTATCTTATTGTGTTTGCACATGTCCTACCACCAAGATTGCAGAAAATATATCTACATTAAGCAGATGGTCGTAGAGTATGTGGCAATGAAGGCATGCCAAGAGCCTTCACCTTGCCCCCCCTCTCCTGATCCAGAATAGCACCATTGACAATAAAGCACCCATACTGGCAATCTGTATGTCATGTCAAGTCCCAGGGAAGGGGGGAATAAAATGCGCAAGACAATTATGATGCACAAATGCTATTATACTCAAGGGGATTTTTGCTCCATGTGTGCTTACATAATGACAGTGCCATGGCCAGTCACAATGGGCATGTCCAAGAGAGTGGACATAAAATTAAAACCCCCACTTTGAACATTACCTCTAATGTCATCGAGCGATTGAGAAGACAGCAGAAGTAGAACACAGCTCACCCTTCCATCAATCCATCCAAACATCCATCCAGCCTTTTACTGTTGTATCACTTCATTCTTTCATCCACCCTTTCACTCGTCAGTTCATCCATCCATCTTTTTGCCCCAATTTTATCGTTCTTTTTCTCCGTGACATTTTCTGAACTTGACGCATTTGGCAGTCCATTGCCTACAACCCAGAAACTGTTACTAGGGCTGTTTATGAGCTTTGTTTTCAGTTCTGTAGGACAAAAATTCCAATAATAGGCGCACTAGCAAACCCAACTGGAGATGCTAAACTTGGGACTTATAATGCAACTAGACATGTCCAATGGGTACCACTCCGTGTCATAAAATCCAGCTCCAGGTTCATAGAGGTGTATTGCACATACCAACCTGAGCCACGGACCAAACACATCACTAATCTGTATTTATGTATACATGGGTTGTTTTAATTTAAACGTTGCCCCATGCGGCCACCCCCGAACCGCGCACCTCATTTTGTCATGTACAGCCTGGAGATGTTGCAACCAAATATGCCCCTTTTGAAGAGAACAGTATGACACGTAGTAAGGATATGTGAAATTGGAGGACTAAACTTATGCAAACTTTGAAAGCATTTACACAACATTTCGGAAGCTTCAGATTTCTGCCCTGGTAAAATCCGAGGCAAATCAGGAATTTTATGAGTAAAACAATGAGTTAAATGGAAAAAACGAAGCAACGAAAGATTATGAAATATACAATTCTTTGTGCCTGGCGTTAGCCAGGGCCTTTTGTTTTTAATAAAATTAAATATTTTATACATATCTAAAAGGGCTTTCAGTCAGCCCACTTCATCCATTGGTCTGCTGTAGTGTCATTCACATTTTGCTTCTGTCCCGCCACATCATAGAGTAAGGGGTAAAATGTCAGATCGCTTCAGTCATTGCAACAAATTTGGCGGAAAGCTAGATGTTTCCCCAGAAAGCATGTTTTTTGTGATTGGGTGTTAATTTAGGTATACATCTGTCTAGTAGTTTTTGAGAAATGACGGTTCAAACTTTTTTATATCTTGATGGTTGGATTCACAGGACTCTTGCGCGAGACCCACAAGCCTGCAACTTTAAATAATAAAGCAATCTTATTTTCCCATTGGCTGTCTCGCTCCCAGGGGAGCACAACTGTTTGAGGGTGAGGGGGTCCCAGAGAGATTCCCCGAGACCATTTAAACAAAAATAATAGTCAAACCGATACACAAGCGCTGCGATGCTCCCGCGAGAGTCAAGCAGGATCGAAAAAACATTAAAAACAAGCATTGGCATAGCCAATAGGTCTCGCTTTTGGGACCTTATAAGTATTTAGTTATGCAGCACAATATCCTTGGTGCAACAACAACTGTTGCATGGTTAAACACTTATAAGGTCCCAAAGGCAAGACCTATTGTCTATGCCAATGCTTGTTGACAGTGATGCTCAGCTTTTTTTCCTCATCTTTGGCAGGATGAAAGGTTGCTTCAGCCCTGCTGCCACTCACATTTCTGACCTAAGGAACAAGGAATTCACCAAACTGTCTCAGTAGTTTTCTCACAGTACTTTATTAATTCATCTGTCCTGGGCGCAATACTGCTGAATTATACTGCATGGACTTTAGTTTGCGTTGCAGCATCACCAATAAGAAACCCATACTCAGCTGCTGAGGCAAATGGCTCCCATTTGGTGCACCGACAGACAGACGGTGTGCTGAAGCCTCCTGAAAATCAATCTGCAAAGGCATGCAAACACTTGTACCCCTTCCATGCATGCGGGAACAGAGGGTCAGGCAGGGGGTCTACTCTGCACGTATTTTCCCAGGCACTGCGTGTGAAAACTCAAAACACATTATCTTTGCAGGCTCTCGAATGAAATCTAATAAAACCGCCACTGAACGCGCCAGCCTGTGCCTCCCACATCATAACTGAGCTGCAATGGCGGACAGAGGACAATGGAACGGGATAAAGATGTGTGTGGACTCTTTCTTTCCACGTGCATAATCATGGGACCAGGCACTGCAGCCTGCAGTTCCGGGCAGCGGTGACACAATTCACGACTGCGAGATGTTGGTCTTCTGCAGGCTCCCATACCCAGAAACAGAACCCACAGAGCCCCTCGCTGTAACTCTGGCTGGCAACTGCTGACCCCAGAAGGCCTCCGGCCTTTGACACTCGCTGACCCCCCTGTATTATTCATGTGGGCAGTCCAGAGATAAGGCCCTGCTCCCTCGTGTCAGAGTGTTTTGCAGCCGTAAATGTGGAGAAAATCCTGATTAATGGCTTGCTTTTGTTGAAGAAGTAATCAATAGGCCTTGTGGCAAGCGGGGAGACTTTCCCTGTGAATGCCCTGCAAGAGATGACCATGTTTATTTCTCTGGAGGCCTAATGCACTTTGGACGAGTGGTGAAAGATGTGCTGCCATTACCTAGAAGGACTGGTTTGTGTGACAGGACGTGACTCCCGCTAAAGAAGGAGGCAGCAGGGGGAGGGAAGACAGGAGGGGGCCTGCTTCTGTTTTTCTTCCAGGAACGAGCAGGGGCACCATATGTTTGCAAGTTAATTACAAACATATGGTGACAAAGCTCGCTCCCACAAGGGAATCGCCAGACGTGCACGCGTTGCCATTAAAAGCAATTCAATGCGTGCATGTTTTTGGCTGAAAAGGCGCATCGATGGCTAAAGGTCTGTCTCCTATGCAGCGCATGTGTGCTGCATAGGCGAGACCTAAAAAGGGGTGGGAGTGGGAGTGTCTGTGGTGGGCTGCAGCTAACCCCTAGTTGCACATGGCAAAAGGAGGTGCGCAGTTTGGGGGTGGCCGCCTGGGGTGGGGTTGGGTGCAGGATCTGGCCTAATCAACCTGATGTGCTCCAGCAGTAGGAAGAGAGTTGGACAATGCCATATCTTAGTAGATACAAAGCTTCCCTGCTGTTTCCTTTTCAGCAACTTTGGTAGCTGAGCTCTATTTTGTGGCATCTTTATAAATCGGACACTCTATTGTTTCCCTTCTAGATTTATGCTTTCTAAATCCTGATATAAATACATTGAAAAACTGCATGAGCCACTTACGCACATACACTAAATAAAGTTATTGTGTAACACATTATGACATATTAATTGTAAAGTTAAATGTATTTTCTAGATATTATAACAGAATACATACCAAATATTTAACATTGGCTATTGGCTGTGTAACAGTGTTAATTTTAGCGAAAATTCTGCCCTTGAATTATTTCTGAATGTAGCACTGAGAAATGAACTCTACTGACAGTCAAGACAAACAGAGCTGAATGTCACTTCTCTAATGAGGCCTGTCTGACACTTGAGTCTTATGACTCGTTTGTCAGAAATATGCCTCTTACTGAACGCAACCTGCTCCTTCATAAAAGCAAGATCTGCTTTAAGCCAAGTGACTGCAGTTAACAAATCTAGAGCAGATGGAGTTTATAAGTGTTCATGTTGAAAGACTGCCTTGTCGCTAATTAGCAGAACATTTCACTGTGGCACAGAACAAGGGCTCCTGAGTACTAGATCTTTATATAGACGTGAGGGAAACTAGACCACGCCCAGGAAGTAAAATTCAACAGAACTGTGTAGTGAGGCAGCAGAAGCTCACAGGCTCTTATGCAAGTATGAAAAATAACCCTCTGGTCCGTCTATTGGATAGATAAGGACAGCAAAACCCGGAGTCAGTGGTCCCGTCACTTTTTGCTCAAATAATAGCTATGTCACTGGAACTGAATGACCGGAGGAAATCTGTGGAAGCGCACCCCACTTTACCCTTATTATGGTTGTCATATACAGTGGTAACCACAGTGGTTGCTTGCACTAGGACACATACTCCCCAGCAAAAGCATTGCGAAAGGAGAGTGGGGGTGGAGACTATCTTTTACATTTTTTTTAATTTGTTCTGAGTTCTAGTACGTGAAATATATATTTTAAAAGTCTTGATATTAACCACTTAGGTGGTAGACAAAACATTCATACATTGCAATATTAAGCAAATATGAAATATCAATCATACATTTTATTTATACAAATGGAATTAAAACATTTACATCCACTAATATAGATCTACAATTAGAATAACAAATTATGTTATTTTTGTCACAAAGCTTTGTCTACCATTGTTACGTAGGGATTTGCATCAACACCCTTAAGTGTTTGCATGGGAATGCCCCTGCACCGCCTGTGGAACATCCCCTTAATGCAAATACCTCAAAGCATAGTTTGCAACTTTCCAACACAAAATACGTTTTGCGCGGAATAGTAAATAGTTTATCAATACTTCACACCGGCATGCTTAACTTTGTGTACTATGAACCAGCGAACGCCTTGATAACTCTGCATCCCTTCTACATCCAGGTAGGTCTGTGTTGTTCATTATCACCAGAATGGACACCGAAGGCATCAGCAGCACTTTCTAGACAAGTGCAGCAGTCATTTTAGTGCCAGCCTTCACCGTTAAAATCTGTAGTTTATGATATGCTCAAATCAAGGAAGAAAGGTATACTCTTCGCAACAATGTTTCTCATGGCCTGCTGTTTCAAACTAGCAACAATGGTGTTTATGCCAATATAAATCCTAGATTCCAGTGAGGTAGCATTTTACTGTGTGCTCAGCACCTGTATTTTGTCCCTACGTTAACTGGCACTGACATTTAGGGGTCACCAAAGTTTGGTGTTGTGGCCCCTGGCTTGCCCCCTGCAAACCCCTGACCCTTAATGTTCGACCCTGGCCTCAGAGGTAGCAAAATCAGTGCCTGGGACTCAGAGGCAGCTCGTCCTTATTGACATCGGTTGGGGCTCCAATCTCCTTGTTTTTCGTCATTTAACTATTACTCTAATAGTGAATAAAAATATATTGTTAATCAAACAAACATCATAATAATATGTTATTCACTATTTGTGTAATAAAACACGGAGTAGGATTACCAGGAATATGACCCTCCTTGGCAGCAGAGGTAAGTAAAAAATGCTTTTAGATATCTGCTGTGTGCATGAGCGAGTGTGTGCTTTGTGATTGTGTGTGTATGTGTGTGTGAGAGAAAATGTAATGGTCAAATGGCGTGAGATGTCACTTCTGCTACCCTTGACCTTTTGGTGAATTGACGATCATGCAAGGGGACACCCAAGGACATCTTAAGGATTTTTCGGGCCCTGGCCAAACCTATTTTGGGGCCCCCGTTTCAGAACAGCTTTGAATTTATGGTCCAATTTCAGCTATTTATGCCCTCTTTGGCCAGGTCACTGACCGTGCACAAGCACAATCTAGATTCTAAATGTGTGTACATCCAATATTCAGGGCTGTCATGAATATTCAGGGATAGTCAGGTGTGTTTTAAAAATTGTAACACTGCAGCATCCCACTACTATTACTGCAAATAATCTCTGGTACACCTTCCCATTTCTTATATGTGAGGTGCTGTTTCGATCTAAAATAAAAAAAATTATGTCTGTTGCATGAAACATTAACACATTTCCCTGCAAAATGGTAGTACTCTCACACATCACCCACAGTAAAAAATAAATGAAAGGAAAAAGTATTTAAAACAATATGTTAACGAATTATTAAAGGTCATACGGGCAAAACTCTCTGCAGAACAGGAACGGCTCTGTAAATGGTCCCCCTGAAAGACTGGGGCCCTGGGCTAGAGACCACTTTAGCCATGCCTTGAAACGTCACTGGCTTATAGAACTCAGAGCGCGAACCCCAAACAACATGTTGATAGTGATTTCATTTGTCTTTAGGAGCAGCATGTATTTGCAAGTGTGCTTGGAGACTGCTTGATTTGTTTACTTAAGAACCCCAATCATTTAGACTGCTGCTGCCCCGGGTCTGGAAGAACATTAGTGCGAGATAGATAACTTTTCTTAGAGGCCTTTTCCCTAAAACAGTGGCGTTTCATTAAATGTTGACGAGTTATAGTGCTTTTTTTGTTTGTTTTGATACCTGTAAAAAGCCTTTGATTATTGGGATCTGGCTGAAGAGTCAAAATGAAAAACTGTGGAGCATTTCAATTCGGCATGTGAAGTAAATAAGTGTCTATTTGTCAGTTGCGGAAGGGGCTGTGCGGGATAGGGGGGGTGATGCATCTTGCCGTAAGTGCACATTCAGACTGCCAACACTTAGATGAAGCTATAAACAACATGTGAAAGCGCTGCAAAGCTCTTAAGTTGTCCCACGACGTGCATGAGCAGTTCGCCCAGCCCTGAAGTGTTTTACTTTGATACCTCAGCTTCTGCAATTAAAATGAGGAAAGGATGGCTACTAGTACCAGAATGCTGAGATAAGGATTTAATGAGCTTCGAGTCCAAAGGACGTCTCCGCAGTTCTAACTTCTACAGCTCCAAGTGTTCTAGAAACTATGCGTGTAAATCTCTTTTATTGTTGCAGTTGGTTCTTCACATGAGATGTTCACATATTTAGGACACATTTGATGCATGTTTGAGCACTGTGAAATGCAACAGTTCTGTATTTTTCTCAGCTGTCTGGATGTTAGAATAAGAAAATAATTTGACAGCTCTTTAATATTTTAAAACAAATTAGTCAACAAGGTAAAGGTATGAGCAGCCCTTCTACCGATAAACCATGTCACCCATATTGTAAAGGGGCAGTTCTTGTCAATGCTTAGATTTACATATCGACCTCTAACTTAGGGGGAGGAATGCTCTGCACTCTTTGCTTGTTCCCATGCAGAAATTAGATCAGAATTGCCACAGGGGAACTAGAGTTGTATCAGGTGCACAGTCCAATGCATGTCGCTGTGAATCAGGAATGCATTAGATCCTAAGCTTGCCAGTTCCATCACCCACCCTATGATTACAATGCTTTTGTGGGGGTGAGATTTGTGTTCACAGGAGCAAAAGTTGTGTGCACAAATTCAATTTTGTTCTTGTATAAATCATTTTGATAATGTATGCATGCACAAAATGAAATTCTTTTTATAGTCTACAGTAGCGTGGCTCGGGTAAGAAGAGTCTAGAAACAGCAGGTAAGAGGGCCAGGTACATGAGTGTGAGAGCAATCAGTACACACAAGGGATTGAGGAACCGGCGTAGATAGGATATACCGGACTTTGGGGCATATTATCAAGGGGGTTTATCTCCGCTTTTTTGGCTTTAAAAGCCAAGAAAGCGGAGATAAAATTATCTCCCTATTACCTAGCTGTCGCTAACACCAGTTAGCGACAGCTAGAAGGAGATAGCGACCATCTTGTGCCCCACTTTGCATGTCAGTGATGTTTATCACTAATGACATGCAAAGTGGGCGTGCCAAGATGTTAGCGACTGGAAACTGTCGCTAACATCGCTATCTCCTATTACCAACTATGGGAGATATTCGCGCTAAGCGCGAATATCTCCAAAAGCTAACACCTGCCCTGAGCAGTTCTTAGCCATGTTTTCCAATGGGAGGTGGATAACATGGCTAAGAGCGTTAGCTCGGTAATGCATGAATATCGCGGACTTTTCAGCGATATTCATGCATTGCGCCCGTTTTTTATCGCATTTGCGTTAAACCTTATCTGCGGTAAAAATCGCCGCAGCTCAGCGGTAAAATTTTGTCTCTAACCAAGCAATAGCGATAATTATCGCTATTGCTTGGTAATATGCCCCTTTGTGCTCACTAGGTGCATACGTGCAGAACGGTTAGACAGGGCCATCTGCACATAAAAAAGGAGGTGCACATTTATAATGGAGGCGAAATGTGAATGGGCCATAGGGTCATTTGGGCTTACAGGTCAGCAGGAGATATATACAGTTAAGTGGGAGATAAGCACACAGGGTGGTTGGGGGTAGGTGAGAGGGAGTAGGTGACTCAAAAAAACCTCAAAATGTCCAATTAAAGTGTGAGTTGGTTGGAGGGGGGGAGCTCTGCGCAAACAGGTTACAAAGGTCTGTGAACACGCCAGAGTGATCAGGATAAACAAGTAAGGGCCAGGCTAGTTTAGATGAGGGAATTCTATGTGTAGACAGGTCAGTAGTGTTACGTGAATGCAGATGGTATAAGTAGTTGCACACAAGTAAAACAGACCAAGGCACACACAGGTGAGATGAGGCTTGGTGCACAAAGGTGAAATGATGGCCCACAGGCACACAGTTGAGAAGGGGGAAGTACATACACCATGGTAATAAATGGCTTAGTGAATGCAGCTGCAGGTTAAGTAAGTAAGTACATTTTTATTATGCATGATTAATTACAACCGTTGCATACATTAAATACATATAAAAATGGGGGTTCCTTGTTAATAAAACAGTAAATTAAAACAATGTTCAAAGTCCACGTTTATACTGTGAATAAGGCAATTAAAAAATCCTCATGATTATTACAGTTTTCAAAACACTGCTTAACTTAAACAGCTGAAAATTCGAATGCTAATAAGTTTTTGGATCGGGCTTCCAACCTGTCGTCCCTCCGCAGTGCTTATTACTATACCTGGTATATTGGTTTAAAGTGCCTGGACTGCAACTGGGTACCCTTTCTATGGGGGTACAAACTACAAATGATGCCTGTCTTAAAGTGCCAGTGCAGCCGTAAAGTGCTCTTAAAAAGGTTTTAGAGGACATACTCAGGTAGAGCCCATTCCCCTGTGTTGGGTTGATTCATGACCAGTGGTGAGGAGTTTTTGAGTCTCTTTGCAACAATCTCAAAAAAATGTGTAAGCCGGCAGTTGAGCTTCATTTCGGCTGGATTGAAGCACAGCTTTACTGCCTACCTGCAGGTCCTAATGCCATGCTGCCTGAATATTGTTCTTAATAAAGTTTCCCTTATGTCCCTTAAGTTGTTGCAAATACTTATAATGTGGATAAGGTCCTCACCACCGTGTCCGCACAAGCAACAAAGCTGCTCTCCTCTTCTCCTTTCCCAAGGTGGTAGAAATGGGTTAATCGGGGCAACACTTCAGCGGAGCTTTAACAAAATTACCTTGGTGGCCGTTGTTATTCCCTCTTTGAATTAGGGTTGGTGTTTGAGCACTTCCTAGTTGTTAAGCACTACCCAGCCATGCACTCGTTTAGCAAGTGCTTGTTTGTCCTCTAGGGCTGATATCAGTCGAGTTGCCTTTGTCACTATTTTTTTGGAATGAGAAGTGTGCCTTAAGAGTTTTCCAGAGGTCTGTCAGTTCCCAGAAGCACGATGGATTCCAGAAGATATTCTCTGACTGACGATTTTTCAAGGCAAAACAGCTCAGTCCAGAGGTGAGAGTTCAAGCATCATTCCTTGGCTCCTCTGATTTTATGCCAACATTTTATAAAAGCTCCCATTCTTTCCACCGACTGTTTTTGTAGCCCAAATTCCAGCTGTATTTGGGCTAGCGAAACATATCTGGGGAGATGAGAAATCGTTCGATAGGAGTTTGCTATTAATGTGTCCAGGACTGCAGCGTCTTTCCCTTTCAGAGGTTCACTAGCATAGGGGATTGTTGGCTGTAGTTTATCTCGCAGGACCTTTAGCAGAGGGTCGAAAGTTAAATCCAGCAATTTCTTCTTCAAAGGATTCATTGATAAATACGTCATGACTCTCTTTCTCCGCAAGGACTCCAACTACAGTTTAAAAGAGTTACTGTGATCTAAAATTATTCCAAGACACTTCTAACTTATTGTCTGGTCTAAACGCTGCCCATCCAAGCACCAATTTGTTGTTTTTTTTTGCTTGTGGTAATTTACTGCCATTATTTTTGTTTTCTTTGCATTTATTTTTAAGGCGTTCTGCTGCGAAAAGCTGTGAGTCGCATCCAGGAGGTGTTGAAGTCCAATAGGGGTGCGGCTTGTCAGCACTAGGTCATCCGCATAAAGCAGATTTGACAAAGACGTTTTTCCTAGCTTCGAGGCATGTGCATCTGTCAAGTTCCCCTGGAAGATCAGCTAGAAAAAGGTTGAAATACAACGGGGCTAGGACGCACCATTGTTTTAGCCCCATTGAGGTGGGAATTCTTTTTGATAGATTGTCCCAGCACCTAGCTTAATCCTAATCCAAGTATCAGTGTGCAGCTGCCTAATTTGGTCTAAGAGTGGTTTGGGTATCCCCCATCCTTCCAGTTTTTGCCAGAGCTTGGTACAATCTTCATGGTCTAAAGGTGCTGTGTAGTCTATAAAACATAAAAATAGGGGATATTTTCCCTCTTTCGCAGCATCCATCAGCAAGGTTAATGCCATAATATTGGTTATGGTGCCTGGCCATTGGTAGAACCCTGTTTGTGTTGTTGGAATTACATGATTTTCGGAGGCCCAGGAGGCTAATTCGTCTAGGATTGTCCCTGCAAAGTATTTAGCCTCAGTGTCGATAAGGGTGATCAATCAGTAGTTGGGTGGGGCACTTCTTTCACCTTGTTTGTAGATTGGGCTAGACTCTGGGATTGTTGACATTCTAAGCTTGTACCTAAAAACTGGCACTAGTGCCTTACTCCAAAATTCTGTATCATGTTTGTACAACATTGGGGTATGCCATTAGGGCCAGGGGCACCTGCAGGTCTGCCCCTAGCTATTTGTTT
The DNA here is from genome assembly GCF_964261635.1 of Lissotriton helveticus. NCBI lineage: Eukaryota > Metazoa > Chordata > Amphibia > Caudata > Salamandridae > Lissotriton > Lissotriton helveticus. Next base: position 729,216,833 of record NC_136061.1, read on the forward strand.
CATTATTTGAAGTGCTGATGAGACGTTTTGCTCCTCTGTTGTAAGTAGTGGGCAGTTTATGCCTAGTGATGATTCTGTCCCCTGTTGTTGTTGTGTCAACCTGGGTAATCACTTTGCTCTGCAGTTGCAAGGTTGTGAGTTGGTACTTCCCTGTTGAGGCTGCCAACATTTGCATTCCCCAGATGTTTAGAGGTGGCATCTACATTTTGCTCATTGTCGTTGAAATTGTTGGAAAGATAATCAACCCAGGCTGCCTCATTATGTTGGAATTTATACCAGAATGGTTGGGCCACTGTAGTGTATTAACTGTATGCCAAAACTTGCCAGTTATTTTGTTTTGCATCGCAGAGCAATTTCACCCATAGTTCATTGTCCTTGGTTCTTTTCTTTCCCATTTCCTTTGCTTTATCAGTGCCTTCGATTGTCGGAGGGTGTGCTGCAAACTCAAGTCATCTTAAGGTTTGATTTATGGAATGCTTTAGTTTTTTGAGACGGGACTATTCGCCGTCCTTGTTGGGGCGACTACCGTTTTCCTCAATTTTGGCCCTGTCCTAATTGCAAATTTTTCGCCAAGGGACGTGATAAAATGTTCCCGTTTTCAGTGGCTGGACTAATATGTCCTTCCTTTGGTTGAAAGGGACTTTAGCTGTTGTTAATATTACCTCTATATTGCTGGGATTGCATCTTATTCGTTGGAGGTTTATAATTTCTTCTGGGGTGATGGTTTTACAGATCTCTGGTGAGAGGGTTGAACCTGCTTTGAGTGTCACTTCTTGGGGCAGATGGTCGCTGTGTTCGTTATGTTCGTTATTGCCTAGTCTAAAGAAGGCAATTTTATTGAGCAGGTTTAGGGTTGTAAAGGTGAAGTCTAAATGGGAAGATGCTTTGGTCGGATGGAATGTGGCGGCTGGTGGTTTGTCCCCCTCAAATCGGCCATTTAGTGCTCTCAAATTTAGGTGCTCTAGTTCCTGGAGCAGGTACTTCGAGCATCTTGTTGCTTTGTTAGTTTTTGAAGGGCCCTGTAATGGAATACCCCAGACACCAGTTAGATCTTGCATTGAGTCTTAATCTTAATCGTTCCCTAAGAAGTGCATGTTGCAGTCGCCTGCCAAGATGATGTGGTCTGTGTCCTCTTCTTCCATTACTCTTTTTAGTTCGGCAGCCAACTCCTTTGCTACCTTTAGTTTTTGTTTTGGATGCACATAGACATTAATTATTATTACTTTCTGATGGATCTGGTTGAACTTGAGCGTTCCTATTACAGCCGAGATGCAGCTTGGAGGTGCAATGTAGATCTTTACCGGAGAACTATCTCCTATTTCTGTTATTGAAGCTAGAAGCATTAGACCCTCCTCCCCTGAGCGGCGGCCGAAATCAGATCCCTTTGTTGCTGGAATACAGTGGGAGGTGTAACCTTGGAGCTCAAAGGGGTTTTCCTCCCAGGTCTCCTGAAGCAGGATCATGTCAAAAGTTTTTAAGTAATTTAAGACCTCTTAGTCATTGATTTTGGTGGTTAGACCGTTGATGTTCCAAATGCAGATATTAATTGCATACTGCGCTGCTGGGAGTGCCAGAGTACTAAGCATCCTCTGTCAATTTGGTTGCGCTGATGTTATTGTTCGCTGTAGGTGCATCCAGTTGTTGCTTATAGGTGAATAATTTGAGTCAAATTGTCTGCAGCATGCATTCGTTGCGATGGTCATTTTGTCCACTGTACGAGTACCTGGAGTACTACTCCTTGCTCCTTTTAGTTAACCCCGGGCATCGTACTCTGCACCGCCAGCGGAGTTTGCGGAGTTTTATCAACTCTGCACTCCGCTGGGAATGCAAAGCTGGGCAAAACTCAGCCTCCATGGCAGAGTGGAGTACGAGGCCAGCCCCACAAAAGAAAAATTTTAAAAACATCACTTACCTTGTCTTCTGCCTTTCCTCCTCTTCGCCGCGGTGTCTCCCTTCTTCCCGCGTCATCCTCCTTACGTCCCTGTAGGTATTACGTCATGTGTGAACTGCGTATCACTGCGCATGTGCAGTTCATGGAAGATGTAATACCTACAAGGACGCAAGGAGTACGACGCGGGAAGGAAGGAGACACTGCAGTGAGGAGGAGGAAAGGCAGAAAACAAGGTAAGTGGTGTTTTTTAAAAACATTTTATCCTGCATTGTGGCACCGGGACAGAGCGGAGCTCCGCGTAGTCCCACAAAGTTTTTTTTTTACTCTGTGGAACTACGCAGAGCAGTACTACGCATACTCCACCCAGGGTTACTTTAAGTACAGAAGTGGGCTTTTTGTTTTGACTGTTGATATATGTACTTAAAAAGGGTGTTGGATATAGTGGTTTTGGCTCTGCCTTAATTTTTATCCCCCAGTTTTGAAATCTATATTTTTTCCTGCATGATTTTGTTTGCTATCTCAAAAGTATTCCATCTTGTTTTGGCCTCTTCTGAGCATAGCTGGTTGTTATTAGGCAAGAATTCTATTGAAAGTCGGTAGGTAGAGCTAATTTTAGCTAGGCTTGGGATGGAGTATAAGAGCCGTAGAACATTTTGTCTATTTATTATATCCGCTCAACCTTGTGAATTGTACTCTGGGAAGAACATGATGGTGTCTGTGCCCTCTGCCTCTGATGGTTCCTGATTCTGGGACGGAATTTTGTCACTATTGGTTGCTGTGTAGGCATGAGACCTAAGTTGGGCATTGTTAATGTTATTTGTTCCACAATTGGCACTATTTTGGACAGTTGACAATAGATCAATTGGTATCCAAATGTTATCATGTGTATTGGTTCTTTGCTCCATACCATTAGTCTGTGGTTGCAATGGCTCTTTATGACTGCCCTGTGGGTCATTTCCCAGCTTCGGCCTTAAAATTGTAGCCCCTTCAGAGGGTGCGCTGAAAGCCTGTGATGGTATGTCTGGCTCTGATCTAGCAAGACTAACCTTCTGATCATTACCCTGGGTGGGTTAGGACACTTATAGGCGGGCTCTTGGTTGGTTTGTGAGTCAGTTCCTGGATGTTATTGACTCTTATTTTAAGGTGTGGACCCCCGGTCAATTCCAGCGGAGTATTGGATCTTGTAGTTGGGCATTCAGTTACACCTTCCATGGCGGGGACAGGGGTGCTTAAAGTGTCCTGAAATCGGGTTCGGCTGAGATGATCTGGAGCTGTTTGTTGGTATGTTGGTCCAGGGAGGTTAACTTCCTGTTTCTTACCTTCCTTTTTTGTTTACGTCGGGTTTTCGCTGACAAGATATATGTTTCGGGTGCTCCCGCTTTAATATTTGCTAAGGGCCCTCTTCTCCCCGATGGGTGATCGGGGTTTATTAGTGTTGTCTCCATTGGTTGGGGTACTGATTTTGTTTTTCCCTCCGTGGGTGAGATCTGAGGTTTAACATTTGGTTTCAGGGCGGATAGTAGGTCACCTAGTATTGATGGTAACGTGAGTAATTTATCAACTATTGGAGCACAGGTGCATTCTTGTTGTGACGTTTGTGCTTTGAAGGCCGCTTCTTGACCACGCTTTATTAGACAATTCAGTTCGGCTTGCTTCTTATCTATCCCTGAGGTGAAATCTGCCAGGGTTTGAAGAACTGTAAGCTGAAGGTCCAGTTTGTGTGATTGATATTGAAGCTCCTTTGCTGAGTGTTGCATAGTACTTAGTATTGTTGCCCAGATTAAGTCTTTGGTTGTATGTCCTGCATCGCTTCTCTCAGACCATGCAGTGTTTAGGGGGTTTTGGGATTATGGTTGTATGAGGCGACAAGTTCCTCCCATTCTTGGTTGGCTAAAAAAGACACGTCCCCGTTTGATGTATGGGAATCTCATAGGGAAACGGTAGACAATACCCCGGCGATGAATTCTCAGAGAATACGCTTAGGGCCGTCGAAGCCACTAAGTCTTCTAATTGTGTGATTTGCAGCTGTAGAGGGGAGCTATTTTTTGATTGTGATGTGTGGTCCCTTGCTTTTTACTGATCTGCCCACAGCACTACTTCCAGGGAAAGGGAGTATTGGAACTTTGGGTCTAGCCCAATATCTGGTCCCTCTTGTCCTTGTGATTTTAAGAAGTCTGTAACAAGATGGCTCTCCACTTTCAGGAAGGGAAGTTGATGGAGCTTGGGGTCTAATCTAATATTTAATCCCCCTTTTAAGAGCGATTTTAAGATGTCTGTCATAAGGTGGCTCTCAGTTGCAGCCTTGGAAAGTTGCAGAGTCTGTGAATAATTTTGAGCGTTTTGTGAACTGAACAATGGATAATTTTGCAGCCCTTTGGCTCGCTCGCTGCTACCATGCCTTTTATGGGCGGCGTGATTGCCACTGCCAAGTTCTACGCCTTTATCTGACCCGTTGATATCTTCAACCTTTAGCATTACTTCAAGGTTTTGTTGAGTGGTAGTCGAATATGCGCTGGTATGACTGCTGATATTGCTGCAGAGTTTTTCCTTTGAATGGATTAGAGGGTCAGTTATTTTTGTTATGGGCCACAAAGTTAAATTGGATCTCTCTGGTTGGAGTGGGGTTTCCAACCCTTTTATAGTTCCGCTTTTTGAAAATGTTGTTGTTCCGGGGTCTTTCATGAAGGAAAATGTTGTGTATATTTTGGGCTGTAGGGTGCATAGATTTCTGTTTTGGGATGACCCCGCAGTATTTATTAGCTCTTGGCTTTCCAAGCCAGGCTTTGACAGAGCTACATTTCCAGTTGCTGTTATTACTAATGTATTTTTATCCACAAGATTTTGTGTTTCACTGTAATTTATGCCTACGAGGGGACTCTGTCAATGTTATTTGTGCCTTTGAGGGGAGCTGTGTCGGGGAAACGAGGGATCTTGTTGACCGTCGCTATGTCGCTCATGTTTTGTTAGGCTACTATCCGGGTCAGGGCCAGAAGGGCCGTTGTCCCTGCTCTCGCTCTCATTTTTCCTTTTCATTGTTTTTGGATGCGTCCTCAATCTTACTGGGGTCTATCTCACTCTGCGCGACCTCATTGTCCTTCCTGTTATCCTGTCTGTTTTTTTTAGTTGAGTTTGTCTATGTTTCCTTGGAATTGGTTTAGTTTTTTTGTTTTGTTTGCAAACTGCAGGCTTACTTGTTGGGCTTGTTGTACTCATGTCCTTTCTGTGGGAGTATAGTCCTAGAGTACAGTCCTATGAGGTGATGAAGGGTGAGGAAAGACAAGCTTTGGAGTAACAGTGGGCTCAAGGAAAACTGACGACTGCTGCCCCTGTTGAAGAAAGCAGTTGCTGGTAAATACTAGCAAATACTAGCAGAAGCTAGCAGAAGCTGGCATATACTGCTGATCGCAGTCATGCTGAAAAGTAGAAAAATGCAAACTGCAAGTTGCAAATTGGAAAACTGAGAGCAGTGAGCAGTGGCTCTATGAGCCGGGCTGCTAGGCAAACTGCAAGCCGCCCCTGGACCTAGCCGGGCCCCCTCCGTGGGGTCACCGAGCACATGCTTGGCAGCCTCCCTAATATAGGACTAATTAGGCCGACTTGATCAGTAGAGAGGGAGGGCCAAGGCTTGAATACGCTCGGTTGCGCTCGGTTTCACTTGGCCGCCGATGCTGGGTGCTGGATGTGGCTGGATGTGGCTGGATGCGGCCCCGGCTGGACAGCGTTTAGTTAAAACCCCTGTGAGGAAAGCTGAAGCTAAAGTCGACAGGGGAGACGGAAGCCATGAGCTCGACCGCAGCAGTTCGATATCCTCCCGCTCACTCGCTGCAGCCGGCAGTCGAAACAAAAACGTGGTAACTGGACTCTCTCAATCCAGACTACAATATCATCTGCAAGGGACATATGCACACATATAGGAACAGTGTGTAGGTGCACTTTCACAGATGCGAGACTTTGCTAAAGGCACACAGGTTTAACATAAAACATGTATGCGATTGAACACAACCTATGAATGAAGTAGAAAGTAGCAATTCAGTTTTTGAAAAAATAGTGTATAACAAAGGTGTCTAACACAGGTGTAGGCAGGCAGAATCCATACCAGATTTTTAGGATAGTCACATAAAATAAATTTGCAATGAATTAATCTAAATGCAGCACATTTAGAGTCAATGGTTAACCTGAACAATTGGCATAGAGCAGACCCTCCTGGCCTGAAGTTGGATAATCCTAACATGTATCTCTCTCTCTCTCTCTCTCTCTCTCTCTCTCTCTCTCTCTCTCTATATATATATATATATATATATATATATGTGCTTCTCTGTTCCCTAATAATTAATAAACTGGACACCTCTAAGGCTGTGAGTGCTGCCTCTTTCTTACGAAAATTGAAAAGAGTTTCGAGCGTAATATATATATATATATATATATATATATATATATATATATATATATATATATATATATATATATGTATATGTATATATATATATATATATATATATATATATATATATATGTATATTACCTACTGGCGGTCGCCAGTAGGTATATATAGTTAGGATTTTTTCTCTGTGGGATTTTTGAAAATTCTATGTCTAATAACTTTGGCGTTTGTGGACGGAATTGGCTGAAATTTTCAGGAAAATGGCACATTTTGTTTCTGAGCAGCCCTTGAAAATTTGGGGGGGGTTCGTCAAGGGGGGGCAGAGAAAAAAGGGGGGTCCCAAAACGTGTTTTTAACATTGAGTTTTCCATAGGGCGGTTGGCCTCACTTTTAGCCCGAACGGCTGAATGGATTTGCACGAAACTTGGCAAAATTGTAGGGACTGGTAGCCCGATGTGCCTTTTGTAGGTCTCAATATATGTGCTCCAGTGGATTTTGAGAAATTAACGTTTAAAAAAAGATATATATCTGTAACAGCGGACCGGGCAGCGTCCCAGGGCGCGTACTTTTCGCGCAACGGAGCTTTGTGAAGCGAAGCTGATTGGTTCTCTGGCGTCTGTCAACATTCCAAAAAGTCCGTAGCGGCCGCCATCTTGTCTCTCGGTAGGATCGAGAGACAAGAGGAGGCCAAAACAAAGGGGGAAATAACCATAAGGGGGCATAGTAGATCCTCGCTGACCCCCTAGGTTTGATGTGGAGGTTTTAAAAGGGCCCCGCGGGGCAAAAAAAAAATAATAATAATAATCGAACGGCTGAATGGATTTGCACGAAACTTGGCAAAATATTAGGGACTGGTAGCCCGATGTGCCTTTGCTAGGTCTCAATATATGTGCTCCAGTGGATTTTGAGAAATTAACGTTCAAAAAAAGATATATATCTGTAACAGCGCTCCGCTTCGCGTAACGGAGGTTTGCGAAGCTGATTGGTCATTCTGTCACTGGGCTATAGTTGGGCTACATCTGGCTGATATTTGTGCTACATTTGTTTTTTTGTGTGTCTGGCGGCCATCTTTGGGCTACATTGGGCTACATTGGGCTTCATTGGGCTACATTGGGCTACATTTGGGCTCCAACATATATATAGGCCAATGTAGCCCAATATATATTTTTCAAAGTTAATTTTCGTAAAAACCACTGGAGCATATATCTTGAGACATAGCAAAGGCACATCGGGCTACCAGTCCCTACAATTTTGCCAAGTTTTGTGGAAATCCATTCAGCCGTTCGAGCTAAAAGTGAGTCCAACCGCCCTATGGAAATGAAGGAAATGAATGGGTAATTTGTAATTAGCAAATAGCTAATCGCAAACTAGGAATGGTAAAGAATCGCTATTTATTCCTTAAAGTTCGCTATTTAGGAAATGCAAAAAACTTTGATGATACATATGGCGGTTCATCTCTAACAAGATAAGAAGCATAGGGATACATTTATGATGACTGGCGCATCACCAGGGATGTGTTAGTCATTCTGTGCCGCTGTTCCGTCACCTATGGTGTGCTGCATTTACAATGCGGCGCATCATGGGCCAAAAACAGCACAGATGCGTGATGTATCTGTGCCGTAAAGGTGGCGCATTGCTGGAGTTGTATCGCAAGTGTGATGAAGCTCCAGCAAGGGTCGGGGGTGCCCCTGTCGCAGGGTTTCTGTTCTCACACAGAACTGTGGACAGAGGATTGGAACCTCGGCGAATTAGGGTGTCCCAAAACTCACGTTAGTAATCAAAAACTCCTTAGCAAGCTAGGTACAGTGTCACATTGGATATAACAAACTCTCAATGTTTAGACAATCCAGAATATGAACTTATAGTACCTCAGGATACGTGGAACTCATGAACAGTCGGTCGTTATATATTTCTTAGAAACCAGAACATGGAGTTAAGAAGAACACATGTGTATTTGAAATGTTTATTTACTAATGCCGTCTTCTCAGGCGTAGTATCTTAGATAATACAAGTACACATATTATCAGTAGCAAAATTACCAGCATAGTTACTAGTACATAAAAAGCGAATGGTGATAGTATGTTAACATGCTGTAAATGAATAAGAGTTAGCAACACTTATAAGCAGCCGCGGGCCGTGGAGGGAGTTACGGTGAGGCAGGGAGGCGGGGAGGGGGAGAAGCAGGGTGGAGAATACAAGTACACATATTATCAATAGCAAAATTACCAGCATAGTTACTAGTACATAAAAAGCGAATGGTGACAGTATGTTAACATGCTGTAAATGAATAAGAGTTAGCAACACTTATAAGCAGCCGCGGGCCGTGGAGGGAGTTACGGTGGGGCAGGGAGGCGGGGAGGGGGAGGGGCAGGGTAGAGAGGGCTCCACCCTGCTTCTCCCCCTCCCCGCCTCCCTGCCTCACCGTAACTCCCTCCACGGCCCGCGGCTGCTTATATCTCACCCTCCCTAATACACATATTATATTATTTGCTAAGAAGGTCTCTTTGTGTTGGTTTAGGGCGTGCCCATACTTTAGTGTCTTAGATTTGAAGGAATCACATCAGCAGACACCAGCTCTCTCTTCATGTGAACCGCATCAACTGTTGTGTATGTGTGTTCGGCAAAGCAATATAAAACCCGCCTCATGCCCAGAATTGGCAGAAGTTGCACTTATGTTATGAGTATGGAGTCGTGGAGATCAGACCTCATAACAATTCTGTATCGTGTTGTTCTTGAAACTTTAGCACTCGCTGTACAGATATAGTTTAAGAAGCAAAGCAGATAGTAGAGCAATAACATATTATTCTCATGTAAACCACGATGAACTACTAGGTGGAAAGCTAAAGCAACAACTAAGTGTCGTGTGCAGAAGTTGCAAAAAAGGAAAAATGGCGTTTAAACCGGTAATGAGCCCATGCTAACTTAACACGGTGTAAAGATATCCAGGACCTAGATGACACCTCCCCATGATCCGGAAACGAACTGAATAAGATAATAGAAGTGCCATCTCATGAGAGCAGATTGCAAGTTTATATGTGGACGGTCCGCAAGGTAAAGCATTAAAAACTAGGAAAATTTAATGCTAAAGAAAAATAAAACAGCCAAGTACTTTATCGAGTCTTAAGCCAATAGGCAAGGTAAATAATAAAAACTTGACAAATAAGTCAATGAATTGTCAATGAAATGCTAGTACTCAGCATATCAAACATGAAAAAGGTCTATGACATAACTGTGTATGCAAAATAAGCTGCAACAGCCTCCAATAGGAAGTCACCGTCTTCATCCGAAAACAGTTCAGCCATCCAATTTAAAAGCGGAAAAGAACATACGTGCTCTCCCAGCACCGGATCCTCTATCACCATCAGAGGACAGCTCGGTGGGTTTTCAAGAAAGCTCTGTTCCAAGAAAGACTGTGCTGCCGCCAGTAAATTCCAGGGACCAATTAGTCCATGCATCAATGCCACAGCCATAATCCTTTCGCCAGGACAAACCAACTCGTGAGTAATGATAGGAGTCATCAGCTGATTAAAGTCGACGTCAGGAGAAACCGGTCCGCAGAGACACAAATCAATGGCCCAATCGAAATCACAGGTCAGGCAGTGAAATACAGGCTGGACACAGGTGAAGTAGGAGAATCGAAAAGATAATCCATATGCCGTGCTTAATATCGCCAACGGCATTGTGCCATAATATTCTAGCATGCGATTGCGGAACAGTGTCAGCAGCTGCAGGGTGGGAGGTTGCATAGGAGGGACATCCATATTTAAAAATGTAAAAAAGCACAAGAGCGTCCGCTGGTAATGCAAGTAAAAATGCCAATCCACGAAGCAGAGTGGAGAAAATAGAATGAAAGAAAGCAGGGATGACTCCAAAGATTTTCTCAAATGAAGTCACGAGACCACTGGTAACAACTTTAAAAAAGTGCGCCAGGGCCTTTGTGGAGGATGCGTTAAAGATAGTCCGAACCATCTTGCTGAAATTGAAAGGCAAATCTGAATTGAAAAGGGTCTGCACCTCTGTACGGGTGTTCGCTATGTGAAGCACGAAAGTTTCACGGGCCGAACTCAAGGCCACCTCTCTCTGAGACAAAAGAGCTCTTATTCTTGCCATGCCGTTGAAATCTCTCCCAAGGTTGGTATTTGTGGCCAGATTGAAAACTCCCTATGTTCATGTGTGGGAGGAAATAGAACATTTCTGCAGCAAATAACCCGTTCACTTACTGTTACGATAAAAGGAATACTTTTAATTAATTCAGAACAATCTTCATTATTGAGCATCAAATAACTACCATTTTCCAACAACTTGAACGTGGGGATGATAGCAGGAACTGGCGTGCCTTGCAACACGCAAGCCATATTTGGTCGGTGTTTGTTGCATGAACCGTGTAAATGTATGTGCCTACACATTAGTGAATGATCTGGCGTCTCAGTGCATTCCTCTCCATTCAGATAAACTTCTTGATCATCTTTGAAACATCTGTATGTGTATGGAAGCGACCAGACCTCATGAAGAAAAGCACTACCTAAAGGTTCATAACGACCTATTGGTATATATTTCATACAATTTGAAAACTTATATAAAGCAAAAGGCAGCGTTATTAAACCGTGGATAAGGCACGTTGCCAAAAAACCCGCAATCCTCTGCTGATGATGTCACTGAGCATGTCATGAATGATGTAATATGTGACATCATCAGCAGTGGATTACGGGTAATAGTATCTCTAGTTTACTCCCCTATAGCTGTCTTTCTTTTAACATAAGTGTCTGTTTCCTTCCCTTATACTTACTGTTTTTGGTTCGCTTCGGGTTCGCGTACCGGCGAGCGAACTGGGAAGCGAACTAAGAGAAATAGAGGTTGGCACAGTTCCAAATATTGTACCAATTTTTTAATAACGGGGAGTTAGTTCTGAAAAGAACTTTTTTTTTATTGTTTTTGTTGTTTTATATATATTTTTTTTTTTTCAGAACATTTTTTTACTTTTTTTGAATTTTTCTGAACAGTTTTATATTTTTTGGGGTTTTTCTTGGAGGGGGCAATGAAAACGATTCATTGTAAAGGGCTCAACAGGAGCAACAAAACAAAAAAAAAGTATTTATTATTTTGGGCGTTTCGTACAAACTTGCATATGATAGTCAATAGCTCTGTTGATCAGAGTGATGCTTCTTTCTCCGTAGCAAATGAATCCATCGCAAAATACGCAGATGTGTTTTACTTCACCAAATCTCATTTGTATATTTGGCACCATCTCCCTGCCCTCTGGTCCCGTTACTTCCGGTACAACAGATCTTCTGGCCATAATAGGGAGATTATCTAGGTCGTTCCGAAACTGTGCAGCACTGTAGTTGTTAGGATGCCACCTAGTCATATGGCGATGCATTGTGTAGTTTCCGAAACTGTATTTTTTCTCGGTTCCTCTGGACAGTCTATCTTGACATATAAGGCAAGTTACGTATCTTGCATTTACTTTTTTCTGACCTTTGGGAATTTTAAAAAATTGCCAAATGAAGTTTTCTTTCCGGTGAGACGTCCTGGGTTCCTCAGGCAAAAACTGCCTCTCTTCCTGCTCTTCCTCGTCTTCCTCTTCTTCCTCTTCTTGCTGAATTATAACTTGAGCAGGTGGTCCACTCTTCCTTGTATGTGGTGGAGGTGGTGGGGAAGCACCAGCTGAAGCTACTAAAGAAGCCATTGCTCAGTGATCACAAAGGGTCTTTCTCTCACAATGATGAAAGTCAGAGTGAGGAAAGAAGGAGGGATTTTCATCATTTGGGAAAAACAAGAGTTCTCAACCAATGAAAAGTGTTCATTTTAGATTATATGACCTAGTCTTACATCATTAGGAAACCAAAAGTGAAATGAACCAATGAAAAGTGTTATTACCAAGTCACATGACTTGCTGTGTTTACGTTAAGCGCTTTGCAGGGCCTCCCGGTTTGCTTCCAGAAACCTGCGCTTTGCGACTCGCTTCGCGTACCAGTTCGCTAACGTAGCACGTCATATGACGTATCACGCGACAACGTGAAACGTCATGCGGACGGGAGGCGTCACGATGTTGTTTTCTAACGCGGCACTTGCGGTAAAGAAACGTTTACCGGCTCGCGGTCTATTTCGCGGCATCAAGGTCAGCTAACGGGAAGCTTCCCGATTCGCGAAGCGGGAACGAAGAAAAAAAAATATTTAAAAAAAAAATTATTCATAAACATATAAAATATATTTTTGGATTTAAAGAAGAATACATTTTACAGCTACAGATATTAGCTGTTAAAAAACCAATGAAATTCACTGAAAAAACCATAGGTTATAGACCATATATAGTTAGGAATTAGCATTTACAAAACCTTGAAAATTCACTGAAAAAGCCATAGGTTATAGACCATATATAGTTAGGAATTAGCATTTAGAAAACCTTATTTTACTCACACAAAACCATTGAAATTCCATATATAGTTAGTTGCACTAACTATATATCGCGCACCCGCAATCCACTGCTGATGATGTCACATATTACATCATTCATGACATGGTCAGTGACATCACTGATGACATCACTGATGACATCTCAAATGACATCACTGATGACATCACTGATGACATCTCAAATGACATCACTGATGACATCATGACATACCAATACCAGTTACTACATACGCACTCACTGATTCCTACGTCTACACACACATTCACTCATTCACCCATACAATGACTCATACATACAGTCACTTATTATTACAACACTATCATATGCACTCATACACCTATGCAGACAGTCACACACTGCCACTCATCCATGGAGTTACTCACACACCAAGTCAGTCCTGTAAAGAATCAATCACACTTCCATTTCTTCATCTATACAGTTAAACACAGAACACCATACTTCAGTGACATCACTGATGACATCACTAATGACATCTGAAATGACATCACTGATGACATCTCAAATGACATCACTGATGACATCATGACACACCAATACCAGTTACTACATACGCACTCACTGATTCGTACGTCTACACACACATTCACTCATTCACCCATACAATTACTCATACATACAGTCAGTTATTATTAGAACACTATCATATGCACTCATACACCTAGTCAGTCCTGTGAAGAATCAATCACACTTCGATTTCCTCATCTATAGTTAAACACAGAACACCATACTTTTCACACATATACTAACACATACTTACTCTCTTATACAATCACTGATACAAGTACACATTGATATGCACAGAGTCACACACCTCCCAGCCAGCCACACACACACTCAGTCTTCCATACATCCAGTCATTCTTCAATATGTAAAACGTATTTAAACTTTACAAAAACACACAGACACTAGATGATGTCATCAGTGATGTCATTTGAGATGTCATCAGTGATGTCATCAGTGATGTCACTGACCATGTCATGAATGATGTAATATGTGACATCATCAGCAGTGGATTGCGGGTGCGCGATATATAGTTAGTGCAACTAACTATATATGGAATTTCAATGGTTTTGTGTGAGTAAAATAAGGTTTTCTAAATGCTAATTCCTAACTATATATGGTCTATAACCTATGGTTTTTTCAGTGAATTTTCAAGGTTTTGTAAATGCTAATTCCTAACTATATATGGTCTATAACCTATGGTTTTTTCAGTGAATATATATATATATATATATATATATATATATATATATATATATATATATATATATATATATATATATATATATATACATATAAAGAAATCATTATCCACATTCATAGGTTAGGTAGATGCCACAAAGTTTAGGGCCTTATTATGATACCGGTTGGAATAGAGGCCAACTGACAACGTTTTGGGAGTGGACCCGCCAGACAGTAGTCGGTGGTTCCAGTACCTATATAATAACGTGACCGCCAACATGGTGACCTGGAAGCATAGCCTTTACCTTTGTGGCTTGTGCTGCGCCCCGAAAAGGGCTGCAGTACAAGCTGGAATGGTAAAGGGTATGTTTCTAAACATCTATGCACCGTGTGCCAGGCACCATGTGGTGGCTGGCACACGGTGCGCAGATGTTTGAGAGGGAAGCACAAATGGCCCCCAGGCCACACAACTGAGGCCTGGGGGACTGGGACCTTGCTAGGGGCTACCTAAAGTCCCTTTCCAACAGCCTTTCCATGTCGGAAAGCCGTCACGGAAAGGCTATCGGAAAGAGACATCCTAATCCCTATGGCAGTGCCTCCGCAGGCACAGCCTTCATTATAGGGATTAGACCTCCGACCAATGCCCTGGCGGGATCCTTGATCCTATCGAGGTAGCAGTCGGTCCCTCCAATGACATCGCTCTGATAGACGGCATCGTAATCTGGTGGTCGGACCAATGCCTTTCATGTCGGACGGACCTTCACCGATGGCAGTCTTTCCAACATTCTAAAATGGCCCTTTGTTAGTAAACTAAACATGGTCTTCCCAGAATGAGTACCCACATTCCACGTACCTGCAGGCAGTTGTGACACAAGAAGGGCAATGGATTGGAAATTGAATGTGGAATGAGTATTTTCATTTTTTGGTCGGCAAATTTTCACCCAGAGTTGGGTCTGTGTGCAAACTCAGTCAGATAAAGAGAGCCTACACACCTGTACTTTCCAAAGTCAGTTGTGTTTAATGATTACGCTCTTCTGGAACCTCACCTGTCACTTACGGTAATGCCTTGGCATATATTGGTTTTGTCTTTGCATGTGGAGATTCCCTCTGGGCTTTAGAGGATGTTTGTCTACATTAGCGGGGATATGTCTAGGCATATTGTGGTTTAGTGAGGCAAATAATGATCATGTTTAGCAAATTATGGCTGTACCTGGTAGTTAAAGTCTGTGACTAGGCATTTTAAGCTATATTTAGCACTATGATTACTGTAGCTGGCCTATGAATGTTTTTCTCGGTTCTATGATGGCTGTGGTCCTGACTTTTTGTGGTTGCACACTTGGCATAGCATGACAGCAGCCTACTCAGCATATGGTCGATAGCCAAAATGTTCATTTATCTAATTTAGTATAATTTTTCCATTACTACGTACTTTTAAATTTTAACTTGGATCAAAGATCATTTGATGTCACTTCCTTTGATGTCATCTGAGTGTCAAATGACACATGGTGCTTCTTCCAGTACCGCTATAATTTTGGTGAATCGGCGTACATGAGCACCACAATCAACACAAGACAGTAACTTCATGTAAAACTCTTTCAATATGACCCCAAGAAAATACTCTATGTGCACACTAACATACAGTGAGATCTCAGTATATGAAGGGACGTTCACCAAAACGAATATAAAAAATAATGGCATAAAACCCAAAATTATGTGCTGAGATATATAACAATGATAACCACATACCTCAAGATAAGGAGTGATAGTTGAGATGGCCCCTGACATTTGTGACCCCCATCTACAAGCACCAACACCTGGCACTAGGAGTTCTTTCCATCCCTCTCAAGAGACAGATTTGTCCCTGAACCTCAGGCACAACATTCACTCCATCGCAGGTGGTAAAGGAGAAGGAAGCAATCATTTCAAACAGAGTATCAACTCAAACCCCCCTCCACCCACCCTTCAGGCATGAGCAGCAAAGCAATCCTCCTATATAGATAATTAAAACACTGTCATCACTTTTCATTCCAGGTTCTTTCGAAACCGCCAGCTCTTCGCCACAGTTGTATGACTATATTGGCATTTAAAGAGTGCAAACCTAGCTAGGAAGCAACCGCGCATTGTACATTACGGCGGTTGGAAGATGATCAACAAGATCATGTACATCAAGTGGGGATTACAAACATCTATTTCACACATTTTGGCACAGGGAGTTTAAATGGTTCCCCAAAATCACACAATGTTGGGCCAAGCACTGAGACCAGGATCCGACCATTGGCTGACAGCTCTAAACACCAGGCCACATCTTGCAGAGGTACCCTTTGGCGCTTTGAACCATATTTCCCACTGTCACAATTTAAACTGTGTATTAAATAAATATTCAGGGAGGATGCAACACATTTGTAGTCAAACTAAATATCGAGAACAAAATAATGTATTGTCATTTATCTTTTTTTACGTGCAATCCTACTGTCATATCACAACAGTAAGAGTCCAATCCAAATCCAATTAATGACAACGACTGGATATTACATAGTAAAACCTTGAAGTTTTGACGTTAGAAGTCAATTGCGATGTCTAGCAGTCAGTTGCCAAGTTTACCAGCCAACACTGTTTTCTGGGTCACTCCCTTCTTTAGGGCCCTTGGTCAGGGAGAGAGAGAGTCATAAATCACTTGACTGAAGGTCATGTAGTAGCACCAAATATCTCACTTAATTAGAACTTGTGACAGTCTTTCACGGACATGGTTTCAACCTTGAATTCCTCTCTCATTCTCATATATATCATAGTAGTGGAGCACTCAAATATTGATTAAATCGCTTCAGGAGGTTCAAAGTCATTCACAACCCCATCCAAAATACGATGGTAACAGAAGCAACAAAAGCAATTGGAAACGTCCCTCAAAGTCAAATGGACTTCCGATCCAAGATCTGTCAGACTAACGCTGTCCACACCACAATTCCATGTGCCATTTGTAAAGCTGTCAGTTCTAGTAAAAATAATTGATCGTTATCACTGAATCCTTGTCCATTACAATTTTTTTACTTCCTCGTTGTTTCTTACGTTTCTTGCTATTTAGAACTGCCTGCAAGTGTGCAGGTGTGGCTTCTATTCGGAATGATTGAATGTAAAACTGATTATGTGATGTGGGTGGTGTTGATTTTCCATTTTCTATAGCTAAGGCACGGCTTTTTGATATAAAGATTGGGCTCACAAAATGTTTTTATTTGTGTAAATTTTATTGGACATAATAACCTCAAGAATCAAGTTTTCTTAGGCCCTTTTTTTGTTGTGGTAAAAATGATTCCTTGTTCGTGGCTGTATCAACTGGGAATTTTTTTATCTGTTAGTCATGGGGCTTGGTGAGAGGATACTCTGGGGAACTAGTCCTAGTTTTTGGGTCTCCTTAAAGCCTACTTTGGTAGGAGTGGGGAGGAGGTTTCCCATCAGGATGGTCAGATTGTGCAAGTAATACATATTGGGATAATCTTTGACTTATGGATGGAAACCAGAATACTATCTCTTAACATTAAAGGTGTTAATCATCCAATGAATAGACATAACATTCTGGACTATAGCCATGAACAAAGTGGTGATATCAATCTTGTTACAAGGAACGAAAAGATGCAGAAGGAAGGCCCTCTGTTTAGGCAAAGGTTGGATGGATGAAATCTTGGACTAGGAGACTATTGAAAAGAAAATACTGTAATTATTTCAACAGCAACCGTGCCAGTCTTAAATTAATAGAATGGTAGTAAGACTCTAAAGGTAGATGGGACATAGGGCATTTCAAACGTGGAGGGGCGCACATATGAGTCATGGACATTCATAGTCCACCAACAATTCCCCCAGGTTTTCACATGAGCTATAGGAACTTCTGTTATTGGTACCAGCAGATGGAAAGCTGAATGTGGGTGGAGATATTATCCTAGTAATGGGCTTGGTTGTGAATATTAGCTCAAAACCTAAATTGAAACCTCCCAAATCTTCAGAGTCGCCACAAAATTAATATTATATTGGGCCATATCTTATACATAGAGATTCATGGATCCAACCAAGAGAGATTATACCTTTTCTCTTTCCCTCAACAAATGTACTTGAGAATCCCCTATCTTTTGTTATGCTTGCAAAACACTATGTTGATCATTGTTAGAAATGGGATTTCTGGTTGGTAAAGGCTTGCGCCTAAGCCAGGCAGAAACCACCACTCTAGTAAGTGCAAGGGAGTTACACGCTGAAGATAACCCCTGCTCACCCCCTTGGTAGGTTGGCACGAGCAGTCAGGCTTATTCCAGAGGCAATGAGTAAAGCATTTGCGCAACACACACACAGCAACAACACACTAGGCACACCACAAAAGGGACTCCACGCAAGGTTATATCAAAAATAGCCTTTGTATTATCATAAACACATTAGAAACATAATCACACATTTAAACAGTGCCACCTGGCACAGGCAATACTCACAGGGGATTATTTATAGGATCCGGCCAATCAGGCCACGCTCATAACCATCAGAACGTAAGTAAATGTAAAACACAACCAGTAACTACTGGTACCATATTGACCTAAGCATTATCACATTAGCATGAGACACCATCCTAAAATATCATAGCATGACATTAGGCATAACCACATTAGGCCCAAACCTCATTAGCATAAACACATTACACCTTAGGCCTCACCTGCATAAGCCCATTATGCATAAACATCCTAAACATAAACACATTATGTTATAGACATCACAAGCATAAATCACATTACGCCATCACATTAGGGCCTTGCACCCTACCAACATAGAACTGACCCCCTGACAAACTGGCCTTCCGCTGAGGCTCAAATGCCCTCTGTCCCAAATGTCAGGGCTGGCTGCAATGCAGCAGAATTCCAAAAGTGCGCAATTGCACAGGCCTGAACGTGGCAGCTGCTGGTAATTGTGGTGCAGCTGTGCGGGCAAAGATGTGGGTACTGGCACTCACTGTGCCCTCTGGGCCCCCACTGGGATTCTCTAAATATTTATGCGCAACGTTGCAGCTGCATGCTCTGGTGCAGTGCAGCTAGGACAAAGAAATCAGCCCTGACACCACTGTGCCCCTGGAGCCCACATTGGGACTCTAAAATAATAGGGCCCAATCATTGCAGCTGCATGCACTCTTGCAGGGCAGCTGTGGGAATGCACACAGCTTGGCTGGCATTCACTGTGCCCTATGTGTCCCCACTGGGACTCTAAACTCCAAACCGCCCCACGGTGCAGCTGCCCGCGCTCTCGCGGTGCAGCTGATGCAAAAGTGAGCCCGGGCACCACCAAAGGAAATCTGGCCAGCTTCAGGCACTGGAAATGTGCCTCAAAAAGGAGCAAACCCTGCATGAACTAGAGCCCCACTCACTGGGCTCTGCAGGGTCCTCTGGCGCTGCTCGGGGAGACTCTGCTCTTCACCCAGTCTGCTGGTTAGAGGGAACCCCACACCCCGGGATTCCCTTCAGCAGCACGCAGCAGCGCCCGCATTCTGCTCTTCTCCTCGCAATCCAAATCCAGCGCTCAGAATGCACCATGGGCTCACAGTCCTTGGAAGTCCTGAAGGTCTAAGGGGGCAAATCTGGGCTCAGGGAGGCCAGCACACAGGGCCCTCCAGCAGGGAGGCAAGCCCTCTTGGCAGTTCCTCCTGGGCCCCCAGCAGCAGCAAGCCCCGCAAGTTCAGGAACAACACAAAATTCATGGGGTCACAGCCCCTTTATTTATACTACTAATCTCCTTTGTCTGCAGTGCAGGGCTTTGGGGGAACCAGATGCAACGAGTTCAGGGGGGAAGTGGAGTACTTAATTTACAAGGCTCTTCTTTCCCTTTGTCAGGTGGGGGCTCGTCATCACTCTCACGACAGGGGGGCGGAGCCAGCATTGTACAGGCTAGGCACAGACCTATTCAGGGACCAGGGACTACTCCTCCCACTACTCCAAATGCAGATGTCCCATGCAGCCTAGTGCTGACTCACCCTGCCCCTCCTAGAGCCACCCACACCTCACCAGCCCCTGTCACTCAACAGCCAGACATGCAATCCACATCAGGCAGGCAGACACATAGCACACAGAAATGCCAACTTCTAAAAGTGGCATTGCTAAAATAGTAATAAGAAATCTGCTCATACCAATGCGTAGCATTTATTATTACTATTTCAAACATACCAAACTTGACCACGCTGCTCCTCTCATATCAGGAATTACCACCGAAACACTTAGCAGGGAGTCCCCGATGCATTCCTATGGGAGGGCAGCGCCACATTAGTGAGAAACCAAAATGGCTGTCCCTACCAGACCATGTCACACACGTAAGGTACATGTCCTATCTTTTACTTACATTGCACCATAGGTCTAGCTAGGCCCTACCTTAGGGGTGACTGACATGTAGTAAAAGGAGGGTCACGGACATGGCACACACTTTAGGTGCCACATCACAGCGGCAGGAACACTGCACACACAGGCACTGCAATCGCAGAGACCTAGGATAGGTTTGAAAGGTTACTTTGGTGGGTGGCGCAATCAGCCCACCAGTAACATTTAATTCACCAGCCCTGGGTATATGAGATACGTTTTACAATAGACTGACAGGTAAATTAAATAGGCCAAACATGTGTAGACCAATCTTACCATGTTTATCCCAGAGAGCACCCGCACTTTACACTGGACAGTAGTGCTAAAGTGCCCAGAGTCCTAAAACCACCAACACATGTCAGAAAAAAGGCTAGGAGAAAGGCAAAAAGTTTACGAGTGACCCTGCAAAAATGGCCAAGTCCAACAATGATCGATACATCTATCAAACCGATTTGTCTATGAGGCCATGCTTGATGTATAAGCGTGGTCGTTTACCGGCCCCCATCCACAATAAAGGATCAGTCATGGAGATTATATACAAACGTTCTACTGTGTCCATTACATGTGAAACAAATTGAATGGGCCATTGTAAACTATTTTAAGGAGTCTGGAATATTAGAAGTTCCCCAGGTCATGTTATGGGAAGCTATAAAAGCCACTATATGAAGCACGACTATGTGCATTGCTACTGACTTCAAGCGGAAGAGGAAAAACAGGTTGATACAGATTAAACATGAAATCAAAAGGCTCGCAGGGGTGCACAGTACGCAGGGGTGAACAGGAAGAACAGTAGCACAATCACTTTTATTAAAGGTTTAACAATTGAAAATAGAATAGTGCAGAGGTTCTTGTAAAAATCTTTATTTTCTTATAAACAAAGCTACCATAACCGTTTGAGGTAGTGAAAATTGCCCTTGATTCGCAGAACTTAAGCATGAAGCTTGCTTTGTCTGTGGATCCTTTTCAGAACACAAAGATCCCAGACACCTAGAACATTTCCCATGCTCAGTCGGTACCTGTCTTAGTACCACAGAACCTACGTGCCATTTTCAGTGACACATGAAACCCAAAAAGTTTCCAAGGCCATTACAACTCTCTGTAAGTTTTTTATTTTTTTTAAATGTTTAATTCAGTATGGCCTGGTGGTCAGGAAGTGCTCACTCAGTCCTAACATAGGGCCTTATCACAATTTTTCTAGAATGTGGGACCTGTGTGGTGTGTCCTGAAATGGGTGTAACAAGAGAAAAATGTCTCTTGTGGTCAGCCAATCAGATGACTACCTAATTGAATCAGATTAATAATTTAAATTTTTGGTTCTGCAAATCCTCCATTATTAAACTGGCCAAGATATACATAAGAGTTAACCTTTAAATCCCACTCTGCCACCTTTAAAAAAAATGGTATCATAGAAACGTTCTGTATAGATTTACACCATGCCAAGTGTGGTCTAATTATGCCCAGTACTTTGGACTGTGGCCCAAATACAATTTCCTATGGGAACTAAAATGGAAAAACACATCTTTTTTAACCATCTCAGTATTTTTTCCGCCAGCACAGATCTGCATCAGAATATGCAGCCTTAAACCCCACAACCACCAAACAAACTTCAGAACACTAACCACGGTTTCAAACACAAAGTAACACATTACACAACATATAACATCATTTATTACATCGTATGCTAATACACCCCCCATGGTAGGCCGACAAAACCAACATCATATGCCAAGAAACTAATAATATGCCAATACACTCACATTTCTATATTCTGCCATCCATCTTGATATGGCAAATCACCAACCCTCATATAACCCACCATTCAACATCATCTACAACTGCACACTCACCATTATATGTCCACTCAACCACCATTATACACACATACACCAACAACCACAGAACATATTTGTTGTTCTTATGTCCTTACCCACCATGTTATTTCTCCAACCATCACATTCTCTCACACTCACCATCATACACTGCCACTGCTACCATCATATGACAACACACCTATCATCATACAATGAAACATACACCATCATACACAGAAACACATCTACTTTCATACAGTCACACATCCTGCATCATATGAAAATACAGAGACCTTTGTATGTCCACTCTGCTCCCACTTACCAATGCTCTATGCAGTCACTCCAAGGGCTTAGTCATGCCAGGATGCAAATGTCTACACATTCAGGAAGACAACCAGTGACTCTCAAGAACACATTCCATTTCATACTTCCTCAAGCAATAACATCAGGCATATATCCACCACCAAACACGCTCCACAAACACAATTCTATTCCAATGTACCCATCTTCATACATCAAAACACCCAGATCTCAAACACACACACACATATCCTATCATACACTCTCACATCCCACATTAGATGCTGTCAGAGCCCCTTTGAGAGAGTTAAGGATCAAGCAGGCGCTACTGGGCTCAGTCATGGAGGTTGTAGCGGATGTTCAGGGTCTCAACCTAGTATGGGTCTTGAGAAACTGGGAAAAGTGCTACGCCTCAAGCACTTGATAATCAGTGGTAGAACAGGTTGAGCAGTCCAAGGATCCTCAGGGAAGGTAGGTGTAAGTGTATACAGGCACTCAAATACAGATAGTAAATGCAAGAACTGATTGCTTAGTCAAATAATGGCTTTTGTGATAAAAGTAGTATTTATTATAAACACAAAAAGCATAAAAAACACACACAAAATAATATGCAGTCTTGTGAGGTCCGTGAGCTACCTTCATCCTGGGATGTATCCCTGACTCCCTGATTTCCTTTTAGTGCTGTTGTCCATTCCCCATTTAAAATGGAGACCTCAAGGTTGCCTAATATTAATATTAATTGTTGTTGTTCAACTGCCCTGTCATCTAAATAAATGCCTTAACGTCCTCCCCAATTTCCTCCCAAAGACAACATACTTATTGACAGACAACACTCATTAATCTCCTAGAAGGCATCAGTTCCTAATGTGTTTGTTTACTCACCCTTGTATTTCCTTTCGCAATTGCCAGCTGGAGACAGCCATCTAATTGACAGGAAATGCTCAGTAATCAGGAGTACCTCGGACATATTTGTTTGGGAGGTGATGGCCACTCTTGAAACTCGATCCCTTTGTGATAGCTTCCAACAGTCTTATACCTGGAACCTAGTCATTCAGCTGGTACTGCTGTACCCCCATTGCCTTGACTATGACCATCATTCGGTCACTGTCATTCAACACTCCAGTGATTCCGATTAGACGGGCTTCAGGTTTGTTCACTAACTGGGTGCTTGTAGTTTTGGCATTTACTCCAAGAGCACCCTAGCAATTCGAATTTGCAAAAGAAAGCCTTGGATAAAGGATAAGAACTAGCTGTGTGAAGTAACACAAGATTTTGGAATCATCTGAGGAGAGGCTAAAGAATTTAGCATGAGGTCACTGCTCAAGGGCCCTTCACTTGTACTCTAATTTCTGATAGTAATTCTTTTTTTGGTATGTTTCATTAAGGGTTCACTCCTTAGACTGATTGTAAAGCAATCATGTATCATCCGGGGCCTGGCCGGACTAAGGCTTTATTTCGCTTCCGGGTACGGGTACACGTGACCGCACCCGGAACAGAAACTCCGACTCGAAAGAGTCATCGCCGTATCATCCCCGCACTCCGGGGACCTACTGACCTCTAAGGCTATACTTGCCTTATACTTAAAAGGCACGGAACAAGAGACCTACACTTACATTCCTATCTCACGAAGCAGTGTCATTATCCAGTTCTTCAACCAAGGTTCTCCATATCAACTCTGGATAAACATCGCTCCATTCATGTGGAATCTGTGTCAGATTTTCGTCAAAACCCGGTTTTGAGCGGAGCCGGGTCGGAATTATCACCGGCACCGCGACCTTTGGT
This sequence comes from Lissotriton helveticus, assembly GCF_964261635.1. NCBI lineage: Eukaryota > Metazoa > Chordata > Amphibia > Caudata > Salamandridae > Lissotriton > Lissotriton helveticus. Next base: position 729,240,981 of record NC_136061.1, read on the forward strand.
TGAATACCCTCGCTCCTACAGCCCTGATGAGTCGCGGAAACAGTGTGGTTTCTTGCGACGAAACACGTGTCGGCTGGCTTGTGTTGGAACAATAAAAGAAGAAACGATTATTTTGTGGACAACTTCTTCGCCCTTGAAACTTTTGAACTTTATGTCCATTGGGACATCATTGTAACTTTAATTCTCCTACAAGTGTGCTGCAGCTATTTTGTTTCTTTACTTGGTGTGTCCTCAAAAACACATCGTGAGGGGTTACAGGGCTTTGCCTCTCTTCTGCATGCACCTTTTGCATTATAGCTTTCAATTGTGCGTTAACCCAGTAGTGCACCCAGAATTTCCCTCACATCTAAAATCCTGTTTTTGATAACAATCATGTATAGTTGACTAGAGGGATTAAGTTTTTGTTGCACAGTACCTCTCCTTACATGGTGAACCTTGTCACTAGAGCCTGCCGGGTCCTGCTCAGAAGGTTTAACACCCAGCGCCACTCTTTTCACTGGAGCTCTAGTTACATCAGAGCCAATGCTATCTCTACCCAAACCCCGTCTCTCCGGGGTTTCGTCACTGGAATCAGCCATCTCTCCTGATACTAAGGATTATCCTCAAAGGAAATCGGTGGAAGATCTTTGCTTCCTTAGTAGTCATGGGAATTCAAGTAAGTCGTTCTTGATGTGGCAGGTTCATATAAAACCCTCCCCCTTGGAAGATATTTTAAAAAATTGCTCTGAGACATTAAAAGACATTTCAAAAAAGAAATGGAACACAAAGATGGGTGGAAGGTTTCTTTAACATCCCTCAATTTAACATCCCTCAATCCCTGGGCAGTTTGCAATTCAGTGACTGTTCCTGCAGCTATGTTCAGAAGGTGCTGGCAATTCAAAGGATGGAAAGTTGACTCTTTAAGTAGGCTACAATTATGCCACTACCTTGTTAAGTCCTATCAGTCATTGGTATCTCCAAATCTACAACTGCATTTTGTCCTTGGTGAAAAGATCTACTGGAGGTATGCGGGAGTTAGAGCCTGTCGTGTATAACTGTAGTAACTACTTATCATTGAAGATCCTTGAAGACAAGCACGCCGACTTCTGGAGACAAGCTCGGCTCCCCCTTCCCCTTCCTGCACCTTCCTCCGCCCTTCAGAGCCTGAGAGCACTGTGTTGACAGCCAGTAATTCAACCTCCCGTTCGAGCTTGTGAGATTGCGAGATTGTGTACTGTACATTGGAAAGTGGAAGCTCGGAGCACGGCACTTGGTGCTGAATAAGCAGCACATTGGCGCGCTATTGCATTGGAGCCATATCTCTCTGGCTGTGCTAGCTGGACTGGCTAAGGAACTTTTAATATAAGAACAAAGATAGGACCGCAAAACAATTACGCTCTGGCAGATTGGTGTACACAAGTGCTTGCAAAAAAACTAGAGCTAATCCTCTAAGGAACAACTCACTGCAAATAAACTTTTTGAAGAGTTTCAATACCATCCCTTCCTTCTTTCCTAAAAAAGAATCAAGTCTAAAATCCGTAGGGATGCCAGAGTCTTTGCAAAAAGAACATGAAGATCATGTAGAGGCTAAAGTAACTCCCGGAAAACCATTTCCAGTAGTACCCTCCGAACTACCGTCTAAAATCGGGGGATCACGGCCTACAGATCGCCAACATTCGGATTCTAGGGTGGCTGACTCTTTGCTAGCAAATTTAAGTATTCATTCCCTTGACCCTACCTGACAATAATTTAGATCAGTATCATAAACTGTCTCTCACTCATAATCTAGAATCGCCCAGGATTCTTATTCCTACTACAACATTTTCCTCCAAGGATCATCCTGTGAAACTGCACCTGTTCAGTAGTACCTTCAGCAGAACAAGTTTATTAGATTCATGGGGCTCATTAACTCCTGAACTATCCCCGAACTTTCTTCCTTTGATTAATAATCCAGAGTAAAAAATGTTGATGTTGGGGGGGGCGTGGCTTAGCGGGCGACGATGGCGGTTGCAGCTTCTTAGAGCTCCCGCCAGCCCGATCATTATCCGACCTGTTATCCTGGCCCCCGGACCCGAAACTGCAGACCGCTTGTGGGGCAAGTATAGCGGGTGATACCGGGAGTCCTCCGGTTCGACAAGCGGCGCTCCTGGACCGAGCAATACGGCGGAGTCGCCGGCGGCGGCCAGGGGCCTAGTCCCGACCAGCGAAGCCGGGGCCTCGATTTTGGCGCCCACCGGCCGGAGTGCTGGTAAGAGGGCCGACCGCGCCGCATGTTAACCTGGTCCTGGAGCCTCTTGGAGACGACGGGGCAGCAGACAGGCCCCCGGTTGTCTCGCCTGGTGCAGCGGAGGTGATTTGCGCACAGAGGACGCCTGAAGGGGGCAGCGGCCTACTTTGATTCCGTGCAGCCGGGGCCTCGAATTTGGCGCTTGACTTCGGCCGCGACTGCAGTGCGGCGGGGGCTGCGGAGCTGAGACCCCTGGTGTGTGGCCTTACCTGGACAACTGGGCATAACGCTGCTGGGCCTCCTCTGGCACCGGACAAGTGGGTGGTCGGACGGACCAACGAGGATCATGCCCGTGCCTGGCGCAGCCCTGAGGCGGACTATAAACAGTGAGTGACTTCCCCTGGGGGCCCCCATACCGGAGTAATATGCTGCTGAGCATGGGAGGACGGCTACTGAAGTGAGGGGGGCCCGCAGCACCCAGCGAAATAGTGCTGAGCGGCCAGAAGCAGGCTGGCCACGTAACTGCGAGGTGGGGGCAGACCGGGGGCCTGATTGAGTCCGGCTTGCGGCACGGGCTCTCACTTCGACCCGGAGCCAACCCGGTAACCAGTGGTAGCGGCAAGAGGGTCATCTACACCCAGGGGCAGAAGAGGAGCTGGGCTGGCCTGGGGAGAACTGTGCTTATTTGTTGATGCCACGGGCTCCGGCTGAGGGGAGTCGCATGGCCGGGTCCTTTCGTTTGGATGAATAAACGCTGCTTATATTGCTAGTTCTAAATAGTGCCATGTGCATGTGCGGGATTGCGGGATGGGGTTCGGGTGGCTACTCTATAGGGGCTACCAGCCTCCTACTAGAGTGGGAGTTGACTGGGGGGTGTTTCTACAGCTTTCGGGGGGTGTTGGGATCCATTGGTATGGTTGGCCTTGGGTTCTCTGTTTTGGGCCCGAGGTTGCCCATGCCGCGACAGGTACTTCAGAGTTCTATGAGGTATAGGGGTGGGGGGCATGGGGTGAGGGGGGGGAATAGGGTCGGGATTGGGTTGGGTTGCGGTGGGTGGGGGGATTGTTGTGGGGGGGCCTGGGGTAGGGGTGGGGGACTGCACGTGAGTATTTTTTCTGATTTTTCGATGATGGTGCTGAGTGCGTGGGTGTGGCGCAGGGGGCCAGCTTGGTTAGACCCATTCGAATATGGCTGCTGTACATCCAGGGCTCCCCGGTGAGTCTATGCGTGTGGTCACCTGGAATGTCAGGGGGATGCTCGATAAGATCAAACGGGAGGCGATTTTGAGATGGGGGAAGAGGGAGGTTGCAGATGTGCTATTGTTGCAAGAAACGCACATGATGGGGTCGAAGGTGCTTAGTATGCAGAGGTTTGGCTACCACCAGGTCTTTCATGCCGGGTTTTCTAGGGGGTCTAGGGGAGTTGCTGTCCTAGTACATCGCAGGCTGGCCTACGTTCATGAGAGACAATGGGCAGATCCACAGGGTCGCTACATTTTTGTCAAAGGGATGGTGGGTACTGAACCTGTGGTTTTTGGGAGTGTCTACGCCCCTCCTCCTTTGCAGTGGTCTTTGTCTGAGAAGCTGTTTACGGTATGGGAAGACATCCCAGAGTCCTTAGCTGTGGTGGGGGGCGATTGGAATGAAGTAATGGATGTCAGTATGGACCGTCGGCGGTTGCAGGGGTTGCTGCCGGCTGCCCCCCCTACCAGGTTGAATGCAATGGTGGAAGTGATGGGCTGGGTGGATGAGTGGCGACATATGCATCCCAAGGTACACGAGTACACGTATGTTTCTGTGGTGCATGGCTCCTTCTCGAGACTGGATTATGTGTTTGTGCCCAGTGTGTGTCTGAACAGAGTGCGGGAGGCGGGGATCTTGCCGAGAGGGTTGTCTGACCATTCCCCGGTGGTGGTCAGGGTCGAGCTGCTTAAGAAACGACAGCCGTTCCGGTGGAGGATGTCCCCGTGGCACCTTCAGCAGCCCGATTATATCCAGCATCTACGGGGGGCGATTGCCCATTACTGGCAAGAGAACCTAGTGGACGACATAGACACAGTCATAGTTTGGGAGGCGATGAAGTCCACCATACGGGGTATAGACATCGCGTGGTGTGCGGCGGCTCATCAACGAGGCCGGGAGACTATCGCTGCGGCAGCTACACTGGTGGAAACCTTGGAACTGCGGTGCCGGGGAGGGGGTGATGAGATTGCGGTAAGGTTGCTCCTGCAGGCACAACAGTCCTATGCATCCATGTTGCTCGATGAGGCTAGACAGGCGTGGCTGGCCACACAGAGTAGAATATATCAGTGGGGGGATAAGTCCAGTACAATGCTCCATAGGTTGTGTCAACGTTCTCTCCAACCGCTCACGCTGCCGGGTCTCACTGCTGGAGACGGAGTGGCGATTACTGACCCAGCTGAGCTGGCAGCGAGTTTTGCCCACTACTTTACGGAGCAATATGCTCCGCGGGATTGTCTATCGGCGGCTGAGGTCGCTAAGTTTATTGATGACTTACCTCCGAGGGCGGTCTCGGATGAGACCAAGACAGCGCTGGACCTTCCCCTTTCGGCGGAGGAACTTGGAGACGCACTGGGACAGCTCAACACCGGGAAGGCGCCTGGGCCAAGTGGCTTCCCGAGTGAATTCTATAGGAAATTTCAGCTCCAACTGGGGTCCCACTACCGGAGTGCTTTGGAGGCGGCGCGAACGCGGGGTAGGTTGCCATCTGATTGGCGTCATGCCGAGGTTGTGGTCTTTCAGAAGCCGGGCAGACCCCCAGACAGACATGACTCTTATCGCCCGATATCCCTGCTCAACATAGAGGCTAAAATACTGGCTAAGGCACTGGCGAACCGCCTACTCCCATATGTAACAGACCTGGTCCACCCGGACCAGGCCGGATTCATGCCGCCCGGGGAACGGGCGACTCTGCTACTAGCGGATATTGATAAGGCTTTTGATTCGGTTAGTTGGACGTACCTGTTTGCGCTCCTGCCTCGTCTTAATCTCGGCCCGGTGTTTATTTCCTACATCAAACTACTATATACCGATATCTCGGCATCGGTGCGGGTCTCCTGGGCGGTCTCGGAAAGGTTTCCGATTGGCCGGGGGACCCGACAAGTGTGTCCACTCTCCCCATATTTATTTGCGCTAGCTATGGAGCCTCTGGCCTCCTGGGTGCGCATTGTTGCGCAGATGCGAGGCTTTGTGTGGAGTGGGAACCTCACTGATAGAATTGCATTATATGCCGATGACGTCCTCTTCTTTCTTGCTGATCTACACAGGTCGGGTCCCCGAGTATTGGATATTATGCGTATTTTCGGGGAGATATCGGGCCTCTGTCTAAACCCACGTAAGTCCACTCTGTGGGTGTTGGGTGGCGGGATGGTGGCGGACCCTTGGGCGTCCGCGTTGCAGGTTGCCGCCGGGGGTTTGAAATACCTGGGGGTGTTCCTCTCAGAATCCGTAGATATTGCCTGGGAACGTAACATGGTACCAGTATGGGAGAAGGTCCAGACGGACGTGAAAACGTGGTCCCGGATGCCCCTAAATATCTTTGGTAGGTCCGCGATCTTCAAAATGGTTGCGCTCCCGCGCCTTTTATACCAGCTGCAAAGCTACCCACACATAATTAACCCCCAGTGGTTTCGGCAGGTCAACTCCGTTTTGGGCCGCTTCCTGTGGGCCGGGGGTGCCGCCAGAGTGGCGTTGCAGACATGCTTCCTGTCCACATATTGTGGTGGTTTAGCCACGTCGGACCTGTTGTCCTATTATCAGGCCTCCCAGTTACTGGTACTCAACGAATGGTGGTATGGGGACAGAGGAGACCCAGCGTATGCCCTGGAGCGCTTGCTGATGGGGGATAACTCACTCCATACGATCCTGTACTCGGCTAGGCTGCGGCGGACTCTGCAGTGTGCCACGCGAGTAGTCTTTGCTGTGTGGCTCCAGGCGCTGCGTCGCATGGGCTGGTGGGGTAGATTGACGGCGGAGACTCCGTTGTGGAAGAACGGGCGACTCCCCACGCTGGCCTCGTTGGCGGGGTTTGATGGCTGGGACGCCATTGGGATCTCGTCATTGGGTCATGTGCTGACTGGGGTCACCCTCAAATCGTTCCAAGAGCTCAGTACTGAGTTTCAGATGCCCAAGACCCAATTCTTTCGGTACCTACAGTTTCGCCACGCGCTGGCGCCTAGTATCGCCAACAAGGAATCGCTCCCGGAATTTAGCCCGATTGAAGCGAAGGTCTTCATGGGAGACCTTGGAGATAAGAAGGTATCCCGAATGTATCAAACGCTGGTCACCCACTGCTCCACCACCCTACTGCCCCTTAAGGCGGCCTGGAAGGAAGATGTCGGTCCCCTGGATGAGGATGACTGGAGGGAAGCCCTGGAGTTTCCACGAGGGGCTGCCGTTGCGATACGACTTAGGCTAATTCAATTCAAGTATCTACACAGGGCTTATTATACCCGAGAGCGGCTGTGGAAGGCGGGACTGATTGGGTCTCCGGTATGTCTGCGCTGTGGAACTGCGACAGGTACGCTGCTGCACACTGTGTGGTCGTGTGCTGGGCTGATCAGATTCTGGAGAGGTGTTTGGAGTTGCTTGTCAGAGGTATTGGGGTGGGACCTTCCCCGCACCCCTCGACTAGGGTTGCTCCATTTCTTGGAGGGTGTAGGTGGAAATATATACAAACATCATCTGTTGTTACTGGGACTCGTTGTTGCCAAAAGGGACTTGGCACGAGCATGGAAGGGAGAGCGAGCCCCCCCCCCTGTGTGCATGGAAGGCTGAACTAGACTACTTTATGGGACTGGAATGCCCGGTATTTGAAGCAAGAGGATGCCCCCGTAAACACTTTAAGATCTGGAAGCGGTGGGCGGACTATAGGGGGCTGATACTGGACCCACCGGTAGGGCAAGAGGAGGAAATACGGGTGGAGGATGCCTCACAGGCCTAGGAAGTGCGTCATACCTAGCACATTATGACCAAGTACTGAATGTTTTTTGTACTCACGTGCATGGAGTTAGGGAGGAATAAGGGGTGGGTAGAAGGGTAGTTGGGTGGTTGGGGTTGGTGGGTGGAGGTGGGGGGGGAGTTCTTGTCTTTCCTCTTCTTATTGATTGGGCCTCGCACTACTGATAAAAGTTTCATGATGCTTGGTGGTGACCTCCTGACTGTGGAGAGCCATGTGTCTGGTTTTGCTTAATCACTCAATAAAACTTGTTGTGAAAAAAAAAATTTTGATGTTGGAATCGTTACATTGCCTAGAAAGAGTGCTGGCTTCCAACCTAGCCCTAATGGAGAAATTAGTAAGTAACTCTGACTCTATTTAGGAATCTGTTTTGGCCCTCACCAAATGTATAGCTTCTGAAGAAAAACTATTCCTAGGCAAAGCTTGCATACTTCCGCTTAATATATCTAATCCAGGGAAGAGATCTTCCTCTCCCCTTCTTTTGAAGAAAGACTCCGACAAGCCATATTCTACTCAAACAGACTCTTCTCTACATGCTAAAGGGCGGGACTTTGGCATCCAGGCTGGTAAGCCTTTCTTTAGTAGAAATAGCAAAACCAAAATGAAAGAGAATGAAGATATACTTGATATGTTACACCCCTCTACTCTAAAACAGCTCTTCGACTCTGAGTCTTCAGCTACAGCGGTTGTACCTATGTTCCGCCCACAAACTAAGACGGAAAATACAAATTAAAATATAATTCAAAAGGTTTTTCCTATCTTCCTAAAAATTGGCGTAAATTCCTCAAAGCAGCTTATAAAGGAAGGTCTCAAAGTCGGGCGCTCTCCTATTAAGGAAAATGCAATCAATAGTAACAAGGCCTGTAAGAAAAAGAAGAAGGAAAAAAGGGAAAAACGCCAAAGGATAAATAAAAAGAGGACAAACCGGTTATGCTTCGACCCTAACCTCATCCATAATATATCACCAAAGCTGGATTCAAATGTTCTGAAGAAAGAAGCTGGACAAACAGAGTACAATCTATTGGGTCCTTGTTCCTCCTCTCTGAACTCAAGTGTCCCTGTTAAATCTATCAAAGATGCAGTGTCATTACATATACGTGTTCCTCCTCTTGCTCAGAGTATTCTGAACCCTAATTCTTCTCTATTTGCTTCCTCTCTATGTAATAAAGTCATTTATAATTCCAATGATAATATTTTTGAGGTATTTAGCCTAGGTAACAGCTCCCATCCTTCCCAGGCTGGATTTTTCGTTTATTTTCGACCATGAACTACATATGAATAGGATCTTTTTGTTGGGTTGCTTTGCTGAAATTTCGTGCCTACAGTTGTTTGAAACTAATAATATTACTCTGGAGGTATTGCTATTTTGTTAAGTACAAGCCTTAGTTGGTCATATAAAGAAATCTTCCATGCTTCTAACCTAATGTAGGCGAATAAGTTAGATCATAGGGATGGACGGGTTCACTTAGACTCCTTGTTGATCATAAATGCATACTTACCTCCCGACGCATCTTATTACTATTTATTAAAATATGTATTCCTTTTTATTTTCTCTACCCTGAAAACAAAGCCCTAAATATTCCCGTTACCCAATTCCCAAATATCAGCAGGACAGACAAAAGAGGAGTCATTACTCAAAGGTTTGAGAAGTTTAGATCTCATTATTGCTAATGGGAGGCTAGAAAAAGATATTCCAGCAAACTACACTCATAAGGCGCCAACTGGGAGATCTCTTATAGATCATTTAATTGTTTCTGCAGATTTTTTCTGTAAACTTACAAATATGGAAGTCCTGGAAAATGTTTTCAGTGACCATATGCTGATTTGCTTTACATTTGATTACATTCGTGCTAAGGTAGGCCCCTGGAACTTTAAAGGTGACACAGTAGGTTTCAATGTAACAAATGGCAGAATTAATTGGAATAAAAGCGCACTTATCGACATCAATAAGAGAACAGCAGCATTTAATAACGGTTGAGTGTGACTCTAACCAATCAGATTTACTTGAAGCCTTTTCCCATAATATAGGTCTCCTGGCTAAATCCTGTAAATTAGCACATGCCCCTGTTAAACAGAGATCATATTTTAACCCATTGCTTACTATAAATAGGGAAATAAATAAATTAGTGAGGACCCAGTTCCTGAATGTTTTGTGCGAGCGAAGTGATTTAAAAAACCTACTAAAGAGGAAAAGACAGAGAAAAAAACACTCTCTAAGACAAATAAAGGAAGATGGTGCGTGGATACAGCTAAAAGAGGCAGCCTCTAGCAATATTTCCAAAAGGTACTGGGAAATAATCACCGATTGCTGTGACACTAGAGTGAAATCTCTCCCTATAGCCATAAAAGAAAGGGAATGGAAACTTAATTTGCTACAACTGTTTTCTGTGAATCTTAATTCCTTCAGATTAACTATTGCGGCACCTGAACAGTCTAAAACCTTTGTATCCAATTATGTACATTCAATTGATGAAGTGGCCGGAGCTATTAAAAAAATTTGATCCTCAGTAGCAATGGTCCCCTATGAAACACCCATGACTGTAATTAACAAGCATTTGCAATGCAATAGGTCTCGCATTAGGAAAGTTTGAGCTATTGGTATTGTAAATGTGGAAAAGTAAATTTTGCCATGTTCTGTGTCCCTACGTGTTCCCCATCTTATGTTATATGTGCATGATTAATATGCATATGTATTCCCCATGATCGATTAAAGACGCAATTACAGCTGTGTCCATCTCTAGTATGCCAGTTCCTAGTTTTCGTGAATACAACGAGCATCAGGCCTATGTAAAGTTATGTTGCCACGTTTTACAGTGTGCACGTTATTTCATTGTAAAAATCCCCGTTTCTAGGCCTCAAAAGGGCCCGGACTCAGATTCAGCTCCTGTCTCCTGAACCCTCTCCGAGGAGCGATACAGCCCCCACCTGTATCCCTGACCCTTCACTTACTTCCTGCCTCACAGTGCTCGGCTCGGCCTGGCTCTGCCTGCCAGTCTGCCAAGAGTATGTTATGATTCTAGTTATCAGTCCAGCTCTCCTTCTCTGCATTCCTAAGCTACCGAATCGCATCAATAGTTTCAGTCATCGTCTAGCCTTTACGTCTCCATGTAAGAGAAATACTGTATTTATGGTCATTTAATATTCCTCAACACACACTACATGTAGAATAATGCATGCACCAGTCTTAGTGTCTGTTAGCCTTTGCCCTGATAACTTTTGGATTCTATCAACATGTTCTCTAAACATCAGATACTAGATAGTGTTTAGGTACATGTCGCTCTGACTCTCCAGACTTCCGTCTCCCCTTCTAGCGTAGAAGTCATAGCCCCCCGTTCCTCCTAGTAACACGTCATTGCCAGCTTGCGCGCACCACTAGGTTAAAGGTCCCGGCTCCTTAGGTAGCCCCCTCCATGTTTCCGCCCCATTTATGACATATTCCGTTACGTTTACATCACATGTCTATGTATACGCCCTGTTCACGCCTCTTGTTACACCTACTTTCTGCCTTATCTTTCGCGACTGCTACAGGCCCTGCCCACTGCTACGCCTATTGTATTGAACATCATGTATTTTGTTTAACTATATATACTTGTGTCCTGTTATTAAAAGTTGTGCAGCGCTGCCATCCTATTCCCGTGCAGGTTGTCCTGTTCCTGTCCTTTATGCTGTATTAAACCTGCCAACTCCAGCTACCTCGAATCTTGACTCTTATTTATTGAGCTATCTGTTATTGTATATCCAGTCAAAAATAGAGGTATTATTTATTTATTTACCACATAATGGCGCCCGAATAGGGACTTGCCCTTTCCCCACGCGCCGGAGAAGCCACGCAAGCCCCCTGATCCTCTGCAGCCGTGACGGAACCATACCGTGCACGTGCAGATATTTCTGCTTCAAGTATCCCTCAGGCCCACGGAGGAGACGGAGGTTGCGGTCCAGCATCCAGACGAGGCGGTGGAGGAACGCGGCGAGTCCCGACCAGAGCCCAAGCCGAGAGTCCAAGGTCCGAGGTATCCAGAGGCCCACCCGTAACAGAAGTCCGAAGTCCGTCCGTCGTCGTAGCCGTCCAGTCCAGTCCGAGGCCTTCCGTTCTTGCTGCCCGGTGAGTACCGTTGCTGGGGTAGTATCTAGACAGGGTCAATTGCATTGTCTCTGGTCCGTGGGTTTGGGTACACAGATCCAACACGAAGTGTCCACTTAGGTGGATGCGGGTCCTGACGCGTCTCTTTATGAGACCGGTAAGTTTCGTACTGTTTTAGCAGTGCATCTAGTTTCTGTTCTAGTCCGTTCTGTTCTCGAGAAATTCATGTATTCTGTTTTTGGTGTTCCAGGTAGTATTTTGTCCGAACTGTTATTTTTAAATGTCATTCATGTATTTCAATGTCGTGGTATGAAAGTGGTGTTTCTTCAGTAATTATCGTGTTCATTGTGTATTGTATTGTGTCTAGACTCCAGCCCAGTCATGCCATTGTTTTCCAAATTGCGTCAGTTAAAAACTAGAAAAGGTCTGTTAGAAGAAGCAGTTCCTGTCCCGCCTAGGGACAGTCCAGGTCATTTTATGTATCAAAAGCATGGCATAAGTGCCATATTGTATCTAGATTTGTGGGTGGAGTACACCAAACAGTTAGAAGAAAAGTATAGATGGCCCGTATCGGGTACATGGGATGCCGAGTGCATCATGCGAGTAGAAGAAGCATTATGGAAAAAGAAAGCCAGACAGTCACAGAAAGATGCCATCGAGTTATGGCGCAAAGAATCTCATAAAAGAACCGAAAAAGAAATCAGAAAGTCAGAATTAAGTAGAGAATCCTCAGAAAGAGCCCAAGAAAGGGAATTAATCGAAATAGGTGAACGAGTTAAAACCGAACAGTCAGACAGACAGAGGAATGCCCTTATTAAGGGTATGTATCCTCTTCTTGCCGAGGGCTTGCCAAAAGCAACCCCGGAGGCACCATGTAATTTTCCACCACCCTTAGTTCCGACCAAGCTACGTCACAAACCGACCGCAGCTGATATTTTTCTCTCATCCTATTTGGACGACACAGTCCCGGAATATGCAAATCCTGTTCCGCCAGCTCCTGTAAATAATGTGATTCATGGTCCTCCAGCCACCGGGGCACCTGTTGCAGTACCTGTTACGGTACCCCCGGTCCAGCCCGTAGTACAAATTCCCGCCACATCAGTCACTCTGCCAGCACGAAGAGTATCAGTCGACAATTCCAGCTTAGGGGCCGCGGGAGGAGGTCCTCCTGGTACCCCGCCGCCAAATAGACGTCTAGGGCCAGTCGAGTTACATGAACGTGCGTTACAGCGTACGCCTAAATATCAGTCCATTGCAGAAATCAGGCGAGCTCTTACTGAATGCTGTTATGATCCAGTCCCAGGCGAGGATAGTATGGTTATATATTCCGTACGTATAAGGCAGGTGTCCGAGTATTTGGTCACCCTGCCGAATATGAAAGAAGATCTAGACAGAATGTATCGTTTCATTCGTACAGGACAAGACCCAGAAAGTATTGGTGAAGTCATGTCTCACAGAAAATCTGAGATCCAGTTCATGTTATTAAAGTTTCTGATCAATTGTTTAATTAGGGAACAAGATTCCCCGACTAAAGATCCGACCGAAATGAAAATTCTGACAAAGTGGAGTGATAATATAGCCGAGGGTAAGCACAAGACACTCAATAGTATAGAGAGTATGTACAAGAAAATACGTAAAGAAATAATAAGGTTACACGAACAACGCAAAGAAGCTCTAGGAAGCGAGAAAGAAAATGACTCTCCTACTGAAGAGGTAGACGACGAGAATACCGCCAGAATAGCGTATGTAGGTAAATCTAGATTTCCAGACCGACATTTACGCCTAAAACACAAGAAAGTCTTTCATCTACCAGCACCAGAACAAGGCTCTCTAGAACAAGTATTTCAAGCTACCGATCAAATTCTGAAATCACGAATCGGTTATAGTGAGTTAAGTACCATGCATGAACAAGAACTAGCCCGATCAGCAGTCCGATGGATTACTGATTCTACCACTTTTCCAGACGAAATAGTGGCACAAATGTTTCTGAAACTGCCCCCAGCCGAGCAGCGACTGGTGGGTATGTATATGATCCAACACCTCATTACATTGTATGAAGGTCAGCATTCCGATCCAGGTCCGTTACATGATGTTCTGAACGAGTTACTCCAGTATAGATGGAAAGGTTTAGGTACCGATTTAATTAGTGTCATTCTAGAACAGCGCCACAAATATAGAACGTTTTTGAACCCACATTTTGTTCATGTCTCACCCCCGGAAAGTAAACCGTTTTACATAGACAGACAGCATCCGTTACGAGAAGTACACCCAGTTAGGACAGCGGGTGGTGAGATGCAACGAGTATTTGTTTACACCCCAGTTACCAAGATGGAACTCTTAGAAATGAAGAAGTTAATTCCCTGTCACGACAAAGATCCAGCAGGGTTCCACCGAGAATTAAAAGACATGCTCCGTATCGGAGAATACACGTATCCAGATATCATTAAAATGCTAAAAGTCCTGTTGCCTGCGGGCATATACGAAAAACTCAAGGAAAAAGACTGGGAGGTGGGAGAGAAAAAGATCGATTGGACAGCTCTAGAAGCTGAAGATAAGATACGAGTACCAGGTACCGGTCTTGGAGACAAATATAAAGAATTACCAGAACTGTTAATACAAGTTTTACCTAGATTATTAACAACTAAAAAGGAAGACTGGGATGCGATCTCAGCCTGTAAACAGAAACAAGACGAAGACACTAGTGATTTTTATTCTAGATTTGAGAAATGTTTTAGCATCAACAGTGGTTTAAAGACGAGTAGCGAGTCATACCCTCATCTTTTTGTTACTAAACTAGTCGAGAATTCAAGTCCACAAGTTAAAAATCGAGTTTTGAAAGTCGAAAGTACCTGGCAAGCTAATACTCCGTCCCAAATGCTCCAGATGCTCCAGTATCACCAGAATAGAATCAGGGAAGAGCAAGAACACGAAAGGAAACGTATGAAAGACACGAAAATGAAAGTATTAGTTGCACAATCTGTTCCTCAAGACAGTCAGAAGAGGGGTCCGAATCAAGCCAGTCATCCTGCAGTTCCCGTTAAAGGGACATGCAATTATTGTAAACAGCCAGGTCATTTTATAAACGAGTGTGCAGTTCTGAAACACAACATAGCCACTAGTAAGACTAAAGAAAGACCACGCCCGCCTAGACAAGAACAGGTTTCACAGACTTCTCAGCCACAGAATGCACAACAGACAGTTCCAGCACCGCAGCCTATAGCTGCAACACAGCATGTTACACAGCAGATGTACCAGTATGCACAATCCGAGTATCCAGAGTATCAAGCGTATTCATGAAACAGCCTAGAGAGGGAGGTAGGCTTGCCTCTCATCGAGATTCCTGTAGATCAAGAGGGTCCCTATGTTCACAGTCAAGTATTAGGGAAAGACAGAACGTTTTTGATCGATACAGGGGCAAGTAGGACGACTATTAGTCATGACGAGGTTCCAGGGGCTCCGCTCTCAGGCTCTAGAAATGTTTCCCTTGGATTTTCAGGAAAGCCTATTGTAAACGAGATATCAAAGCCAGTTACTCTAGAAGTTGATCCATTGTCCCGAACTACTGATCTATTACTTACGAAGTCATGTCCAGAAAATTTGTTAGGCATTAAGACATTGAGAGAATTAGGTGCAGTTATTTGTTGTTCCCCAGAGGGAATACATTTGTTTTTACGTGACTTCAAGGGTCACTATGTTTTACGAGATTTTGATCCGAGATTGTTAAATGTTCCGCAGCATCTATGGGCACAAGGTCCAACTGATGTTGGTTTTATGCAAATCACACCCCATCGTGTGACTCTCAAGCAAGGTGTAGTCTTACCACGAATCAGACAGTACAGATTGCCACCTGAGGCTGTAGCAGCCTTATCCAAAATTATTGACGAGCTCATTGCTCAAGGAGTAGTTGTAGAAACTGACTCCAATGTATGTAATTCTCCTATCATTCCAGTCATGAAACGTACTGATCCAAATGCACCTCCAGTATATCGATTAGTGATTGATCTTCGAGAACTTAATAAATGTATCATTCCCCAGTACCCAGTTGTTCCAGATATCTCATCTCTGTTGACAGCTATTGATCCTGAGGCAATATTCTTTACCGTAATCGACCTCAAGAATGCATTTTTCAGTGTTCCAATTCATCCAGACAGCCAGTACCTTTTCGGTTTTTGTTTAAATGGAAGGAGCTATAAATTCACACGAGCTCCTCAAGGTTTCACAGAAAGTCCTAGTATTTACAGTCAAGCACTTAAGAGACAACTAGACAATATTCACATGCCAACTGACACTGCCCTGCTCCAATATGTCGATGATCTACTGATCACAGCCCGTTCTGAACGTGCTTGCGAGCGAGCATCACTTACAGTTCTGTACTTCCTAGCCGAGATGGGGCACAAGGTGTCTCCTTCGAAGCTTCAATTCTGTGTCCAGCAAGTGATCTACTTAGGCCACTTACTGTCCAAGAGGGGTAGGCAGTTGACACCCGATCGTATCCAGTTAATAGCGAGTCTTCCTCAGCCCAAGACACAGAAGGAGGTACGTGCTTTTATCGGCCTCACTTCCTATTGCAGACAATGGATTCCTCAGTATGCATTTCTAGCCAAGCCACTGATACAGTTAACGACACAGGAGGCAGCCATATCGACTGTCCTCCCTTGGACATCTGAACATACACTTAGTTTTAATGAGTTAAAGAAAGCTTTATGCCAAGCACCTGTTCTAGCTACACCGAACTACAGTAAGCCTTTTACACTTTTTGTCACAGAACGCGAAGGTACAGCATTATCTGTTCTCACACAAGATCAAGCAGGACAATACAAGCCCTGTGCTTATTTTTCGAGCACATTAGATCCAGTAGCCCAGGCTCTGCCTGCGTGCCTCAAGTCAGTTGCAGCCACAGCACTAGCTATCAGACAAAGTGATTCCATAGTGTTAGGACATTCCCTGACAGTACAAGTTCCACACTCCGTGGAAGTTCTTTTAAACCGAACACAGACTCAGCACTTGACAATTGCACATTTAACAGGTTATGAATTGACACTGTTCCAGCCACACATAGAAATCAGACGCTGCAACGTTCTAAATCCTGCTACACTGTTACCGTCAGTTACTTCAAATCCTGCCACACATGACTGTGTGGAAGTAGTTAACACCATGACAAAGCCAAGACAAGATCTGACAGATATTCCATTACCAGATCCCGACCTGACACTTTATGTGGATGGTTCATGTATGAGAACAAGTACAGGAGAACTAGTAGCCGCGTATGCAGTGACTACTGACACTGAAGTTATTGAAACACACCGTATTGACACCCTGTCTGCTCAAGCAGCAGAGCTAGTCGCTCTGACACAAGCCTGCATACATGCCAAGAACCTGAAAGTGAACATTTACACAGATTCACGCTACGCATTCGGAGTCGTACACGACTTTGGAGTGCTCTGGCAAGAGAGAGGTTTCATGACTTCTCATGGAACCAAGATTCAGCATGGTTTCCTTATTCAAGCTCTGTTAGATGCAATACATTTACCGACATCTATCGCTATCATGAAGTGCAAGGCACATACTAAAGTTACTGATATTATTTCCCAAGGTAATGATCTAGCAGATCGAACAGCCAAGCTTACAGCTCAGACTCCAGACACTCCAGTTAGCAAGACACCGACATCCACTCTAGAACAGACTACTTGTATGACAGTTAAGGACCCTACCCAAGATGTCATAGATATCCAGTTACATGCTACTCCTGAAGAAATTAAGAAATGGTCCGAACAAGGAGGGGTCCAGACAGATCAGGGATGGGTGACGAAGGGAAAAGCCACATGGTTTCTCCCCGACTCAATGGTTCAAGTCATTATTAATACCGCACATAGTCCTGCACATTTAGGAGAAAAAGCCATGTTAGACAGTATCCAGAACATTTGGTTTAACAAGCATTTACGAGCTGCAGCCAAGCAGAAAGTCCGTACCTGTATGATATGTTGTCAGTTCAATCCAGGTAAAAGTGTCCCGGTGGAACAAGGGGGATTCCAACCCCCTGACCACCCTTTTGAAGTCCTCCAGATGGATTATATTCAGATGGAGCGATGTCGAGGTTTCAAGTATGTCCTTGTAGTTGTATGCGCTTTGTCCAGGTGGACAGAAGCATATCCAGTCCCAGATTACACAGCCGCGACCACTGCCAAGCAGCTGGTTCGTGAATTCTTCCCCCGTTATGGACTCCCTAGGGTCGTGTATTCTGATAACGGCCAGCCATTCTCATCCGAACTTATGAAGCACGTTTCCCTTTTACTAGGGTACCAGTGGAAGTTCCATTGTGTACGCCATCCAGAAGCAGCCGGTCTCGTAGAGAGACATAATCAAACCTTGAAAATCCGTATTGCCAAAGTCTGTCAAGAAAAAGGTGTAGACTGGTTAGTAGCTCTGCCAGTCGCTCTATTCTATATGCGCATGGTCGCACACTCCAGATCAGGTCTGTCCCCTTATGAGGTCGTATTCGGCCGCCCCCCGAATATGTGGGGTACACCCAGACCCCGAAGTATTACAGATGTTTCCAGTAATATGCTGACAGATTACCTAGCTTCCTTGATGTCTGCCCTACACTCTTGTCGTTCACAGGTTGCCGCCGCATTTCCCGACAATACTGAAGTCAAGCCACACGAGGTCCTTCCTGGCTCCCTGGTTTTAATCCGGAATTTCGATCGTTCAAGTCCGCTGGAGCCTCGCTGGAAGGAGCCGAAGTTAGTCCTTTTGACCACCCGCACTGCCGTCAAGTTGGAAGGCAGGAAGGGGTGGGTGCACCTGTCGCATGTCAAGAAATTTCACGGACTCCGACTAAAAACTGTTTCCAAGAACATTTCCAAGGATTGTCAAGATTTTAAAGACTGCCAAGATACTATTCTTAAGGACTGTCCCGCTATTGACTCTGATTCAAAGGATCCCCTGTTAGAGAAAACTCCGCAGCAGGAGTATAAAAGTAAGCTCCGGTCTAGTAAAATAAGTCAGCCAGTTTAATTGTCTAAGTCCCCCTGGGTGAAACGGTTAGACAGGTATCTGACATGTATGAGATAGACCCCCATAGTGAGAGAGTTAGTCAAAACTCTATCCAATGTATCGCTTTTCTAAGTTTTATATTGTTTTTAACTTTGATGGTTACCTGTACAAGTTATGCATTTCATTTATGTTTTCCAATTTCTCATGTAAATAAGTATTCTAATGCTACAGTAGAGCATACGTTTAGTGATCTGCCTCCTCACGAACTATCCTATCGTCTTGCTATGCGCAACAATACGTTTATCCGTATGTTACACTATTCACACCAGACCAGCAATGCCACTAATTGTTGGGTGTGTGGTCGACTCCCCCCTTTCCAGACACCTAAGGGAGTTCTGCCACTCTTTCCTTATCCGTTTTCACATAATGGTTCATGTGGAGCCTGGTCCACGTTAACGTCATCCTCAACTGATATGTCCCTTCTGAATAGTACATGTTTTCCAGACAAGCAAGGTCTTCCCCACAGAACAGGGTTAGATCTAGAAAATGAAGTTTATAATTTGGGTAATTATTCTTCGAATTTCATGGTTCTGAATGTTCAGTCTGATCCTACTCCAGACTTACCTGCTATTTCAGTACTACCAGTCAAAGGCGAATTATGTGTCAGAAATAATGGTTCCGCACATGTAGGACATAGTGATTGTACTACTATTGTCAAGTATAGTGACAGTGGGAAATCTATTTTCAAAGCTTCACGTCATTCTTATTTTGTTTGTGGTCAGACCGCGTATGTTCGTCTGCCCCTCGATTGGGATGGAACCTGTTACATTGCCTTCCTACTGCCACCAGTTTTCCTAGCCCCATCCGATTATCATAGAAACACACATCTAGTACACATTAGACATAGAAGGGAGATTGAGTCCCCGATTGTCGATCAAACTGAAACTGCTCTAGAACAGTATACAGACTTCAATAGAGGTTTCTTCTTCTTTATAGGACCTATCCAGAATAGTAAGTTAATCCGTAGGTTAACCAGAACCCTTGAAGCAGTAGTGAATGAGACTGCCTCTGCCCTAGGTAACTTAGCCGAAGAGCAATCTGCTATGAGATTTGTCGTGCTCCAAAATCGTCTCGTTCTTGACGTCATACTGGCCGATAGAGGAGGAGCATGTAGAGTCATCGGATCTAGTTGCTGCATTTTCATTCCTAATAACGCGCCGTCTGTTTATTCAGCTATAACCAGACTTCATAAAATTGCCCATCAGTTACACCAGAATCCAGGCACCTGGACATGGTCCGGTTGGTTCTAGAGTATAATTTCTGCCTGGGGATGGAAAGTATTGTCATTTCTAGGTATTGCAGTAGCGATCATATTCAGTTGCTGCCTCTGTATACAATGTGGCCCTGCGATTTGCGGCATTTGTGCTACCTCTTGTATTCCTGGTCCCAAGTCCCGTCCTAAGTCCCGTTCCAAGGCAATTCGAGACGAGCAAATGATACTGTATGAAATGATAGATGGTATCATGAATATTGATGTTTCCTGATGGAAACGTAGTGACAAGGAGGGAATGTGGAAAAGTAAATTTTGCCATGTTCTGTGTCCCTACGTGTTCCCCATCTTATGTTATATGTGCATGATTAATATGCATATGTATTCCCCATGATCGATTAAAGACGCAATTACAGCTGTGTCCATCTCTAGTATGCCAGTTCCTAGTTTTCGTGAATACAACGAGCATCAGGCCTATGTAAAGTTATGTTGCCACGTTTTACAGTGTGCACGTTATTTCATTGTAAAAATCCCCGTTTCTAGGCCTCAAAAGGGCCCGGACTCAGATTCAGCTCCTGTCTCCTGAACCCTCTCCGAGGAGCGATACAGCCCCCACCTGTATCCCTGACCCTTCACTTACTTCCTGCCTCACAGTGCTCGGCTTGGCCTGGCTCTGCCTGCCAGTCTGCCAAGAGTATGTTATGATTCTAGTTATCAGTCCAGCTCTCCTTCTCTGCATTCCTAAGCTACCGAATCGCATCAATAGTTTCAGTCATCGTCTAGCCTTTACGTCTCCATGTAAGAGAAATACTGTATTTATGGTCATTTAATATTCCTCAACACACACTACATGTAGAATAATGCATGCACCAGTCTTAGTGTCTGTTAGCCTTTGCCCTGATAACTTTTGGATTCTATCAACATGTTCTCTAAACATCAGATACTAGATAGTGTTTAGGTACATGTCGCTCTGACTCTCCAGACTTCCATCTCCCCTTCTAGCGTAGAAGTCATAGCCCCCCGTTCCTCCTAGTAACACGTCATAGCCAGCTTGCGCGCACCACTAGGTTAAAGGTCCAGGCTCCTTAGGTAGCCCCCTCCATGTTTCCGCCTCATTTATGACATATTCCGTTACGTTTACATCACATGTCTATGTATACGCCCTGTTCACGCCTCTTGTTACACCTACTTTCTGCCTTATCTTTCGCGACTGCTACAGGCCCTGCCCACTGCTACGCCTATTGTATTGAACATCATGTATTTTGTTTAACTATATATACTTGTGTCCTGTTATTAAAAGTTGTGCAGCGCTGCCATCCTATTCCCGTGCAGGTTGTCCTGTTCCTGTCCTTTATGCTGTATTAAACCTGCCAACTCCAGCTACCTCGAATCTTGACTCTTATTTATTGAGCTATCTGTTATTGTATATCCAGTCAAAAATAGAGGTATTATTTATTTATTTACCACATTACAAATTTTGTATTTATGTGTTGGTTTTGAAAATAGCGAAATTAATAGCTTTGTCATTTACAATGCCAATAGTTTTAACTTTCGCAAATATGACACCTATAGCATTTGTAATGCAATATGTGTTGTATTTATGTGACTTAGATGTATTGATATTACAAATAAAAATGGCTTTTTTTATAATGAATACTTAAATAAAAGTTACTGTAATTTATAATGGCAATAGCTTTTGTAAATAACTTTTGTGAAGATTTTGTTCATTGTATTTTATTGTGACGAAAAACCAAGAACAGAAGTGAAATATTTACATCTTTTTGTGACATTTGTAATAAAGCTGGAAACACTGAGAGAACATATTTGAACCAGTTATTGTTGATTGGTTGCACAGATTGATGCTGTGGTAGCGCTGAGTGATGTTGTGGTGCCCCTGAGTGATGCTGTGGTGGTGCTGAGTGATGCGATAGAGTGAGTGCGATAGATAGATAGATAGATAGAGTGAGGGCGTTTGCGCTGAGGGATGCAGGAGTTGCGCTGAGTGAGGCAGGGGTTGCGCTGAGTGAGGCAGGGGTTGCGCTGAGTGAGGCAGGGTTGCGCTGAGTGATGCAGGGGTTGCGCTGAGTGATGCAGGGGTTGCGCTGAGTGAAGCTGGGGTTGCGCTGAGTGATGCTGGGGTTGCGCTGAGTGATGCAGGGGTTGGGCTGTGTGATGCAGTATTGGGGGCTGGGGCCAGATGATGATGAAAGGAGTGCAGTTTGTGGTGCGTTATATCTGCTGAGCTGCCATCTGTCAGGTGTAAGGGTCAAACCATTGGGAGCTGAATCCTACTAGTAAAAGATGGATCTACGGCGGATCTAGAGGTTGTGAGCTTGGAAACAGGATCTGAGAAATGCAAAAGATGCTCCCAATAGTCGCAGGCAGAGACACAAACCAGCTCTTTGGAAAGCGGCGGGGTTCTGCGAGCGTGGGGATCAGCCAGATAAATTAGACTATTACAGAATTAAATCGGGGAAAAGCGGTTTGTGATGTCAGGAATGGCATTTCACCTCTGCAGAGGCATCCATGATAGTCCCATCCCGTCAACATATTCTGCGATGTTGTTGCATGCAGACACAGAGTGCTGGACTATGTAGAACGAGAGGGTTTTCAGAAATTTAGCCACTGCTGTTTTTTTTGCCGGCCTGACCTTTGGCACAAGGCATAAAGTTGTGAGTGCCCCCACACTTGTCGTGGCGATTGTGAAGGAAACACCCACTGTCTGGTGAACGTGCTCTCTGGTGAACGCACTTTCTCTGCTCCCTGACTTTACGTGGGCTCTGCATCAGGAGGAGCACTTGAGACCTCCAGCAGCTGCCACCCTCTCACTATCACACAGTGGAGATAGAATATCAGCTTGGATGTTGGTGCCTCTCCCAACGTTTCTCTAATAAAAAAAACATTTAGTAAAGAAGAAAAAACACCACAGAGCCAGAAAAGGGAGAGGAGGAGGGAAGTGGTCAACAACGACAACGGGAAAGGGGCGGCAGCAGGCAATTTACAACACGGACAGCAGGAGGAAGGGAAGGAGGGACCAAAGGCAAAATGGACAACAGGCGAATAATAAAAACAAGTTTAAGCTATTGGCATTGTAAGTGACAATGCCTACTATTTGTGTTTAGTTTTTTAAAACATAAATAAAAGGCACTATCATTTACAGTGCCAATAGCTTAACCTGTGTAAATGCAAAACCTATTGCATTGCAAATGGTTTCATTTTATAACTGATCGCGGTCCGTTTCAAGGACCCCGCACTTGTTTTTTAAAAACTTTAATATGAGCGCGGTGTCCCTGAAGCGGGCACAGCGCTCACTATGAAAGTAAAAAAAAATACGCTTCAAGCCTGGTCAGTATTAAGCGCTATATAAATACAATTACTAGTGACTAGATATGTCACAAGTTGCCAGTAGTAAGACAATTAGAGACGGGCTCTTATATTGGATTGGAGGGGGCCATGTGCTTATAAATCAGTAGCTGTGAATAGCTGGATGGACTTTATCCAGGGTTTCTGAGTGACATCAACTAGTTGAGAGAGATGCTTGATTTGTTTGTCACTCACAACCCTGAGGTGACGAGCATCCCTGCTCCTCACTTTTTACCCATTTATAATGTCCGTGCTTAATTTGTAAAAAGAAAAAAAAAAAAGAAAGTGCTAGGGCTCTGATCAGGAGGTTTACTGCAACTTGCGCCACATATGGCCCCTGCCACAGCTGCCAGTGATAGGAGCAACACAATTACTAACCTTCGCACTCCTACGAGTGTAACAATTCTAACTATTGCAGGCCTCAAACCTATAAGAATGGCTTGCAGGGCAGGTAATAGTCAATTATAATGTGTATTGAATTAATATTTTCGTGCCGTTGTGGTCATTTCTAAATTAGCCAGACAGGGCCACCTTGTGGCAGACTGTCTCAAACACAGTGCTGACAAATAAGTAGGGTGCCGAGCACCGGAAACCAGCAGCTCAAATTAAGCACCTGCTTCTATATGACCCTCAATCATCTACCCTGCTTTGAACTGCGTCAGTCTGTGGGTAACTCATACATAACTGTGGGGTTAGGTTGCCAGTGGTGCATGTCAGCACCCATAGTATACTACCCAGTAACCCCGCCTGCCTCAGGACTCCAAGGAACACCCCAGATCCCCTAGTGGCAAAGGTGAGAACTGGATCTTGACTCCTAAACATTTGGGTTTTAATCTCGGCATAGGCACTTGACCAAATAAATGTGCGAGTTCGGCCAAAATAACTTGCTGCCCATTGCCTAAAATTATAAATATGGAATTTCTATAAGAATTAATTTAATGGTGGTGGGGCGCGTCAGGTCACTTGTAAGAGGGGATAAGCTGTGTAAAGAGCAGGAGCTCTGGGACAGTGTATCAGAAAGCTACAAAACGTTGTGGTTACGACTCTTACT
The DNA here is from genome assembly GCF_964261635.1 of Lissotriton helveticus. NCBI lineage: Eukaryota > Metazoa > Chordata > Amphibia > Caudata > Salamandridae > Lissotriton > Lissotriton helveticus. The sequence continues at coordinate 729,264,922 of NC_136061.1, forward strand.
TGCGCGGGGACTGGACTGTATACAAGGGATGCACAGTAGAGAGTGGTGCAGACGCAGTGTGTGATCGTGCGCCCTTTCCAGCAGTGGTAAAGCCGCAGATGCACAATCTGTCCGTTCACACTGTGCAACAGACAAGTATGTTTATCTGCAGTCAGACCTAGCATTTGCACAGAAAGCACCGTGGGCCAAAGCAAGGTTGGGGCCTCCTCCCAGCTTGCGTTTTCAATTGTCTGAGTGTTGGAAAAATGGGAGGGGCGGGGGAAGGTGAGGGGGCAGGAGTTAGGAGAGCTGGCAGAGAAAACAAGGAAAGTGTACAAATGTGCTCTAGTTGCAAAGGAGCCTGGAGGCAGGAGCAGGACACGTAATCATGCTGAGAAGTGCTGATACTATCTTACTAAAAGTGTAGAATATAATCTGAGAAGTGCTGGCACTGTCCCAATAAAAGTGCAGACTTTTATGCATAGTGCTGGTACTGTCCCATCAAAAGTCGAATATATGCAAAGTGCTGTAACTGTCAAGTTAAAAGTGTGGAATATATGCAAAGTGCTGACACTGTCCAGTTAAAAGAGTAGAATACAATCTGAGAAGTGCTAGCGCTGTCCCAGTTGAAGCATAGACCAGATGATGAGATAATCTGGCCCTGAACACTTTAGCAGACCTCCACCCCCACCCCCAGAGGTTCATTGAAGGAGCACTAGCTCCGCTTCCTCTGCAAAGGATGTGTGCCCCTCCCTCCCGCTCTGCGTAGGGACCATCTCGAACCGGCACTTACCAGAGGTCACTGAGGGCAGGCCACAGAGAACGAGTTCAGGGCACAGCAGGTAAACCCTGTGTGAAGACACACTGGCCATTGGTGATGGGGGCAGGTGGACAAAGGGAGTGTCTGGGTATAGAAAGAAGGGTGAACTCTGCGAAGTGGGGCTGTGTCCGTTTCCGGAGAAGGAGGTGGGAAGCCTGTTTAGAATGCGATGCGTCCACAAGGTCAGCTGCTGTGATCAGACGTGTTTGTAGTACCAGCACGTGACATTACAGCAGCCTTCCGCCGAAGTACCGAGCCGCAGTGTAATTGCACAGCAGGAAGGTAAAGGGTGATGGTGGAATCTGTGCACATCCGATCCTTGCCCTCGAAGCTGATCCCATCACCACGTTTCACGGCCTCTGTGACAGGCTCTTAAATAACTATACCAACACCCTGCTGATCAGCCGGCACACATTTTCACTGCGAAAAAAAGGTGTTTTGCCTTTTAAATGTCTGCTTTCTTGTTGTCGTAAGCAGACTGTCCCTTAATGGCTTCTAAGTTGTCTACCAAGTGTTTACCTGAGAGCATGATAAAGCTTGACGGCAGAGCAGATGGCAGCCTCAGCGCTGTACTTTCAAAATTCGAAAATACATTTTCCAAACGGGATTCAAAAGCCAACTAGTCATAACAATCGATTTAAATAAATACATTTAAAAAAACACTTACTGAAAGTCTGTGCTTTCGATTCTGCGGCTGTTCGCAAATCAAACTAGGCCGCGCCCGTGCACGCTCCCTGGGCGTACTGACGTCAGTGCCGTAGTAGACCAGAAGAAGAAACAAGCGTGAGGGAAGCCCCGCGTATGGTGATGCACCGAAGAAAACACCAGAGGAGTGCGGAGCCTGTAGAGCACAGCGAGGCGACGTGACAAAAGAGCACGGTGAGTGGAGGGGGGAATATGTGTGTGTGTCTGCGTGCGTGTGTATGTGTGCGCGAGAGCCTGTGAGTGGAGGGGGTGGGGGGGGTGTACGCGCGTGTGTCTGTGTGTGTTCGAGTGTGTCTGTGCGTGTGTCGGTCTGTGTGCGCGGGGGTCTGTTTAAGGGGGGGTGCGTGTGTGTATGCAGTGTGTGTGTGCCTGTGTATGCTTGTGGCTGTGTATGTGCGCATGCGTGAGTGTGGCTGTGTGAGTGTGTTTGCTCGACCTAAAGACTCTGTCTGCTCGACCTAAAAAGCAAGCGAAAGTCGAGAAAACGCAGCTGAAATCCTGTTGTTTGGTTGCAGGCTGGGGGAAGGCTGTGTAACAAAAGCGCGTGCACGCAGCCACATCCAGCCAAATCTGCAAAAGACGCTCGTAACACCCTCTTGTCCCTAATTCCCCAGAGATGGGCGGCTATAGGTCTCCTAGCTGGACGCATCCTTCGGATGCTAACTCCAGCGAGACCTAAAAAGGAGCCACTTTTGTTGGCTACTCATCTAGCTCCACTATTTAATCTTTGTTACTCCCCGGGGAAGACACCACCATCTTAGTCTGGAAGTATTTTAACCCCCTGTACACTAGAACACACCCAGGTAATTATAGCCAAATAGCCTTACTGGATGCAGCGGGGAAAATATTTGCACGAAGTATCCTCCGTCACTTTACGAAATGGGTGACGGAGAAGAAAGTCCTCCCCATAGAATAAGCAGGTTTTAGAAAAAATCATTCTACTCGTAACTCAAATGTATACATGGCTTTATTAGACTTTTCAACAGCCTTCAATAAGGTAGCTCAACCTCTATTATGGAGAAAATTGCAAAAAATGGGTTTTCCCTCACCCATGCTGTCCCTAATTATTGCACTACATCGCAAACTTGGTGCCAGATACTAATGGGTGGAAATCAAGGTTTATCAGATGTAATTCCTACAGAAAATGGTTTGAAACGAGGCTGCTTGTTAGCACCTCTGCTATTTTCTCTATACATAGCAGACTTACCTGGCTGCTTTGCCCAAACGGATGGAGATGCACCAAAGATAATAAGCCGGCCTTTTGCATGTCTTCTATATTCAGATGACATAGTAGTAATGGACCTAACCCCTATTTGGTTGAATAGAAAGCTGGTATCACAACAAAAAATATACAGTGGGTCACTTTTTGAAAATAAATGTCTCTAAAAGTAAAATCTTAATTATGAAAAGTAATAAAAATCTCAATTATGAAAAGTAATAAAAGTAGAAAAACATGTAACTTTAAGTGGCAAATTGGTCCTGAAAAACTGGAGGTGGTAGACTCATACCTTTATTTAGGGAAACTTTTAACAGGTAGTACGAAGAACAAACCTCATATTGAACATAGCACTTGTAAAGCTACATCCCACGCCAATGGATTACGTATTTTTTACAGTGCAATGGGCAGAAGACATTTTTACATCTACTGACAGTTTTTAGGGCCAAAATTCCTTCAACCCAGGTTTGTGTGATTAAATCAATTCCCGTAAAGACTTGAGATTTTTAGTTAGTATTGAAGGTCAGATTCTACGTAAAATATGTAATTTTAACATGTTAGTTCCAACAGCAGCTATTAGACTGGAATTAACATTGTTAAGCTCCTATATCCAAGGTTTATCCAAGTATCAGCTACAAAATAGCGAGCCAGAGGTCTTTTGTGTCATGAAATCTTCGATGTTCAGGCAGGTAATTACTCCTTTCAGCGTGATTTCACATTGGCACTAAAAACCTTTGGGATACTAGAAGAATCAGTGTTCACACTTCCACCATTAGGATTTAAATCTTTCTCAAAAACCTTAAGTGGCAAAATCCGGTTTAATAGAGATACTAAGTTGTGCAATGCTAAAGAAAGATTAAAGTCGGGACAAACTCTCAGAGAACTGCACAAAAATACCTATTTTGGAATTTAGAACACAGAACTCTATGTTTGCTCATTTTATGTCGTTTCAATCTCTTACCTTTAAACAACTTAACGGCAAACTGGTCCCAGAATTTAAAAAATTTAAACATTTTTAACTTGTGTAAGCTGAGTATTCTGACCCTGGACCATGTCTTGTTTGTCTGTCCAGTACTAGCTTTGAGTCGTCATTGTTGGCTTCGGCTGAGGTTTTAACAAAATTGTGTTAAAAATGTAGCATCAGCCAAGACTATCTCTTTTGTCCAAAAAATTAAGCAGTGTGTGTAAAACGTTTAAATTATTTTAAGGAGTTTATGTATATATTTTAAATCTATTACATATTCTTTTAATTCGGTGGCTAGCCCCCTAGTTTGTCATCGTCTTTTAAGTATTAGTATTTCGTCCTTCCTAAAATTGTATTTCACATTGATTGGCTGCTATCTACTGCCATTTTGCACAATAGGGAAATGTTGCATTTTTTTCCCAACTATGTTCTTGTTGTTAAATTTTGTTGTTAAATGAAAAACTTAACTGAAGTGGGATTTTGAATGTATTTTGCACAAGAACTGGCTGCCACTGAATTGCTTTTTGCACAGGTTTGGATAGGCTTAGTTATTTCCTTTTCTTGCTGCTAATTCCAAATTGAACTTTTTAGCCGAAATTGAACTTCGGACTTCGTTTTCAATATGAACTGGTTGATACTTACGGCCCTTTGCACATTTTAGGAGATGCTCTGTTATTCCTTTCTTCTTGTAACTAATGCTAAATTTATCTTTTAGCCAAAACTGATATTTGTGCTTTATTTTGTACTAGCAGCCCGTCCCGACGTTGTCCGGGTATGAATTGCTGCCGGCCAGTAGTATATTGTTTTGTAGGATTTCGTTTTGATAGCATTTCTTATCTGTGATAGGCCTGTGAAATGCTCCGATTCACAGTGCACTGCTGTTGCACTTCAGAGTGCGCGTTCAGTAGTGTGTGAACTCGAGTTTCCCTTCTTTATTTTTCCTTGCAATATTATATAGCGCGAACTCGACAACATGGCATGAGCACAATTTACATTACAGAAGAACACATTCATTTGTGGTAGGCACGGGGAGACAAAGCGATTTGCCTGGAATCACAGGATGTTGAGCTGATGCCGAGATTCAAACGTAGCTCCCCAGCTCTAAAGTTCGCAATTCTAGAACTTGTGGCGGGAAGTGTGTCTAAAAGTGTATGTCGGTGCTGGCCATCAATGAGAGAGACCTGTGCATTTTTCAAATCGGTGGTGAAAAAATATGAGTATGTTGCTGGAGATGTGGGCCGCCGTGCCACCAATGTACTTACCGGGGGAGGGTAAACACCCATTATTCCGCAACTTTCTTTCCGCATACCATCACTCCGCATACTTTCATTACGAAAGTACCATGACTCCACAATGCCATTATAACGCATGGCATTACATTTTATATGCTTTACCACGCATACATTTACAACGAAATTTGTTGTAAATGCATGAATGGTAAAAGCATGTTTTTTTTTTATGTTTGCATAAGGTAAGTAAGGGTATAGGGGTATATGTTTTGGGGTACTGAGGTATATGTTTTGGGGTGTTTAGGTATTTTAAGGGTTCAGATATAGTTTTGGGTTATGGGGTACAGGGGTCGTTTTAGGGTTTAGGGATATGTATGGGTTTTTGGGTACAGGGGTATTTTTAGGGTTCAGGGCTAGGTTTGGGTTTTGGGGTATAGGGGTATTTTTAGGGTACAGGGGTAGGTTTGGGGTTTGGGGTACAGGGGTATTTTAAGGGTTCAGGGCTAGGTTTGAGTTTTGGGGTACGAGGTTATTTTTAGTGTTCAGGGCTAGGTTTGGGTTTTGGGGTACGGGGTATTTTAGGGTTCAGGGGTAGGTTTGGGTTTTGGGGTACAGGGTTATTTTAATGGTTCAGGGCGAGGTTAGGGTTTTGGGGTACAGGGGTATTTTTAGGGTTCAGGGGTAGGTTTTGGGGTACAGGGGTATTTTAGGGTTCAGGGGTAGGTTTGGGTTTTGGGGTACATGGGTCTTTTTAGGGTTCAGGGCTAGGTTTGTGTTTTGGGGTACAGGGGTATTTTTAGGGTTATGGGGTAGGTTTGGGTTTTGGGGTACAGGGGTATTTTTAGGGTTCAGGGGTAGTTTGGGTTTTGAGGTACAGGGGTATTTATAGGGTTCAGGGCTAGGTTTATGTTTGGGGGTACAGGGGTATTTTTAGGGTTTAGGGATAGGTTTGGGTTTTGGGGTACAGGGTATATTTATAGTGTTAAAGATGGGTGTTGGGGTATTTTAAGGAGTATGGGTGGGTTATGATTATGGGGTGCAGGGGTATTTAAAGGGAGCAGGGTGGGTACCCGGAGCTGGAATGTACAGAACCTGGGAAGAAAAACCAATGAAATATTGGGCACAACGCTCGCTTTTTTTTCCGTAATCCCGCGCCCCGCACACGCCCACGCCCCAGCTCAAACCCACAGCACACGATATGAGACATGGCATGAAGGGCGGAACGTACCACACGCCCCCAGCGTTTGTCACACCCCCAGCACACGCCCACAGCACAACGCAGACATGCCACAAGTGACTACTTTGCTGGCACGGTTTTTTTACCTTTTAAATGTATATGGTGGGCGTCTGCATAGCCTATGTCCTTCTGCTGCAACTGCCCTTTCCAAAGCTGTATTGGGTGTTGTGATTGGTGCTGTGGTTCCTGAGATTACCCGCCTCAAATGTTTGGGCTCTCTCTTTATTATATTAGTATAGATACGAACTGGCAGCTACTTAACTTCCTTTGTACATTCTAGGATATGCTCTGTTATTTCAATCTTTATGCTGCTAATTCTAAATGCTATTTTCTGTCAAATTGGCTATGTGCTATTATACTATTGAAAAATATTCTCTAAGCACTGAAGTTTTGCACATTATTGTTATTGTCTAATACGGTCCTAAAAAAAGTTAATCGCTACAGTAGAGGTCTCGGGCCCTTGTTTCTGCAGTGAGCTAAATGGCTTTAATGTTGAAAATCTTAAGTATTTTGAGTACTGGGATAACTGACAATATTGACTGCTCTTACTTAAAGGAATTCTAGCCTTGATTACGCAGGTCCCTGATAAGGTTATGATGGTTTGTGGAATGAGATCGGTAACGTTTTATTAATTGTAATAATATGTATGTACTTTTATGTGGACCTCCTAGGAGTTCCAAATCTTTAATAAAATATTGAATTGAATTGAATTGACTCTGTAAAGCTCCTTCACTTGCACTGAAATATGGTGTACCACAATGGTCCATTGTACTACCTCACTCATTCAACTTACATATGAAACCTCAATTAACAATTCTTCAAGGAAATTACAGTTCTATTCACTAATATGCTGATGACAACCAGATATACCTACATGCTATCAAACATATTAACTCTGAAGTCTTTCCTCTGTAATTTAACAAACTTGATGTAATCAAGTTCACTGAAACTTAATCCTCAAAAAACGAATTCCTTCTCTTATTCTTGACTGACAACACTCCTACTGTCCAGAATTGCTCTTCATCCCTTATGGATCTACCCAATGTTGCATCTACATGCAAAGTTGGCATGCTACATGTTCAGAAACCTAAAACTATCCATCCTCCTATACATCCGCAGTACAAGCCCTAGTTCTTATTGTCAGAAATAGCATTCTAGCAGGCCTTTACAAATCATTCAACACACCTTTAAATTCAGACTGCCCACAGCAGCTTGGCTAGGTGCAGGGGAAAAGAAATCTGATCACAACTCATCTACCTTAAATATCTTCAGGGGCAACATCTTGAAGAAAAAGTTGTTTTCAATGTTGTATGCATCACTCATGAAGCAAATCACACAACTCTTCTTCCCTATCTGGACAATAAACTCGAGTTAATGGGCGACCCTTGACCCACCAGGTAGGTTGCTCCCCCTCCGCACAACTCCACCTGTGTGTCCCTGCCCCAGCTGCCGCTGCTGAGGAAGTTCTAGGCCCTCCTCCACCCGCAGGCTACCACCGGCGCCTCATCCCTGGTGGCCAGTGGTAGGACGTAAGTTTGTTCATCTTCCACCTTATTGTTTTACTGTATTTCCTGTATTTTCATTGTTGTGTCTGTGACTGCTGTTGTCTGTCTTCCCCCGCTGCCTGTATGTGGTCCTTGCCCATTTTCTTTCCTTCTGTACCCCTCGCTGCCCCCGTGTCTCTGCCCGGTTTTCCTTCTGTACCCCTCGCTGCCCTGTGTCCCTCTGCCCGGTTTTACCTTCCGCTCCCCTCGCTGCCCCCGTGCCTCTCGGACCATTTTTGCCTTCTGATTCTTAGCTGCCCCTGTATTTCTGTGCTCTTTTGGCCTTCTGTGCCACTTGTTTTTCATTGATTTTGTGCCCTTTTTGCCTTCTGTGCCACTCGTTTTCCACTGATTTTTGTGCCCTTTTTCCCTATTTCTGTGCCCTTTTTGCATTCTGTTCCACTCGTTTTCTGTTGTTTTTGTGCCCTTTTTTTTCCTTCTGTTCCCTCCATCGTCCCTCACTGCCCCTGCCGCTGTGTCCCCTGCAGCCTGTCCCCCTGACTGCCCACTGCCCATTCGCTGCCCCCGACTCCCGCCTCCCAGCTGCTTCTTCCTCCCTCCTCCCCATATATGCCGGCCACTGCGCAGTCACGCCAAAGGCAAACCCGTCTGCGCCCTTCCGGAACCCCTGGCCCCGCTCTCGCCACGACGAATCTGCCGCTATGATGCCAGCACACTCCACGCCCTCAACCCCGGACAGACCCACACCTGCTTCAAGTCCGCCCCGAAATGCACACACGGTCCTTTAACCTGCCGGAACTGCAGCTACACCAGCCTCAGAACTGATGAACCACCCGCCAAGAAAGACCGCACCTACCTGCGATGCATACTACTGAACACCCGCTCCATGAGCAGACACGCCGTCGAGCTCTGGGACTTGCTCGACACAACATCTCCGGACGTCGCTTTCCTGACAGAGACCTGGTTGAACGACTCCTCCGCACTCGACATCGCCATTGCCATCCCAGACGGCTACAAGATCACCCGCAGAGACCGCAACAACGGAGTCGGAAGAGGAATCGCTATCGTCCACAAGAACAGTATCAGGGACTCGACAAGCACCGACAACGTGCTCAGCACCGCCGAACACATGCACTTCCAGATCCACACAGACCCCAACTCCACCCGTAGAGGCACCCTCGTCTACTGACCCCCCGGACCCCGCCCCCAGTTCAGCGACTCCATCGCCGATTTCATCAGCACGCACGCCCTGATCTCCACCGACTACATTCTCCTCTGAGACCTGAACTTTCACCTTGAGAACAACAACGACAATACTTCCACAACCCTGATTGATAACCTCGCCAACCTCGACTAAAGCAACTCGTCACAACACCCACCCACTCTGCCGGCCATACCCTCAACCCTGTTTTCTCCTCAAGCCCACACATCTCCGTCAGCCACATCACCGAACTCCTCTGGACCGACCACGGCCACATCACCCCCCACCTGAGGACCTGCACTGGCTCCCCGTCAGCAAGAGGATATCCTTCAAGCTCCTCATTCACGCACACAAGGCACTCCAGAAGACCGGCCCAGCCTACCTCAACAGATGGCTCTCCTTCTACATCCCCAACCGCCAGTTACGCTCTGCCGACCTCTCACTTGCCACCGTCCCGCGCAACCAAAGAACAACCACCGGCGGGAGATCCTTCTCCCACCTCGCCGCCAAGACATGGAACACCCTCCCACTGAGCCTAAGACAGACCCAAGACCTGCTGACCTTCAGGAAGATGCTCAAGACCTGGATGGTCGATCAGTAGCGCCCCCAGCGCCATGAGACCCTCGCGGGCATGTAGTGCTCTTTACAAATGACTGATTGATTGATTGATTGATTGGTCCCTAAAAATGATAGCAACAAATAGTTTATTTCTTGAAATTCCCAAAATCAAGCGAGCTAATACTACAAAACAGGCATTCTTATGTTCAGCTCCTAGACTGTGGAACTCTGTTCCGGCCCATATAAGACTAAGGGCCTTATTTAGTGATTGACAGATATGATACTCTGCCACAAACATTGTTGATGTCCCGTCCGCCGTATTGCAAATCCAGTGAATTAGATATATATCATATTTTGACGTGTATCCTATCTCCAACTCCTAAAAGGCCCTAAAGTCTAACCTTGCTTTCAGTAAAGGCTTAAAACCCATTTGTTCAGACTAAACTTTTATATACTTTTCTGTAGTAACTCCCTTATTTTTTAGATCCCCTAATAGTTCACTGTGATGTGTAAACACTCTATGCTCCATGCTCTGTGTTCTATACACTATGCTGTAATATCTATGTTAACATCTGCCAGTTTCCTCTGTAAACGCTTATAATTCATTGTTACTCATAAAGTACTCCACCTCCCTCTTGCTAGGTCTGCACTATGATAAATATATAAATAAAATAAAAAAAAATAATGGGCTGGTCAAAGTCATTTAATTGCCTGGGCTATCCACCTTTTCAACTAACCAATAGTGAGATGAGGTTATGCTTTCCTTAATGTCATTGATGATGTCATATGTGTCATCCTTGACATGATGTGTGATCTGATTGGTAGTGAATTCAGCAGCAAGGGATGGTTGCATTGCTGACCATAAGTAGGGAAATTCAATGGTTCTTAAACTAAAAATCACTTTTATACCTCACTGTGCTTACTCCATGGAATTAGGAGTTTTTTAAACATACATTGTTGGCCTATGAGCAAAGAAAAATGCAATGTTCCCTTTAATTGTTAGTTGAGTGATTTCTTTGATGATTTAATATATCAAATTCCCACCATCCAACCCGATGTGCTCAGCTGAAGGCCTGTGCAGCTATGGATCGTCTCCCATCCGTAATTAGCAAGAAATCTACAGACAACCCACTGCAAATAGCTGTCATTTAAGGTTGATACAGTATATCACCCTAATAACCAATACACTTACTGAAAAATCATTTTTATGGACAAGTTAGAGATACTATGTTTTAAAAAAATCTTTGACATTTGCTTGGAAAAAACTGTTAATGTGGAAAAATAGGTACTAAATGAGGAAGGAAAGCTTCTGAAATTGGCCAACAAAGTTGTTCACAGAGGGGGTCAGGTGCCTGTGGTGGGTTGGGAGCAGAACCTGTCAAAGGCCAGGCAGTGTCCCCAATCTTGATATCCACAGTCAATGGCCATGCTCAACTGGGAAGAGTACAGAGAGGTGGAAGCAAAGTCTGCCTCGCAGTGGTCGTGGTAAATTCCCTCCCCTTCCAATCTCCTCTGTGCATGGCCACAGCAGTTACAATTATTTATAAAGGAGGTAATGCATTAAGCAATTAGAATTAAGAACAAACATGTTCAAGCTAATATTTTTAATGTTTCAAGTCTGCTAGCTTTGATAGCGGCTCATGGGATCAAATGGGCTCTCGCGGAGGTTGGATGCAGAACCTAGCTCAAGCCTTTCAGCCACACTCAGCAGTGATGCCTAACCCCGTACTACATTGCACAGGGAAGATTGCCTGTGGAGGTTTAAAAGCAGAGTCTAATCCATGATAGGTTGTGTTGGATCTGACCCTCTCTACGGGTCACCCCCAAATCTTTTACATTCACCCCTCTTGTTTTCTGCACCCGTTATTGTTGGATTTCGGACTCTGTGCACATTACCACTGCTATCAGTGCTAAAGAGCTTGCACTTTCTCCTTTAAACATGGCACAATTGGCTTATACCAAGTGGTATCACATGTACCCAGGGCCTATAACGTAAATGGTTGTTCCATTCACTTAAGCAGGCATTTAAAACATGTCTCAGGATTGCCATTGCAGCCTGCATGTGCAGTTTGTTTTAAACTGCCATTTCAACCTGTCAAAATAAACCTTTTGCCCGGCCTAAACCTCCCTATTGGTATATCTAAGTCACCCTTATGGTAGGTGGCCCTAAGAAGCCTAAAATGCAGGGTGCACTGTATTTAAAATGGGAACATGTATTTTTAAGTTTTACATGTCCTGGTAATGAAAAACTCACAAATTCGTTTTTCACAACTGTAAGGCCAAACTCTCCCTTAAGTAATATTGTTTTACTTTTTTACATTTAATAAGGGATAACCTGTGTTTGAGAGCAGGTAGAAATATCATGTTTTGTGTCTGGAGAATTGCAATGTAAAAACCTCTTTAATGGTAAAGTTGGATTTTACGTCACAATCGTCAAAATGCCACTTTTAGAAAGTTGACAATTTCTTGCCCTAACCATTTGGTGCCTGCAACCTGCTCCCTTGGTCACATGACTAGGTGTAGTTGGCCGTTGACCAATCGAGGGACTGGGTGTTTTCAGGATGAGCCATCCAAGGCAGAATGGGGGTGGAGCTGTCACCTGTTACACTTGCTCTTCAAAGACACTGCCTCAGCTCACACAGAAAAAACATCAGACTAGTCTGTTGTGACTGCAGACAGACTGGGACCAGTATAGCGAGGCAGGAAATTCCAGATACCTTGCATGTGTGTGGGTGGGGGGAAACTCGAGAGGCTTTTCCCATTTCAAAGGCTGGAACAGATATAAAAATTGGACTCTCAGGCCCACTCTTCAGAATACTCCTGAACCTGTGGATACTATAGAAAGACTGCCCTGCTGTCAGAGGATTGCCCTGCTGCTTGAAGCCCGCCCTGCTGCCCTGATTCCTTCAGAAGCAGTCGCTCCTCTCTGCTCCCTGGTCTGCTCAGCGCTCGTGGTATCGTAGCCCTATACTGCCAAATTGCTGTGTGCTTGCTCGCATTGCTCCCACTATTATAAGTGCCTGATCGCTTAGTATATTTGCATAGTAGCGCTGTATCGCGTAAGTGCGCTTTGACGATATTTCCATTGTCATTGTGATTTCCTTTGCCTGAATCAATCATTTGTGCATGACTGTGCCGGTGCCTCTGCCGTTTTGATTGCATTTAATTACATTGTGCCCCAATCCTGTTTTGCTTTTGGCTTGCAGCCATTTTGTTGTTTGTTGTTGTGCCTTCCTGCCCGGCCCTCCACCCTGCTCCCGCCTCCCAGCTGCTCCTCCCTCGCCCCTCCCCCCTCCACTTATGACAGATGCTTTTGCGCCCCAAAGGTAAGCCCGTCTACGCCCGTCCACGCCCAGCGCCAAACCCCCTGGCCCCCGCAAAGTCCACTCCTCCCGCTTAACGTACGATTCCGCTACCCTCTCTGCTCTCAACTCCGGCCGTTTCACAACCTGCTACCAAGCCGACCCAGGACTCACACATGGACCCTTCACCTGCCACTCCTGCAAGTTCGACTGCATCAGGACCCACATAAAATCCACAAACTCCAAACAGAGCTCCGACACTAACCATCTAAAGTGCATCCTGCTCCACACCGCTCGGTCCACAGACACTCCATTGAACTCTGGAACCTACTCGACACTACATCGCCGGACGTCGCCTTCCTTACAGAAACATGGATGAACGCCTCATCAGCGCCCGACATCGCCATAGCCATCCCGGACGCCTACAAGATCATCCGAAAAGATCGCACCAACCAAACAGTAGGAGGCATCGCCATCGTCCATAAGAACACCATCCGCATCACGACCAGTTCCGACGATAACCTCACTACCGCCGAACACCTTCACTTCCAAATTCACACCGACCCCAAAACCACACTCAGAGACACCCTCATCTACAGACCACCAGGACCCCACACACAATTCAGCGAAGACATCACTGACTTCATCAGCCCACATGCCCTCCCATCCGAGAACTACATTCTACTGGGAGACCTCAACTTTCACCTGGAAAAGAAAAACGACAGCAACACCACCACCCTTCTGGACAACCTGGCCAATCTCGGACTCAAACAACTTGTTGACACCCCCACTCACTTTGCCGGACACACGCTCGACCCTATCTTCACCTCCAGCAAGCACATCTCCTTCGATCACACCACAACGCTCCATTGGACGGACCACAGCTGCGTTCACTTCAACTACAAAAAGTCCACAACCCACAACCCCCCACAACCAATTCCTCGAAGAAATTGGAACAAAATCACCACCGACCAGCTCTTCACATCGCTTCGACAAAACCCCCCTGCCATATCATCGGACCCAAACCAAGCAGCCACTAACCTCACACTATGGATCACCCACAGCGCCGACAAACTAGCGCCTTTGAAAAACCATCTAATCAAGCAAGGTAGCAAAAAAGCCCCCTGGTTCAACGAGGACCTTAAGAAATCCAAGAAGCTCTGCCGTACGCTCGAGAAAACCTGGAGAAAAAATCCATCCACTGACAACCTAGCCACCTTCAAGAACGCCACCCGCAAACACCACCAACTGATCCGATCCACCAAGAAATCAGCTTTCAAGGATCGACTTGACAACAATGCCCAAAACAGCAAGGAACTATTCAACATCGTCAAAGAATTTACTAATCGCACCGCCGACACCAACGACATCACTCCCTCCCAAAACCTCTGCGACTCTCTATCCTCTTTCTTCCACAACAAAATTGCCGAAATACATTACAGCTTTGAAAACCAGCCCGAAGACCAGTCCACTCCTCCCACCTCCGAACCAAAACCACACCCTAACAACCTTTGCGCCTGGAACCCAATCACCACCGAAGACACCATCCGCCTGATGAACTCCATCCACTCAGGATCGCCAACCGACCCATGTCCCCACCACATTTTCAACAAAGCAGACTCCATCATCGCACCCCATCTCCGCGATATCATCAACTGCTCCTTCAACTCCGCCTCCTTCCCGGAAATCTGGAAACATGCCGAACTCAGCGCCCTCCTGAAGAAACCCACAGCAGACCCCACCGAGCTTAAGAACTACCGCCCCATCTCGCTCCTCCCTTTCCCTGCCAAAGTCATTGAGAAAGCCGTCAACAGTCAGCTCGCCGCCTTCCTCGAATCCAACAAATCCCTCGACCCTTCACAATCTGGCTTCTGAGCCAAACACAGCACCGAAACCGCCCTCATCGCAGCAACAGACGACATCCGAACACTACTGGACAACGGAGAAACAGTTGTCCTCATCTTACTTGACCTCTCCCAGCCTTCGACACAGTCTGTCATAGCACCCTCATACAACGCCTCAGCAACGTCGGAATACAAGGAAAAGCATTGGAATGGATCATCTCGTTCCTCGCCGGAAGAACCCAGAGAGTCCGCCTCCCCCTTTCGAATCAGAGGCCACCGAAGTCATCTGCGGCGTACCACAAGGATCATCACTCAGTCCCACCCTCTTCAACGTATACATGAGTCCCCTTGCATCCATCGCACGCCAACACAACCTCAACATCATCTCCTACGCAGACGACACCCAGCTGATCCTCTCCCTCACAAAAGACCCAAACACCGCCAAAACCAACTTACACGAAGGAATGAAAGAAGTAGCCGAGTGGACGAAGAACAGCCGTTTAAAGCTAAACTCGGACAAAACGGAAGTCCTCATCTTAGGGTCATCCCCCTCTGCCTGGGACGACTCATGGTGGCCACCGGCCCTGGGAACCGCACCCACACCTACAGACCACGCACGTAACCTGGGCTTCATCCTGGACTCCACCCTCTCGATGTCCAAACAAGTCAACACCGTCTCATCATCATGCTTCAACATACTACGTATGCTCAAAAAAATCTTCCGTTGGATCCCCACCGAAACAAGAAAGACGGTCACCCACGCACTGGTCACAAGCCGACTTGATTACGGAAACACCCTTTACGCCGGAACCACAGACAAACTACAGAAAAAACTCCAACGCATCCAAAACGTCTCAGCCAGACTCATATTGGACATCCCTCGGCAAGCTCACATTTCTGGCCACCTGAAAGACCTCCATTGGCTCCCTGTCAACAAGAGAATAACGTTCCGTCTCCTCACCCACGCACACAAAGCCCTCTACAACCTAGGATCTGAATGCCTCAACACTCGACTATCCTTCTACACCCCCTCCTGCCAACTATGATCGTCCAATCAAGCCCTCGCCGCAACTCCGCGCATCCACAGATACACCATGGGGGGAAGGTCTTTCTGCTACTTAGCGGCCAAAACCTGGAATTCTCTCCCCACCCACCTCCGCCTTACACAGAACCACCTCTCATTCAGAAAGCAACTAAAAACCTGGATATTCGATAAGTAAAGCACCTCCCTCCCTCAAGCGCCTTGAGACCCTCTGGGTGAGTAGTGCGCTATATAAATTTTGGAACTTGAACTTGAACTTGGGACGGAAGACTGGACTTTCACCCTTCATAGCAGTCTGATGTGACTCCAAAGGGTCAGCTGGCTGATCTCAAGTTCTGAGCTACAGGGACACAACAAGATTCAGACGCCCGCTGCACCTAACCAGCTCACCTGCTGTGCTGGAGTAAAGGTGGGCGTAGTTCGCGAAGTAGCACTACGAGAAGCTACGCGAAGTGCACTTCGCACTACGCGAACTTTACGTAGCATTACGCGAACTGCGTAGTAGCATGTTCGCACTGTGAAAGATGCGTTTTCAATGATTGCACAGTGCAGACAAGCATCTGGCACTGTGCAATCATTGAAAACGGCATCTTGCACAGTGCGAGCTGTAGTTTTCTGCTGCTCAAGTAGATTTTTACTCGAGCGGCAGGTTTCTCAACTCGGACTGGTAGTTTCTCATCGCGAGCGGTCGCGAGCATGCGCGACCACTCGCAATGAGAAATCTGACCTCCCCGCGTTGAGAATCTCGCCAGGATGTCATTTTGCTTGCTCGCGGTCACGAACATGACGTTGAGGACCGTGAGCAAGCAAAAAATGACTGCTGCACTACGCTACGCTACGCTATGCGTGTTCGCACTGTGCCACATGCAGCTCGCGTGGTGCGAAGTTGCGCAACCTTCGCAAACTACGCGAGTGTAGCGTAGTGCTTCGCCCAGGGTTATGCTGGACCTGCCTCGACCTGCAACTAGACCTGCCTAAGGCCTGCTGGCCTCTGCTGGAGTGAATTCCTGATCCCCAAGAGGTGCCTCTGAAGTCCTGGACCCTTAGTTTAGCAGCAGTGGAGCTCCTCCTAGAAGAAAATGAGATATCATACAGTTTTGGGATCTTTGTGACCACGAAAGAACCTGTTCGCATGCCAAGATCTTGTCACCCATGCTGACTGCCAATGCAAAGCTCAATTGACCCCAATTCTTTGCGCAGTATCCACAGCCTGCAGTGACTGCAAAGCGAAGCTCGAGCAACAAACATCCGCTGCATCCAGCAGAATCATCGTACTACAGAGACAACCACCCACAAAGCTGTCCCTGCTCCTCGCGGACTCCACGTCTAGGAAGTGGAGTCTTCATGCTGTACTTTAGACGGTTACTTTTTCAGCAGGGCTAACCAGGTCCCTGTATCTAGCCTGCATTCCATAGGAGTCTACCTGAACTTACGACTTTGTCCCTGTCCGGCATGACCAGATAACCACAGTTAGTGCTGTGCATTTTTTGGCACCATACTTACTTAAAATCCTTGAATTTGCATAACTCTGGTTCTACTCTTTGGATTTTTGTTGTTTTGATGTCAAATAATGTCTTCTAAATTGGTGTCGAATTTTTCTTGTGTTGTGTTTTCCCTGTATTAGTGTTTAAGTGCTGCATACATACCTTACCTTACGCATTGCCTTTAAGTTAGGCCTGACTGCTTTTGTGCTAAGCGACTAGAGGATTAAACACAAGTTAATCTAGTGACGTTGTGTTGCTTCACCTGACAGGGATTGTAGCTGTTGTTTGAGTAGGGTTTCACCTCCCCTCAACCAGCAACCCAATTTCATCTCCAAAACCTGATCCTCCTGTTTCAAAAGACATGCTACATTCCGAGGGAATTCATATGTTTAAGTCTAGGTGTATTCATCACCCAAATTCCACCAAATGGTTTCCAACAGGTCACATTGGGAAAAATATTTCAAGCTGATTATGCCTGCATTTGGATAAACAGACCAGGGCAAAACTTAAATCTAAATACCCTAGACTATCGTTACCCCACAACATTACCACTACCCCAGTCATAGACTCGAACATGCTAAAAAGTTTCTCTTAATATGGTAAAGATCACAGGAAAGGGGTTGAAAAGGCTTGGTCCATGAGCCAAGATAAATTGTTGGATGTAGTTGGTCCACTTGCTCAAATTTTTTGATCTGGCAGAAGCAGCCAGACTGGACAACTCTCCAGTTCATGCCGAAGAGTTGTTCATGTGGGTCCAAAGAGCTTTTTGCCAGATAGGAAATGCCTATCCTTCCGTCACCTATGAATGATGCAAGTGCCTTCTCTTGAAATTGAACCATAAACTGGCCAATTTTGCAGGGGTAAAAACATATTTGGTGATTCCTTTATCAAGGAGTTGAGCAAATACGTGACTATGTTTGCTTCTATAGATAAGGCACAACAATCCCCAAAGAAACTATTTGAACATCAGGTTCTTGCCATGACGGGCAGAGGAAGGAGACGCTTTGCTGACCATTCCTTCAGAAGTCAATATTCCTTCAACTCGCAAGAGTTCAGATACCAGTTCTATTCCCAAAGGAACAGAGACACCAAACACTACAGGTAGGTCCTCGTTAACTGCCTCTTTCAGAAGAGGGTCGACTAAGATTCTTTCTCCTCAAATGGCAGCCTATCACCGCAGACCCCTGGGTATTGGATGCCTTTCAATGTCCTATAGTTGAACTTTCTTCCGCTCCTTTTCAATTTCAGTTCGCATCTCTTACACCTTTTTATCTAGAAATGTCTGTACTCGTAACATAGGCGATATCCTCACTGCACCAGATAAGGACCTCTCTTCAGCCAAAGGCAGTAGTGGTCAGCAGTAGGTGTTTCTGTAGGGCGGTGACATGGGCAGGGGGAGTGGCAGGGTGGGGGGTAGTAATGTATGGATTACGGTGTTTTACAGGTAAGTAAACATTTAAATAAATTAAACAAATTTCGTTGCGCGCACTGCATCACATTTGTTGATGCAGTGCGCGCAACAAAATTCGTTTTATTTATTTAAATGTTTACTTACCTGTAAAACTCCGTAATCCATACATTACTACCCCCCACCCTGCCCCTCCCCCTGCCCACGTCACCGCCCTACAGAAACACCTACTGCCGACCGCTACTGGCCAAAGGTATTCTTGAGTTCTCTCTTTTTGGTTAATAAGAACATAAAGATGAGACTAGTCATCAACCTCAAACAGTTAAATCAATTTCTAGTCTACTGACACTTCAAGATGGAAACTATTGTCCATCTAAGAGATTCTTTACTTCAAACTGACTGGATGGTCCGTCTAGATTTCAAGGATGCATATGTGACCATCCCTATTCATCCTTCTTCCAGAAAATATCTTCAATTTCAATGACAGAGGAAAATTAATCACTTTACCTCCCTCCCTTTCTGGCTTTCTTCTGCACTTTGTTGTTTTACAAAAATTATGAAGCCTGTGGTAACTTTCCTCCAGTCTCAGGGGTTTGTGTGATAATATACCCAGACAATATTCTTCTAATGAGCCAGAGTCTCTCTACTCTTCTCACCCAGCTCCAAACCACTCACTCTCTGTTACAAGACCTGGGTTTTCTAATAAACTCAGAGGAATCAATTCTTACCCCTTCCCATCAGGTGGAGTGCGCTTGGGATTGCTAGTCAATTTCGAGTCAGTAACACTGCATTTGCCTTCGTCCAAGGTCAAATCTATCAGGGCCGAATTTTGATGAATGAATGAATATTAGTCTTATAAAGAGCAAACTTAGCCCTAAGGTGTCAAGATGCTGAGGATAGAGCCAGAGGTCGCAGGTGCACAAAAAGGCTCCTAACAGTAAGGTGGTAAAGAGCCAAGTCGTCAGGCCTTGCGGAAAAGAGAGTGGGATTCTTGTCTGGAAATTGACAGGGGAAGAGTATTCCAGAGCTTAGAGGCAGCCACAGAAAAAGCTCTCCCCCCCCACCTGGCTCTCTTGAACCTGGGAACTACAAGCCAGTGTTTACTGGCAGATCGTAAATGTTTGGTAGGAACATATAGTTGAAAAACCCTTTTAATGCCTTTGGATCCTAAGTTATAAAAGGCTTTGTGCATGAGGCAAAGAGCCTTGAATAAAATTCTTCGGTCTAGAGTAAGCCAGTGCAACTTGCGAATGGACGTCAAAGCTGCATGGAATTTTGGAAGATCCATCACTAGCCTGGCCGCTGCATTCTGTACAAGCTGCAGTTTGTGAATAAATCCCTTATTAATGTCTAGATATTGGGCATTAAAATAATCCAATCTGGAAAGGACCAGGGCGACAACTGCCTGCTTTTGAGAGGAAAATATCTTTCTTAAGACACTAACGATGCCAAAACAAGTGGAAACTGTTCTGTTGATCTGGGGTTCGAAAGAAAGAGAACTGTCAACTATGACACCAAGATTTTTTGCTGTTAGAGCAGGACAGGGGCATGAACCGAGCATTTCGGACCACCTGGTGTGGGACAATATAGACTGTTGGCTAAGACCTCTGTTTTGTCACCATTGAGTCTAAGGTAGTTAACAACCATCCAGGAGGCCACTGCCTGCAAGCGATTTTTAAAATTTGCTGCGGATGCCTCTATGCTATTGGTGATTGACATAACAATTTGTTTGTCGTCCGCATAGGACAGAGCCTCAGCCCAAAATATCTAAAGACCTTGGCCAGAGGGGCAACGTAGATGTTAAACAGAGTTGAGCTCAATGAGGAGTCCTATGGGACTCTGCAAAATGTGTGAGCGGCATCAAAGTAGAATTGATCCAGTTTTACTGTTTGCGTCCGGTTAGTAAGAGCGGAGCTGAGCCTGTGACCCCAATTTCTTTAAGTCGGCCAACCAATTTCAGGGGTGAGATGATATCAAAGTCTGCAGTTAAGTCTAGGCAAATTAGTAAAGAAGTGTGCCCAGCATCAACTTGAGTGCAGATGTTATTAATTGCAGAAGTTATTGTAGTCTCAGTGCTGTGACCACTTCTTAAACCATGCTGCGAGCCATCAAGCAAATGGTGTTGATCCAGGTAGGAGCTGAGATGGAGATCGAGGTGTTTCTCCAAGATTTTTGCAGGGACTGGCAAAAGAGAGATAGGCCGATCATTTTTTTATTCAGAGGGATCTATAGTGGCCTTTTTTAATAGTGGTTTGACTACCGCAGTTTTCCAAGTGAGAGGTTACTGTCCTTATGAAATGGCTACATTAAGTATGGAGGTAAAGTGAGGGACAATCCTCTCCCCACCTAATTTCATGATCTTTAGGGGGCAGGACTCCAGAGGGGATCCGGAGGTGATTTCCCCTAGAAGGCAATCTGTGTGCTCCTGAGACGGTGGGGGACACAGGTAAATTAGCTACATTCTGGTAGATTGTAGGGGAATTAAAAAGAGAGTCGTTAGTGGTGGCAACTTTATTGGACATCTCAGAATTGAGGTTGTCCAAGGAGGAGTATATTTCCGAGATCTTCGAATTAAAGAATTTGGCCATTCTGTCACAAAGATCCTATGAGCTAACTGTATAGACCAAGGCCAGAGGCGAGGTAACTTAATTACACTGAAAAGTTCCCTAGAATATATGAGAGATTCTGTCATTCAAGAATAGAAAGATGATTTTTCCTCTTTGATAGTGGTTTTATATTCTACTAGTTTCTTTTTGTGAAGGTCTATTTCAGTAGGGTCGAGATCTCGACGCCAGATCCTTGCTTGATGACAGCAGGATTGTCTGAGCTTCCACATCAGAGTGATTAAACCAGGGAAGATTACTAAGCGTGTTGAGGAGAACTTCCTTATTGATAAGACTCATATTCAGGACTTTATGTGATAGAGGAATCAGGGGAGAAAAGGAAAAGCATAATTATCTGACCAGGAGAGTTAGAAGGGCTCCATTACCAAGAGACGGGAATAATTCGAATAGATACCATCCAAAATGTGCCCTGCCGCATGAGTAGAGCTTCTTACCAATTGAGGGAAACCACAGCATGCCATAGCTTCTAAAAAAGTTTGTGATTCTTTACATAAGGCCTTATCCAAATGAAAATTAAAATCAATCAGGAGTGTCAAGTTAAGTTTGGTCAGGTCGGGTTCTATGCGATTAGTAAACTCCTGACTAAACAATGATCTTGGCCCGGGGGGACGGTAGTTCACGATTCCAGCAAAGCATTCAGTAGAAAGTATTTTTAGTGAAAAATATAACGCCTGATATGGATCGAAGTCAGTAACGGCTTGGTGTAGCAGAAGTAGGAATCCTTGAATAGAATGCCTAATCACCCACCCTTTTTCCTTACCCTATCAAAGCGTGATAAGGAATATCCCAAAGGGATTGCATTGACCATGTCAGGTCCGGAGCAGTCCCTGGCCCAAGTCTCAGTGATGAAAACCCAGTCAGGCATATGAAGAGAGACAAAGTCACAGAATTCCACTTTATTTTTAATGAGGAATCTAGTATTGATGAGATACCCCAAAAAGGATTTCTCCAGGGGAGTAGAGAGGAGAGAATGATCCTCTGTGGGAATATTACAAGTGTTAACCTGAGGGAACTGAAAGTTACAGGTGAGGCAAACATGCAGCTGACTGGTTGCATCAGCTCCCAGGCTTATGAGGTGACACTGGAGATCTCCATGCCTATGTAGCCCAAGAAGCTGATCTTTAGAATATGTGAGGGGCTTACTAAGATCTTTTACAGAAGGATCAGGGTTCCTGGTGCAAGGCACAGTCTTAGCGTGGGCCTGGCGCGGACGGGCGCAGAGGGGGCTGCCTTCGGCATGATGGCGGCATGCCCGGTGTGCGTGTCTGCTGCTCGTCCAACCTAGCATGATTGTCAAAAGGCTGGGCCGGAAGAAAACTAGAGCATACACCCACCATGGAGTAAGCAAGCCCACAGGAAGTGGGGAGGAGAGAAAGGAAGTGATGCCCACTTCCCTCCGCAACAATTAACAAAGTGCTGCGGTGGACCAAGGAAGTGAGGTAAGCCCAGATATTGCCAAACAGTCTGTAAGCAAGTTAAAACAATTGATGTTAAGTCAACAGTAAATACCTGACAGCCTAAGGACGTCTAAAACAAATTCCGATCACCATACTTCATCCTTCTATATATCTCAAGACATTAGCCAGAAAAGTGAGTCTTCTCTCCTCATCAATCCAGGCCATTTTTCCAGGACCCCTTTATTATCCAGCTCTCCAACGACTCAAAATACGTCATCTACGACAGGTTACTTCTTATTCCGATCAAGTACAACTTGATTCCAAATTCCAGATGGAGTGGATAGACCATTTAGACGCCTGGAATAGCAGGATGATCTTTGCTTTGTCCCCGGCTATAAGAGTCTGATGCAAGTCTAATAGGTTCGGACGCCCAGTGTGGACAGATCTAAACTGGTGGCGCATGGTCATTGATGGAGTGAAAATTGCACATAAATTCTTTAGAGCTTCTGGCAGGCTCCTTTTGTGATTCAAAGTTTCCCCAATAACAAGATAAAATATTCCATCCTCCTTCGTATGGACAATCTCACTGCAGTACAATATACAAATCATCTGGGTGGCATTTGGTCCAAGCCTTTGGCAGACTAGCACAAAGCTTTTGGGAGCTTTGCCGTCAGCGCAATATCTCTGTCCAAGCAGGATGGCACCAAGTTTTCTCGACACTGTTGCAGACTGGCATTCCCGCTTCCTTCACGATTCCAGCGATTGCCATTTACATCCCTCAATCTTTCAGTCCATTCACCACATATGGGGTCCTTTTCACACAGATATGTTTGTATCCAGACTCAATACACACCTTCCTCTATTCTAGAGTTGGAGACTGGACCTGTTGGCACTTGCAACAGATGTCTTTCAACAAGATTGGTCTCAGAATATCAATTACGCCTTTCCTCCTTTCATTATGATCAGCAGAGTTCTAGCCCAGGTCGGATGGCAAGGTGCCATACTAGTCATAGTGGCCCCCTTTTGGCAATATTTGGTGTCTAACCCTCCTCGATTTGTTCATGGATTACTCCATCTTGCTTCCAGTCTTTCTGGAAATTCTACTAGATCCCCATGGCTCCAGGCACTCTCTTATCCTCAACAGCAACCGGTTACTCTCCGCCTGGAACGTAAAGGGTCTTCCCAACCTTGTGCAGAGATTTTGGCTGAATCTGCAGCCTACATCAACACGTTCTGGCTCCAGGCACCACAAAATCTTTTAGGTCAGCAAGTGCTGCATGGACTGGTGTATGGGAAAATCTATTGACCACTTTTCAGCGGATATCATCCATGCAGGTAATTCTTTGGCCTCCCTCGCTAGAAGGGGGAAAAACTTTTCGACAGTCAACTTGTATAGATCTGCAATTTCTGCTACACATCCCCGAATTGATGGAAAACCTCTTGGAGAACATCCAATGTTGTGTTGACTGTTAAAGGGAGTAAAGTTTTGTAATCCCCTCTTCCTAAATACAGTCAGTTATGGGATGGTAATTTGGTTTTACAGCTATTGCAGAGATGGCTAGATAATATTTGCCTGTCACTCAAAATGCTGTCTGCTAATTTGACTATGTTATTATGTCTCATTACTATCAAGTGTATCTCCGATGTCAAAGATTTATACATTTCTTCTTATCAGTTTACTCCTAAGGGAGTCCTTTTCAAGATACGAAAATGCAAAAAGACTGGTTTGACTTCTGTGTTTTATACTTTCTTTCCTGATCACCCTCAGCTATGTATAGGCAACTGTTTCAAGATATATGAACAACAAACCAGCCATCTCAGAATGTCCTCTGACACTCAACAACTCATTTTCTTTAAGGAATCTCATAAACCGGTTTCCCTTCCGACCTCATATCTTTGGGTCAAATGGATTATGACTTGGGGCCGGTATCAATACCGCAATCTTTGGAGGTCAGTCCACCACATGAGTTATGGCATCCAAAAACTTTTGGTTGGGTTCTCTTCTAGAGGACATTCTGAGATCGACCTTTTATTGCAAACCAATTTGTTGGACTTGGCCCTTTTTGCAGGGTCATCCCTGAACTTTTTGCCTTCCTCCTAGTATTTTTTCTGACCTAGTGTTGGTGGTTTTAAGACTCTGGTCGCCTTATAACAGCTGTCCAGTGTAAAGTGCATGTGCACTCTATGGTAAAGCATGGTAAGATTGGTCTACACCGGTTTGGCTTATTTAATTTACCTATCAGTCCCCAGTAATGTGGTATCTCATATTCCCAGGGCAGGTCAATTAAATGCTACTGGTGGACTTACAGCGCTGATTGTGCCACCCACCAAAACAGACTTTCAAACCTGTCTCAGGCCTCTGCCATTGCAGGGCCTGGGCGAGCAGTTTACTGCCACTGTGACGTGGCACATAAAGTGGGTGCCACGTCTGTGACTCCCCTTTTACTACATATCAGTCACCCCTAAGGTAGGCCCTAGCTAGCCCCATGGGCAGGGTGCATTGTAGGTAAAAAGTAGAAAATGTGCCTTAACTGTGTGGCATGTCCTGGTAGTGAAAAGCACCCATTTTGGTTTCTCACTACTGTCAGGCTGCCCTCTCATAGGAATGCATAGGGGATTCCCTGATAAATGCTTCAGTGGTAATTCCTGATCTGATAGGCTTAGAGTGGTCAAGTTTGGTATGTTTGGAATAGTGGTAATAAATGCTGCTCAATGGTGTTTGCATATATATTATCACTATTTTAGAAATTCCACTTTTAGAAGTTGGCATTTCTGTATGCTATGGGTCTTTGTGCCTGCCTGTTGTGTACTGTATGTCTGGCTCTGGAGTGACAGGGGCTGGGTGAGTAAGCACTACACTGAATAGGACAATCTGCATTTGGAGTAGTGGGAGGAGTAGCACCTAGGACTGAATGGGTCTGTGCCTGTCTTCCACAATGTGCTGGCTCCACCCCCCGGTGGTGTGTCTGGGGCCAGAGCCTTCACTGACAAAGAGGGTGGTGGTGCACCGTTAGAGAAAGGTGTGAGTGACCCCAGAAATGGTTTGGACCGGGCGCAGAGCCCTGTGTCAGGGGGAGAACAAAGACACTAAGGGGTATAAGTATTGGAGCTGTAGCCCCATGAAAAGTTGCTGCTGGGTGCTTACTTGAAGCCTGCAGCCGGCAGGCTGATGGACTGGCAAGAGGAACTGCCACTGGAGGACTGACCTGCTGCCCTGCTGGGCAGCTGAAGGGACTGCTGTTCTCCAGAGGAGACCCAATGTGCTGGCTTGCCTGTGCCATCCTACCCCTGCCAGGGCACTGGAGAAAAGCTCTGCCTGCCCCCTGGTTGTGCCTTAAAGGGGGAGAAAGGCTGAGCACTGGATTTTCTTTATCTTATCCTATAGCCCTGAACTAGTGGCGCTACAGGATTCTTGATACCGAGTGTTTGGGTCCTGGAGTGGGCTTGTGCCTCAGGGCAGCATGAGGGGTGCTTCCGCGGCATGATGCCCTGCCGGCTGTGGGGGCACCTGTTTCTACATTCACTGGAGCCGTAGGAGAGGGCTCTTGCGGCGGATCTGGTGCAAGTGCCGAAACTGGAAGGCAGGCAAGGATTGCATGGTAGAGGTGGGTCTCTCAGGAAAATGAGGAGAGCCCCGCGGAAGTCAGGTGAAGTTGTGGCCTGTTGGCAAACAGGGCTCCCGAGACGACGAGGAGAGCCCTGTGTGTCTGCCCTAAAGCAGAGGAAGCGGAGAGGTGCTGTGTTTTGGCATCTTCATTGGGGGACAGAGTGTAACCTCATCGGAGGTCTGCGATCCTCCGCATGAACCCGTCACATTGGTTCCAGCGGCTACGCCACAGCCTTGTGGGCAGCTACAGTCCACTATGGGAGGCCTTTGTGAGTAGATGAGGTGGTTCACTGTTGGTGTGGGGGACTGGATGTCATGGTAGAGGTGAGGGTGGCCTGAGCAACGCGAGGAGGGTGCAGGCTCAGACAGGAAAACAAAACTGGCCCTGGCAAAGAGCTCGGCCAGCCCCCCTGGGAACGGCAGAGCTGTTTGCCAGGGTCAGTTCGGGCTGTTTTTGTTACAGGGGCTGATTTTGCATTTATGCTGCAAAAATGGCCCTGTAACAAAAACAGCCCCCAGGGGCCCTAAATCAGCCCACAGCCTGGCGGCCCACCGAGGAAATGCCTGGTGCCCTCTACGGCCAGTCCAGCCCTGGGAGGGTGTTGCTGCTCGTGATTTGTGCATTGCATAGTCTCCTCATAGTGGGTCACTGAAGTGCCCTATGCGCCTATTTATAGCAAAAGCACCCATTAGAGTAGTAATGGTGATCTGCATATGTCTGAGAGCGGCATGACGTGCTTATGATTTCCATGATGTGGGCATAGCTGCAAATATTTACTATGGTGCACTGATGATTATATGCATAGTGTGCTATGCTGAGTACCCACGTGGGCAGTGATAAAGATATGGTACACTGATGCTGATGAAGTAGGCCTAAGGTGGGCCTGATGTGATTATGATATATGCATAATAGGCTATTGTATGCAATGCTAGGATGCCCATGCATTATGTGTTGATGCTGCGGTTGTAATGTGTGCACCTTATAATGATTGTACAATGGTGCACTGCTGACCATATGTATGCAATGTTACCAGTAGTTACTGGTTGTTTTTATTACTTGTATGTCACATGGTTATGACAGCGACCAGATTGGCCCTGTAATGTATAAAATCCCCTGTAAAGTAATACCTAGTGCCAGGTGGCACAGTATATATATATGATTGCATTCTAATGTGTTTTATGCGTAATACAAAGGGTATTTTTATATAACCCTGTGTGGAGTTTCTTTTGTGGTGTGCCTAGTGTGTCGCTGCTGTGTGAGTGTGTTGCGCAAATGCTTTACACATTGCCTGTGGGATAACCGTGACTGCTCTGCCAAGCTACCAAGGGGGTGAGCAGGGGTTATCTTCGGTGTGTATAACTTCCTTGCCCTGACTAGAGTGTTGGTTTCTACCTAAATTAGGGGCAAGCCCTAGCCAACCAGAAATCCAATTTCTAACATAATTCATATTGCTTTTTCTGTGGTAATAACTATGCTTTAAACAAGTATAATAGGAGCCACCGACTCTTGCCATACAATCCAGATTCTTGATTAGTCTACAGCTATGATAAATCGAGACTCTTTCTAATGTTACAAATTTATAAGCATGGGAATGGAAGCCCCCAACATCATGTCTTAGGCTTGCAGTCTTCCTTTTCTGGGCTCACAGACTTGGAAACATACAGTAAACTAGGGATCGGAAGAAAGATTAGTATTCTTCCACTGTAATATATACTTGTGTTGGAGAAACAAGATCTTACCTTAGTGCATTGATTTCCAGAAGAGTCACTGCAACATCAATGGCCAGTTTGAGAACAAAGTGGCTTCAATTAGTAGAGAAGATGAGATGGCTTCACAGCAGGGAAACATCTGCAAGCCCAATCCAGACTGCAGTTCCACCATCAGAAACAGCAATGTTTTCTGCAGATGTCTTCAAAATCGAAGACTCGGTAATGGAGTGGAGGGAAAAAGCACCAAGAAATGTTGGATATGGGACTGTTTTCCCACCTTCCAGTTGAAAAAAATAAATGATCACAAAGGAGCTTGACACTTTGAAAATCAGATCGTTGCCAATGGAAAGCCAGAAACTATTCTGTTAGTACAACAACTATGTCCCAGCATTTGAGAGCCAGACATGACATCATCCATGACGGGAGGGAAACCCAGAAGGGAAAACAGGTAGCCACATACAAACCATCATTGCATCTGATATAGAGGAGGAAGAAGGATGTGAGGGAGATCAGCAGATACGGAGGGCGGCACTCTATTGTACCGAGTACAGAACAGATAATTGGTACAGAGAACAGGACACTCAGATTTCAGCAGAAGCTGTGCCAAGAATACATTGGGTTTCATATTTATTTTCTTCCAGCTTCCTTTTTTTGAACCCACCTTTGGTTTCAAATTAAATTGGAGATTTTTTATGTTTTGATTGAACAACAAAAGTTTTTTTAAACTAATACGTTTAAAAAACACAAAAAAATTAAAACAACAAACATAATAATAATAATAATACTGGATTTTATACAGCGCGAACAGCTACCTCACGAGGAGGTGTCCCGGCGCTAGTAGAACACAGATAGCCTGGGGCAAAGATAGGAGAACTAGCGTGGCTGGGTGAAGAGCCAGGTCTTTAGCATCTTCTTAAAGCAGAATTCGGATGGGGCCTGCTGGATTGCTCGTGGTAAGGAGTTCCACAGAGCGGAGACGTTTGCTGAAAAGGTACGACCGCCAAGGCGGGCCTTTTTAGCTCGCGGGACGACCAATTGGACAAGGTCATTAGACCGTAGTGCGCGTCTTTGGGAGTATCTTGGAAGGCGTTTTTTTAGGTAAGGTGGGCAGGACCCATGCAAAGTTCTGAACGCAAGCGTCAGGGCTTTGAATTTTATACGGTTGGCCACTGGCAGCCAGTGCAGGGTTCGAAGATGCGGAGAGACTGACTGCTTGAAAGGGATTCGCAGTAACAGTCTCGCAGCCGCATTTTGAACTACCTGAAGTTTGTGGGTCAGGTATTTTGGAAGGCCCAGGTATAGACCATTGGCATAGTCCAGCCGTGAGGTGACAGTTGCATGGACGACCATTTTTCTGCAGCTCTCCGGTAGAAGTCTAAGAATTTTTCGGAGGTTTCTTAGCTTGCTCAAGCAGCACCCGGCCACTTGTTGGATATGGGAAGTAAAGGACATTTTATCATCCCATCTCACTCCAAGGTTTTTTGCCGAGTGACTGGGCGAAGGGGGGGGGGCCCATCTCCAAAGGCCACCAAAGGTCTGGGGCGGGGGTGGGACCCTTGCCGAAGAAGATGACTTCGGTTTTATTGGCATTTAGTTTTAATTTATTAGTATTCATCCAGTGAGCAATGTCCTGGAGACAGCCTTTAAAGTTTGAGAAAGAGTCCTGCGTCACCTCAGAGTATGGAAATACCAACTGGGTGTCATCGGCATATGAGATTGCCTTGACACCCCAGTTGGCAATTAGCGTAAAGAGGGGGGCCAGGTAGATGTTGAACAAGAGAGGGCTAAGGGCCGAGCCCTGCGGGACTCCACAGCTGAGGGTTTTGGGTGTGGAAGAAATCGTCCCAAGTGCCACCTTCTGCGTTCTCTGAGATAGGTAGGAGTTTATCCACCCCAACGCTCTGTCTTGAATGCCTATCTCTGCCAGCCGGCTGAGTAATCTGGCGTGGTCCACCGTATCGAAGGCGGCCGACAGATCCAGGAGTACCAGCATTGCTGCATTTCCTGCATCCATCGACCACCTCACTGATTCGGCTACCTCTAAGAGCGCTGTTTCTGTGCTAAAGCCGGGCCGAAAGCCAGATTGAGTTTCATGTAGAATGTTGCTGGTTTCCACGAATTTACACAGTTGGCGTTGTATAACTTTTTCCAGCATTTTTCCCGGGGCGGCTAGGAGGGATATTGGGCGGAGATTCGTGAGGTCATCTGGGTCCCCATTTGGTTTTTTCTTTAGGGGAAGGAGAGTAGCATGCTTCCAGACGTCTGGGAAAACTCCTGACGTGATGGAAGAGTTCCAAATACATTGGAGTGTGGGAGCTACCGAGTCCGCTATGGCACTCCATAGTTTAGCTGGACAGGGGTCGTCAGGTGAGCCGGATTTGCAGCGGCTGAGTTCCATGAAATAGACATCCAAATAACTATTCGTATAAGCATCATAGCATTCATTGTCTGCAACCTGTTAATTTGTTGAACACCAGAATACGAATAAAGCCAGTGTGTAATAAGTCAAGAATAATGGATGCAAGATGAATACCTCTGCTGAATACCTCTGCTGCAGCTAAGGTCCTTTGGCGAATCACAGCTGCAAACGGCACGAGGCTTAATATAGAAGAGTAGACTTACTATACACTGGATTGGACACAGGGCCTATCTGCTTTCCTTAGTAAGGCAACGTATCTATAACTTCAAATAGTTAACTCCTACTATACATGGATCGGCCCCAAGTCTCGGCCTTGGGCGAAGCCCCATTGAACACTGACAAAAACATGCACATTCGGTCGCCAGGCCGATGTCCATGGCCCTGCTGCTCAAAGAAAGTGGCCGTACACAACTGTGGTTGGCCAAACTACAATAGAAGGATGTATGAACTCCTGAACACTGCCAAGGCCATGGGCAGCAGAGGTTGGATGCATGCACGAGTTGGGCCTGCACAGGGGTTGGGCACAATAAAATGGCCTGCAGCACATTAGTAACATTCACTGAAAGAAACACAGTGAAAGGGAAGTTATGATGTCTTTTACTTTTGATATACTAACTTATGTTTTAAAATACCTTTGAAATTGACTTAATATAAATGAAAACCTTCGACATTTCCCTGTTATATTCAGCCCTGCTGCTCATAACTCACAAGCCAGCCATGCACACCATAACTTGCACAATTATTGTTTGCATAGAACACCCATGTTTTTCTTGCAGGATTCTCGGATTCAACTTTATAGGAAAGTAGAGCCACATTTTTTAAAATAAGTCTATATGGTTAGTTTTTGCAAATCATTAAAAAAAAGTTCAAAGAAATCAGTGCAAACCCAAAACCATGCACAGTGTTCACTATGGATCCCGAGGCTGGCTCATGTCCTGGCAATAGTCTGTATTGGTGTCCGTAGACGTTTATGCCAATCTCTGTGGTCACCCACGCTGTGCAAAGCCATTAAATGTGCACAGCGGGAGTTGTTTTTATAGACGAAGGAATTAGTATAACATAAAAAAACAACATTCATGCAGGTTGTCATGATGCCCACAGAACAGAGCCACTACGCTGTGAAATTATTGAGCATGCGCTGCCGGCAGTGTAAAGAAGTGAAAACACAGGCCTGTTCCACTATCCTCTCCAAGCTCCTGAAGCACTGCTTAGCCTCCATGCCGAGTTGTCACCCCACGTGCATGGTGTCAGTGGTGCTAGTAAGGTAGCAACGTATGGCTAGGCACCTCCACATGGTGTCAGTGGTGCTAGTAAGGTAGCAACATATGGCCAGGCACCTTCACAGAAGCTGGAGCATGGAACACACTGGTGTGCTGGAAAAGAATATGTGTGTTCTGAAATATAGACGCACTTGTAAACCACAAAATGCCATTAGCCACACTCCCCAATATTGGAAACACAGAGGGGTATATTCACAAGAACATGTGATAACTACCGCAAGAGTAGCGTAACGCAATTTTCAACATTGCAGGCTATCGCGGGAAAATAACCCTGTGTCAAAGTGGAATTCACAACACGGTGATAGCATGCGATAGTCTGCCGAAACTGCAGACAATGTCTGCGATACAACCACCTCGATGGAGACAAAAACACAAACCACAACACCAAAAACATGCGATGGGCCAAAGCGTGATGAGGCAACCAGCGATAAGAAGCACCTGGCTTGCAACACACACCTGGGAGGTGGAAAAAATCACCATAAAAGTAGAAAAAACACCCAAACACAAACTGACCAACACCCAAGCACCATGGAGGCAGCCGAAGCAGGCGCAGAGGACGAGCGAAACCCCACAAGCACCCTGGACGACCAGCCTGTGACCTCAGGGACAGGGAAGGGCAAGGACAAGAGGAAGAGGAAGACACAGTTCAGTCCACAGGCGAACAGGATTATAGTCATGGAGGTGATGGATGACCATCAACAACTGTTCATCACCTCTAACGTGTCATTATTGGGCACCAACAATGGAATATGGCGGGACATGGTGGACGAGGTGAATGCCGTCGGGGAGCACCAGAGGACAATGGACGAGGTAAAGAGGCGATGGAATGACATTAAGCGGCAGACCAAGGAGAAACTCTCCGCCAACCAGAAGGCAGCAACGCAGACTGGAGGTGGGGACCCAGCGCCACAGCTCATGCTGGATGACATGGAGGAGCTGATGTCGACAGTCATCAGTGCGGAGACTGTGGTCGGAGTCGGGGAATCGGACACTGCTCGACAGGACACAACACAACCACAACAGGGTGAATGACCACCAGGTACTGGGGGGACGAGTGAAGATGGCCACAATGGCACACATGCACAATCAAGCAGAGCACAGTGCACACCCACAATGACTCTCGGTCCTCGCCCTGATCTACAGACTGTCACAATGTACAATGCCATGCTGTATGAATGTCAACATGTACCATGCAACTGCATACATGTGAACACATTGTAATACACCAGCTCCCCTTCACATCGCAGGGGCACCATCAACACCTCTTACAGAACAGTCCCAGCCACTCTTCACTGATGACGAGGAGGACAACACCAGCATTGACACCCAAGCCATCCAAGACATCATTGACCTCATCCGCAAATCACCTCCAGGATTAGGGCAGGCCAGCTACACGGAGGAGAATCCACCCACTACCCAAAGCACCCAGCAGGAGGCACCCATAGCCATGGGACTCCCCCAAGACCCCCAGGAACAACACATGGCCTTCCAACGCCGTGTGCTGGAGTGCCAGAGGGAGACCGCAGAACAGGTGCGGTTGGGCTTCAGCAACATGGCAACCAAACTTGACGCCATCCTTGGGTGTGTAGCCCTGCTCCATGGTCTCCAACAACCCTGACTGACATCGCTGGAGTCATGACGCGGAGAAAAGAACACTTGTCAGCCCAGAGTGGCTCCAGCGATACCAGCCATGACCCGGTACTCATTCGGAGGCTCATGGAAGACAGGGTGCCGATGGAGGCAGAAAGGATGGCAGCCACCACTGCATATCAGTGGAATGTAGCTGGGATCTACATACCCTGCAGATCCTCATCATGGCATTGCTGCCACAATGCGTGGCTATGTTAAATGCTGCTGACCCCACACCATCCACATCTCCGCCCCCTGGTGTGTCTATGCCTCCCTGTGTGGCAGGTCTAACCACTCCGGCACCTGATGTTACAGTGCCACAAAATGAGGCCGACAATCCACCTCCGGCACGTGAGGTGTCATTGGCACACAGTGTGGCTGACAATCCACCTACCGCACCTGAGGTGTCATTGGCACACAGTGCAGCCGACAATCCACCTCCGGCACCTGAAATGAAATGAATTAAATGAAAATTATATTTATATAGCGCATAAACTACCCTGAGGCCTCGCAGCGCTGGTGGCTAGAATCAAAGAAGCAACAGGGCAGGCGCTAGCAGGTGATTCCAAACAGATGAGTTTTTAGAAGCTTTCTAAATGCCAACAGATTACTATTCTTTCTAAGGGGAAGGGGAAGGGAGTTCCAGATTTTTGCAGCGTTGAAAGAAAACAAGCGGCCACCTCAACGAGCCTTGTTTATCTAATTGGAAGTGGCCAGGTGTAATGAGCTGGAGCGCAAGGCTCTGTGGGGGAGATACGGAGTGACTAGAGAATGCAATATAGCTGGACCAGTCCTCCATATAGCTTTCTGAGTCAGACACATGGCTTTAAACTGTATCCTGGCTGCAATAGGAAGCCAATGCAAATTCTTCAGGGCAGGTTTGGCAGACCGCCAGCGAGGTATTTGATAGAGGAGTCAGGCTGCACAGTTCTGGGTGACCTGAAGCTTATTAATTGTAGCCTGGGGGGCTCCCAGATAGAGAGTATTACCGTAGTCCAGGCGAGAGAGTATCAAGGCCTGGACCATCTCCTCGCCTGAAACGGCAGCAAAGGGGAGAATCTTCCAGAGCATTCTCATCAGACCATAGCAGGTGGATGAGGTTTAAATGGCCTGAAAAGTAAAATCGAGAGAGCTTTCCAACCAAATTCCCAGGCTTTTTATCTGTGTCTTGGGGGAGGGCGGAGGTCCCAGACAGGTTGGCCATAGGGGGACGAGAATGTTGGGCGATGGATTGGGCGATGGATTGTCGAGCAACATAATTTCAGTTTTTTCCCCATTTATCCTAAGGCAGGAGGGTTCCATCCATCTGGCTACTGCTTCTAGACAGGGACCCAGAGTGCTAGACGACTTGGTTTAATGAGACCACTAGCTGGGTGTCGTCTGCATAGGTGACAATTGTAATGACAAATGGATGGACTAACTCCGCCAGGGGCCTCATGTAAACATTAAAAAGTGTGGGGCTCAGGGCAGAGCCCTGAGGAACCCCACAGCTAAGTGGCTGCTTGGTGGAAGTAGCCTCTCCCTCAAAGACATGAAAGAAACGCTCATCAAGGAAGGAGGTAAGCCATGTCAGTGCTGCGCCCAACACTCCCATGCCACGAAGTCGGTGTACTAAAATGGCATGGTTAACCGTGTCGAACGCAGCACTGAGATCTAACAGAATGATGGCTGCCTTCCCTCCTCGGTCCAGCAGACTCCTAGCTTCCTCTGTCACAGAGGTGTCAATGGCACACAGGGCCGCAGCTGGTACAGCAACACCCCCAGGTGGGGCAGGGAAAACATCCGGGTAAGAGGACGTGGATGGGATTGTGATCAGAAGGGCTCAGTAGCATTCATTTTTGCCACCTGGCCTGTTCCTGGGTGGTCCCGCACATGGCTTCATGACCTTCCACTGACCCCCGATTCACTCAGATGCACTCACCTTGGACAGCGACATGGACCGCCACATCCTGTCTGATGACCAATGTCACAACGACCAGGCTGCGGACTGCACGCCTCCTCTTCCGCAGTACTTGTCTTCCTCTGATGGACTCTGGCTGGCCCTCCACGGGCCAAATAGTGTGGTGTGTTGGGCAGTGCCCTCTACCACTCCAATTGCGGAAATGCACTGGATGTGCAATAAACATCTAGTGACGCACTGCTGTATCATGTCTTTCATCATTCATGTATGTATGTGTGGATGAATGTAAGGACAGTGATTTCTCTTGCGTCAATGTTGCTCATTCTGTTGAATTGCAGTCAGAGGGTGCTACATAGCGATGTGTGCACGGGTCCCGTGGACACCACAATAGGGAGACATGCACCAGCCACTTTCTTGTCTGGACATGGAGTGAACCCCGCCCAGTGCCCACAAGTCATTTTTACCAGCCCTGCGCTGTACCGGCGTACGGCAGGCCAGACCCCTCCGCTCACGCTCCCGGGGGCGGCCTCATTGCTACCCATTGCAGGCGAACTCAGTGGTGTTGTGTTGGTCACTGGTCTAGTTGTCAGCATGTCACAGCCACTACCTGAGTGCAGGTTTGCACGCACACCACACCCACCCGGCACAGGCGTCACAGGCCATGTGACCCCGCAAATATAAGGGCCCAACAATGTCACATACCCCTCTGCCGGTGGGGATTGGATGACGAATCCGACGGTGACTTGGGTTGGACGGGTTTGTGGCACATGCTGTATTGCGGCCGGCACAGGCACCCCGCCACGGGAAAATGACTTAGGGTGCACTGTGTCATTGGCACCTTGAGCTGCTGAGTGGATGTGCAGCCTGCGATGATGCCCCATCCCGGCAGTTTGGACTGCTCAGGATTAGGGTGCCTTGCTGGACCGCAGTGTAGGCCGCGCCAGCAGGCCGCGCGGGACTACCTCCATGTGGCCTCACTTCCGGTATCTCAGAGTTAGTGGCACCCATTGGGCTGAGCGGCTGTGCAGGCTGCGATGTTGCCGGATGCCATGGTATGTCCCATCCCATGGTGTAATCAAGACCCAGCAGAAAATGTGAGACCTGGTGGCCTGCGCTGCATGGCTGCATGGTGCGGAGGGTGCCATGTCCGCGGGCCCAGGCTTGTGGCTTGCAGCGGCACGTGGTGGGGCCTGCAGTCTACACGCTGGTGGCGGAAGGTGAGCAGTGAGGCCCGTGTGTGCATGGGCCGGCTTGCTCCTATGGGCGGCGGGAGGGGCTGGGATGCCTCTGCCTGGGTGTGCTTGGGTGGGCAGGCGATGTTATCTTGTGCAAGTATGTGTACTGTGCCAGTCATGTCTCTGGACTCTGTTTCAGAAGACGGCTCTGTCTCAGATGTGTGACCTGGTGTACTGCTATACGAACCGGCAAGTGGTTGGAGACACACTGGTCGCAGCAGGTGAGCAGTGTGGCCTGGTTGCGCAGGGTCGGCTCTGTCTCTCTCCCCCATCTTCTTCTCTCTCTCTCTCTCTCTCCCCCCCTCTTTTCTCTCTCTTTCTCCCCCTCTCCTCTTCTCTCTCTCTCCCCCTCTCTTCTCTCTCTCTCTCTCTCCTTTGCCCTCTCTCTGTACTTTGATGTGCTCAGGACACACCTTCTCATCATGTTTTTATGTCTTGAAGGCAGCGACCTACGGGTTGTGTCGAGGGGAGCCGCCATGTGTCTTTATTCGATTTCTGTGTTAATTTCAATAAAATTTAATTGTTTTCTTGGAAAAGTGAATGTGTGATGCTCATTTCTATGATGACACATGCATATCACCAGTTGTGATTGTGCGACATCAGGCAGATTATTTCGTACATGTTTTGGTGTAGCTGATGTGGCATGTCTTTGTTCCGGGGGTGCCAGGGAGGTGTGGTCCTGGGGGTGGTGTTGGGGCCCTCTTGGGTGTCTGTGCTGCATGTTCAGTTGCTCTATGGCATCTGTTTGTCTTCAGGTGTGGATGTGGGCTGTGCTCCCTTTTGAGGTGCAGGCTGTGGTCCGACTTTACACGAGGTCAGAGCAGGTGTAAATTTCCTGCTGCTAACGCACCTTATCGCGTGCTTTGTGTTCTTATCACCGATCTGGCTGGTCGTTGTGAATGTTGAGGTATGGTGTTGTCGCGGGTT
Source organism: Lissotriton helveticus (assembly GCF_964261635.1). Taxonomy (NCBI): domain Eukaryota; kingdom Metazoa; phylum Chordata; class Amphibia; order Caudata; family Salamandridae; genus Lissotriton; species Lissotriton helveticus. Next base: position 729,302,144 of record NC_136061.1, read on the forward strand.
TTGTCACGGAAAGGCCTACTCTGCATCTCATTAGCGATAGTTGCGGGGGTCCTCTGTGGCGATGTATTTTGTGGCTGCTATCGCGTGAAAACTGGTGCTGTGGGCTGTTAGCACCAGCTTTTGAAATGTGGGGTAAATATATCATGACTTTGGCTGCGATAAAGTGCTGTTAATTCGGCGATAGCTCCTTGTTAATATGCCCCATATTTGCTACTGCAGGGCTATCACAAAACCTCAGGGACACTGGCAATAAATCTGGGGCTGACTCAGTGTTCCTCTCTATATATGTTGTGGGCGTATTAGAATTGTGATTGCCACTTTAGCTGAGATATATATGGAGGAGATTTACTCTAAGCTCCTTTTTAAGTATTATTTTTAATAACGAAATCTTTTTACTCATCACATTAGTCTAGAAAACAACTAATGTTATGGAGCCAGACCTAACATGGTAGAAAATTCTGTTCTTAGTTGAACCTACATTCTTGATGCTATTTTCCACTGCAGTGCTGCAATTCTATTATTTTGTTACTATTGTCACCACAAAACACAGTCCGAGAAATTGTTTCATTGACATATTTGTCTAAAACAACGCCGATAAATTTCAATACGGACCAGTCCGAAAACTGACTTTATTCTCTCCCGGTTTAAGATTACCATGTGCAATGATTTATTCCTCTAGTACACCTGAGACGACTGAACAGGATAAGTAATATATAAATACAGCTATTTCTGCCAGCGGTCTACCAAGGTTTTTTTTTTAAACAAAACTATTGTGCACCCTAGAAAGTTCAGGATTTGACTTACTTATGTATATAGTAGTAGTAGTAAGTATTTATTGTCTGATTAATACAAATCATCACAAAATGAGTTTTACAATGCACATAAAAAAACTAATTACGAACTTAAATACATAAAATAACTCCGTTAAACATGAGAGTTCATTTATCCTAAAAAAAGAATCAAAAACAAGGTCTATAAAAATGCCCAGTGCTTGAAACAGGGAACACAACTATTCATAAATTCCCTATTCAGAGACATATAGCCACGTTGAAAATGATTGCCAATGACAGGAGACCGTATAGACGTTAAAGTGCTGTGTGCTTATTTGGTCAACGTAACACAACAAAATCGGTTTTTACAATATTTCAAAGTGGAACGTGCTTATGGACAGATTGTCTAGTTAATCTTGGTTCAATTACAGCCCCTCAAGTTGGAATTTCACAGTAAATACAAAAGAGCTTATCGGATAAACCTAACACTACAGCTTTAGACATGTGAATACGTTAGTAGTGATGAAAAAAAGTGCCAAGTGCCTTGGGACGATATAGAACTGTGAGTATCCGATTACATAGTTTATTCAGGCTGTAGCCAAGAAACTGCCAAGTGTAGATACTTATAAGTGGAAAAGTAGCTTAAGTCACATAGTAAGACAACAATCACTCAATGTTATAAGAACAGGGGAAACAACTGTATTTAAACTGCTGATGCAAGCATTCTTTCCGCAATTGTCAACAACTTTATAAACTGGCAAGTTAGTGAGATTGATGCACCAGATAAACATAAAATAAGAGCCTGACGAGCATATCTTACCCCTACATTAATTGATCACCGTCTAGGCGTGCTTCCTTGCCGTTAAAGCCTCTTTACCTGCAACAAATCAGTTAGTTTTTAGCAAAAGCTGTTTACAACTGAGCTTGTTAATTTCCAGAGACCCCAGCTGTGCGGATCAAAGTTTTGGGAACATGTTAAAATGTAGGATATCCAAGTCCCAGCATGATGTGAGTAATTTGTTTCATACCAACAGTTATTTGCTAAAGAGACAGGGGGAATATTATCAAGACAGGCGATAAAGTTATCGCCGTTTTAGCGGCAGAAAACTGCAGCTAAAACGGCGATAATGGGCTTGATAATATGCTCTATGGAATTCCAATTGAAGCCCATGTTAGTTTTCCTTCACATTTAACATGGGCTTCAATTGGAATTCCATGGAGCATATTATCAAGCCCAATATCGTTGTTTTAGCGGCAGTTTTCTGCGGCTAAAACGGCGATAGTTTTATCACCTGTCTTGATAATATCCAGGTTCGGATAGGGACAGTGAAAGTAAACATTTCAAAAACGACACTTGTGCCTCCAAGGATTGTCTTCGAAGACGAAACTTCAAGCGGATTTCTGCATGGTCGACTATTTTACGAATTCAAAAGACAGACTTGCAAGCCTTGATTAGCAATAGATCCAATAATTTAGTCTTTTTTCCCTTGGTGATTGGTGAACCATATGCAATAGTCAGTATTAAATTGGCACTCTTGACTTTAAGAAGATGTTCATAAGATTTGCATCTTAATGAGTTGCGTAATTACTTAAAAGCATATATTAGAGATTATGTTTTTGCTCTTATAACATTAAACTGACTTTTAAATTAAAATGTATTATCAAAAAAAATGCCCAGGTATTTTAGGTTGTCACAACATCAATTGCCCCTCTTCTTGCTTTGCAGAGTCGTGTTTTAGGACTTACTTATTTTTCTTCACATTAATTTCCAAACAATTGGCTATAATGTATTCATCAAAAACAGTAATGAATCAATGAAGGCCTATCAGGATTTGGCTGAGGAAAATCCTACCTTCTGCGTACTGGAGATATTTAAAATGATAATTTCCAAGTTTGGGAGAGAGGACTGTAACAGATGAGACATACAAAGTTTAAAAAGGCATGGAGCCAATGCACAGTCTTGTTTGAGGCCATTGTAAGTTTTAATTCTGTGAGTACGACCGGATCCATCACCTAACTTAACCTGACCCCAGGTTTTGTGTACAAGAGTATGATAGCATCCAGAAGCTTTTGTGGAATACCTCACCCAGCAAGTTTCTGCCATAGTAAGGATCTTGGGACAGAATCGAATGCACCTTTTAAGTCAATAAACAAATATATGTATTTTTTTTTTAACTGCACGCTCAGTCAGTAGGGTAAGGGTTAAAAGGTAGTGATTGTAAATTGCCCCTTAAGAATTCCTGATTGATTAATTGGGATTATTCCTTGTGATGTTGCCTATTCCAAATCGGTCAATTATCGGGAGGCAAAGACATTTGCCTCTATATAAATTAGAGCAAATAACCCAATAATTTGAGGGATTGTCTGCTGGGCCACTTTTATAAATTGGCTGCGCTATGCTTCCTTGCCAGGACTAAGGAATAATGTTCATTGCTAGGTCCTCATTATACAAAGGGGTCAGGACTTCAGCCCACATATCAGGATCGGCTCAAAACATGGCATTGGGTAGTCCATTAGGGCCATGGGCCCCATTCGATCTAATCCAGTGCAGACAATTTGCTATTTAATTTCTACTCAAAGATTCCAGATATAGTGCCTGTACTGGGCTACACTCTATTAATATTGATGATTTGATTCATTACCCGTAATGCTGACTCTTATCTGGACTAGTTAGTTGGCAAAACCAGGGTAAACAAAGTTGGTAATAAACTTCACCCTCCATGATTTTGACGCTATAGGCCCTATTACCACCATTTGCCAGCTCATTGGTGACCGCCCCCTGTAATGCTTTGGCATTGTTGGTCTTGGTAGCATTTAGTAGCCTAAGCCAAAGGCCCTGTTGATATTGTAATTTTGCCTTCCAGACTTCCTGTCTATAGGTCCTTCTCAGTGTCATCAGCTTTCCATTAAGAAAACAATAGGTTGGCCGATATTGGTGGATGAAAACTGCCCTTGATGCTTTTTTAAGAGTCTTCTTCATGTTAAGTACCTTCTGTAAATACCAGCCATTGGTTGACATATTCTAAGGGTGGGCCTTGGCTGACTTTCTTGTGGTGAATTTCACCACTAATGATGTAGAGATGATATTCTACATGGATATCATTGTTTCCCTACTCAGAATACTCTAGGCACTTTGAAGGTGAGCAAACTCCATTATTTCAGACTCGTTGCCGGATTGCCAAACCAACCTTTTTAAACTGTAAGTTGAGGTGACTGAATGTTAAAGCAACTTGGCTTTATGGTTACAACTTATTGCCAAATCCAATATTAATAACTGGGGATTGTGGTCGCTTTCTACTCTTGGAATCACCTGATTATCATGGATATTCGGATCTAAGTCAGCTGATATAAAAGTATAGTTGATAATTGAACAATGGTTTGAATTTTTAAATGTTGGGATTTCCCTTGATTTACACAAGGACGGTTCATTAAGCATGATTAAGCCGAGCTGCTGCATGTTATCACCACACAGCTTAGCAGAGCCATTGCTTAACCAATCTAAATGATTTAAAAGAGACTAAGGGCCCGATGTAGGTCGGTCGGTAACGGCCGAAAATCGGTATTTTCGGCCGTTACCGACCGGTATCGAGCCCTCGGGATGTAGCAGTCCCCAAACCGGCCGAATCGTTGAATATACCGAATCGGAAAAGTTACCGATTCGTTAGAATACCGAATCGGAATTTACCCCGAATCGGCAAATATACCGATTCGGTAACAAACCGAATCGGTAAAAAATATGAAATCGGAAAATTCACCGATTCGGTAGAATACCGAATCGGAAAAAAACAGAATCGGAAAAAAAATACCGATTCGGTAAATTTATCGATTCGGTAAAATTACCGAATCGGTATAAAACCGATTCTGTGTGCAAAACTGAAGATTGAGATGTAGGAAAGCTCTGAAATACCGATTTAGCGTCAAATTCGGTATTTACCATAGATTGGAATCAGGTGGTAACCAGGTGCAACCTATAAAAAAGGACCCAAAATGCATTTCTGCTTGCACCATGGCAGCTTTTTATGTCATAGCAAGACGGCTACGGCTACAGCAGGATGGAGAGAGGGAATGGCAGAGAGAGGAGCAGGTGTATAGAGAGCGTATCACCCTGTTCATGCTGACAGAAGCAGAGATCCTACAGAGGTACAGGCTGGACCCAGAGACCATCTTAGAGCTCATTAGGGACCTCAAACCCCTGTTGCAGCACCCCACCCCAAGGGCACACGCAATCCCAGTGCACGTGCAGGTGCTATGCAGCCTACACCTGCTTGCGTCTGGCAGCTATCAAAGTGCAGTAGCTGTGGTAGGAGGGGTGAGCCAGAGCTGCCTGTCCCGGTTCTTCCACAAGTTCCTAGACGCCATGATACAAAGGATGGACCAATACATTTCCTTCCCTGCAACCCATGCAGAACTGGTACAGACAAAAGCAGACTTCTACCAGATGGCAAGATTCCCCCACATCATTGGCTGCATAGATGGCACACACATTCCGATTTGTCCCCCTGCTGACACGGAATACATATACCGTAATCGGAAGTCAACGCACACCATAAATGTGCAGGTGATTTGTAATGCCAAGTGTGTAATCACTGACGTGGTAGCAAAATTTCCAGGGAGTACCCATGACTCCTACATCTTTCAAAATAGCGGAATTTATGCACGGCTGACGGCTGGGGAATTCGGTGAAGGATACCTCCAAGGTAAGACACAGTGTCAGACCCCCATAACCTAAATAGCAGTGTGAAGTACATGTATGCATGTGAGTATTGTTACCCCTTTTTCTTCTAGGCGACAGTGCATATGCCCTCCGCTCATTCATTCTCACCCTCTACCTTAACCCCTCAACACCCAGCCAAAGGAGGTATAACCGTGCGCACAAAAGCACAAGGAATGTAGTAGAACGGACCTTCGGCATCTGGAAACGCAGGTTCAGATGCCTGCAAAAGAGCGGAGGTGCCAGACAATATACCCCCATCACTTGCTGCAAGATGATTGCTGTATGTGCAATGTTGCACAACCTTGCGGTCAAGAAGGGCACAGAGGTAGAGTTGTCTGACTACGAGGACCCTGACGATGACATAGCTGTGCCACTAACACAACCTGCTGGAGTGTCTACACCAAGTGATGGGAGGTACAGACGTGAGGAGATAACAGACAACTATTTCTGAGTGAGTACAGATGCACAGACACGTTGTGAATGTGAAGAAATGCCATTTTTAATTTTCGGTATAACGTCACAGCACTGATGTGCAACAAATGAAATAAAAACAACAATATGTGGTCAGGAAATGGGCCGGGTTGCCTCACCCACACTGGCAGTCTCATTTCTTGCTGCGCTTTGCAGACCCACTGGGATGCGCCTCCCCCCCTTCTGCATGTCCGGCTGCCTCTGCCGAGCGCCTGGTGCTCCGGCGCGGCTCGGACACTGCGCTGGCAGGACTGCTGCGGCTGCTGCTGTCCCCAGCCTCTGCCACGTCCAGGGCAGGATTCACAATAGTGTTAGAAATAATTAGTGCCTCCATGGCACTGGTGATGCGGGCCATGCCCCTGGTCATCTCAGCAGTGTTATTAGTGAGGCACACCTCCATATTTGCCCCTCGGCGGCATAGCAGGGCTGTTGATGCCGCAAGCCTGTTAATTGCCCGGTTCTGTACTCGGGCATCCCTGCGCCGTATGTGCTCATGTTGGTCCAACTTTGCACACAGCTGTGTCATGGCAGTTGTCATTCTGCCCATACCTGTGGCTATTTCCCGGTTGGTTGCAACTAAGTCAACAATCCCCTTTGTCAACTCCCCCATCTGCAGGTTGTGCTGTCGCAATTGGCGGTGACAAGCAAGGATGGATTTGGCCTGCATCCGCTGTATCCGGACCATGCTCCCCTCTAGCCCTTGGAAGACGCTGCCCTCCCGTGATGGAATAGCACTGCCACTGCTGGAAGTGCGTGGACGGCGGCGTTCGGTGCTGGTCTGCTGTATGGGCTGCTGTGCCACAGGTGTGACAGGTGTGGGATCTGGTGCCTGACCCGCATCTCCCTCCATGATGGACAATGGGGCCACATTAATCCTCCTGGCTGTAGCTGTGGCAGGTGCTGGCTGGTACTGTGTGGGTGTGTCCTCTGGGGAGAACTGGAGTGTTGGGGATTGCGACAATTGGGGGGAGTGGGGAAACAAGAGGGAATGTCCTGAGTCATCCTCAATTGCAGTCTCGCTGCTGTCCTCCACCTCCTGCGACTCAGCCATGCTGCTTGGCCCTGCCACCGCACTGTCTGCTGTTGCTGGTGCTGAGGCTTGTGCAGCTGCTGCTCCACTACCTGATGGTGGCCCTAGGAATAAAGTAGCATTTGTCAACTGAGTGGAAATGTCTTCCTGTCACTACAATAAATGCATTGCACATGTCAAGTTCATTACTCAGATTATTTCTTAAGGTCCATTGCAGTGTCATGTGCACTGTAAAATGTTGCTACATTAGCTGGCTACATTTCCCATCATGCATTGCACATTTATATTGCTAGCAGTACTGGACTGGGGTTTGGCTGTACATGGGGGCCAATGGGGAGTTGTCTGGTAGGGTGTGGCATGCTGTGCATGCTTCTTACCTTTAGCTTTGGCTCTGGCTGAGCTGTCCAGGTCCCCCACTCCGACGACACTCTCCCTCTCGATAGTTGTCGATACCAGTTCCTCCAGTTCAGTGAGGGGGGTGCGGGGTTCCTGCCGCCACCGGTCAGTCCTGCCTGCTTGCTGATCTCCGCCAGTTTCCTCTTGATGAGGCTCCTGATGTCATAGAACCTCTTCTTGAGGTCATCCATGGACCTGGGGGTCACACCAACTGCATTCACCCTCTCGCTGATGGCACTCCACAGGTTCCTCTTCGTTGACTCTGGGACTGTAAGGGACAGCCTCCCATACAGCTGCCTGTGTACCATCACCACCTCCTCCACCAATACTTTCAACTCCAAGCTGCTGAACTTGACCTTTCTCTTCCTGTCAGCCTTCTGGCTCTCAGAGCTGCTTTCCATTTTGACTGTGTACACAGTACTCCCAAAACTCTCTCTGCTGCTCACTCTCCCTGTTCAGCTCTGGCTTCCTTTCCAGAAAGTTCTGCTGAGTTGCACCTGCATGGGTAGCCACTCCCTGCTAGGGTGGGGGAGGGTGCTTCCACCTCATTGGCTGCTTTCATTAGTTTCACTTCCTTGTTTGCCGATCACGTGTTTGCCGATTCGGTATTTACCGATTCGGTATTTACCGATTCGGGAAATACCGAATCGGGAAATACCGATTCGGTTTTGACAATGCTTTCCTATGGGCCTTTGGCCCATACGGTTGTATTGCCATTACCGATTCGGTATCTACCGATTCGGGAAATACCGATTTGGGACATACCGAATCGGGAAATACTGATTCGAGTGTAACCAAATCGGTAAGTGTAGAAACACGATACCGATTGTTACCGAATCGGTATTTTTACGATTTTTTTTCTCTACATATCATTTACCGATTTCAGAATACCGATTCGGTATGAATCGGTATTTTAAAATCGGAAAATGACTTTTACCTACATCGGGCCCTAAGGGCCCAATTCACAAAGGGAAAGTTAGACACACGTCTAACTTTATGACTTTTGGTATTCACAAAGGGCATTCACTACTTGTAAATTCCCTTTTTTGAATACCGAACGTTGTAAAATTAGACTTTGTGTAACTTTACCTTTATGAATCGGGACATGTGAGTATATTGAAGTCGCCAGAAATTATTAGGCCAGTCATCAGATAACGGACTGCTAAAGATTTTACAATGTCCCACAGGGTAAGCTAGGGTCATTTAGGTTTTGTCCTTGTACTGAAATAGATATTCAATGTTATTATCAGATGAGAATCAAATTATAGGAGAATCCCTTGTAAACACAACAGTTGCAAGTCAATTACTTCTACCTTGGCATTCAGCTCTATTGCCATATAGAACAAAAGGCCACCCTTGGTGCAAACTTGTTTAATTGAGCGTTTAGCTGGAAGTTAAAATTCCTTATAGCCAAACAATGGAGTATCCTGCTCTCTCCATGTCTCCTACGGCATCAACATTTCAAAAGATTGTAAAAAGGAGATTGATTCAGGGTCGGACAACAATCGAGCAAGGCCATGAACGTTCCAAGAACAAATCCTCAGTTGCGTATTTTTAGCGTTACTATTTTGGAACCTTCAGTGCCCACCACCAGGTGATGTATTCGAAAGGGTTGCCGGTAGCCACGCCAAGTCTTCTGATGACATTTTATTTTTGGTCAGTAATTCACAGGTACTAACTCCTGATAGAAATAGAAATGTAATAGAAAGGCCTGTGATATTAGCTGATTTACTCACGGGCCCAAGCGCACAGTCAATAAGTGTGGTTGATTTTCCTTGTCACCTTTTCTTGAATTGAATGAGACAGTTTCAGATTTTGGAATTGCTACTTCCAACATAGAGGGGTATTTTAAAGGGGTGTATTTCTTAATCTCACTCTGCGAAGTATGAGCTATACTCAAGAATTGTATGTACTATTTCATTGGTAGACCAAGTTGTAATAGTAGACTCCCATGCAGAATTTGGTAGAACGTACTTAAAATGGACCGATAAAAGACCAACAGACTAAATAAAAGATAACTCATGAATGGAAGATATTAGTTTTAAAAGAGTTCCCCAATTCTGAATGTCATGCATACCGCTGTATTTATATTGAAAATGACATATTATTTTCAAATCGTTGAGAGAATATTTTTTCTACATATACCGAACTAAGAACACTTTAAAGGGTTCAGTGGCCAGGAGTGGGCTGCCTACTGACAGACTGTTCCGATTATCAGAGGAAAATTCCCTCTGGTGCATGCAGCATTGATTCCATTGTCCAACATGGGCCCAGAAATGGACTGATTAAGACTGACATATGGGACAGAACCTGTTCCACTATTTGCAAAAATTTGAGGTTGACAAACCTAAGTGTTCCTTGGTATTTCTATACTCATTTCTTGGGGGACCCAGAAACTTAAGACTGGGCTGGGAACTCATCTCTGTTGTTTGATTCTGGACAGGGGTTGATCGCCCCCATTCCGGTTGAAGTTGTATCCTGCAGTTGTGTAAGTTGTGTGATCTGACCACTCGGCTTAATTATAGGTAAACATTCCATGGGCAGCATCACTGGTTTCGTCAATATTTCTGGAACCTTCTTAATTTTGCTCTGGGTCTTCCTTAGCCACTTTATAGCCCTTTTTGTTCGGGGTGACTGACCAGTAGATCCCTCAAGAGGGGGTCCATATTAATTGAGGCTTGACTTCCTTCGCTGTCAAGATCTTCTATTGAGACAAAACATTTGTCTCTTCCTGACCCCAAGGCTTGTTCTAATTTGTTAGTATCTCCTGTTTTTTTCTATTAATCTTTCGACAGCAACAAGATGAGTGGCCTGGTAGTGGTCATTTTGAAGATGTGGAAAAGCATTACATTGAATTTTTTGAGTCTTCGGACTTCCATTAACATTCCGTGCACTCAAGATGAGTAGCCTGGTAGTGGTCATTTTGAACATGTGGAAAAGCATTAGATTGAATTTTTTGAGTCTTCGGACTTCCATTAACATTTCCTGCACTTAAGCCTAACATTGGTGTGACTATTAGCTTGGCCTTTGATTGGACGGCAGCTTCTTTTCTTCATCAACAACGGATCCTACTATTGATGGATGTTCAGAAACATTATCCAAAATATGCGAGCATGTACAATTTATTAGTTTATTAGTTTTATTACAGTAATGTACAGGGCTAGGGCATTTAACACCTTTGCTGTGGCGGCTATTGCGCCGCAGCACTAAGGGGGCGGGGGGGCGCGCGGCACTCACACGCTGGTGACGGAACCGCTCCGTCACCAGCCTCGGGTGAGCTGTGCTGATGACGGAGTGGTTCCGTCATGGCCCCGCCCGCCTAATAGAACGCGCCGCGCAGGCGCAAAATTAGCGCCGCGCAGGCGCGTCGGGCGGGCAATGACGGAATCGCTCCGTCATCAGCACAGCGCCACATTGGCTGATGACGGAGTGGTTCTGTCATCAGCGTCAAAGGGGTTAAAAGCTACACCTGAATATCCAATTTATTAGAATGAAAAGTTAATGTTTTTTTTATTTTGTTTATTGATTATCAAAGAGAAAGTACAGCAAGAAACGAATCCAGCATGTTACAGACATAGCTATGCAAGTTTACGGATTATATATATTCTAGGCAGAAGGCTTTGATAGCACAGTGGAGATAATTTTGCTTACAACACTGTCTTTTAACCTTTGAGCAGAGGCAGAACAATTTGGTGAAAAGTGCATCACATTACAATACTATTCAGTACACATTTGAAAAATTGCGACATACCACATTGTTTAATACCTACAGCTACGTATCCGAATACAGATATTGCACAACATAGTTGGTGTAGTGGTATGGGGAGGCTAATTAGTGGTCTGGGGTATTGATTACAGTCACCCTGCAAGCGCCTCAGGTTAATATACCTATAGCAGTTGTATTTCCTCATTTGTGGCTGAGCCATCTAATGGATGCGCCAAGAGGTAGCTTTTTAAAGGATCCCAAATATCTTTAGGTCGCGATGTCGGGGGGAGCAGTTCCGCATAGTTATTCATCTGTTCTTGACAATACATTAAGTCAGTAAGCCAATCCTTAAGTTTCGGCCCTCTCCCTCTGCCTCACCTGCATGCAACACGGTGTTTGGCCATTAATAAAGCTGTTGCAAGGTACCGGCGGTATGGCTCGTCTATTAGTTCAGTGTAACCCAATTAAGCCACTAGAGACCTGACTCCAATAGTCATGTGTACTAGGACAGCCCCATGCTAAATGGAGGAAGTCGTCCCCCTCCATGCCGCATCCATTGCATCTATTGGAGTCTTTCAGCTTATATTCGTACATTTTGACCGGTGTATAGTATAAGCGGTGTAAACATTTTAAGTGCGTGATGCGTTGTCTGCTACTTGCTGAAATTTGCTCTGTTTATAGACAACAATATGTCCACTGCTTATCTGAGAGCTTATGGCCTAGCTCTGTGTCCCAGTGTGCATGAGTGGGGCATGGGGTTATTTCCTGCTGCGTGTGTATTTTGTGATAGAGTGTGGAAACAGTATGCCCTGGAGAGGTAGCTTGAAGTATCAGGTGTAGAGGGGCTAATGTAGGGGGCTCCAGTGGGAATGCTTGGGTGTTGTATCATACTCCTTAACGGAGCCGTACATAAAGAAATACGTCTAGTGGGAATGACGGAGCCTCATGGAATATTTGTTCTAGAGAACAGTATGTCCCATTATGGTTAGGTCTCCCCAAGTTGTGATTTTCGTCTGGTCCATGACCTTACGAAACCCTGTCTCCTGGGGTATTTGCATTTGGGGGTGATAAGGTAGTGGGAGTAGTGGAGAGTAGTGCATTGGGGCTTTTAACAGGGTCATGATGCGCCCCCAGGCATCAACCGTACATGTGATCGATGTGGATTCCTTGTCTCGAGGCTGAGGAGCAGTACATATCATGCTTGCTAGGGGGACAGTGAATACAAAGTTAATGTTATTGATATAGCATCTAATGTCCCCAGCAAATTTTGCCATTCCAGCATCAACAGCTGTATTTTGATGTTTGACCGATCTTGCATCCACAATTATGCCTATCATATTTATACAAAAAGGAGAGAACTGCAGAGTTTAAGGAATGGTCCATTTGGACAGCTGTCATAAGGCCTTGACTTGACTTCATAAAATTAATCTTTTGAGGTGTTAGTCTTGGTTGTAGATCAGAATTATTACACCTGTCCACTAGAACAGGACTAAAAGGATCTGAACCTGTCTTTTTTTTATCTGTTTATTGACATTTTCTTAATTACATTACAAAGACATTGTTCAGCAGCAAAACGCAGTCGCATACACGAATAACAGTGATGAACAATCAAATAACTGCATCATATACTTGAACATTATTGTGGCCCCCTTCCTGTCTTGCAACCCATACACCCACCATAGGAGATCATTGTGAATCAGAGAGGGAGAGTCCACAATGCGTGAGCCATGGTTTCCATGTTTTCCAAAACTTTTTGGGACAGCCCGTGCTTTATAAGTCGTCATTTCCCCCAACATGTACATATCCATACTTTTTTTCCATTCAATCAGAGATGGGTTCCCCACTCCCCCCCTTGTCTTAGCCAGGTTGCGTTTTGCCACCACTAATCCTAGTTGAAGGAGGGTTAACTTTGGTTTGGGGAGGTCAATTTTGCTGGATATTCCCAGCAAAACAAACCGGGAACTAAGCGGAATCGTCTCTCCAAGGACAGTTCTCAGGTCTTCCAACCGGGTTGCCCAATACAGTTGAATCTTGGAACAGTCCCACACTGTGTGATAGAATGTACCTACAGACACCCTACAGCACAAGCAATCAGGTTTTTCCGCCCTCCCTATGCTGTGCAGTCATGCTCTGTTATAGTATGCTCTTTGCAGATACTTGAATTGAATCAGTCGGAGCCTGGACTTAATGACCACCTCTCAAGGATGCTTCAACACCATTTCCCAATCTAAGTCTTCCATTTCACCCAACTCTGACTCCCATTTCGCCCTCAGCTTCTGAAAAGTGTCTGGCTTATTATTAATTATCATTCTATATGTCGAAGAAACAGCCTTGTCCTCTAGCTCCCCCATCAGGAGTCTTCCCTCCAAAGGTGCATACTCGGGAATGTCAGTGGTGTCTATCTGTTGCGTCCGCCATGCATGGGCCAGCTGCAGGTATTTGTAGTGTTGAGTCGTATTCAGCCTGAAGGTGTGAGAAAGTAACTAGATCTTTACGGTGTAGTATGTCCTTAAGTTGCGAAATGCCTAGTTTGTCCCACTGTCGGAAACCTCGCAGTTTTGTAATTCCCTGAAGCCGGTTTCCCACCCAAGGCGGGATTTCCCTAGTGACACGGCCATCCCATTTCATTTGTCGTTCTGCCTGTTTCCATGCTGTTACAACAATCTGTGTCGCTGTCAGGAGCTGTGCAGCACCCCTCCACCATATATGTAATGTGTGTGTGGGTGCTTGGTAAACTTTGCGGGTTCAAGTACATATGTGGGGAGATCTCTCTCTATGTGCTGCCATTCGTTCACAACAACTAGGTGGGCTGCCCAATAATATGCCCAAAGATCAGGCAGGGAGATACAGCCGTTATATTGATTACGTTGTAACGTCGCCAGTGCTATCCTCAGCGGTCTCCCGTCCCAGAGAAATGTCCGTAACATGTCATCAATTTTATTGAACACCTCAACCGGTATTAGCTGATAGGTGTTTTCCAGTACATAAAGAAATTTGGGGAGCACTATCATTTTGTATAGTGCTGCCCTGCCTGGCAACATCAGTGGTAGAGTTTTCCATCTCGCCACGTCCGCTTGAAATTCCCTGAGCACCCTGTAGAGATTGTGATCCAGTGCCATTGTCGCATTCATTGTGACGTAGATCCCTAGATATTTTATGCCCTCCCATGTCAACTGGAGTTGGGTTGGGCCCACAGTATTGCTGCCGCTCTTGTCTGCTGGATATAAGTATGATTTCCCCCAGTTAATTTTGTACCCGCGTGTACACCATGGGGTCGATTCCGATCCGGTAAAAAAAATGTCCGTACGAATCGTATCCGGAGCCCTCTCCGTACGACTCGTACACACGCCGTACGACCCGACGAGTACGATCCGGACCGGGGCATCAGGACGCGATCCGTACGGTCCACGTCAGGTACGGGCGATTTGTACGGAAAAACGCACAATCACATACACACCATACGGTGCGTACCCCCCCTGATCGCAGGGGTATGCCCCGTACACCCAGTATACATGGGGTACGGTGCATACCCCTGCATTCATGGGGGGGTACGCACCGTACCCAATGTACGCTGGGTGAATGGGGCGTAACCCTGTGATCATGGGGGGTACGCACCGTACCTGGGGGGTTCTGTACCTGTTTCGGCGCGAACTCTGCTTTTACGGCTGTTTTCAGCTCCCGTAAAAAAAGGGTTGTACGGTGCGTACCCTACACGTATCGTACTTGCTGGGTCGTATAAACCAGCCGCGGGCCGTACAGATGTCGCATACAGCGGGTTCCGACGGAGACTCGTATGGGGGTTCGAGTCGCACGGTCTCTGTATGATTCGTACGGAGTCCGGCTCCTGGTACGAATCGTACTTCGACGTACGTACAGCGGTACGTTGCAGCGTACGATTCGTACCGGAAAAACGCTCCGAACGGCTATTCGGAGCGTTTTTTCCCGAATCGGAATCGACCCCCATATGTTTCACAACTGTCCATGATTTTAGGAAGTGTTGTTTCCGGGTTTGTGACATACATTAATATGTCATCAGCATATATGGATATGCGTTCGTCGGTCTCATCATTCTCTCCATTCCTGAATCCCTTTATGTCTAGGTACAGTCGGATCACACAAGCAAGTGGTTCCAGCACCAGAGCAAAAAGCAGAGGGGATAACGGGCAACCCTGTTGAGTGCCTCTACCTATTGGGAATTCCTGTGACACTACCCCATTGACTCTAACCCTTGCCACGGGTCTCTCATAGAGTACAGGGATCAAACGCCTGAATACCGGACCAAACCCGAATTCTTCCAAAACAGACATGAGAAAGGGCCAGTGGACAGTGTCAAATGCCTTTTGGGCATCAAGGGAGAGGATGAGGTGTGGATCTTCTCTTTTGTTAACCACTTCAACCAGTTATGCAGTCTCCTCAAGTTGAGCATTGTCGACATTTTCGGCATAAAGCCGGACTAGTCTCTATGATTGAGACCAGTAATTACTACGGCGAGCCTGTTTGCTAATATTCTGGCCAGTATCTTGGTCTCCATGTATATGAGAGAGATAGGGTGATACGAGCTACATGCCTGTGGTGGTCTGTCCATTTTGGGGATAACTGCGATCGTGGCTGTCCGCAAGTCTCTGGGGAGGCTTCCCGTCTTATGCGCCGCCAAGTATAACTGGAGGAGGTGTGGGCCAAAAAGCGTTGCATGTTGCTTAACAAATTCTAGAGGTAGCCCATTAGGTCCTGGGGCCTTTCCAGTTTTCAGTTGGCCAATGGTTAGGATCTGAACCTGTCTTGAGCTTTTATGACTGACTGATGGACTCTCCTGAACCCAGGTGTCGGTGTTAATTGTTATTATCTATTGACTTTGAAGATGTTATCATCAGTGTCTGCTTCCTAGGCACATTTTGATGTTCCAGCCTATTATAGAGACATATAGCAGGGCTATTATTGTTGTCACTAAGACTGGGATCCAATTTTTTTATTTCTGTAGACTCTTACTTGACTTGGGTGACTTTGATAGATTTTGATTTAGTTGTTCACCGTCCAGGTATGAGGCTGAATTGACACACTTATTTAATTTCTTGGAGAACTTTGATGGAATAGAAAATACTTTGGTTTGATTAGGTATCATTCAGACATATCATAGATTTGTCACAATCCTTTTATTTCCTTGCTAGATTTAGGAAACTTATGTAGCCTTTGATTTAATTGAATATCGCCAGACATATGATGGAATCATCACAGTCACTTAAACAGTGATGTTGTTTTAATCTGATTTGTGCTGCACCTTCCGCCTTGGATAAGCCGCTTTGTTTGACAGGTATCTTTGTTAGGCCGATGGTGCATTAGTTGGAAATGAGAATTAGACACAATACTCCAAATCCACATGAATTTGTGCCTCAACTGTCAATACATGTGACTCCCCCCTTAATTGGAGCAGCCATTGTAATACATGTTTCAGTTGATTTTGTTCGTCACTCACTCGGGTCAGAACTCTGAAGTAGCATGTCATTGCATGCTGCTACTGCTGATGGCCATAGGACTGCTGGGGCTGATATAGGCAATGTAATAAACAACATTTTTCCTTTCTGTGTTGTTAAATTATGGTGTGATTGATCACAACAATATACAATAAACCATTGGAAATCTAGTTATAGAAATACATGTGTTTCAACACGTGGAATCATGTACTTCCATTATTTTTTTTTAAAAAGCATAATTTGATTTGAATATAGTCCAAAACATTTTACTTGGTGCAGTTAAAAACATCAACATGTATATACTATTCCAAAACTAAAAAGATTTTACATAAAAATATTTCATATAAGTGAAACACAGCTAGTATCTTCCTTTTCAAAATACATCAAATAATGTTTGTTTCACAAACTCCTCGATAACATAATTCTTACAGTTCAAATAAATCAGATACAATCACAGCAATATAAAAACGTGGTCCCTATGTCGACACGTTTCGGTGTCTTTTTCTTATGTGCAAACACCTTCCTCAGGACAGAACAATAAAAACATCGAATCTTCATAAAATAAATCTAAAAATAAATACATTCAATTAATCTCATATAGCTCACGTGTGTTCATATAATCACATATGTAAGCAATTGACATACATCCCCAGAAGAATACAGGATGTTGGGGTTTGTAAAAACATAAGATTAATGTAACAATAGTGAGGAATTGCCTGGACCCTGAATATACATAATTTTTAAATAAGGGCAGTATAACACCGTATAAGAAAGCTGGTGTCATGTTGTAGACATGTTTGTCTAATTTGAGGTATTTCCATTGAACATCGGATTTTTAATAATAAATTCAAAGTCCGGTACAAACATTGGAGTAAATATATAGAATATAGGATAATATTAAATACATAGGTGATTATATGAACACACGTGAGCTATATGAGATTAATTGTATGTATTTATTTTTAGATTTATTTTATGAAGATTCGATGTTTTTATTGTTCTGTCCTGAGGAAGGTGTTTGCACATAAGAAAAAGACACCGAAACGCGTCGACATAAGGACCAAGTTTTTATATTGCTGTGATTGTATTTGATTTATTTGAACTGTAAGAATTATGTTATCGAGGATTTTGTGAAACGAACATTATTTGATGTATTTTGGAAAGGAAGATACTAGCTGTGTTTCAATTATATGAAATATTTTTGTGTAAAAAAAGTTTACTTTTGGAATAGTATATACATGTTGATGTTTTTAACTGCACCAAGTAAAATGTTTTGGACTATATCCAAATTAAAAAAATGCTTTTTAAAATAAAATAATGGAAGTATATGATTTCACGTGTTGAGACATATGTATTTCTATAACTAGATTTCCAATGGTTTATTGTATATTGTTGTGATCAATCACACCATAATTTAACAACACAGAAAGGAAAAATTTTGTTTATTACTTTGTATTACCCGGTCCTTTCTGGTTCACCTGGGAACCTCTCTTTTTTTGGAGGCTGATATAGGCAATGACAGACCATCTTCACATTGGGCTTTATCCACTCGTTTGCAATAATCCATGATATGAGACTAGGAGTCCTGGATCAGGATGTTTTTGGCACTTTTAATTGGCTGGAAATAACACTCTTACCAGGATCCATTATTAGTGATACAACTAACTGGACTTGTGGGTCTTGAAAACCCCCTCTTTCGTAATTGCTATAACCTCCTAGTCTTTCATAGCAGTCGTCTGTCTTTTTTGTCACAATAGAGGCCCCCGTGGGCATCCAGACCAAATGAATTTTAGCAAAGAATAAGACACAGTTAGTAAGGATTCATCTATGGTTTCCAGGAACAAGAATGTCTGCAGTACTAGACCAAATATTGAAAGAGGTGAGCACAGAGAGTGTTTGAGGGGATTGCAAACCATGCCTGACCCTAACCATGCTGTCTCCTCTACCCCTCAGATTTTCTCTAGTGCAGCAGACTCTGACATCCTCTAACGCTACGGCCAAACCATCACATTGAAACAGTCAGCAATAGCAGATAGCCAAAATTGTCACTGGCCACACAGGGCTTTCAACAAGTACACAATCGGGCACTATAGCATAGTATAGCAGCAACAGATATTGCTATAAGGCCAGGGGCACCTCCTCAGACTCTATGGAACTCAAACACATAAGAGGAGGCACGAGCACACTGGCAGACCCCAGCACATCCTAGACCTTGATACTTGAACAGAGGAATAGCGCCAATAGGGTGCAGTTAATCTCTCTGTGTCATATCCTGTTTTATCCTGGGCTAACCGAGTTAATACTTTGCTGACATGTTTCAGGGATGGCTAGTGACTCTTACTTGGACTTGCTCTGGCGTGTTTCATTTTTAGCAGTCAAAGACAAAGTACTTATTTGACCATTTAATTTGTGTCATTTATTTAGTTGCATTCACACAGGAGACTACCTGGTAAGATATGTTTGATGGTAACAGCCCTTCCATGCTCTAGAATTTAAGGGCATGTCTTGTGCTAGCATCCTATATTACACTACAGTCTACATTTAGGGATCATATTGGAATCCTTCCTGGGGACCGCTGGACCCATTCTAGGCTTTTTTGTGAACTCTAGATTACATTTAACACAATCCCAATTATGTCTAACAATATCCTCTGAATGTTGGAGTTTGGCGTACATGGTAAATAATTAAATTTCCAAATGAACACTCTGAGTGTGATCCACAGTTTGATGAAACTAACAAAAAGTTCCAATTGGAGTATGTAGCGATATCTTTGTATTTATACAAATAAACTAGATAAGTCACGATCTACAGCCTTAATCGCGGAAAACTTTCCTTACAGTATTAGAATTTTGTGCACGACATATCTACGGTAAATTGAGTGGAATGTAAGCACTGATTTTTCTTTTTTCTTTTTTATACATTTTAATAGTGGATTTATAATACAAAGTTTGTATTTGCAACTCAAACTGACCGCTCCCAACTCTCCTCCCCTCATGTAACACAGCACATTCACACTTTTTGCCTAGGATTTCCAAATCCCTGTATGGACGTGTCCAGAAGAACTGTACAGCTTTGATTAAATATTGAACAATATGTCATCATTGACAGAAAGTTTTGAAAGAAAATTGCGTGTCTAGTGTTTTTCACCCGGAGGCCCTCTCTGAGTGGAAAACTGGGGAAAAACATACTCAGTAGAGTACATACATAAAGGCTGCTCCTTGAGTGATTTTCCCTAAAAAACACTTGCTACCGGTCAATTAGACAATCTGCAGTAGATAATTGCATGTATAATGGGCCTACTTTGACACTCTAAAAAATGGAAGAAAATAGAGAAACGGAAACTTTCAGAAGCTAGGGGCAGATTTACAAGCCCCTTGCGCTGCTGGTGCCTCACTTTTTGTGACGCACCGGCAGCGCATTTTTCTGCCCCATATTTACAAGGACAGGAAAAGGCACGCTGAATGACTTTCCTGTCCTTGTAAATATGGCCCCTTTTGCTTTCTATGGGTGTTGCTGTGGGTGTTTTCTCCTCATATCTTTTCCTCTTTCTAATCATGCTGCATTCTGCAGCACACATAGAACGAGGAAATAACCTCTAATGATTGTTTATGCGCAGGAAGGTGTCCCTTCCTACACATAAACAATCCTTAAAATAAATGACGTGCAGCACACATAGAATTTGAAAAACACAATTTCAGATCGTTTATGTGCATGAAGGGAGACCTCCCTACACAGAAAACAAGCATCCCTGTGATGCAGGCATCCTTGCACCATGGTGCAAGGGTGCCTGCGTCAGCGCATGGCAGCTAATGGTGCACCAGCGCAGGGGAAAGCACAGGGATGCGACATATTGGTGTAAATATGTTGCATCCTTGTGCTTTGAAAGTGACTCAGTGTGGCACAGTCAAATGGCAGCACTGAGTCACTTTCATAGTAAATCTGACCCTTAGAATTAGAAAAGCCACCGAACAAATGAAATACTTTTAGCCATGGATCCGAAGCTTTGGCGCTGTTTATTATATATTTATTCTAATTCAAATTGCGACATATTGGTGTAAATATGTTGCATCCTTGTGCTTTGAAAGTGACTCAGTGTGGCACAGTCAAATGGCTGCACTGAGTCACTTTCATAGTAAATCTGACCCTTAGAATTAGAAAAGCCACCGAACAAATGAAATACTTTTAGCCATGGATCCGAAGCTTTGGCGCTGTTTATTATATATTTATTCTAATTCAAATATTTAAAAAGCTGGTGAAATGTGAGCCCTGAATCAATGACGTACAATTGAAGCTTCCCATAACCTTGACGCGCTGAGTGTGGCAGTAATTTTCTGTTCGCTTGCAGCGATAAGTAGCTTACTCATTTACTTGAAAGAGCTGCCTTGCAGTCAATTAATTTAATAGTCTTTAACAGAGATTAGTTTAAAAGAATATTTTTCTTCCAAGGAGATTCTGCTGCATTTGAATATTATAATTTACTTGACAGGCTCTGCAAGAGACTGACCTCACACAAAGGTGCAAACGAGAATGAAGAGTTATGGCTGTGATGAGGTAAACACGCTTCTTCCATACCATGCCATTTAGTGACCTCTAGTAAAGTTTAGACTACAAGTGATGCTATCTGAAGTCTTGTGCTGTGACGTTTACAATGCCTATCAAACATTGTCCAAAAGGTATTCCATTCTAAAGTTGTGATTGTTGTGATGCACTAAAGACTTAAGGGCTTATTAATAACAGAATGGAGAAGCCTGGCGTAAGTAAATATTGCTAACGCCACGCTTCTCCATTCTGAAAACGCCGGGATGTGGTGTATTGACAGGAATGCAACACACCCCTGCATCTCACCTAGCGCTGGCGCTGAATTCAGCTGCCTAGCAACAACGTAGGCACCCTTGTACAATGCTGCAAGGGTGTCTGTGTTGGGGAAAATTATTGATTATGTGCAGGAAGGACTCCCCTTCTGCACCTAAACGATCATAGGCAATTAATGTTTCTATATGTGCTGCACAAGGCAGCACATATGGAAATAACAAAAGAGCAGAGAAATTAAACATTTCTCCTTGTTTCACCTGTTTAAGACCAGGTCTTCCCTAGTCTTAGTTTTGGCACTGCCTCCTATTTACGCCACCCTTGTGAATAGGGGTAGTGTCAAAATCAATAGGTGTTACGGTGAATTTCCCACTGCAACACACATAGCACTCCCCTTTCAAGCCAAGTTCAGCGTGAAAGGGTGCATTATAAACATTAAGTGGCTTAACGCTGCCTTGTAAGTAAGGTAAACCCCTATCGCCACCACATCATTAAAAGTGATGTGGTGGTGGCAATAGGGGCTTGTAAATATGCCCTTTAGGGCCTCATTTACAAGCCCATTGCACCACCCATGTTTGACGCACCGGCGGTGGAGTGTGCCTGCCCATATTTACGAGGTTGCATAAAGACACCCTGCATGACTTTACATGCCTTGTAAATATGGTCCCCTTTCACACATTACTCTGCGTCAAGGGGGCGTTCAATGGGTGTTGCTGTGGGGGTTCCCACACAACATCCAAGGAACCTAATATATTCCCAGATTTACAAAATTGGTATTGTAAACCTGAGAATGTGTCAGAATCCTACGATTCTCTAGAGGAGGCGTGGGAATGGCGCAACGAGGAGGAATCCTTTTATTTTCTTAATTTCTTTGCTCCTTCTATGTGTACATCATTCTGCAGCTCAAATAGGAGCAACAATGTCTTTATTTATTATTAAAACACCATTAATGATTGTTTTTGTGCAGGAAGGTTTCCCTTCCTGCATAAAACCTTTCTGCATAACAAAAATCATCCCTGCAATGCAGGCATCATTGCGCAAGGGTGTCTGCGGTGGTGCACAGCTGCTGTTTGTACACTGGTGCAGGGGAGAAGGACAGGAATGTGCCATGTCTTGTAGATACAGCACAATCCTGCCCCTTAACTTTGATGCGCAGCAGGAAGGCTTGCTACGCTGCAGTGCTTCAAAATATTGTAAATCAGGCCCTTAATTTTACAATCCATGTCAAAGTTGAAAAAGTTGTCAGAGGACAGCATTTTGACTGTTTGCGCTTTAACTCCTTTTGTTAAGATGAAATAACAACAGAGGATCACCAAGCCACCCTGCCAATGGCTATTTGCGTTAACATCAAATGCAGAGTTAGAGAAAAGTGCTATCAAAGGGGAAAATGTAACTGAAACCACCTCATGTGTCCATATATATATATATATATATTTTTCTGTACAAATGGAGCGGCACAATCAGAAAGTTTTTAGAAGCCTTTAATCAGCGCTTCCCCCACCAACGCGTTTCAGCCACACAAGGCTTTGTGAACAAAGCCTTGTGTGGCTGAAACGCGTTGGTGGGGGAAGCGCTGATTAAAGGCTTATAAAAAATTTCTGATTGTGCCGCTCCATTTATACAGAAAAATGATTATTTGGGTCTGGATCCGACCCCTGCGCCCAGCACACGCTGTCGAGCGATCTCACAGTCTGCTGGATCACTTTGTGAAAATATATATATATATGCATATATATATATATATATATATATATATATATATATATATATATATATATATATATATATATATATATATATATATATATATATATATATATATATATATATATATATTCATTGAAAAAACCATAGTTTTCACACATGTTATAGTTAGCTGGGCATTTCACTCATACAAAACCTTTGAAATTCCCCTGTTATAGTTAGTTCAGCTAACTATAACTCGCGCACCCGCAATGCACTGCTGATGATGTCACATATTAAATCACTCATGACTTGGTCAGTGACATCACTCATGACATCAATGATGACATCTCAAATGACATCACTGATGACATCATCCTCGTGAAAGAGTGGCAGACCTCCTCTCACCCTAATATAACCTTTGATGCACACATTCAAAAATAGAAACTAAAATTTAAAAAAAAAATGGAGATACAAATATCAGTTACAACAACCTATTAGGTAATTCCAACATCTACATACACATACACTCATTCACCAATAGTTCTATAACAATAAGTTATATTTTCTCTGGATAGACTACAACATAGAAAAGAAATCAAAGTAAAACGAAACAATGTGTACCACATTTACAAACCTCTTGCGACATTTTCCCGTGCAAAGAAAACGCCCTTCAAACCACGGAAACAATAACCCACAAAGATTTCTATATAATATGAGAGGGGCTGCATGGCCCTCCGCCTAGTGTCCTGGAGTCCACGACACCCAGACCCGGTTGCTGCACTGTCTATTGGGGGGAAACAGCCATTACAACGCGATTATAAGCACGCGTGATCGTCACCACGAAGCCATTAGCACGCATATGGCTTTACCACACATGCTTTTACAACTAGTAAACATTTACCACACATGATAAAGGCATAATCATAATAATGGCTTTGTGGTGACGGACACGCGATGTAATAGCTGTAGCTTACGTGCTTCAAATTAGTTTTTAGGTATGCGTGTGACCAAGTCTGATAACATTGGAGGCCAAGGACAAACACTGTGGTGTCTGTGGCAGGAAATCTCATCGATCACAGAGAAGATAGGCGGAGGTTAAAATGAAAGTAACAGGTTTAATAAAAATAACGGAGGAAAACTACTAAAATGGCGGTGGACGGAATATGTATTCAACGTTTGGCGCCTCGGCAATACGTTTCAAATAAATATAGATAGAATATGATTTTTAATATATTACAAAAGTATAGCAGCGGATGACACACACGGCCCGGGAAAAGAAAGCGGCAAATTTAATACCTGAAACGAGGAGAGCTTTACTTGGCAAACTTGAAGAAAAAGAAAGAAACGTGGGCTTGGAAACGAGGCTGCGCATGTGTAGAGAGTACAACTGGTGCACAAAAAAACCTGAACGTTTTACATACTATCATAGAAATGTATGCACCCTGAATCACTGCAGGAGCCGGCCCTGGGAGGTGGATGGTCCCCAGGGCCATCAAGGGGTCTAGGAGGGGGGCCGCGCGACCCCCTCCCAACATTAAAAGGCCCCGGAGGGTGCAGGTCCCCGGGGCTGGAAGGTCATTTTACATAATACTGCCCCAGGAAGGTGGCGGTACCCGGGAAGTGTACGGGGGAGAGGGAGGGGGAGCTGAAAACATTATTTTAAAAAAAAAATATTTTTAAAAAAGCCCTGAGGGGGTGGGCCGTGAGCCCCCCGCATACTTTAAAATAAAACCCCGGGGGTGGCTTTCCCCAGATCTCGGGAGGCCTTATAAGCCTCCTATTATGAAAAAAAAGCCCCTGGGGGCTAATTAAGAATAAAACGGACTTCTAGGTTTTTTTTCCTTTTCCACTGCGTACGCGTACGATACACGTACCCCGCGATTTCTTATTTTAAGATCCATGTGGGACCCTCTGAGCAGGCCTAGAGGGTCAGGATGTTTCTACCTTGCCCCCTTTCCTTATTTTTCAATTTTGTTTTACTGTTTTCTTGTGACTCGGTTCTACCGAGGCACAAGATGGCTGCCAACACTTCCTGGTTTGGAGTGTTGACAGGCAGTTGACATCCAATCAGCATGCAGCTCGTGCTCGTAATTGTACGCATTTCCGTACACGAGCAGTACTTTGTCTATAGATATCACTATGAACGGATTAACACCATTTAACAAAAAGCACAATCTGCGAACCGAACTCTACCTCTCTGCCAAGTTTGGTGTAATTCCGTTCAGCCGTTCGGGCTATAGCCCTGGCTAAAGGTCCCTATAGAAAATTGCATGGGGAAAACACGGTTTGGGACCCCCTTTTTTCTCGGCCCCCACTTGACGAATCCCCCCAAACTTTCAGGGAAGGAGCAGAGCCAAGCAGGTTATTTTCTTGGAGAATTTCACAAAGATTCGTCCACCAGCGCCAAAGTTATTCCAAATAGAATGTTGTGGATTTCCTATGGAAAGTAGGTCCTAAATATAACTACCTACTGGCGACCACCAGTAGGTAATATAAATATATATATATATAAGAGGCGTGTCATTTGATTTAAAGGAAGTGGTTCTTGCCTCCCTCCTGTAATTAGTTCGTCATCCTCTGAAGAAGAAGGCGGGAGCCTTCGAAACGCGTCAGGATACTAATAGACGAAACAGGATATTCATGAACGTTTCTCTGGGTCTCTCTGCTATTTGAAGCTTGCTGTCAGTATTAAAGGCTTTTGGACAGTATCCCCGTGAGTGAGGTCTGTGTTTTCACACATGAGCTTTGATATACAGAATGGTTCCATCACCATTCATCACCGAACCCGCCAGGAAGAGTGCACGAGCGCCTTGATGGAAGTGAGCCTCGCAGCCGAAACTGCATGCGCGGAGCACCGCCAAGCGACGTCCAGGGAAGAGTCCTTAATTGGCAAGCATTCAGCGCGTTGGGAGTGTGGATATATATCCGTCCCCTGCTCTATCACCGTGACGCTGCCTGGCTGGCGAGGGGATCAGAATCAATTGCCTTTGTACTACAGCGGAGGACTTTGTGAAACTAATAAAAAAGACGCTATATGCGTATGCAGTACTACTTGCTCCATAAGGCATTGCGGCAACGCCTATCTGGAGGCGTGTCATTTGATTTAAAGGAAGTGGTTCCTGCCTCCCTCCTGTAATTAGTTCGTCATCCTCTGAAGAAGAAGGCGGGAGCCTTCGAAACGCGTCAGGATACTAATAGACGAAACAGGATATTCATGAACGTTTCTTTGGGTCTCTCTGCTATTTGAAGCTTGCTGTCAGTATTAAAGGCTTTTGGACAGTATCCCCGTGAGTGAGGTCTGTGTTTTCACACATGAGCTTTGATATACAGAATGGTTCCATCACCATTCATCACCGAACCCGCCAGGAAGAGTGCACGAGCGCCTTGATGGAAGTGAGCCTCGCAGCCGAAACTGCATGCGCGGAGCACCGCCAAGCGACGTCCAGGGAAGAGTCCTTAATTGGCAAGCATTCAGCGCGTTGGGAGTGTGGATATATATCCGTCCCCTGCTCTATCACCGTGACGCTGCCTGGCTGGCGAGGGGATCAGAATCAATTGCCTTTGTACTACAGCGGAGGACTTTGTGAAACTAATAAAAAAGACGCTATATGCGTATGCAGGACTACTTGCTCCATAAGGCATTGCGGCAACGCCTATCTGGAGGCGTGTCATTTGATTTAAAGGAAGTGGTTCCTGCCTCCCTCCTGTAATTAGTTCGTCATCCTCTAAAGAAGAAGGCGGGAGCCTTCGAAACGCGTCAGGATACTAATAGACGAAACAGGATATTCATGAACGTTTCTCTGGGTCTCTCTGCTATTTGAAGCTTGCTGTCAGTATTAAAGGCTTTTGGACAGTATCCCCGTGAGTGAGGTCTGTGTTTTCACACATGAGCTTTGATATATATATATATATATATATATATATATAGTTAGGATTTTTTTGAATAGGGATTTCTGAAAATTCTATGTTGAATAACTTTGGCGTTGATGGACGGGATTGGCTGAAATGTTCAGGAAAATGGCACATTTTGTTTCTGAGCGTCCCCTGAAAGTTTGGGGGGGTTTCGTCAAGCGGGGGCCGAGAAAAAAGGGGGGTCCCAAAACGTGTTTTTAACATTGAGTTTTCCATAGGGCGGTTGGACTCACTTTTAGCTCGAACGGCTGAATGTATTTCCACAAAACTTGGCAAAATTGTAGGGACTGGTAGCCCGATGTGCCTTTGCTATGTCTCAAGATATATGCTCCAGTGGTTTTTACGAAAATTAACTTTGAAAAATATATATTGGGCTACATTGGGCTATATATATGTTAGAGCCCAAATGTAGCCCAATGTAGCCCAAAGATGGCCACCAGAGACAAAAAAAAACAAATGTAGCCCAAATATCAGCCAGATGTAGCCCAATTATAGCCCAATGACAGAATGTCCCAGAGTGTTCTAAAGAACAACTAGAACGCTAACAGTCTTACTTATGACAAAAGTATGGCACACCTGAAGTCATCTTGATTGGAATAAAGTGGTAACACTTAATACATTTAATTTGAAAAGGAACAAAATGAGGGGTTTCATTTTGCCATAGAAATGTTATTTATATATAAATATATAAATATATATATATATTCACTGAAAAAACCATAGGTTTTACACACGTTATAGTTAGGAAGTAGCATTTACAAAACCTAAGAAATTCACTGAAAAAACCATAGGTTTGACACCAGTAATAGTTAGCTGGAAATTTTACTGATATAAAACCAATGAAATTCCACGTTATAGTTAGTTGGACTCACTATAACTTGCGCGTGTAATGCACTGCTGATGACGTCACATATTACATCACTCATGACATCACTGATGACACCATCCCTGCACGAAGGGATGAGAGAGGTAGCCGAATGGATGACGACCAGCCGCCTGAAACTGAACTCGGACAAGACGGAGGTCCTCATCCTGGGCTCCTCGCCCTCCGCCTGGGACGACTCCTGGTGGCCCCCCGCCCTGGGCACCGCACCCAAACCGACGGACCACGCACGTAACCTGGGCTTCATCCTGGACTCCTCCCTCTCCATGACCAGACAAGTAAACGCCGTCTCCTCGTCCTGCTTCAACATCCTGCGCATGCTACGCAAGATCTTCCGGTGGATCCCCACCGAGACGAGGAAGACGGTCACCCAGGCCCTCGTCACCAGCCGACTGGACTACGGCAACGCCCTTTACGCCGGAACCACCGCCAAGCTCCAGGAGAGACTCCAGCGGATCCAGAACGCCTCGGCCAGACTCATCCTCGACATCCCCCGACGCAGCCACATCTCCGGACACCTGAGAGATCTGCATTGGCTCCCGGTCAACAAGAGAATCACCTTCCGTCTCCTCACCCACGCACACAAAGCCCTACACGACCAAGGCCCGAGCTACCTCAACAACCGGATCAACTTCTACACTCCCAAGCGCCTCCTCAGATCAACCAGCCACGCCCTCGCCGCCGTCCCCCGCATCCGAAGAGCGACAACAGGAGGAAGGTCCTTCTCCTACCTGGCCGCCAAGACCTGGAACTCACTCCCGACCGACCTACGCCTGACCCAAGACCACCTCTCCTTCAGGAAGAAGCTCAAGACCTGGCTGTTCGAGCAGTAACGGCACCCCCCCCCAACCCAGCGCCTTGAGACCCTACGGGTGAGTAGTGCGCTCTACAAATGACCTGATTGATTGATTGATTCACTGTAATCTAACCCTTGAAACACATATTCAAAAATAGAAACTAAAATTTTCAAAAAAATTGAGATACCCATACCAGTTACAACAACCAATTCAATAATTCCACCATCTATATACACATGCACTAATTCACCAACAGTTCTATATAGTCACTCATACATATATTCACTAATCATATGTAGTGATACACCTACACATCGTGTTACACACCGACAGTCATCCAAAAGATATTCCCACACATACTCACACATGCAAATAAACTATTGAACATCCATTTATTTGCATAAACAGCTATACACACACTACCACTTTACTTCTAAGGAAACTTACACATACTTACTCTCTTAAAAATCACTTATAGAAACACATACTAATTTAAACAGGAACTCTTACAATCCCTCACTCTCACATATACTCACTTATATACATCAATATTCACATATACTACATTAAAACAAATGTAGTTATTGATAAAGACACTAATAAGACAGTCATTCACTCACTAACACAGACATATACACACTAATCCACCCATACAGTCCTTCACATATGCTGTCTTCAAAACACATACAAACAGAGACTCAGTCATTCTTGCATCTATGTAGTAAGTAATACCCCCACCAAACCATGCAAACACTCATACTGATACTAAGAAAAACATCTAATAACCTATATACATACACATGTACCTACTCATCAACCCATGCAGCCACTTATACACAAAGTGAAACACTAATACATATATTTAAATATTTAAGCATTACTCAGTAATATATGTATTCACTAAGATATTCAATAATATATACATATATAACACATATTTATTTTTCAGAAAGACACACATTCACTGGATGGTGTCATCAGTGATGTCATGAGTGATGTAATATGTGACGTCATCAGCAGTGCATTACACGCGCAAGTTATAGTGAGTCCAACTAACTATAACGTGGAATTTCATTGGTTTTATATCAGTAAAATTTCCAGCTAACTATAACTGGTGTCAAACCTATGGTTTTTTCAGTGAATTTCATAGGTTTTGTAAATGCTACTTCCTAACTATAACGTGTGTAAAACCTATGGTTTTTTCAGTGAATTTCATTGGTTTTTAAAATGCTAATTCAGAAATATCTCGTGTATACAACCTATACTTTTGTCAATAAAGTTCTGGCAATATTTTTTTCAGAAACAAGCCGTTTTCTTCACTGTTCAAGTTGCATAGAGACTCCTTGTAAAGCGATACAGAATTAGAAAGTCTGTACCTTGCCTTTTTTTCAACGCATTAAAATTTGCCTGTAAATAAAAATAGCCTTTCTAAACTTTCGTGCACGACCCGGTGTGCGCACTCTCGGCAACAGTTCTCAATAAAATGGATAGCGCATTTCCAGGCTTTCGTGCGCGACCGACTGCGCGCACCCGCCTATATATTTCGTGAAAACTTTGCAATCTGAACTTATTGAATTTCTTCATAGACCCATCAAAGAACTTATAATACGTCAAAGAGACTAAACCTAGGCTTCTTTTTTAATATTATGAAAATTTTCATTAAATGGAGGCGAATGTCTTTTTAAACTTTCGTGTGTGATCGAATGTACACACCTTGGTATTTTAAAAAAAATATAAAAGGTTTTATACTTTAACAATTGTATGCTTGAATCGAGCTCAGAAGATATATTAAATCCGGATATGTTTGGATTTACTCCTTTTCACGTTTTGAAACTTCGCTGAATTAGACCGCTACTTCCAAATGGCGTACGTGACCAGATACTATCACCGCGTACACGTCCTGAGACGCGCATGTGAAGTCATGTGACTTGAAAACAACACTTCCAATTGGTTCTTAGTAGTTTCTATTCTGCAATTTACACGAAGCACTCCACCCACTTCTCTCACATCTCTACCCTGTTATCTGCAATTGTGAACATCAAAAGGAGCTGCGCTACGCCCCTGTAAGAGGCCTCACTCCCACTGCTGCAACGGCTTGGCAGTCCTCCAGATGCACAGGAACAGCCCCTCCGATCCATTGAAGTTCTCTGTCGTGAGAGGCCTCACTCCCACTGCTGCAACGGCTTGGCAGTCCTCCAGATGCACAGGAACAGCCCCTCCGATCCATTGAAGTTCTGTGTCGGTCTCAATACCACTTACGAAATGAAAATAAGCACTGAAGAATATTTATGCTGTAGCAGGAGGAGTACTACATGCTTGCAGAATGCATTCTATTACCTATAAAAAAGTGAAACACCCACGCTACAATCATATAGAATACTTCCTCTAAAAAAGCCTGTGAATAACTTTCGAACATCAGGTTAACCTTTTTTTACTCTCTCATCATTGTTAAAGATAAGTATTTACAATACTATATTAAACAATGCCATGATTTTTCCTTTTTAATTTTAAAAATCTTGCAATCTTTCACAAACCCAATACTCATGGCTTCTTTTTCGTGACAAAAATCTTGCAATATTACATACCTACATAGAATAACAGAAAAAACTTAAAACTACAAAGGCCAAACAGTCTACTAAACGCGGATTTGTAACCTATGGGGCAGATTTATGTTAACTACTTCATACCCAGATATGCACCAGTTAATGTGCACCACAGTATGGTAGTGCTCCGTTACCCATGGTGTGCCACATGTGAAATGTGGCGCACCATGGTACAAAAACACCATACATGCGTAACACATCTGTGCTCAAAAACTAATACATTGCTAGAGTTGCATCGCAACTGTGATGCAGCTCCAGCAAGGCTCACCAATGCACTATATTCACAATGCTGCGTCAATACCTACGCCTGCTTCAAGCACATGCACAGTTTTGAAACAGCATGGGCCTGAAAGTCACTGAGTGAAATATCATACATTACAGTCAGCCACTTTCAAGACGCATTCCTTCAGAGGAACACTTACCGGTTATTAGAGGTAGATCGTCCGACTCCACCGGAGGAGACCCCTAATAAAAAAGACATATATAAAATGCGGACTAGCCGCTGTATCGTGCTAGCAAACTTTAACTTAAAAATCGTTTGAAAAAACAAAAGGAATCGAGCAAAATCAGTAGGCCACTGATAGGATCTCTTTTTCACCTCGCTAAAATAGAAACATTAGGAACAACCCCTCATGAGAAATATGAAACTAGTGAGAGAAACCGAGCTCGACGCCATGATGGCTGCAAGATAGCTCTGCTCCGCCACCCGCCCCGCCCAAAATAACGACAAACCCTATACAAATATTATAAATAAATACAACACACCAGCAAAGTAACAGGGTAAAACGTTTTATTAAATAACTATTTACATGGCAGCCTTCTGCAACATGAAAACAACACTTCCAATTGGTTCTTACTAGTTTCTATTCTGGAATTTACACGCAGCACTCCACCCACTTCTCTCACTATCTTTTCTACTCTCAAGAGAGAACAACGTCCTACATTTTTCGGAAGACTTTGGTGAAATGGTTACCGTATCTCATTCATCTTCCGAATCTGAACAAAATGATCGACTACCTTTAAGAAGAAAAAAAGAATCTTTCATCTGGCAATTTTTCACTTATCCTGAAGATCAAAAGAAAGTAAATGCACCAAAAGTAACCTGCACGATATGTGACTCGTTTCTCTCAAGAGGAAATCCAACAAAAAAATATTCCTTTTCCATACATACCATGGTGCGGCATGTCAAACAAGAGCACCCTGTGCAATTTGCAGAGGGATTGACAAAAGCCCTGGCCACGCTATTACCATTAGAGGTGGCCAGCACATTTTTTGATCGACGACCTGTATCTCCATTGAGTGCAGAGATGGACTTGAGATATTTAACTATATATGGTCTATAACCTATGGTTTTTTCAGTGAATTTGCTCCGCCGCCCACCCCGCCCAAAATAACGAGAAACCCTATGCAAATATTATAAATATATACAACACACCAACAAAGTAACAGGGTAAAACATTTAATTAAATAATTATTTACATGGCAGCCTGCTGCAACATCGATCCAAATGCATGGTTTTTTCAGTGAAATTCCTCCGCCGCCCACCCCGCCCAAAATAACGAGAAACCCTATGCAAATATTATAAATATATACAACACACCAACAAAGTAACAGGGTAAAACGTTTAATTAAATAACTATTTACATGGCAGCCTGCTGCAACATCTCCGCCAGCAGACGGCGTGGGGTGCACTGGAAGGGAGAGGCGGCGCGAACGAGCCTCCCCCACCTCCCCAGGTGGAGGTTTCTCAGCTACACCTCAGCGCTTCACTGATCTCCTTGTCCTCAGTCAAGCATCAATAGTAAGATTTTCATAGGTGAGTGTAGGTTCATAGTTTGCCATCCACAGACTAAAAGCCTGGAGTGGCAGTGAAAAAACCATAACTAGGTAAGTAGGAACGCAGAGGCTGTAGGAAGGACTCTGCATATGCTTGGTCCCTGAGATGCTTCGATGTCACTGCCTTCCTCAAATGTCATAAGTCCTGGATGTTGGGTGCCATAGTTGAGGGTTTGACCTAAAGACACGTCCTGCGGTGCCCTGGTCCAACCATCACATATACCTGTGCCAGGAGACGGCGTGGGGTGCAATGGAAGGGAGAGGCGGCGCGAACGAGCCTCCCCCACCTCCCCAGGTGGAGGTTTCTCAGCTACACCCCTAAAGACACGTCCTGCGGTGTCTTGGTCCAACCATCACATATACCTGCGCCAGGAGACGGCGTGGGGTGCACTGGAAGGGAGAGGCGGCGCGAACGAGCCTCCCCCACCTCCCCAGGTGGAGGTTTCTCAGCTGCACCCCAGCACTTCACTCGACATAGGCGGCCGGCTCCCGGGGTCCGGCGGAACTTTTAGCCTTTTGGTGACTCTTCCATTCTGGACCTTGTCCCACAATCCGTTTGACCTGAAGACACGTCCTGCGGTTCCCTGGTCCAACCATCACATATACCTGCGCCAGGAGACGGCGTGGGGTGCACTGGAAGGGAGAGGCGGCGCGAACGAGCCTCCCCCACCTCCCCAGGTGGAGGTTTCTCAGCTACACCCCAGCGCTTCACTCGACAAGCTGAGTTGCGCCCGCTCCTGCGGCACAGTGCCTCGCTCGGCCAGCTGAATTACGCCTGCTCTTGCTATTACAGCGTCTCACCCGCCATCCGGCTGAATTGCACCCATTCTTCCGGCACAGCGAAAGGCGGCTGCCACGGAGCTCAGGAAATGGCGGTCGGCTCCACAGACTTGGGCCTGGCCTGCAAGGATGGCTCTGGACAACCCTGGAACTCGGACGCTTGACTGCTACGGCATGGGCCCCATTCCCAAAAGCGTCCCATCAGCCTTGAAGATTCTACAAGAGTCACCGGGGCCCCCGACTCCCGCAGAGTTCCGGTGGGGAGCTTCTGCCATGATTGCTCGCAGAATGGCCACGACGTAGCCACGGGGTGCTCTCATGCTGACGCCAGCTTCAGTCTGAAACTTCCAGAAACACTGTAGACTACCAATTCAATCAGTTCCGGTGGAGCCCCAACGACGTATCGCGTTGTTGCATAATGCGTCATATGACACGCTGCGTTAGCGCACCCGGAAGTGCTCCGGTGCGCGAGGCGCGAAGCGCAGCTTCCCGGAAGCAATCCGGGGCGCGGCGCGGAGCGCGTAACGTAAGCATAACAGGTCATGTGACTTGTTAATAATACTTTTCATTGGTTTAGAAATATTTTTTGTCCCAAATGATGAAAACCCCTCCTTGTTTCCTCTTGACTCCTGCCCCCTCCCCAAGTCTTGCTCGCCCAGCTGAGTTTCGCCCACTCGTGCAGCCTACGACATGGATACGCCGGGGCGTTATGGATCAGTATGAGCAAATATACACTTGGGGATTCACAAGCAACAACAAGCCTTTGTATTTGGGGCTCTAAATCAACAACAGTGAGAGAACAGAACCGAACTAAGCACTCAGAGGCTACGTTTAAACATAATATCATCTCCCCAAAGGTACATCACCTTACACACACATGCACTCTGATCTCCTTGGCCTCAGTCAAGCATCAATAGTATGATTTTCATAGGTGAGTCTAGGTTCATGGATTTCCATCCACAGACTAAAAGCCTGGAGTGAGAGTGAAAAAACCATAACTAAGTAAGAAGGAAGACAGAAACAGAATCTTCCTCTGCAACATCCGGCTTTGCATCGCTACTTACTTATAAATGCAGAAAAAACTCAATTAACACAAGGGCTCTTTTCAGAGCCACCTTATATCAAAGCACTCAAACTTCTGATTTATCTCCATTTTCACACTCTTCTAAATAAGTGTGCGCGCCCGAGTGCGCGCACCCCGCAACTTTAAAAAAAAAAAAAATATATATATTTTCGCCTTTAAGGACCTTACTGCACACCCTGAGAAAACCTACGCAGCAAAACAATCTCTACCTTCTCCCCTTTCCATGTTCCAATGCTTTCAAATGAACAATATATTTACTCGCAGTGACAAAATGGCGGTCAACACTTCCTGATTTCCTTTGAATCGAACGTTAACACACGTCACGCATCAAAACAAATTCCGCTCGCGCGCAGCCGCTTGAGTGCGCGCACCCGTGCGCGCTTACAGATATATAATTGACTTTAACTTTAATTTTCTCAGCAACTACTGAACGGATTTACACCATTCCAAAAAAAGCGTAATCTGCGAGCCGGACTCTACAGTTTTGCCAAATTTCTTATAAACCCATTCAACCGTTCGACCTGTAGCCGTGTCTAAACGTCCTATGGAAAATAACATGGAGAAAACACGTTTTGGGACCCCACTTTTATCTCAGCCCCCGCTTCACCAATCCCCCCCATACTTTCCGGGAAGGAGCGCAGCGGACCGAGCCATCTTCTTTGAGAAATTCGCAAAGATTCATCCACCAGAGCCAAAGTTAATCCAAATAGAATGTTGAGGATTTCCTATGGAAACTAGGTCCTAACTATAACTACCTACTGGCGACCGCCAGTAGGTAATATATATATATATATATATATATATATATATATATATATATATATATATATATATATATATTCACTGAAAAAACCATAGGTTTTACACACGTTATAGTTAGGAAGTAGCATTTACAAAACCTATGAAATTCACTGAAAAAACCATAGGTTTGACACCAGTTATAGTTAGCTGGAAATTTTACTGATATAAAACCAATGAAATTCCACGTTATAGTTAGTTGGACTCACTATAACTTGCGCGTGTAATGCACTGCTGATGACGTCACATATTACATCACTCATGACATCACTGATAACACCATCCAGTGAATGTGTGTCTTTCTGAAAAATAAATATGTGTTACATATGTATATATTATTGAATATCTTAGTGAATACATATATTACTGAGTAATGCTTAAATATTTAAATATATGTATTAGTGTTTCACTTTGTGTATCAGTGGCTGCATGGGTTGATGAGTAAATACATGTGTATGTATATAGGTTATTAGATGTTTTTCTTAGTATCAGTATGAGTGTTTGCATGCTTTGGTGGGAGTATTACTTAGTACATAGATGCAAGAATGACTGAGTCTCTGTTTGTATGTGTTTTGAAGACAGCATATGTGCAGGACTGTATGGGTGGATTAGTGTGCATATGTCTGTGTTAGTGAGTGAATGACTGTCTTATTAGTGTCTTTATCAGTAACTACATATGTTTTAATGTAGTATATGTGAATATTGATGTATATAAGTGAGTATATGTGAGAGTGAGGTATTGTAAGAGTTCCTGTTTAAATTAGTATGTGTTTCTATAAGTGATTTTTAAGAGAGTAAGTATGTGTAAGTTTCCTTAGAAGTAAAGTGGTAGTGGATGACTGTCGGTGTGTAACAGGATGTGTAGGTGTATCACTACATATGATTAGTGAATATATGTATGAGTGACTATATAGAACTGTTGGTGAATTAGTGCATGTGTATATAGATGGTGGAATTATTGAATTGGTTGTTGTAACTGGTATGAGTATCTCCATTTTTTTGAAAATTTTAGTTTCTATTTTTGAATATGCGTTTCAAGGGTTAGATTACAGTGAAAGGAGGTCTGTCACTGTGTCACAAGGATGGTGTCATCAGTGATGTCATGAGTGATGTAATATGTGACATCATCAGCAGTGCATTACACGCGCAAGTTATAGTGAGTCCAACTAACTATAACGTGGAATTTCATTGGTTTTATATCAGTAAAATTTCCAGCTAACTATAACTGGTGTCAAACCTATGGTTTTTTCAGTGAATTTCATTGGTTTTTAAAATGCTAATTCAAAAATATCTCGTGTATACAACCTATACTTTTGTCCATAAAGTTCTGGCAATATTTTTTTCGGAAACAAGCCGTTTTCTTCACTGTTCAAGTTGCATAGAGACTCCTTGTAAAGCGATACAGAATTAGAAAGTCTGTACCTTGCCTGTTTTTTCAACGCATTAAAATTTGTCTGTAAATAAAAATAGCCTTTCTAAACTTTCGTGCGCGACCCGGTGTGCGCACTCTCGGCAACAGTTCTCAATAAAATGGATAGCGCATTTCCAGGCTTTCGTGCGCGACCGTGTGCGCACACCCACCTATATATTTCGTGAAAACTTTGCAATCTGAACTTATTGAATTTCTTCATAGACCCATCAAAGAACTTATAATACATCAAACAGACTAAACCTAGGCTTCTTTTTTAATATTATGAAAATTTTCATTAAATGGAGCCGAATGTCTTTTTAAACTTTCGTGTGTGACCGAATGTACACACCTTGGTATTTTAAAAAAATATATAAAAGGTTTTATACTTTAACAATTGTATGCTTGAATCGAGCTCAAAAGATATATTAAATCCGAATATGTTTTAATTTACTTCTTTTCACGTTTTGAAACTTCGCTGAATTAGACCGCTACTTCCAAATGACGTACGTGACTAGATACTATCACCGCGTACACGTCCTGATACGCGCATGTGAAGTCATGTGACTTGAAAACAACACTTCCAATTGGTTCTTAGTAGTTTCTATTCTGCAATTTACACGGAGGACTCCACCCACTTCCCTCACTATCTTTTGTACTCTCAAAAGAGAACAACGTTCAACACCCTTCGGAAGACTTTGCTGAAATGGCTGCCGCCCCGCATTCATCTTCCGAATCTGAAGGAAATGAGCGACTACCTTTAAAAAGAAAAAAGGAATGTTTTATTTGGAAATTTTTTACTTATCCTGAAGAATTAAAGAAAGTAAATGCGCCAAAAGTTACCTGCACGATATGCAATTCGGTTCTCTCAAGAGAAAATCCAAGAAAAAAATATTCCTTTTCCATACATACCATGATGCGGCATGTCAAACAAGTGCACCCTGTGGAATTTGCAAAGGCATCGACAAGAGCCCTGGCCACGCTATTACCATCAGAGGTGGCCAGCACATCTTCTGGTGGACGACCTGTATCTCCATCGAGTGCTGTGATGGACTTGAGACCATATCTTGCAAAGGTGCACATGAAATGCAGCGAGTGTGGAGAAATTCTTCTGTACGGAGAGCAGAGCATCATTCTTACTAAACTAAAAATTGAGAGTCATAAATGCCCCGAGAAAAGATAAATTTCTTCATTTCATTTAAAAAACAACATAACAGTTGTTTTAAAAAAAAACTAACTCATTGTACCAAAAACAGCTCCAGGAGCATATTATAAAGGGCGTTTATCTCCCCGTTTTTGGCTTTCGATCATGCGCGACCGTGTGCGCGCACCCGCCGATATATTTCGGGAAAACTTCGCGATTGTAACTTATTAAATTTCTTCATAGACCCATCATAGAACTTATACTACTCAGAAGATATATTCAATCCGGATGTGTTTAGATTTACTCCTTTTCACGTTTTGAAACTTCCCTGAATTAGACCGCTACTTCCAACCAGATACTATCACCGCGTACACGTCCTGAGACGCGCATGTGAAGTCATGTGACTTGAAAACAACACTTCCAATTGGTTCCTAGTAGTTTCTATGCTGCGTCAATACCTACGCCTGCTTCAAACACATGCACAGTTTTGAAACAGCATGGGCCTGAAAGTCACTGAGTGAAATATCATACATTACAGTCAGCCACTTTCAAGACGCATTCCTTCAGAGGAACACTTACCGTTTATTAGAGGTAGATCGTCCGACTCCACCGGAGGACACCCCTAATAAAAAAGACATATATATAAAATGCGGACTAGCCGCTGTATCGTACTAGCAAACTTTAACTTAAAAATCGTTAGAGAAAACAAAAGGAATCGAACAAAATCAGTAGGCCACTGATAGGATCTCTTTTTGACCTTGCTAAAATAGAAACATTAGGAACAACCCCTCATGAGAAATATGAAACTAGTGAGAGAAACCGAGCTCGACGCCATCTTGCCCCCTTTTAGGCCCCATCACGAACATAGATAGCCCCACATAGCAAAACGTGATCTTATCGCCTGCCCAACTTCAGATATGACCCCCCCCTTTTTGCTCTCATGTCCTGTCGGAATGTCCGGCTGTAGATTACAATCACAAGTTACATTTGGGAGGGGAAACGACATCAGAGCGACAAATATTAGACATATACCACACGACAGCAAAATAACAGGTTAAAACGTTTTTATTCTTGAACAAAAATATATTAAAACAACTATGGAGAACCATTACGCGAATAGTCCGGAGGCGACACCACGCGCCAAGGCCTGTCCCCAGGATGAACCAAGGGATCCGTTCCTGGGGCCGTGGCAAAGAGCAGCCGGCTGCCATCGGCCGGAGAAGGCATGGGCCCGACCCGAGATGTAGTTGTGGTCCCATTCTCTTCCTCTTTCGGCCCCTTGCAGGCCACGAGGGGGGGATGTCTTGCATATGCCTCCGACCCCCCCCCTCTCTTCATCGCCTGGTCCGGCCATAACAAATGTCAGCAAGACGCCGTGGGGTGCACTGGGAGAGAGAGGCGGTGCGGACGATCCTCTTTCGGCACCTTGCAGGCCATGAGGGGGGGATGTCTTGCATATGCCTCCGACCCCCCCCTCTCTTCATCGCCTGGTCCGGCCATAACAAATGTCAGCATGACGCCGTGGGGTGCACTGGGAGGGAGAGGCGGCGCGGACGAGCCTCTCCCGCCTCCCCACGTGGAGGCCCCTCAGCTGCACCCCCAACGCTCCACGCACCCGTCAAAGGACTCGTCCACTCTTGCGGTGCAGCGACGCTCCACGCACCCGTCAAAGGACTCGTCCACTCTTGCGGTGCAGCGACGCTCCATGCACCCGGCAAAGGACTCGTCCACTGTGGCGGTGCAACGATGCTTCGCCCGACAGGCTTGAGTCCATCAGCTCCTGCAACCCAGTGACTGCCGGTGGTTGCAGATCTTTCCTTTCAAAATGCTGCCAACAATATTTTCTGAATGGCGTAGCCACGAGACGTTGGCGCTCTCATGCTGAGGCCAGCCTCAGTTTGAATGACCAACAATCCGGGGCGCGTAACGTAAGCATAACAGGTCATATGACTTGTTAATAAAGCTTTTCATTGGTTTACAAATATTTTTATGAGCATATTTGACTATTTTATTAAAAACACTACACATAACCTGTTTTTCAAGGTATGTTTAATTTTAAATGAAACGGTTTACATTTTCACTTTTTATTTCCAGTACATTTTAAAAATAAATGTTTATAGTTCCATATGCTGAAGCACGTCAGCTTCCCACCCTATGTCATACAATTCTGACAAATCGGCATCCTCATCATGTTCTTCATCATCCTCAGGATTTAATTCATCTAAGGGATCCACTTCCACTGACGTTTCAATGACAAGTTCAACGATAAGATCGAGATCAACGGATTGCTTATTATCACTCATGGTTAATGTTGTCGTTATCTTTAAAGAAAGAGAACAACAATGAGATGTTGCAGAGTAAGAGACAAATCTCAGAGACTATAATAGTAATTTTTTTTAACAAGAGTAACATTTTGCAGCTATTATTTAGCCATGTCCAGCGATGCTGAGGAGGTGAATCCTATGTCCAAGTTTTCAGTGAACAGGACTCATCTCTTTTTAACCTTGAATAAGCCTCACCAAAACTGTGTCCCCTGCTCATACTTAAATGTAAAGGGGCAGATTTATGTTAACTGGCGCATCCCCAGAGATGCACCAGTTAATGTGCACCGCTGCTCTGCCACCCATGGTGTGCCGCATTTACAATGTGGAGCACCATTGAGCAAAAACAACACAGATGCGTCACGCACCTGTGCCGCAAAAGCAGCACATTGCAGGAATCACGTCGTAAGCACGACATGTCTACTCCAATGCAC
Source organism: Lissotriton helveticus (assembly GCF_964261635.1). Lineage (NCBI taxonomy): Eukaryota > Metazoa > Chordata > Amphibia > Caudata > Salamandridae > Lissotriton > Lissotriton helveticus. The sequence goes on from NC_136061.1 coordinate 729,343,194, forward strand.
AGGAGCAAGCCACACATTGCATGGTGCATCACTCCTTATGCCTGTTTCAAACAGGCGTAAGTATTTGATTCAGGAATGCTATAAAGCTGACTCAGTGAAATCTTCTAAATTTCACTGTGTTAGTTTTACAGGGCTTTCATGCAAATGAATGCCCACCTGCAACAAAACGCCTATATAAAACCTGACGCAGGTTTCATGTGGTGTAGAAAATGAAAATGTATATGTACATAAGCGGCGTTCATTTGTGTTCACCCTCACCACTGTTGGAGTTAAAGCGAAAGTCACGGCACAGTGGCCCCGCCATCTTGCCCCCTTTTAGGCCCCATCACGAACATAGATAGCCCCACATAGCAAAACGTGATCTTATCGCCTGCCCAACTTCAGATCTGACCCCCCCCCCTTTTGCTCTCATGTCCTGTCGGAATGTCCGGCTGTAGATTACAATCACATGTTACATTTGGGAGGGGAAACGACATCAGAGCGACAAATATTAGAAATATACCACACGACAGCAAAATAACAGGTTAAAACGTTTTTATTCTTGAACAAAAATATATTAAAACAACTATTTACATGACAAACGGCCGCAGCAACAAACCCACAATGCATTTCGCCGTCTACTTGACGCCGTCCCTGTCCCTCCTTCCCCAAAGTAGCAATGTTGGGCTACTTTTGGGCTGCTTTCTAGTAGGGTTTTTGAGCGTCAGAAAGTCTACAAAAGCCGTCGGCAACGGCCTGGGGTGGAGAACCATTACGTGAATAGTCCGGAGGCGACACCACTCGCCAAGGCCTGTCCCCAGGATGAACCAAGGGATCCGTTCCTAGGGCCGTGGCAAAGAGCGGCCGGCCGCCATCGGCCAGAGAAGGCATGGGCCCTACCCGAGATGTAGTTGTCTTCCCATTCTCTTCTTTTTTCAGCACCTTGCAGGCCACGAGGGGGGAATGTCTTGCATATGCCTCCGACCCCCCCCCTCTCTTCATCGCCTGGTCCGGCCATAACAAATGTCAGCAAGACGTCGTGGGGTGCACTGGGAGGGAGAGGCGGCGCGGACGAGCCTCTCCCGCCTCCCCAGGTGGAAGCCCCTCAGCTGCACCCCCAACGTTCCACGCACCCGGCAAAGGGTTCGTCCACTGTGGCGATATAGGGACGCTCCACGAGCCCAGGAAAGGGTTCGCATACTGTGGCGGTATAGGGACGCTCCACGAGCCCAGCAAAGGACTCTCCCACTGTTGCGGTACAGCGACGCTCCACTCACCCAGCAGGGTCTCGTCCACTGTGGCGGTGCAACGATGCTTCGCCCGACAGGCTTGAGTCCATCTGCTCCTGCAACCCAGTGACTGCCGGTGGTTGCAGATCTCCTAAAAATGGCGGTCGACTTTGCAGGAATGGGCCTGGTGTGAAAAGTTGGCCTGGTCGCCTGTTAACCAGAAAATGGGCCCCTGTCTTTCCTTTCAAAATGCTGCCAACAATATTATATCAGACTCTGCATCGGTACTTACTTATAAATGCAGAAACAACTCAATTAACACAAGGGCTCTTTTCAGAGCCACCTTATATCAAAGCACTCCAACTTCTGATTTATCTCCATTTTCACACTTTTGTAAATAGTTGTGCGCGCCCGAGTGCGCGCACCCCGCAACTTTTTTCGGAAAAAAATATATATATATTTTCGCGTTTAAGGTCCTTACTGCACACCCTGAGAAAACCTACGCAGCAAAACAATCTCTACCTTCACCCCTTTCCATGTTCCAACACTTTGAAACGAGAATATATTTACTCGCGCGCACCCCGCAACTTTTTTCGAAAAAAAAATATATATATATTTTCGCGTTTAAGGTCCTTACTGCACACCCTGAGAAAACCTACGCAGCAAAACAATCTCTACCTTCTCCCCTTTCCATGTTCCAACGCTTTGAAATGACAATATATTTACTCGCAGTGACAAAATGGCGGTCAACACTTCCTGATTTCCTTCGAATCGAACGTTAACAGACGTCACGCAGCAAAAAAAAAATCCGCGCGCGCGCACCCGTCCGCACTTATAGATATATAATTGACTTTAACTTTAATTTTCTCAACAACTACTGAACGGATGCCGCTCGCAAAGGAGTGTTTGCTGCTTGGTCGTGCTGTTGTTTCCCAAAAGCCCTGGAATTGTGCCTGAAGGTGAAGAGGCGCTCCGCTGAGCGAAAGGGAGCAAGTGTAATCTTAAGGAGGACGGGACTGCGAGGCCCAACAGGCTGTGCGCACAAGACCTAGCACACCTGCTGCCTCTTCCCGGGTCTCCTCCCCTCCTCACCGCCTACTTTACTCCTCGCGGCCCCCGCTCCGCGGGAGCCGCTCGCAAAGGAGTGTTTGCTGCTTGGTCGTGCTGTTGTTTCCCAAAAGCCCTGGAATTGTGCCTGAAGGTGAAGAGGCGCTCCGCTGAGCGAAAGGGAGCAAGTGTAATCTTAAGGAGGACGGGACTGCGAGGCCCAACAGGCTGTGCGCACAAGACCTAGCACACCTGCTGCCTCTTCCCGGGTCTCCTCCCCTTACACTCCTTCCGGCATATGATCTGGTACCAGGCACGCGTGAGCGGAACGCGTGTGCGGGACGAATCCCGGGACAAAGCCCGGACTAAGGGCGGACCCTCTGAGACCCTCCGAGACACGAGGAGACCGGACCGGGCATACCTTCTTGTTTTCAGGTACTGATTGTTTTTTTACCAAATTTTATTTTTTTCTCTCTCACCACCGTCATCTGCCTCACCAACCGACCCCCTTTATTTTGATATGGCAACTGTTAATGTTGAGCTGCATGCGCAGGACAAACAGGGTTTGCTGCTTAATGGGACCTTGGACAGTTATTTTACCAAATCATCGCCTGATATTGCTAGGGAGATTGTGCTGGCGGAGCGGCGGGCAGACCGCCGCCGTTCAGTGGAAAGCATGAAGAATGGATCCGCTTTACCATCTTTATCTCCCGTGATTGGACCCTCTGCTAATGCTGCTGGGGTACTAGTAAACGAGTCGATCCCTTTACTAGACAGTTTACTCCCGGATGTAAATACGGTTGTTCTTTCACCTGAAACCGTATCTCGAGCTGATATGATTGACCTGTCCGCAACATCTATTGGAAGTGGCCTGTCGACTCTAAAGGGAGACGCCTTGTTACAACAGCATGCAGCCCGTGTTAAGGCTAAAAAATTACCATCTACGGGGAAAATATATGGCCCCCCGCCGAACAAAAAGCGACCGAAAAGGAGGGATCCGTTGCAACCCAAACTGAGCTGCTCTGACTTTGGCAAAAAACTGTCCACAGTTGTTAAGAATCCCTGTGTTATCCATTCTGATTCTGAGGGGATCGACATCATTTCCGCATCCCCAGTTCTATTGAATACCTCTATAGACAAAGAGGTCAACATGGAGTCAAGTGCGACAGACGACGTTCATTCTGAGAATAAGGGCCCCGTGTCCCTTCAGGATATTGAGAACCTGATCAGACTATATTCTGTATCTATCTTGGAGAGGTTAACGGAGGTGGAGTGTAGGTTGTCAAAAATTGAGACTGCATTGCCAAAAATAGATCTTGTAGGCCACAAAGGTGTTAACTATGCAGACAGTCAAGCATTTAATGGTGTATCACAAGCTTTGTCTTCTGTTGTGCAACCTCATCCCCCTATTTCCCCTCATGTTGTTCCTACCCCTCCCTCAATTCTATCTGTACCAAATTCTTTGGGGAATACAGTATCAGCTATTGCTCACCATCACGTTGACTCTAGACCATCTCAAGAAAAGACAGGTGATCAAATGCTGGGGACTGCCGTTAGTAAAACCAGTGTTAATACATCTAAAAATTCTGGTAATATAACTAACTCAGCTTTAACAGACTTAACAAGGGAAGTGAGGGAAACTAGACGCACCTGGGGGAAACCTAAAAGGGTTCCGTTGCCTGAACTTCCACCAGAGGCAGTACCCTATGTGGTAGTCCTAACAGGTGTGCCGGCCCTTGAACAAAACAAGAGGGAGGGTTTTTTTCAACTAAAAAACAAGATAACGCACTGGTTGAGAACACACAGGCCTATTGCAAATTATATTAACGGGGATATAGTTCATGTTCGACGCCTCGAATGGTTGGGGGGCAGAACCAAAGATATCGAAGGAGATGTAGTGGTTGTTAACTTTAGGGACCCAAACGCTGTCCACTACATATTGAATTGGCAGATGGGCAGTTCCAATAGTACTATAATCCCAAGACCTCTAACGTATTTTTATCCAAGGTCAGTGGTGCTCCCATCTCAGCTTCCCCTTTTACAGGGATCAATTCAAACCCAGCCACTTAATTATTCAATTGTACAGAATGTTGGGAATAGTCAATATGCTCAGTACCCCCTGATCTATCAGGGTATGAGAAACATGCCTTATGCCCCTTGCCCTGCAACAGTCCCAGACCCCTTGGGATGGAATTCTGTCCCAGTTAGACATCATAACTTTCACAACTTTCAAGACAGAAGGATGGACCATCTGAAACCCTTCACGCCACTTGAAACGTCCAATCGTTTTGATGTTTTCAGTGGCCTTGATAGTTGCGATTGAAGTTTTTTGAGTGGGGGGGATGAGGGAGGGGACACAAGGAACCATACTGAAATGGGGGTTGGAACTGAGTGTAACCTATTGTCAACTGTTGTATCTCGACCTTTGGAAAAAAATGTAACATGTAACGATAATATTCCTGAAGAACAGGTAGAACTATCTCCTACTATAAGACACTTACCTTCTGAGGGAATATCTTCGGGAATCCAACAAGTAACATATACTGGTGATGAGATGCCAAGGGTTAATACTGTTATGTCTTCTGTACTGGGGACTTCGGTTAAGCTTGTTAGCTGGAATGTAGCTGGGGTTGCCAGCAATTTGAGGGATCCGGACTGGGCTGCATTTATGGAAACCTTTGATTTTTGCTTACTTCAGGAGACCTGGGCAATCGACACTCCCCACAGGGTGGGCTACAAGACTTTTGGTATTGGAGCAATCCCATCCAGAAGTGGTAGGCCGTCTGGGGGCCTCCTGATCTGGACAAAGATCAATCTAAGGGTTAATATTGAGGTGATAGACACAAATTCTGTAGATATCCTAGCATTAAAAATAACTACCTCCAATGGGAATAAACTATTCCTAATAAATATCTATAATAGGCCAACACCGTCAACAAAGGAATCCTTGACTGTTTCTAAGTTGGATTGCTTTTTGAGGGGGTTGGATCCTGGGGAGGATTTTATCATCTTGGCTGGGGATCTCAATTGTGACTATGAACCTGTGTTGGGCATAAGTGAGATTTTTGAGGAGGAAGACCAGGCAAATAAAATCCCCCTCCTCGGGAGCAGCAAATCTGTGAAATGTTCCATTCTGGCTCTCCAACTGATCAAATTATGTACAGAGCATCACCTTAGGGCCTGTAATGGCCGGTTACCGTCCGACACCATAAAAAAACCAACCTTTAGGAGGAATACATATAGGAGCATCTTGGATTTTGCAATAGTATCCATCTCTCTTTGGTCGTATCTCATAGATCTTGAAATAATGGAGAGGGCAGAAAGTGACCATTTTCCATTAAATTTGTCACTAAACGCTGCATTACTTAGCGACCCTTCTCCTCCACCCTCCTTTGAGGGGGGTGTTGGGGATGGTAATGATATTCATATCAGTAACAACAGGAGATCGCTAAAATGGCCATTTATTTTGGATCATGGTGATATTTTGAGCGAAATATACTCACTTTTTGCAGGTACCTTTGCTGCATATCTAAGTTTAACTCCCGAGGAGGAAGCAAGAACTTCCTTCCTGACCTTACATCAGGAGTTTTTCAAAAAAATAAAACTATTGGTAACCAAAATGCCCAAAAAACCCCAGCAGAAGACTCAGAACTTGTCTCACAGCAAGCCCTGGTACGACAGATTGTGTAGAGAGTCTAAGAGGGAAATGTTAATCGCTATTAAATCCAAGTCGCAAGTGGATGTTAAAAAAGCTAGAAGTAACTATAAAACTACCCAAAGGACTTCGAAAATTGCGTGGGAGGAAGAAAAGTGGGCGGAATTGCTGTCAGCTGCAAGATCTCAAGACACTGTAGTTTTTTGGAAGTTGATAGCTAATGGGAACAAGGTAGGAAGGGTGGTTAAAGACACATTCCTAGACGAACAAACCTGGGTAACCCACTTTACCAATTTGTATACGAAATATGAGGACCCTTACACAGCATCCACTGCAGCAAGTCATGAACTTTCAGTAGATCCGCTGGTCTTTAGCTTGGGGGAAACAGAGCTGGCCATAAGCCAAGTTAAAAATGGGAAAGCCCCAGGTTTGGATAAAATCCCCGGGGATCTTTACAAGCATGACTTGAAAATATGGGCACCATATATCAATTATCTATGCAACAAACTATCTCAAAGTTTAGAATTTCCTGAAAGTTGGAAAGGAGCTGAAATTGTTTTAATATTTAAAAAAGGAGACAGGAAGGATCCCTGTAATTATCGTCCAATAAGCTTAATGGACATCCTTCAGAAAATGTACTCACGCCATATCCTATTACGAGTGAGTAATTGGTTGGACGAAAATTCATTTTTGACTAAATTTCAAGCCGGGTTCAGAACTAAAGTCAGCACTATAGATCAGTGCTTTAGATTCTGCTGCCTCTATTGGAAGTACGTAATGATAAAGAAGGCCCACTTGTATGTTGCCTTTGTTGATTTAAGGGCAGCATTCGACTTGGTGCCACGTGATCTTCTGTGGAAGACGCTGAGTGCAGCGGGTATGCCAAACAATATAGTAGCTCAAATCATAAAATTACACGATGGGAACTTTGCGAGAATTAGATGGGGACAAAATGGCGAACTTTCACGGAAAATTCCAATCGAACGTGGAGTTCGCCAGGGATGCGTTCTGGCCCCCACTCTATTTTCTATTTTCGTGAATGATATTCCCTCTTACTTAGACAAATGTAAAAATGACGCACCTAAATTGAATGGCGAAAGGGTAGCATCTCTATTGTTTGCTGACGATACTATTCTGATATCCCAAACAAAAAACGGCTTGCAGATTTTATTGAATACTTTTAACGATTATTGTTGTCAAAAGGGGCTAGAGATCAACGTAAAAAAAACGAAATACATGGCCCTTAATCCAACCAAACCAGACAAGGGTTACCTAACTTTAAAAGGGATAAAGTTGGAATCTGTGCCTCACTTTTCTTATTTAGGGGTGACGCTTGATTGCAACTTCACCTGGAAAGCTCAAATGGAAAAAAGCAAATTGTTATTTGCTCAGAACGTTAAACCAATACTCAGAGAGCAAAGCTTAAGCACCAGCAAAGCGGTACGTCCCGTTATGGAACTTTTTAAATTTAAGGTTCAATCATCAGTGCTGAATTGTGGGGGCCAGGCTCTAAGGAGACTTTTAGTATCCATGACAACAACTTTATGCGTAGCTTGGTTAGGGCTCCGAGAGGAACCCCATTAGTACCTCTGCAATTGGACCTTGATTTTAAAAGAACTGACCATCATGTTCTTATTAGACCGCTTATGCTCTGGGTAAGATTGTGGCACGTTCCTGAGCTTCAAGCATATAGAGAAGGGCTGATAGAGATCATGGGGTTGGATAGTAACAAAAAAATCCCCTGGTTCACACATGTTAGGACTTGGCTTAATTTTATAGGCCTGAAACATTTTTGGGAGTATCCCGAGCATTTACCACCTAATCCCAAATTAGTCCTGAAAAAAGCTTTTTGGTCCTATGTAGCAAATATGACTGTAAACCTCAGTACTAGTGGTTCATTAGTATCAACATTTTTAAGTTTCAAGGGCGAACCCTTTTATGAGTCCTTTATGGACGAAATAGAGCCCCCACTTGCCAAGACACTTTTTCTAAAGTTTAGATATGGAAATCTTCTAATAAAATCAACTTTGTCATGTTGGGCAAGGAACCGTGATCCATCGGCTGAGGCATTGGACAAAGTTTGTTCACTTTGTGAAAACAACCAAATTGAGAATGTGCAGCACATTCTCTTTTTTTGTCCTATCTACGCCCAAGAAAGGAAAAGATGGATTAAACCGATATGCCTTTTATTAGGCTTGAGGTCCTGTGACCAGGCTCTGAGAATTTTGACTACTAATACTTCACAACAGATTATATTTAGTGTCAGCAGATTTCTACTTTCTATTTGCTACCGTAGGAAAAAAATGGGCCTTCAGCTGTGAATTTAATCTCTATTATTTTGGTCCAACCTATGGAACCGATTTTGTTTATATTAGCATTAAGTGCACTATACAATTGAACTTGCTTACAGAACTATTGAGGTGTCCCCCCGTCTCATATGATTTTTATTGTTATGCTCCATGTATATTCCAACTTGTGTTGCATAGTTATATAGAATGCATTTTATTTTTATTTTTTAAGTGATTGTTTCTATTTTTATTGAAATGTAATTTTTATTGAAATGTAATGTTTAAATTGTTCTTTTATGGCGTAATGCCGAAATAAAGATTTTGAACGGATTTACACCATTCCACAAAAAGCGTAATCTGCGAGCCGGACTCTACAGTTTTGCCAAATTTCTTATAAATCCATTCAGCCGTTCGACCTGTAGCCGTGTCTAAACGTCCTATGGAAAATAACATGGAGAAAACACGTTTTGGGACCCCCCTTTTATCTCAGCCCCCACTTCACGAATCCCCCCCAAATTTTCAGGGAAGGAGCGCAGCGGACCGAGCCATCTTCTTTGAGAAATTCGCAAAGATTCATCCACCAGGGCCAAAGTTAATCCAAATAGAATGTTGACGATTTCCTATGGAAACTAGGTCCTAACTATAACTACCTACTGGCGACCGCCAGTAGGTAATATATATATATATATATATATATATATATATATATATATATATATATATATATATATATATATATATATATTACCTACTGGTGGTCGCCAGTAGGTATATATAGTTAGGATTTTTTTGAATAGGGATATCTGAAAATTCTATGTTGAATAACTTTGGCGTTGATGGACGGAATTGGCTGAAATTTTCAGAAAAATGGCACATTTTGTTTCTGAGCGTCCCCTGAAAGTTTGGGGGGGTTTTGTCCAGCGGGGGCCGAGAAACAAGGGGGGTCCCAAAACGTGTTTTTAACATTGAGTTTTCCATAGGGCGGTTGGACTCACTTTTAGCTCGAACGGCTGAATGGATTTCTATGAAACTTGGCAAAATTGTAGAGACTGTTTGCCCGATGTGCCTTTGCTAGGTCTCAAGATATGTGCTCCAGTGGATTTTGAGAAATTAACGTTCAAAAAAATATATATATCTGTGACAGCGTCCCGGTTGTTGTGTTGTGTGGGTGATGTAAGTACCAACATGTAGGTACCAATGAAGAGTCTAAAATTCAATGTACACCGTCTCCTCTGTAGGTATTTTGTATGTTCTAATATGGGTTATTTAAATTAAATGTGTGGAAAAGCACTTCATGCTTTAAAGCAATTGTATTTTTGAACTGATTGTTCTTTCCTCTTAGTCCTCCTCTTTGTTTTTTTTCCCCCACACTCTTCTTCAGCATGATAGTTGATAAATTCGTTCCCTCAAAAAATTGATATACATAAAAAAATTATATTAAATACATATAAAATATATTTTTCCTTTAAAAGAAGAATACATTTTACAGCTTTTGATATTTGCTATTAAAAAACGATTGAAATTCACTGAAAAAACCATAGGTTATAGACCATATATAGTTAGGAATTAGCATTTACAAAACCTTGAAAATTCACTGAAAAAACCATAGGTTATAGACCATATATAGTTAGGAATTAGCATTTACAAAACCTTATTTTACTCACACAAAACCATTGAAATTCGCATATATAGTTAGTTGCACTAACTATATATCGCGCACCCGCAATCCACTGCTGATCATGTCACATATTACATCATTCATGACATGGTCAGTGACATCACTGATGACATCACTGATAACATCTCAAATGACATCACTGATGACATCACTGATGACAACATCCAGTGACTGTATGTTTCTGTAAAGTTAAAATATGTCTTACATATTGAAGAATGAGTGGATGTATAAGTGTCTGGATGAAGGATTTAGTAGGTGCATGACTGACTGTATGAGTGAGTGATTAAATGTGTCTCACTGAGTGCATGGGCTAGTGACTAAACTGTCTTAATTTGTGCATCATTATGTCTGTTGTTCTGTAAACTGCTGCATGTGTTGATCAGTAGCTATATGAGTAACTATATGGGTTATTGATTGGTTGCCCAAGTATTTGTATGGGAGACTGAGTGTGTGTGTGGGTGGCTGGGAGGTGTATGACTCTGTGCATAGATGTGTGAGCAGTTGATTCACTAGATGTATGTGTTCAAAAGTGCATGTGGAAACAGCTGTATGGGCGGTTGACTGTGTGCATGAGTGTATTGATGAGTGAATGGATATCTCAGTGCTACATGTCAAAGTAAGTACATATGTAAAACACAGTACATGTGAGAGTTGACATATATAAATAACTGTGCATAAGAGCCAGTGAATGTGTGAGTGGCTGTATGGATCATTGTGAACTTGTATCAGGGATTGTATAAGAGAGTAAATATGTGTTAGTATATGTTTGAATAAGTAAGGTGTGTATAACTGTATAGTTGAGGAAATGGAGGTGTGATTGATTCTTTGCATGACTGACTAGGTGTGTGAGTAACTCCATGGATGAGTGACAGTCTGTGAGTGTCTGTTTACACTGAGTGTATCTAAGGTTATATTAGAGTCTGAAGAGGTTCATCGTATTATCACATGAATGATGTCATCAGTGATGTGATCAGTAATGTCAAATGAGATGTCATCAGTGATGTCATTTGAGATGTCATCAGTGATGTCATCAGTGATGTCATCAGTGATGTCATTTGAGATGTCATCAGTGATGTCATCAGTGATGTCATTTGAGATGTCATCAGTGATGTCATCAGTGATGTCATTTGAGATGTCATCAGTGATGTCATCAGTGATGTCATTTGAGATGTCATCAGTGATGTCATCAGTGATGTCACTGACCATGTCATGAATGATGTAATATGTGACATGATCAGCAGTGGATTGCGGGTGCGCGATATATAGTTAGTGCAACTAACTATATATGCGAATTTCAATGGTTTTGTGTGAGTAAAATAAGGTTTTGTAAATGCTAATTCCTAACTATATATGGTCTATAACCTATGGTTTTTTCAGTGAATAAATATTCATATATGCATATATATATATATATATATATACATATATATATATATATGTATATATATATATATATAAAGATATATCGGCACACTTCTTTTGTTGAAAAGAATAGAAGACCACAATGGGGGGGGGTACCAGGGAGCAGCCTTTATTCTCGATACATCAAGCAAATGCATTTCGGCCGCGAGGCCTTTCTCAATGCCCACAGATGCTGAAATGAGCACGACTCCTCCCCCTGGACTGCTATGAATGTCCGGCTCAGTCTTGATTGGATGTTTCCCAATTCCTCCCACTCCAGCCGGAGTGGGTTGCCCAACGTGCAGTCATCACCATATCACCGGACTACACGTCCCAGAAAGCAAAGTTCCAGTGGAGGGATCCGTAGGTTAGAGAAAACATCCCATACAAACGTGTGACTGGCAGGTAAGTCCAGGAGTAGATCGTGCCTCCATTCCAATGTCTTACTGAGTTGGTTGTGCTCCCTCGAGTCCCCAAGCCGCAGCTACCTTAAAACACCCAGGTTTCGTTTCTGCGCAGGTCCGAATGACAGTGCATTCGATCCACAGAGAGGCGGAATTGCCTCTACATCGCTTCTCTTCCTTCTGGGGTCACCGGGTGCACACCGGAAAATCTGCTACCGCAGAAGAAATCACGCACCAGCTGGAGCTGCCGCCGCCAATGGTTCCGGTGTAACTTGCGCTGCGAGGGACTTCTAAACCGTGTCACTGGCACAACACGGTGAATTGGTATCGGCACACTTCTTTTGTTGAAAAGAATAGAAGACCACAATGGGGGGGGTACCAGGGAGCAGCCTTTATTCTCGATACATCAGGCAAATGCATTTCGGCCGCGAGGCCTTTCTCAATGCCCACAGATGCTGAAATGAGCACGACTCCTCCCCCTGGACTGCTATGAATGTCCGGCTCAGTCTTGATTGGATGTTTCCCAATTCCTCCCACTCCCCATATATATATATATAAATAATCCTATGCTTAAAAACGTTGATAGAAAAACAGACATTTGAGGTGAGCAGATCTAGAGTGTCGCTGGTGTTGAGAGTGCTCTAACAGGAGCTGCTTTCCACCTAAACTGAGACCTACCCAGAGTTCTCTCCTTCTTTTTTGCATAATTTATGCGTCACTCTATGCCTGAAAGGGTTTTGTTTTGACTTAATACTGGGTGCTCCCTTGTGTCTGGACAAAGCTATACCTCTCTGAAGAGCTCTAATTAGAGCGAAACACTGTGTCAGGGGTTGCTTTTATTCATTTCAGGTTGGCTTGAGTTGGTATTTTACCAATTCAAAGATGTAATATTGTGCCTGGAGTGATAAATGGCTTTTGTTATTTGACAGCTCGGCAAGGACTGCACTGTACTAGTCCTATGCTTAAAGACTTTGCTGTTTAAATGGCGAAAGACTTTGTCATTTTCTATCTCGGCATGGATAGCACTGTCTAATCCTATGCTTAAAAACTTTGATAGAAAAACAGACATTTGAGCTGAGCAGATCTAGAGTGTCGCTGGTGTTGAGAGTGCTTTAACAGGAGCTGCTTTCCACCTAAACTGAGACCTACCCAGAGTTCTCTCCTTCTTTTTTGCATAATTTATGCGTCACTCTATGCCTGAAAGGGTTTTGTTTTGACTTAATACTGGGTGCTCCCTTGTGTCTGGACAAAGCTATACCTCTCTGAAGAGCTCTAATTAGAGCGAAACACTGTGTCAGGGGTAGCTTTTATTCATTTCAGGTAGGCTAGAGTTGGTATTTTACCAATTCAAAGATGTAATATTGTGCCTGGAGTGATAAATAGCTTTTGTTATTTGACAGCTCGGCAAGGACTGCACTGTACTAGTCCTATGCTTAAAGACTTTGCTGTTTAAATGGCGAAAGACTTTGTCATTTTCTATCTCGGCATGGATAGCACTGTCTAATCCTATGCTTAAAAACTTTGATACAAAAACAGACATTTGAGGTGAGCAGATCTAGAGTGTCGCTGGTGTTGAGAGTGCTCTAACAGGAGCTGCTTTCCACCTAAACTGAGACCTACCCAGAGTTCTCTCCTTCTTTTTTGCATAATTTATGCGTCACTCTATGCCTGAAAGGGTTTTGTTTTGACTTAATACTGGGTGCTCCCTTGTGTCTGGACAAAGCTATACCTCTCTGAAGAGCTCTAATTAGAGCGAAACACTGTGTCAGGGGTTGCTTTTATTCATTTCAGGTTGGCTTGAGTTGGTATTTTACCAATTCAAAGCTGTAATATTGTGCCTGGAGTGATAAATGGCTTTTGTTATTTGACAGCCCGGCAAGGACTGCACTGTACTAGTCCTATGCTTAAAGACTTTGCTGTTTAAATGGCGAAAGACTTTGTCATTTTCTATCTCGGCATGGATAGCACTGTCTAATCCTGTGGTAACTAAAAATATTACCCTGGCATAATTTCTAGGCATTAACAATTAGCATGTATCAAATGAGAGGCAGAGAGTCCGTGGTGTCCAAGTTAAAAGGGCTTTATTCCAATAACTCGAGTTAAGGGAGAATCTGTTCCATCACCACTGAGGTTCAGGAAGGGTCTTCTAACATTTAATAACAATGAACAACATATATACATTTTGTCTTGTACTTAAGGCGTAGGAAGGAACGCAGAGCAGAGAAAGAAACAGATAAGAGCATGTGGGCGTGCATGAGGGTGTACACTTGATGAGTCACAGGTGGGTGATAGGTGGGTGGCTACATAGAGGAGGAGTTACATGGCAGGCTGGAACTTTGCCCTACTTGTGCACGCAATTTGAGCATGACGTGCAATTGACGTGTAACTGGGAGGAGAGCTGACTTTCAGTCTAGTAGAGAGATCTTTAGTGTCAAGGCGACCAGCACATCTGGTACTAACTGATATCTTAAGTCAGGGGATGTATTATCTGAAGCAAAAGTTGCTCGTCACTAGAAATCAGAAAAAGCATATATTTCTTCGTTCATTGCGTGGGGCTGTGAGCAAGCACTGTGATTTACTTCAATGGAGACAGAGTGGCTAGGCCCTATCTTCCGCGGACGGGTTCTGTTTACTTTTTTCACCGGGCATGCAGATAACTGTTAAGCAAAATATACTGTCTTGGCAACCCTTGCTCAGCTGAGCTAGAAGTATGCGAGGTCAGAGATACGTAACTGCAGTTTTCAGTGTGTCAGGAGTCAGGAAAACCCTGATTCAGAAAGTGGTTCATTACGATATTTATTTAAAAGTGCACAATGCAAATACATGGGCTTTATGCTAACTTAACATTTCTTACATGGGAGACTTGATGACTGGCATCCTAATGCAGGACGTAAATGCAGAGGCCTTGTGATTCAGGCCACTGAGAGAAATATGCATGGGTGACATGCACACATATGTAACATAGGGTACACGCAGGGGGCATCTTGGTCAGGCAAAATTTCATTTTCCTCATTCCCTCCTTGTCCCCTACGTAACCCTTTAGGATACATCTATATTCATAAGACCGTATAGTTGATCATACAGCATCATTTGTTCGTCCTTAACCCTTTGTATACTTGGATGTGGAACACATGCAGTTGCACACAGGCCGCAAATGGCCGGGCCACACTGCAGACAGAGACAGCAACCAAATATCATAAGTAGGATCATTCCTAGGAAGGACAACACTTTCCATCCCCAAGCAGATATCACACCCCAGAGCCAACTGGACCAAGTCCATGTGCCTGGGTCTTGATGTATGCCATGAGCAATCTTGTGGAGCCTTGTTATCGCTGCATACACAGATGGCGCGTTATTTGGGATGAAAACGCAACAACTAGATCGGATCACGCTACAAGCTCCGCCCCTATCCACCAAGATGACGTCTAGAACGAGGCGATTTTGAAGAAAAACAAGTCTCATAGCAGACTGTTCCTGGGTCAAGTTCGCCAGGGCAGATGCAGTCACATTCACTACTGCTTCAAGAGTCCTTGTTAACTAGCGTATCAGTTTACTGTTTTGGACAGGACCTATGAAGAAATAGAATCCTTTGTTGAAATCTGTATATTGCTCCCAAGCTGTTTCAGTCTGATCAATCCCTGAGGCATCTGTCTCTCTCTTTCCTCTAACATGTTCTAGTCGTGAATCTCTATGATAATGGGATGGGGCCAAGAATACAGGTGGCAATAAGAATGCTATATAACAAGTCCCACCCCAGTCTAAGGGCAGATGTACATAGGCTGTCTGACCGCAAATGAAATAGGTATGGCGTGATGTTTTGAAAGAAGAAAGTCCTTCATCATTAAACTCTACTACAACTTTACACTCGCTGTGTCCCATATGTACTGAGCCTTTCTTATTAACACATAAATCACCTTTTGCTGGTAGAACTGAAATAAACGGTGGACCTGTATTTTGCTTGGGCTGAACATTTAACATTATAAAATTAACGGATGCATTTCCCTGCTCGTACTCTTCATTCTCTAGATCGGTTCCCTTCCTTTGAGGAAATCCGTCTTTGTCTGGAAAACATGCTTCATTCATTACTTTATTCAGGTTTCCATATATCCAGCCACCTGGATAAGCTATGTACTTTCTATCTATTGAGGTCATTAAGGCAAACCATGCTCCACATGAACCATTGTGTGAGAACGGTAGAGGATAGAAGGGCAGAACTCCCTTCGTCTTTTGATAAGGAGGCAGTTGGCCACATACCCAGCAATCAGTCGCATTGCTGGTCTGATGAGAATGGTGTAACATTCGAATAAAAGTATTGTTACGCAATGCAAGTCGATATGACAGTTCATGAGGTGGCAGTTCACTAAATGTATGCTCTACAGTGTTATTAAGGGAAGAGTGTATATGTGGGGAAATAGGAAAGAAAACATGTAGTAATAAACTGACACAGATTATAACAATGCACAGAATAAAAAGAATGATCAAAGTAACTATACATCTACTGCGTAATAGTTTGCAGTATTTTTCTCTCATTTTGCTCTTCTTACTATTCTCGTATGTGATCTTATACATGTCAGAAATCTAGTCTAACCGATTCACCACCGAGTGGACTTAGACAATTAAACTACGTCTGACTTACTAGATCTTAACTTAGATTTATACTCCTGCTGTGGAGTCTTTTCTAGTAAAGGCGGCGCAGGCGGCGCAAGCGGCGCAAAGTCTGTATTTTCCAAAGTTCCAGATTGTCCAAAGTGTTTTTTTACAGTGTTGAGCGTGAAGTTTCCCTTGCGTCCTTCGACTTTCAGCGCGGTCCTCGTGGTCAGTAGCACCAACTTCGGCGTCTTCCAACGTGGCTCAAGGGGGCTTGATCGATCAAAGTTCCGGACAAAAACGGAGTCCCCAGGGACTATGGCGTGTTCCTTGACCTGGGTGTTGTCAGGGAAGGCGGCAGCAACCTGTGAACGACAAGAGAGTAGTGCAGACATCAAGGAAGCCAGGTAATCTGTCAGCATGTTACTGTCAACATCAGTTATATTTTTTGGCATAGGCGTACCCCACATATTTGGTGGTCTACCGAAGACTACTACATACCGGGATAGGCCTGTTCTGGAATGAGCTACCATACGCATGTAAAAGAGGGCAACCGGTAAAGCTACCATCCAATCCACGCCTTTTTCTGCACATATCTTAGCAAGTTTTGTTTTGATTGTCTGATTATGTCTTTCTACAAGGCCTGCTGCTTCAGGGTGTCGTACACAATGGAACTTCCAATTATATCCTAACAGAAGAGACACTTGTTTCATTAATTCAGAGAAAAATGGCTGACCATTGTCTGAGTAGATGAAAGAATTCGCGCACCAATTGCCTGGCAGTTGTCACAGCAGTATAATCTGGAACTGGATATGCTTCTGTCCATCTAGATAGTGCACACACAACTACCAAGACATACTTGTAACCTCTAGATCTGTTCATTTGGATATAATCCATCTGGAGGACCTTAAAAGGGTGGTCAGGAGGATGAAATCCGCCTTGTTCCACCGGAATGCCTTTACCTGGATTGAACTGGCAGCAGATCATACATGTTCGTACTTTCTGTAAGCTGTCTATCATTGCCTTTTCTCCCAAGTGTGCTGGACTATGTGCTGTGTTTATGATTACTTGTACCATGGAATCTGGAAGAAACCATGTACCTTTTCCCTTAGTCATCCAACCTTGTTCAGTCTGGACCCCTCCTTGTTCAGTCTATTTCTTTATCTCATCTGCAGTGGCATGTGTCTGTATGTCGAGTACATCTTGAGTGGGATCCCTGACTGTCATACATGTTGTCAGTAATGGTACCTTTGTCCTTGTCGTGTCTGTTGATGTCTGGGCTGTCTGGGCTGTAAGTTTAGCTGTTCGGTCTGCCAGGTCATTACCCTGGGAAATGGTGTCTGTAACTTTGGTGTGAGCTTTGCACTTCAGGATAGAAATGGCTGTAGGTAAATGTATTGCTTCCAACAGGGCTTGAATGAGCTGGCCGTGCTGGATCTTGGTCCCATGGGAGGTCAAGAAACCTCTTTCCCTCCAAAGTACCCCGAAATCATGAACTACGCCAAAGGCATATTGTGAGTCGGTATAAATGTTTACTTTCAAGTGCTTAGCTCTTATGCAGGCTTGTGTCAGAGCGATGAGCTCTGCTGCTTGTGCTGATAGTGTGTCTATTTTCTGTGTCTCTATGACTTTAGTAGCAGTGGTCACGGCATATGCTGCTACTAACTCTCCTGCACTCGTTCTCATGCATGATCCATCTACATAGAGCGTTAAGTCTGGGTCTGGAAGTGCAATATCTGTCAGGTCTTGTCTTGGTTTTGTCACTATATTCATTACTTCCACACAGTCATGTGGTGGTGCATTTACTGTACTTGAGGGCAAAAGTGTTGCAGGGTTTAGAATATTACAACGTCTGATCTCTATGTGTGGTTGAAATAATGTCAGTTCATATCCTGTCAGTCTTGCTATAGTCAAATGTTGTGTCTGTGTCCTATTTAAGAGAACTTCCACTGCATGTGGTACACTAAAACATGTGGTCGCTAAAACTGGCGCTTGACATAATGCTCTTTTTAATTCCTCAAATGCCAAGGTATGTTCTTGTGTCCAAGGGAGGACAGTCGAAGTGGCTGCCTCCTGTGTTGTCAATTGTATGAGTGGTTTGGCTAGATAGGCATACTGGGGAATCCATTGCCTACAGTATGAAGTGAGGCCAATGAATGCACGTACTTCTTTCTGTGTCTTGGGCTGTGAAAGGCTAGAAATTAACTGAATGAAAGGCTTGTGTTAGCTGTCTACCCTCCTTGGAAAGTAAGTGTCCAAGGTACACCACTTGCTTTTCACAGAATTGCAACTTTGAAGGGGAAATGTAAAACTGTCAGTGATGCATTTGTGCATTCTGGTTCTGAACGTGCTGTAATTAGGATGTCATCTACGTACTGTAGTAGGGCAGTGTTGGGAGGCATATAAATACTGTCTACGTAATGAGACTGAGCGTGTGTGAGACCGCACTACAGGACGCACGGCTCTAACTGAGTGAGCTGCAAAGCGGGGGGGAGAGGCTGATGCACCTCACACAGGGCTCTAACTGAGACTGAGCTCCAGGGCTGAAGGGTGTGTGAGACTGGGCTGCAGGGCCCTGGCTGTGCATCCAAGGGGCAGGTCCCAGCTGTCTTTTTAATGCCTGACTGTAAATACTAGGGCTCATTGCAAGAGCGAAACTCCTGCCAATTATTCTGTTTACACTACGAGGGAAAAACTATTCATTGCAAGCATGCCTTATCTGCATGCGAAGGAAGCCTGAGTCAGTTGGAGGACTGCCAATAACTGTCCGCGGAAGAGAATTGGGGAATGGCCAATAATAACAAGACAGGCACTGCTCGGTGCTCCAAGAGGGAAAAGCCCTCCCTTCACAAAATAACTTTCCCTGCGAGTCAGACCACTTCAAGGCCGAAAAACACATTCTCTGTAATTCAAAACATATTTGTACCCAGGCTAGGGAGCTAATCAACATTCTCTAACTTAACTGAAGCAATTTTTAAAACGTGATAAAAAGCATCCTAAAATCAGTAATTAATAAGGACATATTTTATTTAGTAACCTAGACACATGCTAGCATTTTAAAATAATTATATCATAAAATATTGTTACTAGCTGCAAAGGAAAAAAAAGGAAACAGAACAACATGGCATGGGAACACATCGCATTTTACTTTTTGAAAATAACATGTGAAAACTCCATAATTTTGCATTGCAGAACCAAGATTTTCATAATTAAGTGTGCAAGCTCTTCTATTCTACCTATTAAAAGTGCCAGATTCATCATTTTTCAAAGAACCATGTTTTCTAATTGAGGTTAAAAAAAAAACCATGTTGTCTAATTGAGTGGATTAACTGTCACACGCTATTCTAAAGGGCAGCTTGCATTGGGAAAAAATAATAATGTATATTTTGTAGAACAAATTTTAATTTAAAAAAAACAACGGTTGCATTACACTAATTAAAAGAACATTCTATGATGGGTCTGTTTTATATTTCCTTCTCAACCGTGAAAACATTAAAGCACCCTCCGTGCAAACCCTTATCTCAATCCGACTGGTTTATTTACAGCTTACCGACCTCTGAGTCAAAACACATTAAATCAAGTGTTCCAAGGCAAACCTACACACATACACGGACGCATTTGAAATAGAATGTTAAATGAACACTTCTTTACTCTCCATGCAAGACGTTACCATTCAGTCAGCAAAACTGACAAAACTGACAAAGCACATAGGCAGACCCAGCAACCAATGAAAAAATTAAATCAAACCCTTATTCATCTAAAACACTCACTGACATTTAGTGTCAGCTCACATAACCATGCATGTGAGCTACACAGCCATGAAATCGTGCCAAAACGCACTTCCAAACTACGCCAAAAATCCCCAAAATTCAGCACATCTGGCCATCCACGTCCTCTACCGCTGATCCAACCCCCGGGCCCCTAGCGCACCTGGAACACCCCCAAAATAATTTCTCAATTTTCAGAAAAACGCTCATTGGATAACATGGCAAATCGCACCTCCGCACAAAACATGCTTTTTCCACCCCTTCCTTTTCAAATTTGGCATCACAGTAGTCCAAGCGATTCCCTAAATCCTCACCAAAAAGCAACCAAATCCATCCACTGGAACGGGTACGAATTTCCGCTCAAAAACACGCCCCCCCGCAAACACCAAAAACGGCCATAAATCGGCCAAATCTCGACCAAAAAACGCTAAAATCCCTCAACACCTTGTTAAACAGCATGTTAAAACAAATACTGCCTTCTCAATACAAGATATTAACTCTTTGGCAGCTGAAGCACAATCTTTCCCCAATGACTGCAGTACATGGGAAAGTCATGAACTCATCTCTCCACGTTATCACATAACACGTACGCACATCTTTAAAACGTTTTCTCCAAGCACTTGAAAGAGATCCAGCTCTCTCCTGCCTAACGTAATGATAACATGCTCTGCACAAACCATAACCACATGGCGCTATTCACAAGCCATATTCACAAGAAACTCAACAAGTTATAATAATGACATGCTCTTCATAAACTATATTTACAAGGAGCTATTTACAAGGAACTCTGATGCTGTCAGCTTCTTTCTACATACTCTAAAGGGTACAGGTGGTGGCGTTCGCGACCTACGGGGTGTTTCTGAGGAGGTCACTCTAGCTAGTTCTTTTTCTTTCGCTTTTTCCGCTGCTTGTTTAGTTCTCTCTACTTTATTAAATTCTTTCTCTATTCTCATAATGCATTCAGAATCCTATGTTCCTGAGATAGGCCATCTATACTTTTCCTCCAGGTCCTTTGTATAGTCTACCCATAAATCTAAAAACAAGATGGCGTCTAATCCATGCTTATTATACATATAATGACCAGGTGTGTCTCTAGGCGGGATGTTAACTGACTCTTCTAGTATACCTTTCCTGGTCCCTATCTGACGTAATTTCGAAAACAGTGGCATGTTGAAACCAACAAAATGGAAATACAATACACAAAAATAGACTGAAACAATCAACAATCATTCACACTAAAACATCATAACATTAAAACAAACGTGATCTAAACCAATACAGAGAACTAAACATGTACTTGAAAAACTATATGCACTGGAATACAGTACAACCATACCGGTCTCAAAAATGAGACACGTCTTGACCGTGCTCGTGTGAACGAACCCGTCTTTACCGTGAACATGTGAATGGACACGTCTTTACCGTGCTCATAGAAATGAGACACGTCTTTACCATGCCCGTGTGAACGGACACGTCTTTACCGTGATCACGTATAACGTGAACCCGTCTTGAACTTTATGCATTCCCCATAGTGGTACTCACCGGGAAGCAGGACTTGAAGGCCTCGGAAACTTGATACTATGCTTCTACTTCTACGCATGCGCCTTGGAACAGGTGGACCTCTGGAAACCTCGGACCTTGCTCTCTCACGGGTTGGGCTCTGGTTGGGATGATCCGCGATCCTCACCGCCTCGTGTGGACGCCTGGTCGCAGTCCGTCTCCTCCGTGGGCCTGAGGGAGTAAGCAGGAAATCCCGCTGCGTGCACTTCGGAGTCCGTCACGGCTGTAGAAGGGGGCAAAAGCTGGACCTACGTCGCCGGCGTGTGGGGAAAGGGATAGTCCTAGTCGGGCGCCAAATTAATGTGGTAAATAAAAATATTACCCTGGCATAATTTCTAGGCATTAACAATTAGCATGTATCAAATGAGAGGCAGAGAGTCTGTGGTGTCCAAGTTAAAAGGGCTTTATTCCAATAACTCGAGTTAAGGGAGAATCTGTTCCATCACCACTGAGGTTCAGGAAGGGTCTTCTAACATTTAATAACAATGAACAACATATATACATTTTGTCTTGTACATAGGGCGTAGGAAGGAACGCAGAGCAGAGAAAGAAACAGATAAGAGCATGTGGGCGTGCATGAGGGTGTACACTTGATGAGTCACAGGTGGGTGATAGGTGGGTGGCTACATAGAGGAGGAGTTACATGGCAGGCTGGAACTTTGCCCTACTTGTGCACGCAATTTGAGCATGACGTGCAATTGATGTGTAACTGGGAGGAGAGCTGACTTTCAGTCTAGTAGAGAGATCTTTAGTGTCAAGGCGACCAGCACATCTGGTACTAACTGATATCTTAAGTCAGGGGATGTATTATCTGAAGCAAAAGTTGCTCGTCACTAGGAATCAGAAAAAGCATATATTTCTTCGTTCATTGCGTGGGGCTGTGAGCAAGCACTGTGATTTACTTCAATGGAGACAGAGTGGCTAGGCCCTATCTTCCGCGGACGGGTTCTGTTTACTTTTTTCACCGGGCATGCAGATAACTGTTAAGCAAAATATACTGTCTTGGCAACCCTTGCTCAGCTGAGCTAGAAGTATGCGAGGTCAGAGATACGTAACTGCAGTTTTCAGTGTGTCAGGAGTCAGGAAAACCCTGATTCAGAAAGTGGTTCATTACGATATTTATTTAAAAGTGCACAATGCAAATACATGGGCTTTATGCTAACTTAACATTTCTTACATGGGAGACTTGATGACTGGCATCCTAATGCAGGACGTAAATGCAGAGGCCTTGTGATTCAGGCCACTGAGAGAAATATGCATGGGTGACATGCACACATATGTAACATAGGGTACACGCAGGGGGCATCTTGGTCAGGCAAAATTTCATTTTCCTCAATCCTATGCTTAAAAACTTTGATAGAAAAACAGACATTTGAGGTGAGCAGATCTAGAGTGTCGCTGGTGTTGAGAGTGCTCTAACAGGAGCTGCTTTCCACCTAAACTGAGACCTACCCAGAGTTCTCTCCTTCTTTTTTGCATATATATATGCAGTCTGTGACTTCACAGATGGAATTGGTGAACTTTTGCCGATCCACGACCTGGCGGACTTGTTCTCAGTGGGTTTAAAACGGTATTGCGGGGACTTGAGGGGTTCCTCGGTTTTAATAGACTGTTGTAAGTTCGCCCAGCATGACACACGCCAGAAAACACAAAAATGTCGTTTGGTTTTCCCCACGTATTATCACCGGACTGATGTATGCTGGGAGTTGCAGTGCCAGCAGACCGACACTGCAGCTAACGACCACATGGTTGGGGTAGGCGTGCACCGATCAACTAAGGAGTGCTGCAGAGATAATTACACAGCTGGTCGCACGTTCCAACAGTCGGGCAGTGGCGTCTGAGGAAGGCTAAGCGCCGAAATGCATCACGCCTTATCTGCTCATACCAATAAAGAACTTCTTCTCATAATCCCCGCGTGTGGCTCCTTCCTTCGGTTTCCCTGGAGGTGGAGTGTATATTTCCGTGTCATCCAGAGGCGCATCAAGGAGCTCCCGCTTTCTTCAAGTTGGCTGCCCTTTTTCTGGAATCTGCGTATCTGCCAAGGTATTGGCCCGAGACAGCCCACCTACAGCCGAACAGGGAAGCACGGGACGCTGCATCAAACAGCAGTCTGTGACTTCACAGATTGAAATGGTGAACTTTTGCCGATCCACGACCTGGCGGACTTGTTCTCAGTGGGTTTAAAACGGTATTGCTGGGACTTGAGGGGTTCCTCGGTTTTAATAGACTGTTGTAAGTTCGCCCAGCATGACACACGTCAGAAAACACAAAAATGTCGTTTGGTTTTCCCCACGTATTATCACCGGACTGATGTATGCTGGGAGTTGCAGTGCCAGCAGACCGACACTGCAGCTAACGACCACATGGTTGGGGTAGGCGTGCACCGATCAACTAAGGAGTGCTGCAGAGATAATTACACAGCTGGGCGCACGTTCTAACAGTGGGGCAGTGGCGTCTGAGGAAGGCTAAGCGCCGAAATGCATCACGCCTTATCTGCTCATACCAATAAAGAACCTCTTCTCATAATCCCCGCGTGTGGCTCCTTCCTTCGGTTTCCCTGGAGGTGGAGTGTATATATATATATATATATATATATATATATATATATATATATATATATATATATATATATATATATATGTATATATATATATATATATATATATATATATATATATATCAGCTCCAACTCGCGAAAAACACCGCCTGAACCCGGAATCACTGGCGCAGACCAACTTTGATTTCCAGCATTATTTTATTTCTTCTCACACTTTGCCAAGACGTGTTTCGGCCGTCCAAGCGGCCTTGATCACCTGATCATGCGCAGTGACTCCCCCATGTAAAGTGCAAGTGCATCTCATTTTTTCCATAAACATAGACAAGTTACTTTCAGGTTTCAATATCTTTACATTATCTTGTTATACTTCTAGCCACAGGATGTTTTTCAGATATTTTGTACATAACTGCTTAAAAGCATAAATAATAATTACAATATCCAATAAAAAAAACTATTTTCCTTAAATTTTGGGCTACACAAGACAAAAACTTTTTGCATAAATGCCTTTAAATATTGTCTCTTTAGTGTCCATCTCCTACGATGCACATGAAAATTCTGATATAATAAGTGCTCACCTCTATGTGTAATAAACTATTACATGTGTATAAATAAATAAACAAAAACATGACTTGAAACATTTAGCGTCACTAAACTGGATTTTCCCCAGCGGTAGCCATATCATAGTTTTAAATATATTGCACCAATAAACCATAGTATATTTCTTGTAGCTTTCCATTCAATTAAAAAAATTAATTGAACGATAAAGTGTTATAGTGCTACAGTACTATATTCCTGGAGGGATTCAATTAAAAATTCATTAAAAAAATAAAGTGCCATGCTGCAAAGAGTACTATGAATGAAAGTGGCCTAAATACTTAATGGTAAAGTGACTAAGTACATTCAGAGTGCAAATAACAGATTAATTAAGATTCATTTCTTGTAGTGGACAGTATCTACGTACCAATTGATTGTGCAAATACGCAACTTGTAGTTGGTAGCACGGTGTGCAAGGTCATTAAGCAAATATAAAAACCCTTGTATATAAATAAGCTGCACCCCGTGGCACTTTTAAAAACAATCAGTAAAAAGACACCTAAATAAAAACTACCCAAATGTCTTAAAACCACTCATTAAAAACAATGTTCTAAAGGTGTATTTGCTAAAAGGGTTGTCAATATACTCATTACCCTTTTCACCAATAGCAGGTTAACATTTTCTGTTTTTCAAGGGTTCAGTAGATCAAAAACATAACAATCAGTTTACTTTTAGCATACAGATATAGGCATAGCACAAACGGGCACAGAGGGACATTTCTCGAATATAGTATGTATCAAAACTTGTCATCACAGAAATGTATGGAGGTCCTCTGTCGCATTCAACCCCCCAGGGTACTTTGAGTGGAACTCTAATATATAACTCGTTTCTGTTCGTCTAAGCCTTGCTTCTCTATCCCCTCCTCTCTTGGTCGTTGGTATTGACTCTATTGCATAATATCTTAGGTGTTTGGGGTTCAAGTCATTAATAAAGTTTATTTAGACCATCTGGTCTTTAAACCACAGCACACACATTATCATTTAAAAAAAAAAAGAGAAAGGAAAAGTCTACATATTATAAAGTCATTTCTTTAAGCAGTACAAGTATCAATAACCTTAAAACATCATTCCTACCAAAATAAAACCACAGATTTCTTTTTAAAATTGCAAGGCGCCTTGCTTCTCTTAGGCCTCTATTGGACCAGGGAACCTATGGACGCCCTGCATGAATTTCCGAATGGCTATCGTGATATCTAAATGTTCCATATCAGCCAGAAGCTCACATGCTTGTGAACGCGCCCTCACATCATACTTTTAAAAAATTGGACGGAGTATTAATTTACGTAAGTATAAAAATTTCCGACAGTCCAATAAAATATGTAAAATACTTCATTTCGTCCCTAGATTACACATGCATTTGCCATCTTCTTGAATTAGGCCAGATTTTATTGCACAATTTACTACGGCCGGGTTGATACCGATTCTAATCCTTAGTACCTCCATTCTTAACCAACGATTCGGTAATGTAGCAGAGTAGGGGTAGCTTAGATCTTTTTCCAGCTGTTACTCATAAATTTTACAGAGTCTTTCATACTCAAATACTTTCTGTCGACTTCTCGTGGCAATTCTTTACCCTGCGTTCTAAGTGCACTCTTTGTTACATTAATTTGCAATGTCTTCGGATCTATTTCCACATTCAGGTGATCACAGATGGTCTTAAGTTTGCATCTTGTGGCTTTAGCCCACTTTCGCTCACTTGATTGAATCTCTTTCATGCACCACTGAGACACCTTTGTGACCTGCCCGCGATCCAACGGTTCCAAAACCTCAGTAAATTTAGTTGCACCTGAATGTTCCATGCAGTCAGGTCGAGTTCCAGTCTAATTGCCTGGATCATTGCTGAACTAGGGAGAGAGAGTAAAGATTTTAAGCATTTCCCTTCATCTCTATCCCAGGAACTTTTACCATCAATACATATAATTTCTGAAGCATATTGGAGTTGCGGAGGGACCATTGCTTTATAGGCCGTCAATAGAGGTTTGTGGGACATATCACCATAGCTATGGTTAAATCTTTTCAGCCCACATATCGCCACGTGAGCTTTTACTTTCTGCACCTCTAGGTGCATACCCCACTTCAAGGAAGTCGTAAACCATATCCCGAGGTATTTATATTCATTTACATAGTCTGGTTTTGTTTGACCCAGGTACAAATTAAACTGCTGATTTCTCTTACCAAAACACAGTATATTTGTTTTGTCCATGTTTACTGTAAGGCGTTTTGGTGTACAATATTCACTGACTTTGTTCAGCTTCCTTTGTAAACCCACCTCGGTTTGGTCCAGTATGACTAAATCGTCGGCATATAGCAAACAGGACAAATGCCTTCCATTTACCTTCGGGCTTTTGCCTCTGGCGGACCCTAAAAACAGGGGCAAATCTGCTAGGAATATTGCAAACCGGAGCAGAGCCAGGACACAGCCTTGCCTCAATCCGTTATTTATCGCTTTTGCAGGTGTTAGGCCACCAGTAGTGTCTTTAATCACCTGCGCCCAATTTTGGCTATGCAATTCCTGAATTACCAGCAAAAGATCTGCAGGGACATCATAATTTCTCAAGGCCTCCCACAAACACTCTCTATTCACCAGATCAAAGGCTGAGTTAAAGTCCACAAAGCAGCAGTATAACTTACCCTGCTGCTCCATGGACTTCAGCGCAACAGCCCACAGAGCAAAGCAGTGATCGACGGTGGAATGTCCTTCCTTAAAACCTCCCTATTCAGTTGGGACTATCGACTTCTGCTCTACCCACTCTTTTAGTCTACCAAGGATTATTTTTGAGAATACCTTTCCTCCGATGTCTAATAAATTAATTAGTCTATAATTCCTTGGATCTTTCCTTTCACCCTTTTTATGTAGGGGTCTGATTATGGTCCCTCTCCAAGACTTAGGGATACAACCTGAATCTAAGATGGCACCATACATATGAGATAAGAAACCAGCCCACCAATCTTTTTGAGTTTTAATTAGAATGGCGGGAAGATTGTCGGGGTCTGCTGCGCACGATAAACTCCGCTTCTTAATTGTTTCTTTAACTTTCTCTACCTTAAAAGCAGGATTTAGGGCTTCCACGCATGTGGGGCAACTTATTTTTTCCTTAATTATTACCGGGATCCTACTGGCTTTAAATAAGTCACCTAAGTAATTTACCCATGACGCTTCTTCTACCACACAACTCATATTTTCCGAGGACCTCCCTGCGGCAGCCTTTATCTACCTCCAGAACCCTTTTATATTTTTGTTCTCTATTGTCTCAAGTAGGTTTGCCCAACATTTTTCTTTAAAAATCCCTTTTTGCTTCCTTACTAATGATTTATATTCTTTCTTCAGTTTAAGCAGGGTCTCTAGATTCCCATAATCATAACTCATCCTCTTTTGTCGCTCTAATATCCGAATGGCCCTTTTTTTATTCTGACATGCTAGATTAAACCACCTCGGCCTTTCAATATTAAGCTGAGGCTTTACCTTGACATGTTTCTTCTCTTTTAGGTGCACTCTAAGACATTGCACTGCCTGGGCTATTTTGTCCACGTACCAAGTTACCTGGTGACCTTCTTCGCTATCCATCTTTAGATTTTGTTGGAAGCTTACCAGTTTCTCAAGATATTCTTCCGTCAATTTTGTGGTCAGACACTTTGGGTATTCCATATCTTGGTCAATCACTCTTTCACAAGGACTTATTGGCCCGCTTAGATACTCACAATACAGGGCGTTATGATCACTGTCCCTGCGTTTAATTACCCTGAACTTCTTTACCATACCATAGTTTCAGGCCTGAATAAAAATATAATCTATTGGGCACAGTTGATTGCCTACTCTAAAAGTCTGTTTGGCTGGCCGATCTGGGTCCATCCTACCATTGAGGCATATTAATCCCATAGAACCCAGAAACTTCCCTAGAGCTTCATCCTACTTAGAGGATGAACACGTGGGAAATTCTGCTGGCCCTTGTTAAAAGAGCTCAGGATGTCCTCAAACCAGTGATCTAATTTTCCATAGTTTAATTTATGATTTAAAGTCACCCATTATCACAATTGTGTCTTTCCCATACATTTCATTTACTTTACTTATAGCCTTTTTGAAGAGCCCCATCTCTGTATGATATTCGTTTTGGGAACCCCATTGTATATATATATTAATAAGAATCAGATGAACATCATTTCCTTCCATACCTAGATAAGATACCTTACAAACCAACAACCATTTACACAGTGTGCTGATTAACTTAACCTCTTTCACTAGCCTGGTTGAGGTAAGAGTCATAATCCCACCCGAAGGACGTCCCCATTTTTTCTCCTTCCTTGCTGGTTTGTGAAATTGAACAAACCCTTCGACTACTGGGGTGTTACCGCATAGCCATGTCTTCTGCAAGCAGATGATATCAGCATACTTTGCTACGTGGGTTAAACTATTCACCTTCGTTTGACCTCCCAACCCGTTAATATTCCATGAAATTAATCTCAGGCTATGCGGCAACTCTGTGTCCTAAACGATTTCACTGAGGCACCCTGACTCATTCAGTCCCCAAGAGCTTAAGCTTAGGGTGCTTTTATCCGGACCCCAACTCCCACACTTTTTGTAGGCCTCCAGATTCTCTACTGCTATGGTTATGTTTGCCTTCTCCCCACGCCCCCCTGTTACCAACTTCACCTGTTGTTTACCCAAACCTGCATAGAATCTCATGAACCCTCCTTCTCGCTGTTTCCCTTCCTCAATTTCTACTTCAGAAACTGTCCTTGTATCCTCTTTTAGTATCTCCTTCTCTGCTTTCAGGATAGCAGCTTTAACAAGACCTGAGTAAACCTGGACCTTTGTGTATTCTGCACCTTGGTAGTTATTACTAAACCCTACCTGTCTCAGATCCTTTGTACCAATTTCTTTTAAGCTTGGGCATTTAGCAAAGGAAAATAAGAGTTGGGAACGATTTAGAGGTACTATCTTTCTTTGTTTTTACCTCCCCGAATCTTGGACAATAGGCGCAAAGTATATCCACAATTTGTTCTTATTACTCTTAGCTGGGTTTTTTTGTTTCCCACTCCCCTCTTGCCTCCCATTCATTTTTTCCTGGTAGTAAGCTCCCTCTGCTTGCTCCAACTGCTAAACTTCTAGATGGTTCTTTCTCTCTTGACTCGTTTCTATTGTTTTTTAAACCCTTCACCTCCCTGCAAGATTTACGGGTGTGGTTTACTGATGTGATTGTCCCTTCTACAACGGCTTCCCCTCCTCCAGAGATGGGTTGCCTCTCCATATGCCTTCTTCCCCTTTTAATGTTTTGCGGTATTCCATCAACTTGGGTTTGTACTCTAATCTTCAATTTCTTACCCTTCTCTTTTATAGCGGCCTTCTTTCTTCCATCTACACAAGAGGGCCTTTTGTGATTATGCCTAGGATGTTGTTTTTTTGGCCAGGAGAACTCTCCCCGCCTCCTTACCAGCATCGGCAATTTGGAAATATATACCTCATGCTGGGAGCCACCCTCCACTGTGGTTCCTGTATTCCCTTCACCGGGGCCTTCTGTTGTAGTTTCTTTTACCGGGCTAACCATTGTTGGCATCTGCCCCCTTATCCCCTGTAATTCTTCAATTATTCTTTTAAATTGTATCTCATGGTTTTTTAACAGGGTATTATTTATGACTGAGACTTCTAACAGCCCTTGCAACATTTTCTGTAGCATCAGCATGATGTCCAACATAGAGGCAGAAGATAATGTTGTAATGTCCAAGCCCAACGTACCATTCAGTAGTATTTCATTTAATGAGTCAATAGGCTTGGGGCTTTGGTTCCCTGCATGCTCCATACTAATGTCAAACGAAGTTCTCAAAACAGAGTCTAACAGATTGGAGCAGGCCCCCACATCATTGGACCCATTCTCTAATGATACCTCGTCCTCCCCCCTGCTGAGGAAAAGATCTGAGGGGAAGATGATAGTCTTGGTTCCATAGGAGGGTCGCTAAGGCTTAAGTTACTCTGAGTAAGACAGGAATCCGCAATCTCCACGACCTCCTCTGTTCTTTGTGGCTCCTTATTACTTTCTTGGGTTTGGCCTTTTCCCGTTGTAAGTGCCCTCTTAACGTGCTTCCCCACAGAGTCCTTTATTGAGTTAGACACTAATCCACCTTCTTTCCCACAACCTTGCGCTTTACTCCCTATGGTGGGTTTCTTAGTGATTTTCTTTGCCTCCCTTTTGTCGTTTTTCATGGGAGTTGTGGCTTGCACACCTTTGGGGACCCCTTCCGGACCCCCTTCCGGCTCTTCTTCAACTGGCACCACCTCGGGCTCAGCGATTTGATTTGACGAGTCTGTGCATATTTTTCTTGGCTTTGCCTCTCTTGGCGCCATTCCAAACTTCTCCTTATATGCACTGAGTTACTGTGTAATACCTTTATTCAGTTGGTTTCCCAAATTGAAGCAATGCGCTCTCGGGCCCCTGGTGTTCCCTCCTTAACCCCTTCAGATCAGTGTTCACAGACACTGCCTGGGCTTTTTATGCTTTAAGCCCCGGTCTGTAACGGACTTAAAAAACATGTATCTTTAAAAGTTTTAAAAAACACTTACCTCCCCTGTATGCTGTCTGGCTGACTGACTGACTGTGGTTTCTTCTCCGCGTGCTAGTTAATTCGGTATACAAAGCAAGTCATGGCATGTCTTAGCTAGACCTGACCAGACCTCGCTATGCCCCCTGGGCCTGGCGTCTACCCAGGCGTTAGTGCTTCCTTAGAGCTTCCTCAGCTGGTATCCCTTAGCTTCACCAGCCGCTGTTGCTTTCCAGGCTCCCCTCCTGACCTGACCCAAAAACCGGGTCCACCAGCGAGGGACGGTCCGAGGGCTCTCAGTTGATTGTAGAGCTCCCTTCTCAGTTTTCGGTGCCGGCGGAGCTCGCCCGGCACCGACGTCAGTTCCTGCCCCTTTCCGCACTTCCCTCTCTTCACGCGCTTTGATTTCAGCGCTTCACCTGGTATTGTATTGCGGGTTTAAAATCCTTCGTTGAGCGAGAGCAAAAGCATACGTGGGACGTCCATCCTCAGCGCTTCCCCTCAACCGCTCTCTCGCTCTGCGTTGTACGTGCGTCGTCACGTTTGCCACGTCAGTCACTCGTCATCAGTCGCAGCTTGAATGTAGAACCAGCCTCACTTGGTCCCAAGCACCCGACTCAACAGACCGAAGGTGTTTGGGGTTGCTATCATGTACCGCCTGGAAGTGTCTTGCAACAGGATAGTTTTGATCTTTGTTAGATTCACCCTCACATGCTGTAAAATTCTTTTAGAAATACCAAAGAGAGGGTCTGGCTATTCTGCAGCAAGGCCAAGCCTTATTCAAAATTAACAACAACAAGATGCCAGTACTGCTACTTATTTTGAAACTTGAACAACCAGAGACAGAATGAAACTGTGCCTAGTGAACCATTATGGTTTGAGCAAAACAATTTTATTTTTTCTTGTTTCTTTATCAAAAATTCATAGGAGAATACAATTAGTAAACCGGGATCCCCACCCTAGACAGATGCTCATAGAGCAGAGAGTAAATCCAAAAAACAACCTTTCATACAAGTGTGTCATTCTATCTGTATATATAACTAGCAGCCCGTTCCGACATTGTCCAGGTATGAATTGCTGCCGGCCAGTAGTATATTGTTTTGTAGGATTTCGTTTTAATAGCATTTCTTATCCGTGACAGGCCTGTGAAACGCTCCGATTCACAGTGCACTGCTGATGCACTTAAGAGTGCGTGTTCAGTAGTGTGTGAACTCGAGTTTCCCTACTTTATTTTTTCTTGCAATATTATATAGCGCAAACTCGACAACATGGCATGAGCACAATTTACATTACCGAAGAACACATTTATTTGTGGTAGGCACGGGGAGACAAAGCGATTTGCCTGGAATAACAGGATGTTGAGCTAATGCCGAGATTCGAACGTAGCTCCCCAGCTCTAAAGTTCGCAATTCTAGAACTTGTGGCGGGAGGTGTGTCTAAAAGTGTATGTCGGTGCTGGCCATCAATGAGAGGAGAGAGACCTGTGCATTTTTCAAATGGGTGGTGAAAAAATATGAGTATGTTGCTGGAGATGTGGGCCGCCGTGCCACCAATGTACTTTCCCAGGAGGGTAAACACCCATTATTCCGCAACTTTCTTTCCACATACCATCACTCCGCATACTTTCATTACGAAAGTACCATGACTCCGCAATGCCATTATAACGCATGGCATTACATTTTATATGCTTTTACCACGCATACATTTACAACGAAATTCGTTGTAAATGCATGAATGGTAAAAGCATGTTTTTTTTAATGTTTGGATAAGGTAAGTATGGGTATAGGGGTATATGTTTTGGGGTACTGAGGTATATGTTTTGGGGTTTTTGGGTATTTTAAGGGTTCAGATATGGTTTTGGGTTATGGGGTACAGGGGTAGTTTTAGGGTTTAGGAATAGGCATGGGTTTTGGGGTACAGGGGTATTTTTAGGGTTCAGGGCTAGGTTTGGGTTTTGGGGTATAGGGGTATTTTTAGGGTTCAGGGGAAGGTTTGGGTTTTGGGGTACGGGGGTATTTTAAGGGTTCAGGGCTAGGTTTGGGTTTTGGGGTACAGGGGTATTTTTAGAGTTCAGGGCTAGGTTTGGGTTTTGGGGTACATGGTTATTTTTAGGGTTCAGGGCTAGGTTTCGGTTTTGGGGTACAGGGTTATTTTTAGGGTTCAGGGGTAGGTTTGGGTTTTGGGGTACAAGGGTATTTTAAGGGTTCAGGGCTAGGTTTGGGGGTACAGGGATATTTTAGGGTTCAGGGGTGGCTTTGGGGTACAGTGGTATTTTTAGGGTTCAGGGCTAGGTTTGGGTTTTGGGGTACAGGGGTATTTTTAGGGTTCAGGGGTAGATTTGGGTTTTGAGGTACAGGGGTATTTATAGGGTTGAGGGCTAGGGTTGGGTTTGGGGGTACAGGGGTATTTTTAGGGTTTAGGGATAGGTTTGGATTTTGGGGTACAGGGTATATTTATAGGGTTAAGATGGGTTAGTGTTTAAGGGTGTTGGGGTATTTTAAGGAGTAAGGGTGGGTTATGATTATGGGGTGCAGGGGTATTTAAAGGGAGCAGGGTGGGATTAGCACACAATATGAGACATGGCATGAAGGGCAGAACGTACCACACGCCCCCAGTGTTTGTCACGCCCCCAGCACACTTCCACAGCACAACGGAGACACGCCCACAAGGGACTACTTTGCTGGCACGGTTCTTTTACCTTTTAAATGTATATGGTGGGCGTCTGCATAGCCTATGTCCTTCTGCTGCAACTGCCCTTTCCAACGCTGTATTGGGTGTTGTGATTGGTGCTGTGGTTCCTGAGATTACCCGCCTCAAATGTTTGAGCTCTCTCTTTATTATATTAGTATAGATCAGTAAAAACATCTCATACAAACCAATCATACCCATTCAACATTACATCCATCTTCTCACTGACTCTTCAAACATGCCAAGACAAAAGGAAAAGAAAAAAGAGAGAAACCCACCCTTGGGGAATAATATGTACAACAATTCTCTATTTATATTCTGAAAGACATGGAGTTGGAACAATCTTTAAACAATAAGGGCCATCTTTTTAATTAAATCATACAATGACAACTTTGGCTGCACTTTTATGTATAGATTGGCCTTAATAGAAAACTGTGGTCGACGCGTTTCGAGTTCCTAATTTGTGGAACTCTCCTCAGGACCGGGATGGCTCTAGTACCACACTTGACTGTGAACTCGACAATTCTTCTCATTGGATGCTTCTCAATACACTTGAGCCTCCAAGGCACGAGGTGCTGTAGGGAGTAAGTGATCATAGAAACTGGCATCTGTCTGTTCAATCTGTTAATGTATCTGAATTTTCATTATTAGACAGAAACTGTGTGGCTCTTTGATTAATTTGTCTGATCTGCAGTTTCTTTTAAATCAAGGGATCCGGTTTGGGCTGTGGATGCTCCCCGTACGGTGCTATTTCCGCAAATTCTTTTATGCACAGCCAGTTTGGTGCTACCTATATACTTTAACTGGCAATCGCATTCCAGGACATACACGCAATACTCTGTTTTGCAAATAAAATGTTGTTTTATTTCTCTGGTTGTCCCGGAGAATGCAGTTCTATAGGTTTTGGTATTAGTGCCAAACTGGCAAGGTCTGCATGTCAGACATTTATATAAGCCTTTTCTAGATGATAGCCAGGTATCTCTCTTAAAGCTTTCTTGACTGTTTCTTGACAACATATTACCCATGCTCATGGATCTACGAAAAGCTATCGCTGGGTTTGAGGGCATCAGGTCACCAATCACAGGGTCATCCTGGATAAAGTGCCAATTCCGTCTTATTATGCTCCTCAATTCTTTCTCTTGTTTAGAATATGTCAGGATCAGTCGGACCGGCTCAACCTTCTTTTCTGCCGCCTGTGTTTGCTTAGCCTTATACATAAGCAGTTCCTCTCTTGATTTTAATTGAGATTTTTTCCTCGCGGCTTCCACTACCCTCTTGCTATACCCTCTATCCAAAAACCTTGCACAGCTCTCCAACTGCTTCTCCTTCGCATCCAATGGGTCGCTACATATACGTCGGATGCGAAGCATCTCCCCATAGGGTATACTTCTTATTAAATGGGGAGGGTGCGCACTAGTTGCGTGAAGCAATGTGTTACCTGCTGTAGGTTTTCTAAAAAGGGTAGTTGTTAAGACATTATTGTGGATTAAAACCTGTACATCTAAAAATGTCACGGAGTGCTTGCTGATGTTAAAAGTAAAATTTAGATTTAAGATCATTCTGATTAATTTCCTCAATAAACGTTAACACACTCTCCTCTGTCCCACGCCATACAATAAAAAGGTCATCAATGAAACGCAGCCAGGATACTATGTGTTTTGTGCAAATTTCATCATACTTTCGCCTGAGGACCAGTTCCTCCCACCAGCCCAAAAACAGGCAGGCATAGCTGGGGGAGAAAATGGCCCCCATAGCTACTCCCTGCACCTGCTGATAAAATTGAGCATTGAAAAGGAAGTGATTATTTTCCTGGCAGAATGACAACATATCAAGTAACATTCTAGTATGTTGAGCATATTGTATTGGTCTAGTGCTCGAGAAGTATTCAGTGGCCCGTAGCCCATCTCTGTGCTTTATACATGTATATAACGAGCATGCATCCAATGTTACCAATAGGAAATCAGGACTCCATGATAGATTTTTAATTTTTTCAAGGAAATCACTACTGTCCTGCACATAAGACTCTAGGTTCTTCATGTGTGCCTGTAAAAAATAATCAATATACTTGGAAGGATTTTCCAGTGGTCCTTCACATGCGGCGATAATGGGTCTTCCTGGTGGGGCCGTTAAACTCTTGTGGACCTTTGGTATAAAATAAATATAAGGTACCAACGGATGTTCTTTCTTGATAAATTTATATTCATCCCAACTCAGGAGACCCAAACCCTTCCATGCCAACAAACTTGTGAACAAAGTCTCTTGTATAGCCTTATACTTCAAGCGGTTACTTTTTTGTAACATTGGACATTGTTTAATTGGCTGTAGGCCTCCTTCAGGTAGACCTCAAATGGCCACAGGACGACGTTCCTGCCCTTATCTGAATTATCTTATTATCAAATCCTCCTGCTGCAGTTTTAAAATCAGTTGGTTGTATTTTCTTTCATCATTCGAATATTTTTTCCTTATTCTATTGTTTGCGTGGGTCAGTTTTTTAATTTGTGCTACCACATGTTCACTAAAAGTGTCCAGACCATCATGCGCCGCCAATGGGACAAATTTAGACTTTAATTTGAAGGGAGTTTCAGGATTTTTCTGTCCCCTCATTGTGGATGTTTCTTGTACGTTGACCTCATCTCCTAGGGCCAACTAACACATATCCTGGTATAGGCTCAGGTCAGATACCAATAGACCTGGGGTTTCACTTTCATTACCACTTGTGGGATTTTTGTGATGCTCTGTTACTGGTTTTTGTAGATATAATTTTTTGAGCTTTAGTTTCCGGATAAACTGGTAGACATCTGCCCTTGTTCTTGAATATTTAAAATTTGATTCTGGACATATATATATATATACACAAACACATATAACAAGATGGATCACATTTGGCTGTTAATATACATATACATATATATATATATATATATATTCACTGAAAAAACCATAGGTTATAGACCATATATAGTTAGGAATTAGCATTTACAAAACCTTAAAAATTCACTGAAAAAACCATAGGTTATAGACCATATATAGTTAGGGATTAGCATTTAAAAAACCTTATTTTACTCACACAAAACCATTGAAATTCCATATATAGTTAGTTGTACTAACTATATATCACGCACCCGCAATCCACTGCTGATGATGTCACATATTACATCATTCATGACATGGTCAGTGACATCACTGATGACATCACTGATGACATCTCAAATGACATCACTGATGACATCACTGATGACATCATCCAGTGACTGTGTGTTTCTGTAAAGTTTAAATATGTTTTACATATTGAAGAATGAGTAGATGTAGAAGTGTCTGGATGAAGGATTTAGTAGGTGCGTGACTGACTGTATGAGTGAGTGATTAAATGTGTCTCACTGAGTGCATGGGTTAGTGACTAAACTGTCTTAATTTGTGCATCATTATGTCTGTTGTTCTGTAAACTGCTGCATGTGTTGATCAGTAGCTATATGAGTAACTATATAGGTTATTGATTGGTTGCCCAAGCATTTGTATGGGAGACTGAGTGTGTGTGTGAGTGGCTGGGAAGTGTATGACTCTGTGCATAGATGTATGGGTTCAAAAGTGCATGTTGGAAACAGCTGTATGGGCGGTTGACTGTGTGCATGACTGTATTGGTGAGTGAATAGATATCTCAGTGCTACATGTCAAATTAAGTACATATGTAAAATACAGTACATGTGAGAGTTGACATATATAAATAACTGTGCATAAGAGCCAGTGAATGTGTGAGTGGCTGTATGGATCATTGTGAACTTGTATCCAGGATCGTATAAGTGAGTAAATATGTTTTAGTATTTGTTTGAATAAGTAAGTAAGGTGTGTTTAACTGTATAGTTAAGGAAATGGAGGTGTGATTGATTGTTTGCATGACTGTCTAGGTGTGTGTGTAACTTCATGGATGAGTGACAATCTGTGAGTCTGTGTTTACACTGAGTGTATCTAAGGTTATATTAGAGTCTGAAGAGGTTCATCGTATTATCACAACAGTGATGTCATCAGTAATGTCATTTGAGATGTCATCAGTGATGTCATCAGTGATGTCATTTGAGATGTCATCAGTGATGTCATCAGTGATGTCATTTGAGATGTCATCAGTGATGTCATCAGTGATGTCACTGACCATGTCATGAATGATGTAATATGTGACATCATCAGCAGTGGATTGCGGGTGAGTGATATATAGTTAGTACAACTAACTATATATGGAATTTCAATGGTTTTGTGTGAGTAAAATAAGGTTTTTTAAATGCTAATCCCTAACTATATATGGTCTATAACCTATGGTTTTTTCAGTGAATTTTTAAGGTTTTGTAAATGCTAATTCCTAACTATATATGGTCTATAACCTATGGTTTTTTCAGTGAATTTCATTGGTTTTTTAATAGCTAATATCAAAACCTTTACAATGTATTATTCTTTAAAAAGAAAAATATTTTTTACATGTTTTTTATACAATTTTTTTTGTATTTTTTTTGTTTCGCTCCCAGTACGCGTACCGGTTAGCTTCCCGTTAGCTCAATCCGGAGGCGCGACCCGGTACGCGAACTGGTAAACGTTCCTTTAGCGCACCTCTCGCGTTACAAAACAACATCGCGACGCTTCGCGTCAGCATGACGTTTCGCGTTCTCGCGTAATACGTCATATTACGTGCTACGTTCGCGTACCCGGAAGCGCAGCGGTACGCGAACCGGAAGCGATCCGCGGCGCGGCGCCGACCGCGTAATGTAAACATAGCAGGTCATGTGACTCGGTAATAACACTTTTCATTGGTTCATTTCACTTTTGGTTTCCTAATGATGTAATACAAGGTCATGTGATCTAAAATGGACACTTTTCATTGGTTTAGAACTTTTGTTTTTCCCAAATGATGAAAACCCCTCCTTCTTTCATCACTCTGACTTTCATCTTGGTGAGAGAAAGACCCTTTATTGAGACTTTGTGATGGCTTCATTAGTAGCTTCAGCTGGTGCTAGCCCACCACCTCCACCAAATCCAAGAAAGAGAGGACCACCTGCAGAAGTAATTCTGCAAGAAGAGGAAGAACAGGAAGAGGAGGAAGAGGAGGAAGAGCATGAGTTTTTGCCAGAGGAGCCCAGGAGGTACAATCGACAGGAGAATTATATCTGGCAATTCTACAGAATTCCTGAGGGGCAAAAGAAAGTGAATGCTCGTTACGTGTTTTGCCGCATATGCGGTGACAGATTGTCAAGGGGCACTGATAAAAAATATAGTTATGGCAATCATACTATGCATCGGCATATGAGTAGGTGGCACCCAAATAATTATAGTGCTGCCCAGCTACGTGACCAACAACAAAATCCCCTCCAAATGGCAAGAAGATCGGTGGTTCCAGAGGTGTCGGGACCAGAGGCGAGGGAGGTGATTGCAAACATCCAAATGTTGTTTGGGCACGTAAAACAAGTGTGCGTGGAATGTGGCGCTTTCATCTGCTACAGAGAAAGTAGCATCACTTTGATTTTGCGAGCAATTCAAAATCATATTAATGTTTGCACAAGACGCACCAAAAAATAAATTCTTTTTTTTTTTTTGCTCCTGTTGAGCCCTTTATAATGGATCGTTTTTGTTTCCCCCCCCCCCAAAAAAACCAAAAATTTTTTAAAAACGTTCAGAAAATACAAAAAAAGTACAAAAATGTTCAAAAAATACTAAAAAAAATATAAAACAACAAAAACATAAAAAAAAAGTTCTTTTCAGAACTAACTCCCCATTATAAAAAAATTGGTAGAATATTTGGAACTCTGCCAACCTGTATTTCTCTTAGTTCGCTCCCGGAGCGCTACCCGGTACGCGTACCGGAAGCTAACCAAAAAAATATTTTTTTAAAAAGAACAGTAACTATAAGGGAAGGAAATACACAGTTATGTTAAAAGAAAGACAGCTCTAGGGAGTAAACTAAGGATACTGTTACCTACAATCCACTGTTGATGATGTCACATATTACATCATTCATGACATGGTCAGTAACATCAACAGCAGTGGATTGTAGGTAACAGTATCGTTAGTTTACTCCCTATAGCTGTCTTTCTTTTAACATAACTGTCTATTTCCTTCCCTTATAGTTACTGTTCTTTTTTAAAAAACATTTTTTTGATCAGTCATAAACAGTGACATTAATAGAAACAGAGAGAGTGAACAAGAGTGAAGAACTATGGTCCTCCTCAGCCACCCTCAGAAAACCAAGGGGGTCAAGATACATCTACCGTGCCCCCTTCTACCTATTCTGAACATTATTTGCCCTCCATCTTGTATCTTGATTCGAACAAAACACAAAATGGTGGACTGCCATAACGCTGCTGGTTTGCGAACCGGGCAACTTCCCAGGAAGCGGTCCCAAAAAAAAAAAAGTTGGGAAAGTAATTCACAGACACTAAGAGTAATAGAGATGGAGTGAGTGAACAAGACTGAGGAACTATGAGAACAGAGGGACTGAGAAAAAGAGTGGAAGGAGTTGAGTAAATAGGTAATAGAGAAAGGAATGAGGAAAGTAGCAAAGGCAGGAAACTGAGGATTAAAGAAGTGAAGCAGTGGATCTAATAGTAGGTGAATGTGATAGAAATGTAACGAAAAGAGTACAACTATTTACCTTGTAATTGCCGTTAAATTAATCACATTTTATTTCTATACTTTCAATCTGTGAAAGAGAGAACCAACATTTGAAAAAAATTAAAATATGTATTTAAAAATTACAAAAGACAAGGGAAAATATTGAAGGACAAATAGTTTTTCAACAACTTTGACACTGACAGAAGCTTCTGCTTCTCCAGGTCCTCTACACAATGCTAAAGATATACATTTTAAACTAACAGTATCTTGATGCAGATGAAGTGAGGCCTATCTTAAAACATGGTGCATCTTTTGCATTGCTCTTGTTTCAGAAAAGTGTCGCTTCAGTATGCCAATAACATGTCTCCTATCCAGAGATTTGTTTGAGGTGAGGCCTACTCAGAGTTCAAGATGAGATTTACACTTGTTGAAGTGTACAGAGGAGATAATATCTGTGAAAGTCTACTAATGAAGTGAGTCATGTCCACTGCACTCTTCAACAAAGTAGAAACCTCCTATGTTTCCCTGGACAGACCTAAACTTGATCTGCACAATGTGATTCGTAATGATAGGAAACTCAGGTGATGTAATTGAAATATGTGCAATTTATTTTGCTCATTTCACAATCACATCACTTGTGTTTCCTTTGCTTAGGTATCTCATTGTGCAGATGTAGTCCAGCATATGAAAGAATACGTAGAAGTGCAGCACTGCATACAATAAATTTAACACTTACAGAAAACTCACCTTCTCCATGCCTCCTACACAGTTCTACATATACATCATAAATGCAAACAGTACAGAATTAATTATACATGTTAAATGGTTTATTTTTGCTGTTCTCAGAATGTATCAAAATTCACTAAAAACAGTGACTTGAAGGTATTCATCATGTAACAGCGGGGAAAAAAAAACACAATCAAAATGATTGTGTTTAAAAAACCCATACAACATCAGAAAATAAAATTCAGAACTCCTTAAAGTTAACTTACTTTCCATGACGTCCAAGGATGTCCTATGAACAGCTTACACTCTTTTGTGCTGTTATTACTTTCAGCCCGCCACTTTCTGAAAGAAAACCTCCATCGTTTTTAAAAACACATTACATGCAATAAATGACTTCTTGCTCTCTACCACTATTTTCCACAAGGCCAAATCTAGTCAGAGATATTTATAACTCTTGGATTTCTTGTAAGCCAATCCCATCATTTGGCATTTCCGCAACTTTCAGAATTAAAATGTTGAAGATCATTTTCACAATCCTGGAATAGTAATATCTTCCCCTTCTTGGTCAGTCATGTTCTACATTTCCTATGACACTGATACTGCTTAATATGAAGCAGACTTACACTACCTCTATGAGTACTACAATTATTTAATTCTCTACATCACTTTTAATCACAAAGCAATGTAAAACAGTAGACAGCATTGCAGACTTACATTCCCTCTACTCCATGTTTTGATTGGCTGCTTCAATTAGCTTATGAAAAGAAACAGTTTTTCTGAACTCATTTAAAGTGCACATACATCTCCATGATGTCCAATCCTTTGATTAGAAGTTATGTCTCTGAACTACACTTATCCTCAAGGCCAAATTGTGTAGGAGCCATTAGAACTTCTTGAAATTCCACAGATCATATCCCGAGATTATTTTCCTAAAATTTTGGTTTTAAAAACACCAGGTAAGAGTTTTTAAGGTCATACGGCAATTTTTTTTTGAAAATTAAAACAGAATCATTGCAGAATGACCAGCCATTTCTAGACTTTAAATAAGCTGTGTAATGTCCTGATGATATTGAAGGGCCGTCATGATATATAATTGCTGTAGTTACAAAAGTCCTTCCTGATATTGACAACTGCGAAGCTACAAAATTTTTTATTAAAGTTGTCAATTTTGTTCCATCAGGCCTACATCGTTGGAACATTAAAATGACGTACTGGCCATATGTTCGTATAAATAATGTGGACATCATTTCAGATTTACATTGGCTACACTCCATGCTGTGATTAGCAGCTTTTACTAGCTTATTAAAGGAGACTGATTTACTGTCTGGCAAAGTTAAATATATAAATCTTTCTGAGTCTACACTAGTAGTACTTGATACCATACAGTTCTCGCAGTCATGCTGCCATTGATAAGAAAGCCCAAACAGCTGATCTACATCTACACCTTCAGCATGTAATACATCAAGCATATACATTAAAAACTCCTGACAATCTTGCTGAATATTTTGAGAGAATTGTGTTTGCCCTGAACATCTGTCTAACAGATTTCGAATTTCAGACACACTTTCTATTTTTGTTCTATCTGTGCTACATTTCTCTAACACAGAATTCAACAAACTGCAAAATCTTTGATCAGAATTGACCACAATCTCTTCTTTTACATTTTTTAGAGAAAACAAAACATTAATTACTACATTAGCATAGCAGTTGACACCAGAACTGTTTTCAAACTGAAAACCAACAACATCTTCAACAGAATCCTCTTTGTTTCTGCTTGTAATTTTAGGTTCATTCACTTTTTGTCTTTTTGCTACAACCTCCCCAGTATTGTTCTCATTTCTTCGTTTCCGGCCTACCAGACGTTTCTCAAACAAAGGAAACTGAGGCAAATGTGGCGCATACTCTCTTCTTAACCTATTGTATTCCTTAACACAATCTAGATCTGCACTAATGTTTCTGACATCACACTCAATCAAGTACAATCCCGATAAAGTTCTAACTCGTGACAATGCCACATATGCCATACCCTCCTTGAACACAGAACTGCCAATATTCACCAATGCAGTGTCTACACTTAAAACTTGCGATTTATGAATTGTCACCGCATATGCCAAGCAAACAGGGAACTGCTTACGGCGAACATATAAGTCTTTTACAAGCAAAAATCTAGCAGAACAACGAGCAATTAGCTGTACTTCCTCAATGCCATCAAATTTAATTTTTAAAAATTCAATTCCATCTCTATTTCTGTATTTCACAAAATCAACAACATTACCCATTGATCCATTTACCAGACCTCTTTCAACATGTAAATTCCTTCTTAAAATTATACGGCAGTTCAAGCACACATTCAGAGTCTTTTCAAAACCTGCAGTTTTAGATATAGTCTTCTCTAATGAATCCAATTTTGATTTCAGATTCTCAGACAAAATAATTGTTGATCCCATATGCTCTACTCTATCAATAGCTTCCACTTTCACAATCTCTTGCTTTTCTAAATGCAACATTTTGTTGTTAAATTTGGCACATTCTGCAAGAGTTGGCATCAAACATATTCCAGATTTCTTATCAGTAATTTTCTGAAAAATATTCTCAGGCACAACATCTTGTTCTGGATATAAATTTGACAGTAATCGTGCATGTAAAGCTTCTTTCCCATGCTCGGTCACTTTTCCAATTCTAACATCTTGTAGAATAGTCTTGTAAACTTCATCCTTTGCCTGACGCATATTTTCATGCAGTTCAGCATAATTGAAGTTTAACCATATATTGACGTTGCCAATGCTGCCTAGGCACTTCCTGGTATCTTCATGCGTGAGCATTTTGAACACAGGTTGCCCTTTCACTGGTGTCAGCTGCAGAAGATCTCCGAAAACAATGATGTGTTTGCCACCAAATAACACATCATACTCTGTTTTGAGAACTTCTTGCATCCTCAAATGCACAAAGGCAAGCATGACATTGGAAACCATGCTTACTTCGTCAATGATAAGAAGTTTCATTTTCCTCAAGATTCTTGAAACTTCAAAACAAGCATCTCCAGATAGCTTGTGATATTCTAATTTGTTGTCATGCTCCACTGGCAGCATCAGTAAACGATGTAAAGTAATCCCTTTAATATTATGTGCTGCCAGTCCAGTTGGAGCAGTGACAACACAAGACAGCGATGACTCTGTCCTTTCCTGCAAATAGCATGAAATTGCTTTAATGAGGAAACTTTTTCCAGTTCCCGCTTCTCCACTCACGTACAGTCGGACAGGCTTCAACGACGTACATGAGCACTCTTTCTTATCATGACTTAATCCATGATCAATTTGCATGGTAACTTCGTCATATATTTTCCTCTGCTCAACGTTGAGTTGCCTTTCCAACTCTTCTAAGTTAACCGCATCCTCTTGAGCATGTGCCATGGCTCTTTCCACCTCATTCATAGCAGTGGCAGCTTCATTTTCAATAAGAGGTCCTCCTAGTGGATCCTGACTCAATGAAGCAGAACTCTG
Organism: Lissotriton helveticus; assembly: GCF_964261635.1. Taxonomy (NCBI): domain Eukaryota; kingdom Metazoa; phylum Chordata; class Amphibia; order Caudata; family Salamandridae; genus Lissotriton; species Lissotriton helveticus. The sequence goes on from NC_136061.1 coordinate 729,387,972, forward strand.
ACTGTCCTGAGAACTGTCTCTGGCAATCTCGGCTGCAATCGTTGCTTCCTGCTCAATTTCCGCATTCAACATTTCTACATATTTGGGAAAAGCAGGACATTCTATGGTCTCCTTGGCGGCATTGAAAGAGTCTTCATAACAGAGGAAATCTCCAAGCAGTTCCTCTTCTGCACGCCAAGGCTTGAAAAGTTGCAAAAGTGCTAAATAGAAAAACTCCTTTTTTTCAGGAGATTCGCCACTCAATTTTCGATGGTTTATCAAGTGGCATTTTCTTTGCTTGACCAGACATCCCTCACTTCCTATTACAGCATACACTCCTTTCTCAGTATCTTCTTTGATGTTCCTCTTGAACATGTAATTTTGCAGAACCTCATACAGACAAACATTCTCTAGGTGACTGCTTCGATTTGGATAATATGTATCCAACATGTTTGTCTTCAAAATGTCGGTACTGTTTGGCTCCTTTTCCGCCAAATACTCAATTTCCCGCACAGGTTTGAGAACTCGATTACGCGTTGCAGCAAGACCAAGACTCGCCCAAACGATACTCCTGGACTTGGCATAGAGACTTGCTGAAGACAACCGGTCAGAACATTCGTACGCTCCGATTTCTCGATGCGACAACATCTTCAGACTGAAACTGTACAACTTCTTGCTGAGGCTCTTTTCATGGGAAATGTCCTCCCACATATCCTTCAATTCTGTCTTCTCTTTTTTGGTGATGTAAGACGTCACATACCGAGCCACAGCCATACAGTTATCAGCCACAAACTGTATATCCATGTTAGCATTCCACATGGACAAAATCACCGGGTTGTAGTCGTTGATGTACTTGGACTCTTCGTTCCTCTTCAAATTGTAAGTGTTTTTAGGTGATTTCTTCATCACATTATGTCGCAGCGAAGACATCAAACTGTTTACTCTTCCTTTAGAAATCACCGGTCGTGGAAAGCCGAAACGACATTTGGTGTAGAACTTGTCTTTCTTTCGGAATTTACGACGGCAGTACTTTCCACATCGATGGCTTTGGAAACGCAGAACTTTTTCTCTTAGGCTTTTCTTCTCCTTTGCGTTTGGAACAGCACACGTAGAATACTGTTGGATGAAACTCATCACTGAGTCTTCTGGATCCGTTCCAAATTTAGGTGCATCCTTGATCCACAGCAACATATGTATATGAGGAGCACCTCTTGCTTGGTACTCCTTTCTCCAGAAGAAATCCAACACCTCTCCAAGAGGTGGATTCTTCTTATTCATGATGAAAGACATCATAGCTTCAAATCTATGATTGAAGTACCTACATACATTGACTGGATCCAAAGAGCACAGTTCTCCGGGTGTCTTGAATTCGATGTTTTCTACGTTAGCATTTGCCTCTCGTAGAAATTCAAGTAAGTCTTCCCAGCCATACTCGGCACAGCTCAGAGTGAGGAACCATGTGGGAGTACCTAAGTTCCTCAGCATACATTTTAAATCACCATGACGACGGTACCAGTACTCATTAGTACCACGCTGACACGCCATGAGATTAATCAGGTGAGAATCCAAAATACTATCTTGGACATTCACTTTATCCATAAAATCACTTGCCGAGATGTTTTGCATGTGTATACCACTTTTCAAGATGTGGTTCACTGCATATGACAGTCCAGACAGATCGCTTTCAAACAGGAGATGAAACAAATAAGGAATGCATTGTCGAAACCTAGCATCTCCTGCATACAATCGCAAAGTCCGGTATTCAGAAGCAGGAATTTGATGAGGTCGCTCATCATATCTTCCTCCCTGACCTGTTGGAAAAAGCTGTGGGAAACACCGAGCTTCCAAACTTTCCTCCCAAACACTAATGGGACTCCCTTTGGCTTGTTTCATTTGAAACAACTCAATAGCATTCCCCATGACTTCCTTTGAATGCAAAGGATGAACACTATAATGTTCATATATTTCCTCACTAGTAGAGGGTTCTACTTTCTCAATTTGACCAGCACACAAATCGCTATCCTCTTCCTCACTTACTTCCTCTTCTGCAACATATACATTCTTATAGTATTTATTATTTTTTTTCAAATACAATGTTGCCTTTTTAACTTTCCTAACATCTACTAAATCTTGCCATATTTTCTTATTCTTTGTCGGAACCCCATTAACTAAGATAACCAGAGGTTCCTCTTCCACTTTTTCTACTCCAATTGTGTTAATGTTTTTCTTCAAATCTAGAGGCAAATAAACAACTCTTCCCTTTAATCCTCTCTGTAAATCTGATGGAGGCAATTTCCCTGTCTTTGGCTCCATTCTTACAATAGCCTGAAAGGGATGGATACTTTGAATCAAAATAGATTCATAAGTATTTAAATCCTTCAATTCAGAAGGAATCTCAACCAATTCCAGATTATTATGAACTGCTCTAGCAGGCATCTGGTTTTGTTTTAATTTGTTACAACAATAAGTACACACACGTTGATCCAATCCCAAATCAAAACAATTTTCTACCATCAAGTATGTTGCAAAATCCTTCCATTCACTATTATTTTCCCTTTCACTTTTTGCATATAAATCCACTAACTTAGTCTGATTCTTATAATAAGTGCGTCGACAACACACACAAGTGAAATTAGGCCTCTCACTTGATTTCATGTCAAACGTCGCAATTTCCCTCTGGAAATTATCTGTACTGGAAACATGTACAGTATCTTCCAAATGACCCTCTATTTCTTGCTCAATTTCAACATTCTCCTCTTTACTTCCAAAGTAACAAAACTCAATTTCTTCACATATATTCCTCACATCTATTTCAGAACCATGCAAAAGAGCAGCGCATAATTGTTTCAGCATAATTGCTGGACTCTTAGCATAATACAACAGTCTAACTAACTTCCTCACTTTGTTATGATGCACTGCTAGCATCCTGAAATGATGAAAAACACTCTGGCATACTCTCCTGGAAAGACAAGCCAGTGAATGACCATGCAAACCTGTCACTTCTCTCACTCTGCAAGGATCTAATTCTTGCAACAACCTCATTTTCAGCTTCAAACTTTTCTTGTTAAATGACCGTACAAAATCACAAAGCAAATTGATGGAATCCTGTCGCACACTGCAAATACTACTACACTTCCAGGTGTACACAGGACCCTTAGCACGTCTTCCTAAAACCTCATTACCTAACAACTCTTCTGCCTCTGTTGTCACAAGTTTTTCTTTTTCAACTGGACAACCATCTTTCACTTCATAAGCACGACCACTGATGTCAACTGCATGCACCAAATCATTATCCTGGAAATAACTCTCTTCATTAAAAAATGCCTCACAGCTTGAACTATGTATCCATTCTCCAGAAAAAACTTCACAAAAATTACTACGATTAACTATTCTCTTCCATCTACTATTTCTTTTGAAATCAAAAATTGCCTTGTTTAGCTTCCTAATTCTATTGATTATCAAAATAAATAACTTACGTTTAATTTCAAAAGCCTGATCAATAACTTTCTCAACTTTTTTTTTTCTCCTATAAAAAACTAATTTCTGTTGACCTTTCTTAATATTTTTTAACAAATTGCCAATTATCCTGTTACGGAACATTCGTTTACGAATCTCCGTAAACTGTTGTTTCCTTCTACTATCATGCACAGATTTATCTCTTGCTCTAGCAGTAACATTTTCATTTGTCCTTTTCTTTCCATTTGATTTACTTGTCATGTTATGGATTGAAACATTTTCTGTACTAATATTTTTTTTATTAGAAATATTTCTTATGAAATATTTAGAGCTCTTACCCGGTGCTTTCTTCATCGCTTGAGAAATCTTTTTGTTAGAGGACTGCTGCATTTTTTTTTTCTCCTGCTGTCTTTGACGTTTTGCAGCCTTCATCTCTCTTATTTTTGTAGGCATAGTTGAATCTGAGGAAAAATATAATAAAAATGTTATTAAACATTATTATCAAACAGTAAATCAGTAATAGTGATCAAAAACATAACACACTACTTGACATTTTAAATAGAAGATTTTTTAGTCCTTGCAAATTTACAATACAGAAATAGCAGAAAAGAAATGAGATTTATATTTATGTTACCTATGCTATTTTATATGTGAATCTGATCTAATTTTATGAGCATATTTTAATATTTTATTGAAGACACTACACATAACCTGTTTTTGAAGGTGTCTTTATTTTTAAATTAAACGGTTTACCTTTTTACTTTTTATTGATTATAAATTTTAAAAATAAATGTTTATAATTCCAAAGGCTCAAGCAGGTCAGCTTCCCATCCTATATCATATAATTCGGACAAATCTGCATCCTCATCACGCTCTTCTTCATCCTCAGGATTTAAATCATCCAATGGATCAACATCCACTGATGTTTCAATTACAAGTTCAATGATGAGGTCAAAATCAACTGATTGCAGATTGTCGCTCATGTTGAGGTTGTCTTTATCTTTAAAGAAAGACAACAACAATGAGATGTTGCAGAGTAAGAGACAAATCTCACAGATTATAATAGTAAAATTATTTAACAAGAGTAACATTTTGCAGCTATTATTTAGCCATGTCCAGCGATGCTGAGCAGGTGAAGCCTATGTCTAATTTTTCACTGAACAGGACTCATCTGTTCTTAACCTTGGATAAGCCTCAACGACTCTGTGTCCCCTGCACATACTCAAATGTTAAAGTGCAGATTTATATTAAATGGCACATCCCCAGGCATGCACCAGTTAATGTGCACCACTGCTTTACCACCCATGGTGTGCCGCATTTACAATCAGATAGGAGAAAGCTGCTTCAAAACCCTGCGCCTGCTTGAAGCTGGCATAGGTCTTGACGCAGCATTGTATAGATGGGGCACCCCTGATCCTTGCTGGAGCTGCATCGCACTTACGATACAACTCCAGCAATGCGCCACCTTTACAGCACAGATGCGTCACGCATCTGTGCCTTTTTTGCCCCATGCTGCGCCGCATTGTAAATGCAGCACACCATGGGTGGCGGAACAGTGGCGCAGGATGACTGTCACATCCCTGGGGATGCGCCACTCATCATAAATCTATCCCTAAGCTTCTTATCTTGTTACAGATGAACTGCCATATGTATCATCAAAATATTTTACATATTATAAATAGCAAATTTTAAGGAATAAATAGCGATTCTTTACTATTCCTAATTTGCAATGAGCAAATTGCTAATTGCAAATTACCCATTCATTTCCATAGGCTAGGAGGCTCATAGGAATTACTGTTGCAAGTTGTGATTAGCAATTAGCTCATCACAAAATAGGATTTTTTTCAAGCGTGCAGGGGTATCTCAAGAACACCCTGCTGCACCCCTGAAAAAGAAATTTGGGAGCACATGGCACACCTACATGCCCTAATGGCATGTATGGGCGTCATATGGGACCTTTTTTTTTTTTTTTTTAAAAATGCTTTTTGAAAAGAATTCGCAAATTACCACAAACTACAAGTTGGTGGTAGTTTCCAAATCCTTAATATCATTTTTTACATATTTTTTTTTGATACATTGCATTTAAGGAATCACAAATTTTGAATTATTGACATTTTAAGTAATTTCCACATGTGCACTGTTTTCTAAATATAATTTGAAAATCGTTTTTGGGGAAAAGTAATGGTTTGCAAATTTATGACAAGGACATAATGGTGTATGCTTCTCTATAAGGCATTTCAGTATCTCTAATGTCATTTTTCCCATATTACATTATAAGACCTTTCCCCATGAAGCACATTCCTTGTAAATATGCTCCCACCAGTGCATTGCAAATTTAGATTTTGACTGTTTCAGACACATAGCCATGTTGAAAGTGACCCAAAAAAATTGCAAACGTTTTAAAAAAAAACATTCATGTGTCTTAATGACATTTTAAGTCATTTCCCCATGGACAATGTTTTCTAAGTGGCACAAAAGAGGTATACACCTATCATAAATCTGTCCCTAGAATTATAAATGATTAAATCAGGATGACAATAAGATGTGGCCTATCCAGAGGTTTGTTTAAGGTGAGGCCTACTCAGGATTGCAGATTAAAGTTATGCTTGATGAAGAATACAGAGGAGATAATTTATTGTAAAGGCCTACCAATGAAGTAAGTGATTTCTACTTCATTGCACCAGTCATCATAAATGTATCCATAAGCTTCTTATCTTGTTAGACATCAACCGCCATATGTATCATATAACTATTTTGCATTTCCAAAAAAGCGAATTTTAAGGAATAAATAGCGATTCTTTACCATTCCAAATTTGTTTGAGAAAATTGCTAATTGCAAATTACCCATTCATTTCCATGGGCTAGGAGGCTCATATAAATGAAGGTGCAATTTGCGATTAACAATTTGCTCATCACAAATTAGGAATTTATTCCAAAAGTGCAGGGGTGTCTCAAGAACACCCTGCTGCAACCCTGAAAAAGAAATTTGGGGGCATATGGCGAACATAAATTTTAACAACATTCCTTTACCTCAAAAACGATTTTCAAATCATAACTTCAAAACACTACACATGGGAAAATTACTTAAATTGTCCTTAAGACACATAAAAGCGTATTTTGATTGGCTTTCCTGCATGGTAGGGTCACTTTTAACATGGCTATGTAACATAAACATTCAAAATCAAAATTTTCAATGTACAGGTGGGAGCATATTTACAAGCAATTTGCGCCACAAAGAAAGGTCTGACATTAAAATGGGAAAAATAACATCAGGGACAGTCAATTGCCTTATAAAGAACCATACACCATTATGTCCTTCTCATGAATTTAAAACCAATTCCTTTTTCCCAAAAACGATTTTCAGATCATAATTTCAAAAAACTGCACATGAGAAAATGACTTAAAATGTCATTGAAACACATGAAAGCGTTTTTTTTATTGGCTTTCCTGCATGGTTGGTTCACTTTTATCATGGCTATGTAACACAAACATTGATAATTAAAATTTTCATGCACATGTAAGAGCATATTTACAAGCAATTTGCGCCACAGAGAAAGGTCTTACACTAAAATGAGAAAAATAACATCAATGACAGTCAATTGCCTTATAAATAACCATACACCATTATATCCTTGTCATGAATTTAAAAACAATTCCTTTTCCACAAAAACGATTTTCAAATCATAATTTCTAAACACTGCACATCAGAAAATGACTTAAAATGTCATTAAAACACATGAAATCATTTTTTGATTGGCTTTCCAGCATGGTTGCGTCACTTTTAACATGGCTATATAACAAAAACATTCAAAATCAAAATTTTCCATGCACATGTGAGAGCATATTTACTAGCAAATTGCGCCACATAAATCATAATTTTCTCCTTAAAGCACACTATTCTCTATCTAAAGTAAAGAAATATTTTCTCACCTTAGCAAATACTTTGAGTTTGAAAACAGTCTAAGAAACACACCAATTTGTCTTCAGCAGAGCAAAAGGTATGCACTCCAGAGTCTGCAGCTATCAAAAGCACAGAAATGGTGTAATTCTTCACACATATTTCTCATGTCACCCAATCAAAACTCTTCCCTCACTTTTTTTCAAATGAAAACCCTTCCCCCTCTGTCCTTTCTGCCTATTTTCCATAGCAACCACCTCTTGGAGAAACTCTGGTGTTTGCAAATTCACACAACAATGTTGCAATTGAACTCTGAACTCTCAGTGCACCTGCATATCCAGTGCTTTCTTTCATTTAATGATTTTTTATTGACCACTCAAAATACATCTTTCAAACAACACATCTGTACACCCTAACTTTCTGTTTTCATCAATTAAAATCCACCAATCACTGTTACTACTTCATGAACACAGAAACTCCACAGTTTTTTTCATTTCAAACTCACATTTTTTCAACTGCCATTTCATTGCCACACTTCATCTGACTGCAGGAGAACCTTCTCTCACCATGTTTTCTGTCTGGATTGTTGGTCATAGTTATATTCACTGGGCTCAAAGGTACGTTGAAAGCAGGAATTTACCTAACCTCAATTTACAAGATGTGGAAATTAAGTGGTTTGGCCACAGAGGATTAAAATGTCACCAATTGATACCATTGGTGAAAACCTTTATGCATTTGCCAAAACCTGACCTGTTAATTGTGCACTGTGGAGGTAATGACTTGGGCACTTTGACTGGTGTAGGTCTGGAAATGCTTTTAAAGGACACCTTTGAGCAATTGATGGCACTTTTTCCTCAGACTGCCTTGGTATATTCAAATATATGCCAAAGACAGAAATGGAGGTGGTCAAACCAATTTTGTCCACAAATTGAGAAGTCGAGGAAGCATGTAAACAAATCTGTTTCAGCTTACATGAGAGACCATGGAATGGGCTCCCTGTACAACAATAACTTGCGTTATTACATGCAAGATATCTACAGAGGAGATGGAGTTCACTTCTCAGATGAGGGCAACAGAGTTTTCACTCTGAATTTAAAAATGTGCATTGGTACCTACTTATAAGTACCAAAATGTACTATAAACCCAAAAGCTCTTCTCAGAGCTACCCTACATCTAATTACTCACAATTATTATTTTACTCTAACTTTTTTCACTAATTTTCAACAAAGTACACTCCCTGGTGCGCTACCCGGTACGCGTACCGGGAGCTAACCTCGCGAAATTTTTTAAAAAAATGTTTTTTTTTCGCACATATGGGCCTCCTCAGCCACCCTCACAAAACCTAGGGGGTCAAGATAAGTCTACCGTGCCCCCTTCTACCCATTCTGAACATTATTTGCCCTCCATCTTGTATCATAATTCGACCGAAACACAAAATGGTGGACTCCCGTTACGCTTAAGGTTCGCGTACCAGGGCGCTCACCGGTTCGCGTACCGGGTCGCTTCCTGGGAAGCGCACCATCAAAAAAGGTGGGAAAGTAGTTCACAGAAAAGCCACTGGAAACAATTTCACCAAATATAGAATAGCTCATACTACATACCAATCCCTACCATTTTCACAAATTTGATTGGAATTCCATTTAGCCATTTAGCCTGTAGTCCTCTCTAAATACCGTGAGGTAAATTACTTCACAAAACACATCTGAAGTGTTGGAATTGACAACCAATTAAAATGTTACTTTCATTTTCTACTTTTTTTTACCTGACATTTGATTGGTTATGTACCCGAATATATATAAAGGAAGAGAAGGAAACACAGCCATTTTGACTACTACTTCCTGGTGTACATTTCATTTGGATTTTCATTAATAACTTCAACTTCTTTTTAAAGGTAAGTTGTTATTTTTAAAACTGAAGTATATTGTGCACTTTAAGTTAATATGGCAAACTTTTTCTGTTAGTTATATACTATCCCTCTGTAGTACTTATAAATTTAGATACACTTTTTTATATTCCTACTTCCACTCTGACACTATACACTGCCCAAAGATAAATTCTCTGATAAAAACTGCCTATCTAAAATTAATCCCAACAGTGCCCTACCTCTACTAATATATATTTTTTTATGCAAATTTCAGGAAAAATGGAAAGTGAACAAAACATTTCATTTGAAATTGTCCTTCCAGAGTCCAACACAGAAATCATTGATCCAAATGAGATTGAATTTATGGATGAAACATGGGACCAAGAACTACTGCAATGTGTGCAAGCAGTAGATAACCTCCTTGCAAATGAGGACATTTTACAACCTCAGAGACTACAATCTATATTCCATGATTATGAAATTTCTGACAATGAAATGTTAGAAAGTTTAATAAATTATGAAACACAATAAAAAAAGTTTTAAAAAAAAAAAATAATCAACAAAACCAACAATCAATTAACATACAGCATTTGAAAAGTCTATCATTCATTTTTTATTGTGATACGCTCCCCAGTACGCTTCCCGGTTCGCGTACCGGGCGCTAACCACGAAAAAAAACAAAAAATTTTTTTTTTTTTTTTGCTTAGCGGGGCCCCTTTAAAGCCTCCACATCAAACCTAGGGGGTCAGGGAGTATCTACTATGCCCCCTTAAGGTCATTTGCCCCTTCGCTTTTGACCTCCTCTTGTCTCTCGATCCTACCGAGAGACAAGATGGCGGCCGCTCCGGACTGTTTAGAATGTTGACAGACACCGGAGAGCCAATCAACTTCGCTACGCGAAGTTCCGTTACGCGTCAAGTACGCGTACCGGGGCGCTGCCTGGTCCGCGCTTACAGATATATATCTTTTTTTGAACGTTATTTTCTCAAAATCCACTGCAGCACATATATTGAGACCTACAAAAGGCACATCGGGCTACCAGTCCCTACAATTTTGCCAAGTTTCGTGCAAATCCATTCAGCCGTTCGGGCTAAAAGTGAGGCTAACCGCCCTATGGAAAACTCAATGTTAAAAACACGTTTTGGGACCCCCCTTTTTTCTCGGCCCCCCCTGGACCAACTCCCCCCAAATTTCCAGTGGCTGCTCAGAAACAAAATGTTCCATTTTCCAGAAAATTTCAGCCAATTCCGTCCACAAACGCCAAAGTTATTAGACATAGAATTTTCAAAAATCCCATAGGGAAAAAATCCTAACTATATATACCTACTGGCGACCGCCAGTAGGTAATATATATAAATATGCATATATATATATATATATATTGACGACACATCCCTCCTCACGAAGAAACCAGAGGCCAGAGGGGAATCCAAGGGGTTAACACGCTTTATTGTACATCACACAGTGGCGGCAAATGCATTTCAGCTTTACGCCTTCCTCAGTGCCCTTCACTGCAAAGCGTCCATCATCCTCTTGCCCAGGTCCTGCTGCTAAATAGATGCTTGCACGCCCTGAAGACTCCTCCCCCATGTTAATGAAACACACCTGTTGGTTGCTGGGGTAAATGTTCAGACTTCAACTCCCAGAATGCAGCAGTAGGGTGCATCTGGGTCGGCGGTGTGGGGAAGTGAGGAACACGTTGTGACGGGCATGACAAATTTGCAGGTAAGTGGGTGGTGAAAGAAGCTCCGGAAAATGTACAAGTCCACTGTCACCACCCTGGGTCCCCTCGTACCGCTACAGCCAGTAGGAGCAGGCCCGAAATACGGCCAGGGCAGTCAATCAGACGCAGCGCCCTATCGGAGGTAGATTACCTCTCACAGCTCGTGTCAGCCTGGAACACTGGCGGACACCGGACTTCTCGATCCCTCGAGCCTGGAAAGCGCTGTCAGACAGCGCGGTGTCAGTTGTAGTCCGGGTCTCTTTAAGTAGCAGGGCCATCCGTACTGCACCTCTGACTTGCACAGAAATATTGACGACACATCCCTCCTCACGAAGAAACCAGAGGCCAGAGGGGAATCCAAGGGGTTAACACGCTTTATTGTACATCACACAGTGGCGGCAAATGCATTTCAGCTTTACGCCTTCCTCAGTGCCCTTCACTGCAAAGCGTCCATCATCCTCTTGCCCAGGTCCTGCTGCTAAATAGATGCTTGCACGCCCTGAAGACTCCTCCCCCATGTTAATGAAACACACCTGTTGGTTGCTGGGGTAAATGTTCAGACTTCAACTCCCAGAATGCAGCAGTAGGGTGCATCTGGGTCGGCGGTGTGGGGAAGTGAGGAACACGTTGTGACGGGCATGACAAATTTGCAGGTAAGTGGGTGGTGAAAGAAGCTCCGGAAAATGTACAAGTCCACTGTCACCACCCTGGGTCCCCTCGTACCGCTACAGCCAGTAGGAGCAGGCCCGAAATACGGCCAGGGCAGTCAATCAGACGCAGCGCCCTATCGGAGGTAGATTACCTCTCACAGCTCGTGTCAGCCTGGAACACTGGCGGACACCGGACTTCTCGATCCCTCGAGCCTGGAAAGCGCTGTCAGACAGCGCGGTGTCAGTTGTAGTCCGGGTCTCTTTAAGTAGCAGGGCCATCCGTACTGCACCTCTGACTTGCACAGAAATATTGACGACACATCCCTCCTCACGAAGAAACCAGAGGCCAGAGGGGAATCCAAGGGGTTAACACGCTTTATTGTACATCACACAGTGGCGGCAAATGCATTTCAGCTTTACGCCTTCCTCAGTGCCCTTCACTGCAAAGCGTCCATCATCCTCTTGCCCAGGTCCTGCTGCTAAATAGATGCTTGCACGCCCTGAAGACTCCTCCCCCATGTTAATGAAACACACCTGTTGGTTGCTGGGGTAAATGTTCAGACTTCAACTCCCAGAATGCAGCAGTAGGGTGCATCTGGGTCGGCGGTGTGGGGAAGTGAGGAACACGTTGTGACGGGCATGACAAATTTGCAGGTAAGTGGGTGGTGAAAGAAGCTCCGGAAAATGTACAAGTCCACTGTCACCACCCTGGGTCCCCTCGTACCGCTACAGCCAGTAGGAGCAGGCCCGAAATACGGCCAGGGCAGTCAATCAGACGCAGCGCCCTATCGGAGGTAGATTACCTCTCACAGCTCGTGTCAGCCTGGAACACTGGCGGACACCGGACTTCTCGATCCCTCGAGCCTGGAAAGCGCTGTCAGACAGCGCGGTGTCAGTTGTAGTCCGGGTCTCTTTAAGTAGCAGGGCCATCCGTACTGCACCTCTGACTTGCACAGAAATATTGACGACACATCCCTCCTCACGAAGAAACCAGAGGCCAGAGGGGAATCCAAGGGGTTAACACGCTTTATTGTACATCACACAGTGGCGGCAAATGCATTTCAGCTTTACGCCTTCCTCAGTGCCCTTCACTGCAAAGCGTCCATCATCCTCTTGCCCAGGTCCTGCTGCTAAATAGATGCTTGCACGCCCTGAAGACTCCTCCCCCATGTTAATGAAACACACCTGTTGGTTGCTGGGGTAAATGTTCAGACTTCAACTCCCAGAATGCAGCAGTAGGGTGCATCTGGGTCGGCGGTGTGGGGAAGTGAGGAACACGTTGTGACGGGCATGAAAAATTTGCAGGTAAGTGGGTGGTGAAAGAAGCTCCGGAAAATGTACAAGTCCACTGTCACCACCCTGGGTCCCCTCGTACCGCTACAGCCAGTAGGAGCAGGCCCGAAATACGGCCAGGGCAGTCAATCAGACGCAGCGCCCTATCGGAGGTAGATTACCTCTCACAGCTCGTGTCAGCCTGGAACACTGGCGGACACCGGACTTCTCGATCCCTCGAGCCTGGAAAGCGCTGTCAGACAGCGCGGTGTCAGTTGTAGTCCGGGTCTCTTTAAGTAGCAGGGCCATCCGTACTGCACCTCTGACTTGCACAGAAATATTGACGACACATCCCTCCTCACGAAGAAACCAGAGGCCAGAGGGGAATCCAAGGGGTTAACACGCTTTATTGTACATCACACAGTGGCGGCAAATGCATTTCAGCTTTACGCCTTCCTCAGTGCCCTTCACTGCAAAGCGTCCATCATCCTCTTGCCCAGGTCCTGCTGCTAAATAGATGCTTGCACGCCCTGAAGACTCCTCCCCCATGTTAATGAAACACACCTGTTGGTTGCTGGGGTAAATGTTCAGACTTCAACTCCCAGAATGCAGCAGTAGGGTGCATCTGGGTCGGCGGTGTGGGGAAGTGAGGAACACGTTGTGACGGGCATGACAAATTTGCAGGTAAGTGGGTGGTGAAAGAAGCTCCGGAAAATGTACAAGTCCACTGTCACCACCCTGGGTCCCCTCGTACCGCTACAGCCAGTAGGAGCAGGCCCGAAATACGGCCAGGGCAGTCAATCAGACGCAGCGCCCTATCGGAGGTAGATTACCTCTCACAGCTCGTGTCAGCCTGGAACACTGGCGGACACCGGACTTCTCGATCCCTCGAGCCTGGAAAGCGCTGTCAGACAGCGCGGTGTCAGTTGTAGTCCGGGTCTCTTTAAGTAGCAGGGCCATCCGTACTGCACCTCTGACTTGCACAGAAATATTGACGACACATCCCTCCTCACGAAGAAACCAGAGGCCAGAGGGGAATCCAAGGGGTTAACACGCTTTATTGTACATCACACAGTGGCGGCAAATGCATTTCAGCTTTACGCCTTCCTCAGTGCCCTTCACTGCAAAGCGTCATATATATATACACACACACACACAAACTGTTAAATCATTTTAGTAGTTAGCATTTACACAGAAAATAAGTTTTGCATTGCTCTGTAATCACCCTCTTCCTTTGCGATGCCAGGGATGATCAAAGCCTACCCAGCTAATTGCTCAGTTTATTAACGTTCATTGGATTGTCATCAGAATTGCAGTGTCTTCCCAGCCCTGGAGCTCGCAAATGAAATGCGCCACATAGAGCTCCAATAAAATACTACTTTATTCCTAAGCATACACTCACACACTGCACATTATCTCATACTCAACATTAACCACCATAGCACCTCCCCGCATATCACATGTTTCCTCTCCAGAGTCCACCCAGAACCACAAGGGTCCTAGGGTGCATCACATCAATATGCTACATCTCCCCCTCTCTTAAATAAAAAGTGGTAGCTATCGCTGAAATCACATTTCCTCAATTAGTTGATGGGGTGGTCAAAGTTGTCTGCCAGTTCAGGTGACCCGAGACGATCAAGGTCCTCCCTGATTGGGCAACAGCAACATAGGCACAGGTGCTTGAACCAGACCAGCTGGAGGTGTTGCCTCATGCATGGTTTCAGGACTCAACACGTGTCACAGTAGGTGTTTAAAATGTGATGTGTACCAAGTGATGGATTGCCCAGGATGATCTGCTGTCATCATATGGTCCTTGCACGCTACAATTCGTAATAATTCAGTGGCAAAAGGAGTGTCCATTTTCCGTCTTCATTTCTGCTTAACCAGTACCCAGTCTTCTTTGTCAAATGCTGTCTCCTGGCCATGGCGACGCTGATCTGCATACGTTTTCATTTTCTTATTCCAGCTCGCGTCTGGTTCTTGATCTCTGTCAGTATTTACTGATCGATCCAGGGCCCATTGAGGCATTTTTGTTTGATGGCTCTCCCAAATAGCAAGGTGGCTGGACTCTCATCAGTTGTGGAGAGAGGAGTTGATCAATAGGCTTCTGCTGTCTTGGATGATGAACCGTGACGATGTAGCAGCACTCATAATCTGCTGGGTTTTAGTCCTTCCCTGGTTTGTACACAATCTCATTGTCTTAATAGTGCAGTCTCAACCCTCACCTCTTAATGCGAGGGAGCAGCTTAGCCTTCGACTTTTCCAATATTGTAAGCATTGCCTGGTGATCTGTGATGATAGTGAATTGTTTTTCATAGAGGAATACGTGAAAATGTTTGCAGGCCCACACCACAGCCAGATGCTCCTTCTCCAACTGGCAAAGGCCACAATGTGTTACTGACTATTTCGATTGTCATTGTGTTGAGCTATGATTGACCCTAACAATTCTGGGCTCACATCAACCGTTATTTCTGTATGTCATATCGGGTCAAAGTAGGATATTTTGGTTGCATTCTCGATTGCATGTTTAGTGTTTTTGAAAGTCTGGTTGCATTACGGAAACCACTGAAATGGTACATTTCACTTTGTCAAACATCTCAATGGGGCCCGCTCAGTGTCAAAGTAGTGAATGTATCTTGAGCAATAACTGACCATGCCTAGAAATGATTGCATTGTGGTAACTTTTTGGGGGAAGGGGGAGTAGATGACAGTGCTTGCACCTTGTCTGAATCTGGAATCAATCCCCCATCAGAGAATGTGCCCCACAAACTTGAGTTTGGTTTGGTAAAACTCACACTTTGCAGCGTTCAGAATGAGGCCTGCATCAACAAGTAACTCGCACACTTGGTTACGGGATTTGTCATGTCCTAAAATATCTCTAGAGCCAAAGATTCTCCAAAGCTCAGTCTTTCATATTTGGAAAACCAACATGAGTCAAAAAGGTAGTAGTGGGCTTGCAGTTCTCCACCAGCTTGAGTTGATGGCATCCTTTATTAGAGTCAAGATGGGAAAACATTTTGGCTCCCTTTTAATTGCATGATCATGTCTGCGGTGTGTCGACCAGGGTGTCTCTCTCTCTCAATGGTTTTGTTTGCCTGGTGCATGTCAACGCAAAGGCGACACTACTGCCCTTTTCAGAACATCACAGCTAGGCTCATCCTTAACCTCCCCAAAAGAACCAGCACTGCCCCACACCTCAGAACCCTCTACTGGCTTCCTGTCTATGAAGGATACCAATTCCAGCTTCTGACTCG
This sequence comes from Lissotriton helveticus, assembly GCF_964261635.1. NCBI lineage: Eukaryota > Metazoa > Chordata > Amphibia > Caudata > Salamandridae > Lissotriton > Lissotriton helveticus. The sequence continues at coordinate 729,404,068 of NC_136061.1, forward strand.
CGCCTACAAAGCCCTCCACAAAATCGGACCCACCTACCGCCTGATGTTCTACTAACACACCAGGGAGATTCGCTCCTCCTCCAATGCCCTGACACATACCCCCGCCATCTATTGGAGCTGCAGCAGAGGTCATTCCTTTTCCAACCTCGCTGCCAAGCCCTGGAACATCCTTGCCCTGCACCTACGAACCTTCCCTTCACTCGCTGTCTTCAGGAAGGGGCTCAAGACATGGCTCTTCAACTTAGACATTCAGAACCTCAGAGCCTGGATAATCCCCGGGGTGATAAGCCATGCTTTACAAGTACCTCCTGATTGATTGAGTTATTTTTGGTACTACAACTATGGGAGGAACCCATGGTGTGGGACCTGTAGAATGTTCAATGATGTCATGCTTTAAAAGCACTTCCAACTCTTTCTCTACTGCTTCTTGTAAATGGAAAGCAACTCTATGGTGTTGATGAGCCACAGAGTGAATGTCTTCATTGATGTGAAGTCGTATTTTTATTTTCTTGAGTATTCCCAGGCCATGGAACAACAATGAGAATGAGCTCATAATCTCAAACTGAGCACAGAGGATGTACTTAAGGGATTTCAAATCCATGTCAGCAGCAGTGACAAAACCGAGCAAACAGGCACTCGACAAAGTCCCTTGTAGAACATGAATGGTGGCTCGCACTGATGTCTTTGTCTGTGATTTCTCTGTTTCACGTACCTGGTTGTTGCTGTCATTATCTTTCTGATTCATTTGAGAAATTGCTGTGTATTTGGTACATAGTGCAGCATTTCCATCTACCTATTATCCAGTAGTTTTGGTGGATGCTTTGAATCTGCTAATCTGATAGGTCTTCACTTTCTTCCTTGCCGTGTATGGGCTGGAGCAGGGCTTTGACTCCACATGTACCAGTCGCAGACTGCTTTGCATCAATTTGAGATACATGTGGCCCACACAAGCAGTTTGCCATACCATTGCAAAATCTCAGGGAGAGCAGCCTTGTTTTCTCCAGGGCACGTATCCCCTAGATAGGAGTTTATCACACTGTGCAACCAAACTGTGAAATCAGATGGCAATCGCTATGAGACTACAGTCCAACACCACAACATACTGTTAGAGAAAGGGTCTGAGGGAATTTAAAGACCTAGCCTAGGTTTGCACCCCCTAAACAATATGTAAACAACAAAGAAACCTAGGGGTCTACAAGAGAAACTATCTCAATCTGTCATAATGGTTTGAACAATACATAAATGACTAACAACTAATTAGAAAAAGTAATTAGAAAAAGTGGGACGACAATAACAAATACAATGTCTGCAGTGATTAGTGAGTAGAACCCAAAAGGTATTCAAAGGATTCCCATCAAAAACTTGCGATGATCAATATTATCATTTGGTCATCCATCCCAGGTAATGAAGTCTCTTGATCATTGAGACCATTTTCTTACCTAGTACCATGGCTGGGTCACTACCCATAAACACTTTTTGACCAAGTAGTATCAAAATGATGGGTTGTAGTGCAGTGCAAACAAATAATAAAGGTGGTGAATGATAAAACAGGATAGAGGACAGAAGAGAAAAATTTATTGAGAATATGCCCTCTTCCTGATTAAAACCGAGAACAGTGCAAGAGAGCAGTGTTAAGCAAATAACTGCATAAGAGCCAACATGTTTCAGCCTCAATGGGTAAGACCCAAGGCTTTCTTCAGGGCTTCTGTTCAAAACGTTGCTACTGCAAAGTGATAATGTCACATGAAGAAACTCAGTTGATAAAGGAATAATAAAGTGAAAAAAAATCAAAGGATACTGTAAATCAGTAGCATATCCTCCGTGTCTGTAGATGATTCAATGCATCTATAAAACACAAAACAAACAAAATATTTGCACTGTATCATGTCCCACTTATACATCTCATAGTGGGAAAGAATAAGAATTAGTTATAACACTCATCCAGCACGACCGGGGATTTAGCCTCACCTCACCTGGACACACACTCAGGGATGGTGAGACCACGCTCTAGAAAAAGTAAGGATACGGGTGCATAATGCAGGTAGGTGAAACAGCTTAATTACACTCTGTTCTGCATCAATATGGGCATTCCTAACGTTATCCTCAGCTTTATGTTCAAAAACCATTCAAGAAACCTCAACAACTAAGGGCTCAGGCCTCTCTAGAAGTCTCTCAGACTCTGCTCCATGACTTTGTAAGCCTGGTGATCAATTAAGATTTGTAAATTACAGAACCGGCTATGTCTAAATGTGAAGTTCCCACCAAGGACAAACACTAGATTCAATGCCCAAAAACTTTTTTTCAACTTTTTTCACAACAAATTCGTCCGTATTATACATGAGCCTACCTGTCCGTCGTTGCCTCTGGCAGGACCCGAGTTTAGGGGGAGGCAACGAACCGGACTGGTACGTTGTGTCAAATAGAGTGCAAACGCTGCGCCATGGGCAATCGACATCGCGCTGTCCAGTGTGAAGTAAAAACCGGAAGACGTCTCGTCATATTACTCTAGAAATGTTCTTATTAATGCCTGGACCATGTGTTAACAAATATGATGATCGAAACAGGGACGCCTCCACGTAGCACCTGACTGCCGTGCTGCTGCCCCTCCCTCCCACACAAGGCAGCGATGGCGGATGATGCCGGTAGCTGAGAGAGCAGAAAGGATTCGGCAGCGTTTCTCTCCCCTGAGTCAGTGTATGCGCGGAATAGTGGGAGAGTAGCGATTTACTCGATGTACTCGATTGCTGAGGATTTATGGCTCCATCGGTGAAGACATCCACAATAAGCCCTCTTCCTGAAGTGAGCATGGAGGTGGTGAATGGCGGTTTAAAGAGAGTGATTTTTCTCCGCCGGTAGAGGCCCCCTGAGCGTTTCGAGGTGAGACTGCAGCAGACTACGGCAGCGCGGGAGGTGTTGATGAAGATACGATACTCTACTGCTGCCATTACCAATTACTGAAAAACTGTGTAGGAGAGAGCAGTTAACTGTGTCAAAATATCACTAAAATACGGATAAAATCCAGTGGAGTGGAGTGGTGTGTTTTGGAGAAATCGAACTCGGCGCAGTTTGTTAGCCGGATAAGCCTGAAGAGCGAAAGTAAGGCTTATTAAGCCTGGACAGTTCTGTTTAAACATTGCTGAATATTATTTAAAGACTGGTAAATCTCGTGGAGTGTTAAAGGAACAGAGAGGGTCAGAGAGGTCACGCTTGGGTTTGTTGTCAGCGGTGACTAGATTTCTGTTAACTCCTTAACTCCTTAAAGGGGTAGCTGTTTTCGGAGTGAAAAAAAAAAGAAAATACAAAAAGACTTTGTTGTTTTTTTTTTTTTGTTTTTTTTTTTTAGACTGTGCAAGTCTCAGCATTATACCGTGTGAACTTGAACATTTAGGCGCTGTCAGTATGGGTAAAATGCTAAATGCACGCAAAGCTAAGCTACGCCGGCAGCAAGAGAAAGAGGCTGAGGCTATGGCTAAATTAACAGAGGGAGATAACACAAGGGATGCGGATTCAGTGCAGTCATCGGATGGCTCGGAGACGGAGGATCAAGTATCAGAAGAACGGGTTAAGTTGAGTAAGGGGGACAATGCTACCGGGATCCATAATGGAGATAAGCCTGACTCTCTTTCCTCCCTGCAGCCCCCCCAAATACCCCCACAAGTACACCTACTTCCTCCTCCTCCTAAACAATTTCCTCTGTTTGAGAAAAAATCCCTCCCTCCAGTGCAGACTAACTTGACGCTGGGATCCGTCACTGTTGCGGCAACAATTCAGAATCCTGCAGCAAGTTTAAAGGATTGTAGTATAGATCTGAGCATCTCTATGAATTCAGCCCCTGCACAATTGGATGCAGCAGCAGCATCCCCTTCTGTCTCTGTTCCTGTTTCGACTCCCCCTTCTGATTCATTACAATATACAGCTGGAATATTGCACTCTGGGGCTTCAGGCGGAAAGAACCTTATGAATACAATGTTCCAATCGACATCTATATCAGATAAAAATCTGTTACAGGAGACAGCAGGCTCTTCTGCTCCGTTATTAGAGATGGATACAGAAACTGAAGGAGAAATGAAGATGTCCGTAAAAGACATGCTTAACTTAATCCTCGATGAGTTAAGGGAGATAAAAAGATCACAAACTGAGGAACTGTCAGCAATCCATCAGAGGCTAAACAAAATGGATAAAATTGAAGAGCTAGTGTCCACATTTCCTGCTCGTTTATCGGAGGCAGAGGAAAGGATTTCCTCACTGGAGGATCAAATGGTCGCAGTTAAGAAGGAATCTGGAGATACACTCAAAACCTCTAGGGCTCTGGAGAATAAGTTGGATGACTTGGAGAACTACAATAGACGATCAAACTTACGTATGGTGGGGGTCCCGGAAGGAATTGAGGGGTCAGATATGCTTCAGTGGGTCTCATCTTTTCTCCAACAGGGGGTGATCCCGGAGTTTAAAGGGGATTTGACTATCACCAGAGCGCACCGAGTTCCAGCGTATCTCCCCTCAAACTCCACGCTTCCTCGTACAATTCTTATAAATTTTGCAGATATTAGAGTAAAGGAGCAAATCCTATCCAGAGCAATTCGCCAGCGACAGTTTCCAGTGAATGCTACTGTGAAATGCCGGATTTTCTCCGATATGTCTGCAGTGGCAGCAAGACGCAGGAAGGAATTTGTTAAATTGTTACATCTTTTCAAAGCCCATGGGGCTCAAGCAATGATTTCTCAGCAATCTAAATTAAGGGTGCTCTTTAAAGGCAAATTCTAAATGCTTTTGGATGTTGAGGCTGCACAGGAGCTTTTACATGGAATGCAAAATGGCTAGGCTGGGGCACAAGACTGAATTCCTGTACATGACTTTCATTTTTGTTAGCTTTTCCATCGCTTGATTTATTGTTAACATTTTTGTGGGATGGGGGGTAGGACAGGGCAGGAAGGTTGAAGGGGTGTAACAACACGACACCTCCATTGGAAGGGAGAGGTTCCTGTGACACGCGTGGGAGGAGGGAGGTAGAGCGAGGAGGGTGTCACAGGTGGAGGAGGGTGGGGGGGCTTTATGGAAAAAGCACAGTTCTTGGCAGAATTTTGTTTCGATTCAGTATGTTTGTTTAGGATAAAAGCTGATCTGGCTCTGCATTTAGAACACGGTGTAGTTTTGAAGCATGAGTTGCATGGAGGGAGTATTCACAGTTTCATCTTGACCAAATTTCACAAGAATGGATACAATGGTATAAATGGCTAAAAATTGTATAAAAGTTGTATCATTTAACGTGAACGGTCTTAATATTAAAATTAAAATGCGGGCAATAGAGAAGTGGGTCTTGACGGAAAATCCCGAAGTAATTTTTCTTCAAGAGACACATATCCCTCTTTCAAAAGCTGACAACTTTTCAATGTTTAGAGGATGGGCCTCGTATAGGGGGTTCTCATTCTTTTCAGAGTCACAGAGGGGAGTTGCGCTCTTTATCAATAAGCATAAGGAGATAGAGATCTTGCAATCAAAAGCAGGGAGTCGGGGTCGTTGGTGTTGGGTAACTTGTAAATTTAAGAACAGGCTTTCCCCCATCACATTTGTAAGCTTTTATGCCCCACTTACTGATAATCCCGAAATATACGAGGAAATGTTTCAATCTCTGTTGACGGTTGGAGGGGATATTGTGATTGGGGGAGATTTCAATATTCTAATGGACCCTAGTCTAGGCTCTAGTACGGGCGGTAAAAAACAATTAAAACCTAGAGCGCTTAAGGCAATATCTAACAATATTAAGACTCTAGATCTTGTAGATCCGTGGAGATCTTCAAATCTCCGTAAGTTAGAGTATTCTCGCTGGTCGGGAAGACATAGGTCAAATTTCATGCATCGATTTTTTTCTGATCTCTTCGAATTTCAAGAATAGCCATCAGAGATTCTTACACAATGGCTTCTCAGACCATGCAATGTTAATTTTAGAATTTTTGCTTGAGGAGAATACCAAGGCTGTAAAGCGCTGGGTGTTTAATAAATCGTACTTGACTGATGCAACCTGGATGACCCTCCTGAAAAATGAAATTGATGATTTTATTGAGCGAAATTTGGGGACCGCCCCTATCCATGTGGTATGGGACTCCCTTAAGGCATTTATAAGGGGGGTCGCGATTGGGAGAGATGTGCGGGAGTCAGTTGCCTTCAGGAACTCACTACAGCAGAATATTCAGGACCTGGTGGAGCAAATGTATCATAACCCATCGGTTACGGTACATAATCAATTAAATTATGCAAAACATGAGCTCAGTCTACACTATTATCAGAAAAGTGAAGAACTCGTTTGTAGACAAGCCCAAAGAATGTATGAACATAGCAATTTTACGGGGAAATTTCTGGCATGGCAGGTTAAAGAACAAGCGGCTGCGAACCTAATTAGATCTCTTAAATCCCCAACTAGCGATACTGTTACCTCAGAGGCGGCAGAGATTGGACAGATTATGTTGTCTCATTATCAGGAAATTTACACTTCACATCATATTACGGATCAAAATAGATTAAACAATTTTTTAGTTAAGCATAAATTACCTTCTCTTTCTCATTTGGATCAAGAGGTGATGGCATCGGCGTTTTCGACCGAGGAATTAAAGGCTGTAGTAAAAAGCTTGCCACATGGCAAGGCATGTGGTCCAGATGGACTTCCTGCAGAATTTTTTGTAATATGTTTTTCATCCATTTCTAAATTACTACTTTTATTGTCTAATACTATGTTGGAAAGCGGCCCAATCCCATCTTCATTTTTTGATGGGACTGTGGTTAGTTTTCTAAAAAAAGGGAAGGATGCAAACGACCCCAACTCTTATAGACCCATTACTTTGTTAAATGCAGACTATAAAATCATCACTAAGTTACTTTCATTACGCTTTAATCATATTTCTCCGCAACTGATACATTCAGATCAAAATGGTTTTATTGCTGGCAGGCAATTGATCACTAACACTCATTATTTGGTGGAGGCTTTAGATTTTTTTGAAACACGCAAGGTGCCGGCTTTAGTCTTTCTTTTGGATGCAGAAAAGGCTTTTGATTTGGTGGTATGGGACACTCTTTTTTTTATTTTGGAATTTTTTGGAATCCCCTCAAAAATCATAACTCTTGTTAAAAATCTTTATCAAGGAGCGAAAGCCCATGTACTTATAAATAAATCAATGGTGGGCTCAATTTCAGTTCAAAGAGGGACAAGACAGGGATGTCCTTTATCCCCGGTTCTTTTTGCCTTTTTCATAGAACCCTTGGCTGCTGCAATCAGGAACTCTATAGACATTTTACCCCCTATGGCCTCTATGGATAAAATTAAACTATACGCAGACGACATAATGCTTCTCCTCAAACCTGAGATGCATTCGCAAGTACAGGCCCTCTCCGTATTTGCAGAATTTGAAGCATTAGGGGGGTATCGAATAAATAAGAAGAAAACCGAGATCCTAATCTGCGGCAATATGACTCCCGAACTACATCAGGATTTTCAATCCTGTATTAACAATAGACCTAAAAGATATTTAGGTGTGTTTTTTACGCCGTTAGTAAGTGAACTATATTTTTTGAATTTTGAACCTTTAATTAAAAAGGTGCATGATTTGTTTACACGTTGGAACACTTTACCCTTGTCCATTCTTGGCCGTGTGGCTTTAATTAAAATGTCGATACTTCCCCTATTTAATTTTTTGTTTTCCACTATTCCTTGTTCGCTACCGGGTACTTTTTTTTCAAAAATAGAATCCATGTTTTCAGCCTTTGTCTGGGCTAAAAAGACTCCTCGCATTGCGATTAAGACTTTGTATGAGGAAAAGGGACAAGGTGGTCTTGGTCTTCCAAATCTTTGAGATTATTATTTTGCCTATTTTGCGCAGTATCTGTCGAGATTTAAATATTTAACATCGAGTCAGCCCTTATTCTTAAATTTTTTCTTTGATATAATATGTAAGGAAGCTAAAATCTCCTCTCCTTTGTCCATACCTAAATCACCCAAATTAGTTAGGTATAAGGTTTTGAAGTGGTTTTTTAAAAAACGAGACCCCATGCTGAAGAGATACTCTCTCTCTCTCATCAGCCTAAAGACTCCATTGAGCGATGCAATTTTAGGTCTTGGTATAATCATGGGGCCAGAAATTATTCAGAATTGGGTTAGATTGGGGTTTGTCTCTCTCTCGAGAATTTTGTTGAAAATGATGCCTGGTTAACGCTTAACGAGATGTTCCCCCGTATAGGGGGAAACTTTCTGCTTATGGGGTCATATATTTTACTTTATAAAGTATTTGTTCAAACAGACATTGTATTGATATGCGCGGCCTCAGATCTTTCCAAGGATCTTTTTTGGTCCTCATTATTAATGAAACCAGGAAAATGGAGAAGAAGTCTGGCACAGAGCAGAGAGGAGGACCTATGTAGAAAAGCAACTATAAAATGGCAGAAGCATGAAAGCTTTAATCTTACACCTAATACGTGGAAAACACTAAATACATTTAATTTTACAGTACTGAGAGGTGCCAACTGGAGGCGTATGCTATTTTTTAGTAAATGGCTTTTATATTATACACCGGTGGTCATTTCTAGAATGTTTAGCAATTCGTCATCCTCCTGTTTCAGATGCTCTCAAGCAGATCAGACCAACTGGTCCCACATATTAGCCTATTGTCCCCGAATAGGGGCTTTTTGGAAGGGCATTTTTTCTTTCCTTACACTTCATATGCATTGTACGTTTAATAAGTACGAAAGCCTGATTATACTCGGGGTTGATTTAGACCTTAAGTTAGCCGTGCCACAGGCGAAACTGGTGTACATTGTAGTCGCGGTGGCCAGATCTCTCATTCTTAAGTATTGGAAGTCAGATGTAATTCCGTCTATAGATGAATGGTATGAGAAAATGAAAAGAGTGAGGAAAAATGAAATGAAATATGCACAAAGGATTGGGGGACTGCGTAAATTCGATATAATTTGGGGGACGTATTTCGAGTAAATCTTTTTGTAATGAATTTTTTTTTTCCTCCTCATTTAAGATGCTGTAATATTGCTGTAATAAGATATTAATGGGTCTATAGCTTTTATCTATTGTTGCTTTATGGATTTTCTTGTATTTTCATGTATGTTATGAATGGATTGTCAAGAACTGAATAAAAAAGAATTAAAGAACATGGTTAAACTGAGAAAAAAAAAAAAATATATGATGATCGAAATAGGGAAATAATGCCTAACATTAACTTACCCTGTTTCAAGGGCGTCTCTGTTTGTGTTGAGACGGAAGATTGAGTAAAGCGCGTAATCGCGCGAGACTCGCAGGACTACAGAATGATGTCATTCAGCTCACTCGTGTAGTTCGTGAGCAACGCGAATGCGCAATCTAGCTAACCAAGCCTGTCCAGACAATTGTTAAAGTGCCCAATGTGACTTACTCTAAACGAGTGACTCGTTCCTCGTTCCAAGCTAGTGCCATGGCGATACAATCTCTATTGTGGTATAGTATTACGTAATCAAACCATACAGTGGCTATAGTACTGCCTGGTTGTAATGCAATTGTCTAGATGTGCCGTACTCAAGTAAAAACGGCAGCATGCACCTGTAATAAACAAGGCGATTTGTCAACTAGATCTATAGTTTTTGCCCCTTCATCGCATTAACAATAAAGCCTATATAAGTGGCCATAGTGCACCAAAAGCGTCAAGCCATCTGTATGTGTATATACCGGCTCAATCAGTGTATGTCAAAAACCATCTAGAAATAGCATCTGACCCAAGTACTGTTAAATAGAGTGCCCACCAGCAGTTAAGTTGCCATATCAGAGTGTGGTCCAAGGTATTTCATCATTTAGACCCTGGCAATCAGAACGCAACTTATAAATCCACCTCTGTTCTTTCATAAGCAGAAATTTAGAGACATCCGAAATGTGAGAGGGGATCAAAGGTTTTTCCAAAACCGTCCAGCTGAAATCGGTTTCCTTATGGCCATGCTCCAAAAAATGTTTAGTAAGTTTGGACACGCTCTTCTTTCACCTAAACGCGCTCTTATGTTCCAGCATGCATGTACGCACCTTGAGTGTAGTCATCCCAATATATCTCTTATTACAGGGGCAAACCAACTGGTAGATGACATGTGAGCTGTTGCAATTTGAAAATCGTTTTAGCACCCAAGGGCGATTAGTTCCTATGTCCAGTTGTGTGGTTCTACAAGTCTGGGCACAAAAAGAACACCCACCACAAGGATGGTGTCCTTGTATTGCTGGAAGATCCCAGAGGGTGCCACTAGTCTCCGTCAGTAACTCCTTGGGGCAGGTGTGTACCAAGCAGTCCCGAAGATTCTTGGAAGGCTTGAAAGCGAACAAGGGTTGTTCAATCTTATTGTTAGTACAGTTCAGTACCCGCCAATGGCGTCTAACAATTCTCTGAATCTGGTTGGATTTGGCATTGAAGGTACTAACAAAGGTCAAGCGTGTGAGAGGTGGCTTCACTGTTGATGGCTCTAGAAGTGCCTCACGATTGTTGTTGCTAGCTCATTTGAGGGAGCGTTTAATCAGTTGTTTAGGATAATGTCTTGCTTGGAGTTGGCCTGTAAGGGTGACTGCATGTTTAAAAAAAGTTTCATTGGTGGAGCAGTTCCTTCGAACACGTAGAAATTGCCCATATGGCAAATTGTCGCGGAGCGACTTAGGATGTTGGCTGTCATATAGCAGAAGTGAGTTCCTGGCCATGGGTTTCCGGAATAATTCACTCTGAAGACCCGTGGGAGTGGCATATATAGAGAGATCAAGGAAGGCAATCCTCTCTTTGTTCATCTCTACTGTAAAGCGTAAAAATCTGTTACGAGTATTTAACCACTCGTGGAAGCAATTGATCGAATCCACCTCACCCCGCCACACCACCAGAATATCGTCAATATAGCGTTTCCACCATATTATTGACTAAAAGAAAGGGTTACTGGCTGTTAGTACTTGCTCTTGTTTAAAAACATGAACATAGAGATTCGCCAGACTCGGCGCAAAAATACTGCCCATACTCGTGCACGAGATTTGAATGTACAGCATATCCTCGAACCTGAAATAATTCTCTTTCATAGCGATTTTGGCTAGAGACATTATGAAAGGAACAGGAGTGATGGTGTCCAGGTCCCTCCCATCTAGCTTGATTAGCTAGATTGCGCATGCGCGTTGCTCACGAACTACACGAGTGAGCTGAATGACATCATTCTGTAGTCCTACGAATCTCGCGGGATTACGCGCTTTACTCGATCTTCCGTCTCAACACAAACAGAGACGCTCTTGGAACAGGGTAAGTTAATGTTAGGCATTATTTCCCAGTTTCGATCATCATATTTGTTAACACATGGTCCAGGCATTAATAAGAACATTTCTAGGGTAATATGATGAGACGTCTTCCGGCTTTTACTTCACACTGGACAGCGTGATGTCGATTGGCCATGGCGCGGCGTTTGCACTCTATTTGACACGACGTACCAGTCCGGTTCCTTGCCTCCCCCTCAACTCGGGTCCTGCCGGAGGCAACGACGGACAGGTAGGCTCATGTGTAATACTGACGAATTTGTTGTGGAAAAAGTCGAAAAAAAGTTTTGGGGCATTGAATTTAGTGTTTGACCTTGGTGGGAACTTCACATTTAGACATAGCCGGTTCTGTAATGTACAAATCTTTATGGCTCACCAGGCTTACAAAGTCATGGAGCAGAGTCTGAGAGACTTCTAGAGAGGCCTGAGCCCTTAGTTGTTGAGGTTTCTTGAATGGTTTTTTGAACATAAAGCTGAGGATAACGTTAGGAATGCCCATATTGATGCAGAACAGAGTGTAATTAAGCTGTTTCACCTACCTGCATTATGCACCCGTATCCTTACTTTTTCTAGAGCGTGGTCTCACCATCCCTGAGTGTGTGTCCAGGTGAGGTGAGGCTAAATCCCCGGTCGTGCTGGGTGAGTGTTATAACTAATTCTTATTCTTTCTCACTATGAGATGTATAAGTGGGACATGATACAGTGCAAATATTTTGTTTGTTTTGTGTTTTATAGATGCATTGAATCATCTACAGACACGGAGGATATGCTACTGATTTACAGTATCCTTTGATTTTTTCACTTTATTATTCCTTTGTCAACTGAGTTTCTTCATGTGACATTATCACTTTGCAGTAGCCGTTTTGAACAGAAGCCCTGAAGAAAGCCTTGGGGCTTCCCCATTGAGGCTGAAACATGTTGGCTCTTATGCAGTTATTTGCTTAACACTGCTCTCTTGCACTGTTCTCATTTTTAATCAGGAAGAGGGCATATTCTCAATAAATTTTTCTCTTCTGTCCTCTATCCTGTTTTATCATTCACCACCTTTATTATTTTTTTGCACTGCACTACAACCCATCATCTTGATACTACTTGGTCAAAAAGTGTTTATGGGTAGTGACCCAGCCATGGTACTAGGTAAGAAAATGGTCTCAATGATCAAGAGACTTCATTACCTGGGATGGATGACCAAATGATAATATTGATCAGCGCAAGTTTTTGATGGGAATCCTTTGAATACCTTTTGGGTTCTACTCACTAATCACTGCAGACATTGTATTTGTTATTGTCGTCCCACTTTTTCTAATTACTTTTTCTAATTAGTTGTTAGTCATTTATGTATTGCTCAAACCATTATGACAGATTGAGATAGTTTCTCTTCTAGACCCCTAGGTTTCTTTGTTGTTTACTGCAGTCCAACAGGCAGGATTTTAGGAAATTGCTAAAATCCTTGCTGTTCCCCCTATCTAAGGGGTCCATTATGATGTCAGCGGATCGCCACCACCCGCATGGCGGTGGCGATCCACCCGACATCATCCCCTGCCCGCCTCCCATTTCCCCCCACCATATTATGATGGAGGGGGGACCACGGCGGAGGGGAAGACCGCCTGCCGCTTTTCTGCCCAGTTATCTAGTTGACCAGGCAGAAAAGGGTTGAACATGGTGTTCTGCCAGACACCGCCATCCATATTATGATGGCAGCAGTAAGCAGCCTTCACAGGAAAGGCATTCGGTTCTCTCAGTTGGGGCCCGTTTCGGGCCCCCAGGATGTTGGGGGGTGGGGTGACCACATGGGGGGTACCTATGGTACCCCCCTGCATTTGCATGGAAGATGTGGCAAGCACCGCGTGGTGCCTGTCACGTTGTCAATGCAAATGCAAACATGCCTTTTTTGTATTGCAGCGGGTGCTGCTGACGGCACCGCCTGCCGCAATGCAAATAATGCGGGATGTGTGGCAGGCGCATCCTAATTGCCCATGTTGGACCGCAGCACCCTTAGTGGGGGGACCCATTTTCTGGGGCGATGTCTGCACGCCATCATAATAGACCCCTTAGTCACTGGATTCAAGGGTGCAGTTCCCTCTTCACACCTCTCAGTGCCAAGAGGCATCAGCAATTGAGCACTCTTAAACATATCTTATCTTATCTTACTCATCGCCAGATGTAGCGTCTTCCTCAGTTTTCCCTTTCCACAATCACCCTCCCATGGAGAACACTTAAGGGAGCTACAGAAGGTGGTTTATTTAACAGACCATGGAATTTATTATGTATTCATGCCTGCTTTCTGCACTCCTGGGCACTTATTTCAGGAAAGGAAACTTATGCTTGTGCATCATTTTTGCATAATCCATCATAAGGAATCACATTTCACGCCCACGTAATGGGTGTTATCTCATTTGCAGAGTTAAATAGACCCCTGCACATAAGTGAAATTAGTTACCTGCTTGCATGCTTCTTATCACTGACATGGTACCATGGGCAAAGCTTATCTTGTGTGGTTCCCTAAATGTGGAAGTTAGTGCGCCCCCTATCACAACTCTTTTGGAGAAAGGAAAAATTGAGTTGTTTTCTCAGTGCAACTGAACACACTATTCGCACTTTGTAAAGTTTGGCTCTATTATCTCCTTTTACCCTTCTTTAAAATATTGCGTCACTTGTGCCATGGTGCAGTTAGCACCTGGGAAAAATGATGGTATGGTGCTATGCTCTACCTAAGGCTATAAATGTTTTATGAGTAAGGAAACCTTTAATAACTATAATTACTCTCCCATTCCTGGAATATATGATGTTACAAACTTTCCAAGAAGTAACCTTCCGCAGTTAGATACTGCCAACAATACTCTTCTTAAATGTTGATGTAGGTTTCCCAATTATACTGAACCATGGCTACAGTTTTGACAACACACTGTCCTTTTTACTATGTAAATTTACACATGTAGGCCCAAATTTACTCTCCAAGTGCCAGAAGCGTCCTCAGCTGACACCCTCTTGGAAAGTCTGTAATTTTAGCATACAGACTACTGGTACATGCCTTACCAGGGAGACGGTGGCAGGAGCTGCGGAGCACCTGGGACTGCAGTGGTGGACGAAAAGCTCCGGGGAGCTCCAGGAGGGGGCGAAAGGTGCAGAGCGAGGCGGAGGCGTGTGAGTGCCGAAAAAACCCTGTTGAGGAGGCCGAGGATTTCGGTAGGAATTCCCTTTCGAGGTGCAACATCTAAAAGGGAGTTTTTGTGTCTGCAGCTACTATAGCTATATGAAATAGCTGTATGGAACAGTCTGACGGGGGTTTTGGATATTTGGTACATTGCAACAAACACCTCTGTCTTGATATCAGCTCAGGACTTTTTTAAGTAGTAATTTGTAGGTGCAACAAAACTTAAGCAAAACAAAACTTAAGCAAATCCGAGTGAATTACTGATACTGCCATAAATTGCTATTGATACAAGTACGGATACTGACATGGCTGTTAGGTAAGCACAGTGATTTAAAGGCTGCTGGTGGTTTCTTTTTAACGCTGCTGACTAGCACGAGTACAGCGCGAGTACAGCGCTTTTAATGCGATCATTATTTTAATTTAATTATAATCTGATTTGTGGGCTCTGCATTCTGCCGGGTTTGTGTTAGGACACACTTGCACACTAATAGTGAATTGCACCGCGGTTGAGCGGGCCTTTAGTCGCTACCTTTGGGGTGGGAGCCATCTTGGGGGAGGAAGCGCCGGGTCGGGACGCCATCTTTGTTGACAGGCTAGTTGCTGCCTGACGACCTCGCACGCTCGAGGCCATTTAAGCTGATCATTCCAGGGCCTCTCCCTGTTAGGTAAGCGCCGTGATTTAAAGGCTGCTGGTGGTTTCTTTTTAACGCTGCTGACTAGCGCGAGTACAGCGCGAGTACAGCGCTTTTAACGCGATCATTATTTTAATTTAATTATAATCTGATTTGTGGGCTCTGCATTCTGCCGGGTTTGTGTTAGGACACACTTGCACTCTAATAGTGAATTGCACCGCGGTTGAGCGGGTCTTTAGTCGCTACCTTTGGGGTGGGAGCCATCTTGGGGGAGGAAGCTCTGGGTCGGGATGCCATCTTTGTTGACAGGCTAGTTGCTACCTGACGACCTCGCACGTTCGAGGCCATTTAAGCTGATCATTCCAGGGCCTCTCCCTGTTAGGTAAGCGCCGTGATTTTAAGGCTGCTGGTGGTTTCTTTTTAACGCTGCTGACTAGCGCGAGTACAGCGCGAGTACAGTGCTTTTAACGCGATCATTATTTTAATTTAATTATAATCTGATTTGTTGGGCTCTGCATTCTGCCGGGTTTGTGTTAGGACACACTTGCACATTAATAGTGAATTGCACCGCGGTTGAGCGGGTCTTTAGTCGCTACCTTTGGGGTGGGAGCCATCTTGGGGGAGGAAGCGGCGGGTCGGGACGCCATGTTTGTTGACAGGCTAGTTGCTGCCTGACGACCTCGCACGCTCGAGGCTATTTAAACCTGCCCCCATGCAAGCACGCAGCGCACGCGCGCAGCGGGCGCGCCGTGGACACGCCGGAGGCTCTCTAGTGGCGAGCCCATCTGTGCCCATCCGTGACCAAACGGGACCCGAGGCCATGACCCCTGGTCCGCGTATTATCTACACTGGCGTGGAGTTGGAGGCTCTCAATTCCGGTAATATTGCCATCAGTCAGGGATGTGTTGCTAGACTTAGGCAGGAAGGACTACTGATAGCCCCCAGTTCCTATCTAGGTCGGAAGGCCGCTACTAAGGTCCAAGGCCTGCGCTATGGTCTCCTTAACACACGTTCCCTTCAACGCCATCATTTAGAAGTTTTTACTCTTCTGGAAGAAGGAGAATTGGACCTTCTTGGAATAACAGAAACATGGCTAGAAGACTCTTCAATGCCGGATCTCGTAGCCTCTTTGCCATCTGATTTTTCGGCACTTTTCTACAATCGTATGGAAGCTAGGAGAGGGGGAGGCGTGGCCCTTCTGTACAGCTCACGCCTATTGGGCGAAAGGTTTCGGACCGAAAATCTGGCTGGCGCGGAAGTGATGGGGATTAAGCTGAAGCTGGGGACAGACTGCTTGATCATTCTGTTAGTATATTGCCCCCCGTGGGCTTCGCCGGAATTTCCCGATTTGTTCATGAGATTGGCCCAGGACATCCGCTCGAGATATGACAAATTAGTCATAATGGGTGACTTCAATTACCATTGGGAAAAGGTCCCGAAAGAGGGTCAGGCATCACAGATCGAGGAGGCGCTAACTTCACTGGATTTGGCTCAACAAGTGAAGGGCCCGACACATGTTAAGGGACATACTCTAGACTTGGTTTGGATGACAGTCCCTGCGCAGGGCGCGGTAACGGCCCAGCCTTGTGTATGGTCCGATCACCATTTGGTGAGAGGTGAGCTACTAGTGGACAAACAAATTACAACGACTAGAGGAGGGTGGAAGGCAGTTAGGAAGTGGAAAAACGTCGATGGAGATAAAATGGTAAATCTACTTCGAACCAACCCCCCCCCTTAACAACCGGACAGATAATCCAGAGCTCCTTTGTCGGGAACTTATGGATAAACTCTCGAAGGTCGTGGACCGAGTGGCACCAATCCGCAGGATGAACCTAGTGGACAGAGGACGAGGGGCCCTGTGGTATAATGAACCACTCAGGGAGAAGAAACGCGGGCTACGAAAATTGGAAAGAGCCTGGCGTAAGGACTACAATCCTGATTCTCGATGCAGATATACACAGGCACTCACTAGCAATAAGCAAGCGATTATAGCCAGGAAGTCCGAGTTTTTTGAGGAGAGGATTACAACGGCAACGAATCCCCAGAAAGAAGTCTTCCGAGTTCTTACGGACCTTAGAAAAAATAAGGAACAGACTCCGGACTCTGGAAGATTGCCAAAAATTTCAGGACTTTTTTACTAATAAAATTATCGATCTTGTCACTGAAATCACGGCGACCCCTAAGATAGACTGCCCGCCACAGGTTATGCCAGTTAGAACGTCAGTGATAACACCATTATCTACCTTACCCTTGATTACAAAGGAGAGGTTGTCTATTCTTATGGGGCGGGTCAAGTCGGGCTCCAGGTCGGATCCGTGCCCACCTGAAATGCTTAAACTTGCACTCCCTGGCATAGAGGAAGATGTGCTGAGCCTCCTAAATCTATCTCTACAGGTAGGACAAGTGCCTGCCTCCTTTAAGGAAGCTCGGCTGATCCCCCTGCTAAAAAAAACAGGGGCGGACGTGAAATGTCTGAAAAACTTCAGACCAATTTCTCAGTTGCCGTTTTTGGCAAAAGTACTGGAGCAACATGTTCTCACCACTCTGTCGGAACACCTGGAAACCAATATGTTGTTAGAGCCGAATCAGGCAGGTTTTCGTGCAAACCATAGCACGGAGCTTGTTATGCTGTCGATTGTAGATGAGCTAAGGAACAGAGCAGACAAGAAAACTCCGGGTGCCCTGGTGCTGCTGGACCTCTCCGCGGCATTCGATACCGTGTGTCATGAACAACTATTGTCGCGGATGAGGGATTTCGGCATTCAGGGCACAGCACATGCATGGTTCACATCCTTTCTTCAAGGGAGGATGCAGAGAGTGCAACTAGGTGACCTGCTTTCCACCGCAACATCGATCACCTGCGGAGTACCGCAAGGGTCTGCTCTGTCACCCCTTATGTTCAATATATATCTACAGCCTCTGATTCTAATGCTCAATCAAATGGACTGCCAGGTGTATAACTACGCGGATGACACCCAACTTATCATCCAATTGGATGATAGTCAGGATGCCTCTGCGAGATTGCAAAATATTCTGAGAAGCACAGCTAACTGAATGTCCGGGAACTCCCTAAAGATCAATCCGGATAAAACCGAGGTGTTGCCAATCACCATCGCTGGCAACCCATGGAGCGATCAATTTTGGCCCAGGGAGCTGGGTATGCCCCCGGAACCGGCGGCAGTGGTTAAGAGCCTGGGCATCCATGTGGACGGTAAACTGTCCATGAAAAAACAAGTCACAGCGGTGGTGGGCACCTGCGTGGGCCTCCTCCGACAACTCAGGAAAGTTTCCTCGTTGCTGTCTTTTTCTACCCTGAGGAGTGCGGTCTCTGCTATGATTCTAGCCAGGTTGGACTATGGCAACTCGTTGTACATAGGACTACCACAAAGACTCCTAAATAGAATGCAGATTGTTATGAACGATGCCGCGAGACTCATTTTTAAAAAGCCGAGGAACATTCATGCATCTCCCCTCTTGCGTGAACTACATTGGTTGCCAGTTAAGCAGAGGCTAATGTTTAAGGGGCTATGTATTGTCCATAAAGCTCTTTATGGCAGGGCACCTAACTACATGAAATCACGTCTGCTTCCCTACAGACCGGGAAGGTTGCTTAGATCTGCAGAAGCTTTTCTCCTTGTCCAGCCACGTTGCAGACTGGCTACTGTGGGAGGGCGTGCTTTCTCACATACTCTCCCAGCTCTGTGGAATAAATTGCCATTGGAATTGCGGAAAGACACCAAGCTAATGTCTTTTCGAAAGAAATTAAAAACGGTGCTCTTCCAGCAAGCATGGGGCTGTCTTTAATCTGTAACCAGCTGTATCCTTCCGAATTGCCTAGCGGACCCTGTCAAAGCGCTTAGAGACCTCTGGGTTATAGTGCGCTATATAAATCAAATAAATAAATGATGCTGGAACTGTACTTAAAAGAATCAGCACATTTATAAAGCACAGTTCCAGTTTTTTGTGATATCAAGATATTTTGATTATTTATTTATTATTGGAATATCTATTTATGATCATTGTTATTTCACAATCCAAGATGGCTGAACGCTTGTTATTACCTCATATCTTGTTCTGCACTATCTAAGAGAGTTTCATCGTGCAGTCCAGTTGCATTGCAATTGTTTCATTCTGTTGCAAGCTAGCTGGACTCGGAGTACCTTCCTCCATTCTCCTGTTCCTACATTCCCCTAAGTTCCAGTCTTTGCTCGGCCTGAAGATGTTTTCTGGTCTCCAGTTTATTCCCTTCTTGCTGTGTTATTTTCTGGAGCATTGTTGGACAGCGTCAATCAATCAATCAATCATGCCATTTGTATAGCGCACTACTCACTCGGGAGGGTCTCAAGGCGCTTGGGGGGAGGGGTATGCTATTGCTCGAACAGCCAGGTCTTGAGTTGTTTCCTGAAGGCGAGATGGTCCTGGGTCAGCCGAAGGTGGATGGGGAGGGAGTTCCAAGTCTTGGCAGCCAGGTAAGAGAAGGATCTTCCTCCGGCGGTGGCTCTTCGGATGCGTGGTACGGCTGCGAGGGCGAGGCTGGTGGACCGTAGCTGGCGGGTGGGCGTGTAGAAGGTCAGGCGGTCGTTGAGGTACTTGGGGCCCAGGTCGTGGAGAGACTTGTGTGCGTGGGTGAGGAGCCGGAACGTGATCCTCTTGTCGACGGGGAGCCAGTGCAGGTTCCTCAGGTGGCTGGAGATGTGGCTGCGTCGGGGGACATCCAGGATGAGTCGGGCGGAGGCGTTCTGGATGCGCTGGAGTCTTTTCTGTAGCTTGGCTGTGGTTCCGGCGTAGAGGGCGTTTCCGTAGTCCAGTCGGCTGGTGACGAGTGCCTGGGTGACAGTCTTCCTGGTCTCGGTCGGGATCCAGCGGAAGATCTTGCGAAGCATACGCAGGGTGTTGAAGCACGATGAGGAGACGGCGTTGACTTGTCTGGTCATCGAGAGGGAGGGGTCCAGGATGAAGCCCAGGTTGCGTGCGTGGTCGGTTGGCTTGGGTGCGGTGCCCAGGGCTGGGGGCCACCAGGAGTCATCCCAGGCGGAGGGCGAAGATCCCAGGATGAGGACTTCCGTCTTGTCCGAGTTCAGTTTCAGGCGGCTGGTCGTCGGCGCAGGCGGTCAGCCACTGTGTGAAGTTGCGGGCTGCTTCGTTGGGGTCCGTTGTGTTGGCGGGTGGGCTCTGGCTGAGGGAGGTGGTGCGCTGGTCTGCGGTGATCTTGCTCCAATTCCTGTGAGGTACCTGTTGCGGGTGGTGGTGTGTCGTGGATCTTTTGAAGCTGAAGTGGACGCAGCTGTGGTCGGTCCAGTGGAGTCCGGTGGCGTGGCTGAAGGTGATGTACTTGCTGGAAGAGAAGACGGGATCAAGCGTGTGGCCGGCGTAGTGGGTGGGGGTGTTGACCAGTTGCTTGAGTCCGAGGTTGGCGAGGTTTTCCAGCAGGGCGGTGGTGTTGCGGTCCTTGTTGTTCTCCAGGTTGAAGTTGAGGTCCCCGAGGAGGATGTAGTCAGTGGAGGGGAGGGCGTGCGGGCTGATGAAGTCTGTGATGTCTTCGCTGAATTGTGTGCGTGGTCCCGGGGATCTGTAGACGAGGGTGCCTCTGAGGGTCGTCTTAGGGTCGGTATGAATCTGGAAGTGGAGATGTTCGGCTGCGGCGAAGGAGTCGTTGGCGTCGGTCGTGATGCGGATGGTGTTCCTGTGGACGATGACGATGCCACCTCCGGTCTGGTTGATGCGGTCCCTCCTGATGATCTTGTACCCGTCCGGGATGGCGATGGCGATGTCGGGTGCAGAGGAGGCGTTCATCCAGGTTTCCGTGAGGAAGGCGACGTCCGGTGATGTAGCGTCGAGGAGGTTCCAGAGTTCCACGGCGTGTCTGTGGATGGAGCGGGTGTTGATCAGGATGCACTTGAGGTGGTTGCTGCTGGTGTTTGTCTTGGCGGGTGCGGGGCAGGTTCGGAGGCAGGTGAACTTGCAGGTGCAGCAGGTGAAGGGTCCGTGGGTGCGCCTCGGGGTAGCTCGGCAGCAGGCGTGGGTCCGGCCGGCATTGAGTGCGTTGAGAGTGGCGGCGTCGTAGGTCAGTCGGGTCGTCTTGCCTCGGCGGGGAGGGCCAGGGGTCCTGGCACTGGGCGCGGGCCAGGCGGACAGCGTGTTTCCATTCTGGCTTCTGATACTGCCTCTGAAGATAAGCGGCCATTTAGTGTTTCTCAGGATAAAGAAGCTGATTCAAGCAGCACCTACAAGACTAACCCGTGACAGATTGTCAAACAAAAAACTCAGTCAATGGATCAAACTCCGACAATAACCCAATTACAAGATTAATTACCATCTGTTAATAATCTAATGCTACAAGTCCAAATCCTGACTTCTGACAATTCTTTGCTTCATCAATCCCTGGCCATTTCACTACAAGATTCTTTGGATATACCCCAGGCATGGTGGCAGAGTTGAGATTTGAAGGCAATCTGAGAAAGCTGAAGTCCTTCTTGGATACCTATCCGGTGCACCTCATTTTCAAGCCTCACATTTATGCATCTGATAGGTCAAAGGTAGGATTCATTATTAGTGACTACATCAGAAACACACATGCCTGGGTCATGCCTTTGGTTTCAGATGCCAGTCCTCACCTGGATGATTTTACAGCCTTTCTTGCTGAATTCAAAAGAATGTATGACTTGCCAGACCATGCATTTTCTGCTTAAGATGAAATCTTAGAGCACTGCCAAGAGTCAATGGAACTTCGAACCTATATTTCAAGATTCAAGAGTTTAGCAAGAGAGTTTCATTGGATGGATTCTACCTTCCCTATCCGTTTTTCAAAGGGTCTCAGAAAGTATCTCAATGATGAACTTGCCAGAGTCTCCAAACCAACCACTCTTCAGGACCTCATCCACCTGATGATTCAGATCGACAGTCGTACTTAAGAGAGATCATTGGAGTGTATTAAAAAATCTACGACAGACCAATTTCAAACATCTTTCACTCACAGCTCTTATTGATAGTGGAGCATTGAAAGTTTATATGGACATTCAGTGGGCCTCACTTCACCATGTTTTATCTAATAAAAGGGACGTACAGGTGGATGTTGAAGCCACTGATGGAACTCTTGTGGCTTCTGGTTTATTAGTTGAAGAAACTAAACCCTTACCTCTGAGGATAACTGCGCACAATGAGGATGCTGTTTTTTATTTCATATCTTGTCCTCGTTATCCTGTTATTTTGGGTATCAATTTGGTAGCCAAAAACAATGGTCAGCAAAGACCTAGTTGGGATCTGAGATTTGCATATCCCATTGCACTGCTAATGTATTCTTTTCTGAACACCTAAGAGATCCACTTGTTGAAAATAATCACTGTGTAGCTCAGATCACAGAAATTCCTGATACCTACCAATAATTTCTTGGAGTCTTTCAAGAATCTTTTACAAAAGAGTTGCCTCCTCATCAACCTTTTGCTTGTGCCATTGATATCCTTCTGGATGCCATTGTGACCTATGGACAAATCTTTTCTCCTCCTGAAAAACACACCTTTTGGGACTACCTAGATGATAATATGGTTAATGGTTTAATGGTTTAATTCCTTGCTCCAAACTCTATTTTTCGGACCTCAGAAAGGAACCTATGGAATTCATCCCTGTATTGATTACAAGTGTTTGAACAGGATAACTATTACAGATAGTTATCCTTTACATCTTATTTCAGGCCTTCTAGCTGCTGTTAAAGGATCAAAGGTTTTCACAAAACTTGACCTAAGAGGAGTTTACCATCTTATTTTGCATTAAATATGGAGATGAGACTGCATTTCAGACTCCATTTGGGCATTTTGAATATTGAGCAATATTTTTTCATTTATGTAACACACCAGCTGGATTTCAATGATTTATGATTTCCATCTTCTCTGACCTGATTCTTCAGTCCATGGTAGTTTACTTGGATGATATTACATTTTTTTTCCAATTAACCTATTCATGTTAAACAGGTATTACAACATTTTTGGGCGAACAATTTGTTACCCACGGCTGAGAAATGTTTGTTCAAAAGAGTATCAGTTAATTATTTGGTCTCAAGGAATCACCATGGATTCTACAAAGGTGCAAATAATCATTGACAGGCCATTACTCCTTCTCTAAAAGAGACACAGAGCTTTCTTGGTCTGGAAAATTACAATAGTAAATTCATAATGAAATTCTCTCAGGTCGTCACACTCATAACAGATCAGTTAAGAACAAAACATTTCACTGCAACAAAGATGCAACCTCAGCCTTTGAAAAACTGAAGTCTAAATTCATCAGAGTCCCAATTCTGAAACAACCTGATGCCTTAAAACCTCTCATCATAGAAACTGACACCTCTGATCTAGCCTTGTCAGTGCTGTTTGTTCAGCAAGTTCAGGATGGAGAAGAACATCCTATCACTATTTCGACTCTATGGACTGCCTCAAAAAATAATTTCTGATTATGGTCCTCAATAAGCATGGGCGGATTTTGCGAATTGGCAATCCGCAAACTTGCGTATTTACGGATTCGCAATCCGCAAAATCCGCGAACTCTCGCGAATTTGCGGATTTTTTTTGTGTGTTCGCAAGGGTTTCTGCCAGTTCGCGAGGGTTGTGTACCAGTTCGCAATTGCGAACTTACTTGTCGGCTCGCAACAGACGCGACTATGTTGTTTCTACGTCTGGTTCATCATCACAGGTTCACAGCACCCTCTGTTTCACCACTGCCACCCTCTGGTACACCCATGCCACCCTCTGGTACATCACTGCCACCCTCTGGTTGGTTTATCACTGTAGATTATGGGGGTGAAAAAAAGCAAGCACACCTGCCCTGCTTCAACTGACATGAATTAATTTGGGGTTGATTAATGTGTCACTGAATTTAAACTTCCAGTCTGGCTGGCACCTGCTTCCTTATCTGTAATTTGCTTTCTGTTGCAGTGCAATTTTTTTTCACAGGACCTTTTAGAAAGCACTACAGGGAATGGTTAATAATGATAAGATTGAACTTTTGCACCTGCTGAGTGCTTTCAGTTTTGTCTGTAATTGCTTTCTGTTGCAGTGTAATTTTTTTAACAGGACCTTTGTTGTATACTTGTAGCTATTCTCTGAGCCTGCTGTGAGGGTCAGAGCAGGGTCATAGAATAGTTGCAAGTAGGCAAATGAACTCTGAAGGGGCCCCTCAGGAAGCACTACAGGGAATGGTTACTAATGATAAGATTGAACTTTTGCACCTGCTGAGTGCTTTCAGTTTTGCAAAAATCCAAATATCCAGCAGCATCCACAAAAAGTAATCCTTCCAGGTCAAGATCCAAATCAAAGTGACCAGCACATGAAGAAAGCACTGGGAGGAGCCTGCTGGACAGGAACAGGAAGTTGGAGACTGTGGGGCACTTCCTTCCTCCCCCCCACCCCCCCAAAATGGACTCATTGCAAAGAAAAAGTGCAGGCAAATGTCAACCTGAGGAGTTATTCTGATAAAAAGCATAATTTTCAAGGTTTATGCTGCCTGCTGGTGGATTTCTTGTGCGAAATTGCAAATTTTGCAATCTCGCAATTGCGAGATTGTCGCTGCCCGCCGCATCTAGGTGTTCGCAAGTGTTTACTCCCGCGAAATTGTATAGTATTCTAGTTGGCAAGTGCGACCAAGCAAAAAATCCGCTTCGCACGGATTTTACGAATTTTCGGCAAGTTCGCGAGAATTTGCCGAAAATCCGCAAAATCCACGAGCGGAAC
The DNA here is from genome assembly GCF_964261635.1 of Lissotriton helveticus. NCBI lineage: Eukaryota > Metazoa > Chordata > Amphibia > Caudata > Salamandridae > Lissotriton > Lissotriton helveticus. The sequence continues at coordinate 729,428,857 of NC_136061.1, forward strand.
GGATTTTACGCCCATGCTTAGTCCTCAATATGTTTCCAAGTTTTGGAAACCCTTGAACCATTAATTTGGCATTCGAAGGACTTTGAATTCACAGGGTAATGGTGAAACTGAAAGACAAAATAAAACTCTTGAAGTGTTTCCTAGTTGTTATATATCTGCTATTCAAGACAACTGGAAAATCACTCTTACCTGCAGCCATATTTGTATATAACAATTTAATCAATTCTTCCACTAGTTATTATCCTTTTTTTGCCTTGACTGGATTTCAGCCTCGAACTTGTCCTGCCCCATTGATACTTTAGATGCTATACCTGCAGTGCATTTTATTTGTAAAAGATAAAGAAAGTTCAAAAAGACACTACTTCACAACTTTCAAATTGCTAAAGACAAACAAAGGCCCCAATCAATGAACAAAAAAACAGCTCTTGCCTATAAGGTGGGCGATACAGTATGGCTGTCATCCATGCTCTATCGGTTGCTCTAGACATTACATGCCCTTGAAAGTTCTAAAATTATAAACCTAGTTACTGTAGGTTTGAGATTTGCTCCTACAAGAAGAATTCACCCGTCCTTTTGTGTATTCCAGATTAAACCTTACCTTTGTCCAATTGGTTCTCATGTTAAGAAAAAGCCTGATCCTATTGTAGTTGATGGACAGCCTAAATACAAAGTTCAAGAAATGTGTGACTCCTGATATTTTAGGGGGGGAACTTCAGTATTGTATTGATTGGAAGGGTAATAACCCTTCGAAACCAGCAGACCAGGTCTCCTGCTGAAGAAGCTGATCTGAGCATCACCTAGAAGACCAGCCCTTGACACCTAGACAAACTCAATGGAATACAAAGCATTGTCATGTTATGTGCACTGTAGCATTCAAAGGACTTTGAAATCCAGTTTTAATTCACAGGGTAATGGTGAAACTGAAAGACTAAATAAAACTCTTGAAGTGTTTCCTAGTTGTTATATATCTGCTTTTCAAGACAATTGGAAAATCACTCTTACCTGCAGCCATATTCGCATATAACAATTTAATCAATTCTTCCACTAGGTATTATCCTTTTTTTGCCTTGACTGGATTTCAGCCTCGAACTTGTCCTGCCCCATTGATACTTCAGATGCTATACCTGCAGTGCATTTTATTTGTAAAAGATAAAGAAAGTTCAAAAGACACTACTTCTCAACTTTCAAATTGCTAAAGACAAACAAAGGCCCAAATCAATGAACATAGAAAACCAGCTCTTGCCTATAAGGTGGGCGATACAGTATGGCTGTCATCCATGCTCTATCGGTTGCTCAAGACATTGCATGCCCTTGAAAGTTCTAAAATTATAAACCTAGTTACTGTAGGTATGAGATTTGCTCCTACAAGAAGAATTCACCCATCCTTTTGTGTATTCCAGATTAAACCTTACCTTTGTCCAATTGGTTCTCATGTTAGGAAAAAGCCTGATCCTATTGTAGTTGATGGACAGCCTAAATACAAAGTTCAAGAAATGTGTGACTCCTGATATTTTAGGGGGGAACTTCAGTATTGTATTGATTGGAAGGGTAATAACCCTTCGAAACCAGCAGACCAGGTCTCCTGCTGAAGAAGCTGATCTGAGCATCACCTAGAAGACCAGCCCTTGACACCTAGACAAACTCAATGGAATACAAAGCATTGTCATGTTATGTGCACTGTAGCACACATGCAATGCACGCATGAGCTTTTTAAAGAAATAGACACATTTCCCTTTGTTAGCGCCTGCTTCAAGGAGGCACTCGTTTTATGCAATGCCCGGTCTGGCTATGTTCTTAGGTCAGCTTTGTGTCAAAACCTATTGGTATTTGGCTCATCCATCCTAGTTACATTTTATTGATATAAAGCAGTGCAAATGCATTTTATTAAGCCTGAGCTTTGAGGTATTATGTTGATGGCAAGGAAATGGAGAATATGGCTTTGGTATGATGTTATACATAGATACCGTTTTCATTTATTTTTTTGAATTTCAAAAAAAGCTTGACTGCTCATATTGGAGGAGGACCAGGATTGATTTCCATAATCCTTATCTATGTATACTGAGCACAAATATAATTGGTTGTATGCAGCCCTGAAGTAATTACCAGTGCCTGAGATTAATTCAATCATTTGTCCCAATATTTATTTTGTTTTTCAAATACCTTCTGACTTAGACATAGAAAAAATTCCTTTCCTCAAGCGCTTTTTTCCATCAATGCAATGTGATGCCTCACAGCAATCCTTAGGTTGCCTTAAATAAGGAGTGACTTTATATTCCTGCATGCTCATCCCCTATGGTCTGAAACTATAAATACCATTAGCAAAACTTGAGATAATATTGTGTGGCAAAAAGTGAGGAAATATTGTGTGTCAAAAACGTAAGGATACATTGTGTGACTCAAACTGCACTTTACATGGCAATGGCTTTGGTATTTTTCTGTCCATTGAGTTACCAGTTAACTTATGTAGAAATATGAGAATGTAGAAATGTAAGTAGTTATCAGTGGCAGCTGGTGAACCCTGAAAGTGGTGGGGTGTAAAACTTGCCACAGGTTCACCTCATTGTTTCCAAAATATGGCTTCAGTGCCCTCACACACAATTGTACCCATACACTCACACACCGTTTCTGACTCCCAAACACACATACATACACTTACACTTCCACATTTACTAACCCTTACTCACAACGAATCACTGACAAAATATCAAAGGTCATACTATCGAACTACAAAAAATATCAAAGCAAGAATATCAACATCCTATCTACATTATGGTAGGTACAAAAATACCGAAAAAAAATATTGATGTAAAAAAATCGTTGTTAAAAATATCATTTTGTATTTAAGTTAAAAAAATGTAAATAAAGTAAATAATACATGTAATTAAAATAAACATAGTTAAAAATGTTTAAAAATTATAATGAATATATCTATAATGTAAAAATAAATTAAACATATAAATTTAATATATAATATATATACTTACGTACTAATAATTTCTAATAATTATTTTAATAACGTATAAGAAAAAAATATGTTATGTTATGTTAAAATGTTATAAAGCGCAACAGCTGCCCTGGCTAAGAGGCGTCCTGGCACTAAGCTGCAAGAAAATAGCACGCACAGAAGCGCAGGAGGCCTACAAGGGATGAAAAAGAAATGTTTTAATGGCTTTCCTAAAGTGAAGATAATTAGTAAGTCCTCGAAAGTGGGCCGGCAAAGAGTCCCACAGAATGGCGGCTCTATTACGAAAAGACCGCCCACCGGTGCGGACCCTTCACACCCGCGGGTTGACTATCAGACATTGTCCCATGGATCGAAGTGATCGTGTGGGAATATAAGGTAAAAGAAGATCAGTCAGAATGTGTAGGGATGCCAGTTTCAACATTTTATAGGCTATACACAGTGGCTTAAACTCAATTTGCCATAGGCAGCCAGTGGAGGCGACGGATGGCGCTAGTCACTGCGCAAGTTCTACGCAGGCCCAAAGGAGATCTTGCGGCTGTGTTCTGGACTCTCTGTAGTCTCTGTATTTCAGATTTATTAGCTCCCAGATACAACAAGCAAGCATAATCAAGCCCAGACAAGATCAAGTTCTGAATAATGATCTGCCTAGTCGTGGCATAGAAGAATGCCAGGATAGGTTTGAGCCTACGCAACAAACGGAAACATGTTCCCGCCACCTTTTTAGTCTGAATCTGAAAATTGAGTGAGGTGTCTATCCAGACCCCCAGGTTCTTCACTACTAGATTGGGGACGGGAGCAGTACCTAAACTCTTGGGCCAACACAGCTCACTCCAACAATTATGGTTCCCTCCCACCAACAGCACTTCTGACTTGTTGGTATTCAGTTGGAGACAGTTGGCGGTCATCTACCGCCGAGAGGTCGCCCTGACATTTCCTGGCGTCCTGCTCGGGGTCACTCGAGAGAGCCACCACCAACTGAGTATCGTCGGCATAAGAGACCATGATCAGCCCTCCGCTCCTGGCTACACCCGCCAGAGGTTGGACATAAAGATTAAAGAGAAGAGGGCTCAGGGACGAGCCTTGTGGGACCCATTGGCCTATAGGAAAAGTACCAGGAGCAAAAGGGGGGCAACCAACTGAAATGTCCTGTCAGCGAGGAAGGAGGACAGCCACTAAAGTGCTGAGCCAGTGACTCCAGCCTCTGACAGACGATTCAGCAAAATGGCGTGAGACACCGTGTCAAACGCGGCACTGAGATCCAAATGGACCAGTGCCGACGTCTGCCCCGTGACTAAAGTCTTCCACAGATGTTCAGTATCGGCCAGAAGCTTTGATTCAGTTTTGTGGCCGGGCCGAAACCTATTTTGAGAGGGGTCGAGCCTATGATTTACAGTAAGATATTCTGTGAGAAGGGAATTGATGTAGGCCTCTGTGATCTTCGTAGTCCAAGATAACAGGCAAATGGGCCAAAAACGTTCAGGTTTTTTGGGGTCTAAGGAAGGTTTCTTGAGCAGAGGTATTACCCTGGCCTGCTTCCAAGCCCTGGGCACGACCGCTGCGCTCAAGGACCCATTAATCACTAGTTCCAGAGGGTGTATGATGGTAGGTAGGATTTTTTGGAATTGGTCAGGCTTCAAAGGATCAGCAGGAGAGCCCGACTTCACGATAGATAAAAAAGTGTCAGTAAAACCTCTTGAGTGATGGGGGGAAAAACCTCAAGGATACCATCAGTGGGAAAGCTTTTAAAAATGTCCTCAACCTTCCTGACAAAGAAATTTGCCAGCTCGTTACATTGCAAGTCGGAGGTGATCACCGAGCCTGCAGCGTCTTTCTGTGTTTTGTATTATATAAATTATAAATACATCTATACACATAAAAGAATAATATAAATAATAATTAAATAAATATGTATAACTAATTAAAAAATATATATTTTTAATCTTTATATTATTAAATATATACTACATTAACTAAAATAATACAGAAAATATTAGATAGCGAAGGTCATGAAATTACTATTCCAACTCCAAACAGTGCAACAGTAGGAAAAATGTTGGCTAGCATTTGGGTAAAACCTACTATTGCCACTCCAGTGAGTGCAACAGTAGGGAAGGTGTTAGATAGCGTAGGGGTTAACATTACCCTTCCCACTCCAGGGAGTGCAACAGTAGGGAAAATGTTGGATAGCGTAGGGATAAAAATTACTATTCCCACTTCAGTGAGTACAACAGTAGGGAAAGTGTTGGATGGCGTTGGGGTTAAAATTACTATTCCCACTCCAGGGAGTTCAACAGTAGGGAAAGTGTTGGATAGCGTAGGGGTAAAAATTACTATTCCAACTCCAGTGAGTGCAACAGTAGGGAAAGTGTTGAATAGCGTAGGGGTAAAAATTACTATTTCCACTCCAGCGAGTGCAACAGGAGGGAAAGTGTTGGATAGCGTTGGGGTTAAAATTAATATTCCAACTCCAGTGAATGTAACAGTGTGGAAAATGTAGTATAGCATAGTGGTTAAATTATCATACATTATATTTAAATAATTTTTGTATTAAAAATTAAATAACTACAAAATTTATAATAAATACCAATACATTTAAATCAATATTTACTTAAATAAAATTAAATTACTTCCCACCCTATTCCCCCATAAACATACAACCCAATACACATAACAAACACAAATAATTTGTCAATGAATCAATTAATAAAAATTAATTACCAATTAATAATAAATTAACAATAAATTAATTAACAAAAAATAAATAGAAAAATAATAATAAATTGAGTATAGCTCATATAATTATAAATGAATCAATTAATACTAATTAATTATCAATTAATAATTAATATCAATAAATTATCAATAACAATAAATACAAATATTAATTATAATTACATTACTTCCAACCCTAATCCACTATAAACCCACTACCCGCTACACATAAGAATTAACATATTTAATGCATTTATCAATTAATCAATTAATAAAAATGAATTACCAATTAGTTAATTAACAATAAATTATTTAACAACAATAAATACATAAAATAATACATTAATTAAAATTAATATAATGATAAATTAATCAATTAATGAAGATGAATTACCAATTAATAATTAATTATCAATAAATTAATAATCAATAACAATAAATAAAAATATTAATTAATTAATTATTTATAATTAAAATACTTCCCACCCTATTCCCCTATAAACACACAACCTGCTCTGATACTAAAACGCAAAATGTACTTTAAAAAAAATACTACTTTCTAAACCTTTAATACATATATTTAAAAATAATAAAAATACATTATGAAAAATTTTAAACATACTAAATTATATAACACTAATAAATATTGACATTATTAACAACAATATTTTTGCTAACGATATTACTTACTTCGAGATTACTAACTTCGATATTACTTACTTCGATATAAAGAAAAACGATATTACTTACCTTAAGGTCGATATTCTGGTCAACAATATTCATGACATCGATATTCTGTCCCACGATATTAAAAACTCGATATTAGTGTAGGTCGATATAAAAAAATATATATTTTGACTGCTCACAACTACTGGTGTACAGGGATATTGATGTGAACTCCTGCATAAGAGGTGTTCTGCTTTAATGGTGCAGCAGGTACAGTTACACCAGGACCTTTAGTCTCTGGTGCCTACTGCACCTGCTTTACTATTGACAGAGAGAAACCTTACTAACTCCCTCTCTAACCCCATCCTCACCCACTGCTTCTGAATCTCTCCCACTGCTTCATTATTCTCTCTATTCAATTCTATTCTTGGCGCTCATCTATAGCATGTGGCTACCCATTGAGGCCTCCCAGACCTCTGGGTCTTGTCAGGCTCAACACTAAAAATATTAGATGAACAGAAACGTCTTGAGCTGTTTTGGGAAACTCATTTCATCCTTGTTCTTCCTAAGCACTTGTGGCACGATGTCCTATGGTTTAGAAATCAGATACAAGACTGAACGCCTCCACACCTGGCTTTGTCAATCTTGGGTACAGTGAATAATCCTTGAATTAAAGACTGTAGTGGTCTGCTAGGGCACTGGGGACATAGAAGATGTTGCAAAAGTTGTGGCCCCTTCCTGTTCATCGCCCCATGTGTTATACATAGTGCCTGAAACTGTATCCTCCTGTGTACTGGTAGCCAATGTAATACCGCTAGAGAAGTAGAGAGAATTATTTTTCGGAAAGCACAGAAGAGTCTGTGCCACTGCATTTTGGATCGTATGAAGATTTGTATCGTTGATTGTGGGCTTTCAAGATTTAGTAAATTCCCATACTCTAGGCATTACAGAATCAGATCTTGTAGTGCCACTCTTTGTGTAGAATATGGTAACCAGCCCAGCGCTTTCTAAGGGTTCTCGGCAGACTGAAGAAACTGGCAGCTTGTTTTCTGGCCTGGGATAATAGTAAGGTTATTATTTATTGGAACACCCAGACTTTTTACTTCCGATTTAACGGATGGATGTTCCCCAAAGGATTTAGGCCAACAAGTTTCCTTCCAAATGGGAGGGTTGTTGTGACCAGTACCTTCGTTTTTTCATCATTGAGTTTTAGACTGCGGGCAGACATCTAGTCAAAGACTTGCCTTAAGCATTAATTGAGTTGACAAGATATAGCTGCTGTACCTGGCGTAAGTGAGATGACAATCTGTGAGTCATCTGCGTATGAGACCATTAAGATCCATGGGAGAATATAATCTCTGCGAGCGGGCAGATGTAAAGATTAATGACAGTAGGGTTTAAGGATAAGCCTTGTGGTACCCCCTATTTTCAAGGGTGAGAGGCATAAAAGAAAGGCCCCGCACACACCTGGAAGCGTCTATTACCCAAGAAAGAAACAAACCATTTTATGGCAAATTTGGCAATTCTGGCCTCTTCCAATCTCTGAATTAAAATTGGATGGGAGGCCGTGACAAAGGCTGCACTTAAATCTCGCTCTATAAGTGCAGCTGAATTGCCAACCATTTTTTCAGTTCTTCGGTGACCACAAGTAGTGCTGTTTCTGTGCTGCTGCCTGGCTGCAAGCCTGTTTGGGTGGGATGTAAAATGTCATTTGACTCCAGGAAAGAAGAAATATGTTTTTTTGGGGGGGGGGGGGTTATTCCTCATTCTGCAATAGAGTGTAACCTGAGTTATCAGGGACCCACTTCTCTGATTTCTGTTCCGTCACAACCCTTGGAATATGGGGTATTCACGCTTTGTGGTTTCAGAGTGGAGTCCCCTTGTGTCCTTAACGCTTTCAAGATCGAACTGGGGGAGCTGACCACCCTGGCCACTCACACAAGCACAATGTTTGTGTTTCTTATTTTTTGCCATGGCATAATCATTGGAAATGTGCGGGCTTATCGTGGAATGGTCTAAGTAGCCTATCAATTTACATACTGGGATCTTTCCCAAAGCTCCCAAAAGTTATATTTCTTGCTGGGTTTGCCTTTTCTGTCCCATTTATTTATCTTATTTATAGAGGCCACCCATTCCAAGTGCGTGGGGGCAACCGGCTTTATCCACTTAATGCATAGTTCCCTACGAGCTAATAAGATCAGCATAAACAAGAGATTCTGTTCCTTAGATGTTAAAGGATTTTCCCCCTCTTGGCAGTTGACCCCAAAAATAACGAGATCCATACTTACAGTTATTGGTCTTCTCAATACTGTTTCTATGATTTTACTCACTTCCTGCTAGAAGCCATCAATCTGGGGGCACTGCCGGAACATATGTACATCATCCGCACCTGCTAATCCACATTTGGGACAAACTTTTATATTTGGACCACAGAATTTGGATAGCCGCTTTGGTGTCCAATAGGCTCTGTGGATAGTAAAGAGGTGATTTCTCCTTAGAGCAGCGAATTTCACAGTTGCCCAGCATTTACCCATAGATACTTGCCACAGATTTTGGAGATCCAGCGATGGCAGTTCTTTCCCCCAGGTCGCTTCTGGAATTAGGAAGTTCTCCTCCCCTGCTGCAATAAGAGCCCAATACCAAGATGCTATTTCTTTTTTCATCTGGGAATTCTTTATCATGTTTGTTGCAATTGTCTTTTTTTCTGGTGTTTTTCTCTTTCGTTGTTTTTGCCCAACTAGTGAGCTGGTAGAATTTGAACTTTGAAAGAGATGCATTTGTTTTTCCAGACCAAGTTTCCCAGTCTATTATCTTGTTGTCCACCATAAGTTGGCCCCAAACTTGAAAGCCTGCTGTTTTCAAAGGTTTAGCCAGATTATCCTTGAGGCATTCTGGAGTTCCTGGGGAGTCCCAAATTGAGGCGAACTCACTGTAATATGGAATGTTCAAAGTGCTCCTTATCTGGTACCAAAGTTTTGCCGCTGATCTTAACGTCTTCAGTTTGACTTTTTTGAAGTAATTTGGATGAACAAATTTAAATAGGCAGTGCCCAGTGTTTTCGGTCATTGCTTTAATATGTTTGTTAACACAAATTTCTACAATACTTTACTAACTTCTGGGAGTAAGGAGATTGGTCTATGAATTCTTCAAATGGATGGACCAAGGAGTGTTTCTTCAGTAAACGCCTAACAATCACGTGTTTTCCAAGGATCTGGGACACAACTGCTCATCAGTACTTGGAAGATTGCATTTTGACCTCTTGACAGACTGTCAAGAGACGCAGGATCAAGCGGAGAGTCGTATTTGACAGTTTTTATAAGGTTGTTGATGTCTTCCATAAACACCAGCGGGAATGAGGATAATTTTGCTTTTGCCATACCAGCAGGCACATGCAATCTCTCGCCCTAGGTTCACTTATTCAGACTCACCCTCATTCGCTCATTGATTCCCACTCTTCCATTTTTATTGATACTCTCCAATAAACTAAACAAACTCACACTCTCACTCAATCTCATCCTCTGTCAGTCACTCAAAAATACATTCTCACACACAGAGAGAAGAGGAGTACAGCACAACACCAAAACACAATCATACTGCGTCACATCAAACACTGTAGGATCCATTTTACCAATTTCTTCAACCCCTCCTTCCGGGGTTAGGAAAAGACTGAATCAACTCAGCTAAGTCTTCAGTCACCACTCCACACTCAAATGGAATGGATTAGCACCTAATTGTCAAAGAAACAAATATCTAAACCAACAGCTGCCACCGTACAGCCTGCACAAGAGAGTAGAAACAATTTAAATGTCCATACAATACATGGTTCTTCCCTCAAGCACTACTTTGAATTTCAGTGGGAGACCAAAAGTGCCCACAAGTCCCTAGGCCTATAGTTTCTTCTTAATCTTCAGCAATCTTTTGCACTAGCAAGAGCCTCAGGACTCTAGTAAAAAATAAAAACACATATCATCATCTTTACCACCGTCTGACAAATCCCCTCTCTAACACTTCCTTCATGAGTCCCTCTGAATTTATCATGACCACCAAATCCAAGGTCAGGCAGAGTGAGTTCTTTTAGGACCTGAGGGCAGTCTAGCCACCATCCCCACTAGGGGGTATATTTATGCGAGGCTTGCGCTGGCGTTTTACCATGAATTGGGAATGCAGTGGCAGCGCAAGCAGTAGGGCATATTTGTAAAATTAAGCCTTTGCCTAAATGTGTCATTTTATAAGGCATGCGTGGGTCAAAAGCTGCATTGAAACCAGCAGCGCAACAAATAATATAATATATGCAATGTAGGCGTTCCCCCACAAAATTCGACGTAAATCTAACACAGTGAGATTCATGGGTTTGCAAATGCATCACGCATCATTGTGAAGTGCATCACACAGCCTTAAATGCACCAGAATAGCTGCGCATTGGCAACCAAGTCATAGGAAATGACGCGGTGGGCATGGTATGAAAAGAGCAATCCCACAAAACATTTTGGCAAGCTCAACTACACCATGAAGGTCATCATCTTGCAACTAGGAGTTGCTAGGAGACCACCACGTAGGCAAAAAAGGAGGAGGTAGCATGTGTTCCGGTAGTGCATATCCCTCATTGACATGAAGAAAAATTAGGTAATAACATTCTACAAACTCAGGAGGAAGTCCATCATTTAATTACTGCATAAGATTGGACCAGGTCTCCAGCCAACAACTGCAAAGCCCAAAAACATTCCCCCACATGTTTGAAGCTTATGGTGATGCTACACATGCTGGCATCCAGTTCCTTCCTGATCTCAACAGCCAGATTGGGAGGAATTTCACAGGGAGCGTTTTCGGCGTTCCTCCGCCTCTGTCTTAGATGCTATCTTCAAACTCACATCCCAGTGCCTCCTCTTCCACATAACTCAATAACTACAACTGGACAGCCAGAAAGGATTGTATGCCCTTGCAGGATTCCCACAAGTCCTTGGGGCAATTGATAACAATTGTCATAAATCTGTGCAATTGGTTCCCACTGCTGCAATGCCCCACCTCTTCAGAAACCGGCAGTACACCTATTCAATCAATGACAAGGCCATAGTGGATCACCAGGGGGGTGTTTATCAAAGTGCTGGCCAAATATCCAGGGAGTGCACATGGTGCCTACATCTACTGCCATAGTATAATAAATTAGCAGTTGCAGAATGGGAGATGTGGGATAACCTCCTCATTGGTAGGGAAAGAAGAAATATACATTATACTAACTAAAAAGGTGTAATGTATGACATAATAACCATCTCTGTGTTTGTCTATGGAGGTTGAATCATGTGCACATAGTGGGAATGACTTACTCCAACATGTTAACAATGCTGTTGCATTGTATCATTCTCTCACTAATCATGCAATGTTAGTGGCAAAATAGCAACTGTGAGAAGTATTCTGTCATCTCACACTGTGTGAAAGGCCAGAACCAAATAATCTGCACTGGTCAACTAATCAATACAAAATTAATGTGGTGGCCAAGTAAAGTCAATATCAATACAAAGAGTACATATTAGCTAAGTCTGAGATGAGTATATGTTCATTGTGGTACCTAGTCTTAGTATTAGATAAAGTTCCACTCAAATAATGGTTTATGAAAAGATCGTGTGTTCTAAAGTAAATGTGTCACACATGCCAATAAACTTGTATGTTGTCTAAAGTATCTGGAGCAATACTGGAAGAAGTAGTTACAAACAGCATTTGTGTCATGCAATGGAAGTGTAGGCCCAATTCATGTGTAAATATCAAGTCCTAGTACATATGTAATTCCAACAGTACAAAGTACACATGTCTCAGACATTCTTACACTCTAGATCCAAACATACACATAGTTATAGACCCACAAAGACCAGTTTTATGCCGCAAGTTGGCAACATTATCTGCATCTGAGTCCATCAATGTTACAATCACACAGTCAATAAATATACAGTGAAACATGTCATACACCAGTAACAAACATAGGATAAAATGCAACTAGGCCAGGGTATAACACTATACTCAGGATCTCACTCCCGAAATTCTCCAGCCACATCAATGATGTCATAATCAAGGCATCTAAGTACTGAATCACCTGCAAGTAAAACTCTCATACATACATGTGAAATCCTAAAGTGTTGTTTTCAGGTCTGTCAAAGAAAGGTACTTGTATCTACAACAGTACTATATGCCATATCAATGTTTTAATCTAAGATCTCCATGACGCCTTGACCTCCAAAAACGATTCAGAAAAGGGGGTGGTGATGAACAGAGTGTCTGAATTAAGCAGACCACTCTTACCCAGTCCAAAGATCAGGGCTTGATCCATCACCGTTATTTAGCTCACTGCCCCATCCCAGCTCAGAACCTGGCTATATGCAAATTAGTCTGTCCCTGGCCCAGTGCATCATGGGAACAGGGCAGACCAAACTACCAAGCCAATTCTTCACCAGAAAGGAGACAAGCTTCCGGGGACCGGTTTCTGGCATTTCAGCCGTCGTCGGCCCGGCTTGCTTGAATCCTGATGGAGCAGTGAGCAAGGGACTCATGTCTGAGTATACCCTGCCACACCTATAGTGGCCAAAAACGATTCAGAAAAGGGGGTGGTGATGAACAGAGTGTCTGAATTAAGCAGACCACTCTTACCCAGTCCAAAGATCAGGGCTTGATCCATCTCCGTTATTTAGCTCACTGCCCCATCCCAGCTCAGAACCTGGCTATATGCAAATTAGTCTGTCCCTGGCCCAGTGCATCATGGGAACAGGGCAGACCAAACTACCAAGCCAATTCTTCACCAGAAAGGAGACAAGCTTCCGGGGACCGGTTTCTGGCATTTCAGCCGTCGTCGGCCCGGCTTGCTTGAATCCTGATGGAGCAGTGAGCAAGGGACTCATGTCTGAGTATACCCTGCCACACCTATAGTGGCCAAAAACGATTCAGAAAAGGGGGTGGTGATGAACAGAGTGTCTGAATTAAGCAGACCACTCTTACCCAGTCCAAAGATCAGGGCTTGATCCATCACCGTTATTTAGCTCGCTGCCCCATCCCAGCTCAGAACCTGGCTATATGCAAATTAGTCTGTCCCTGGCCCAGTGCATCATGGGAACAGGGCAGACCAAACTACCAAGCCAATTCTTCACCAGAAAGGAGACAAGCTTCCGGGGACCGGTTTCTGGCATTTCAGCCGTCGTCGGCCCGGCTTGCTTGAATCCTGATGGAGCAGTGAGCAAGGGACTCATGTCTGAGTATACCCTGCCACACCTATAGTGGCCAAAAACGATTCAGAAAAGGGGGTGGTGATGAACAGAGTGCCCCTTGTTGTAAATATTTTTGTCCACCCTAAGCGTGGAAGGGTATACTCAGATGTGAGTCCCTTGCTCATTGCACCATCAGGATTCAAGCAAGCCGGGCCGAAGACGGCTGAAATGCCAGAAACCGGTCCCCGGAAGCTTGTTTCCTTCCCAGTGTAAGAATTGGCTTTTGTAGTCTGGTCTGCCCTGTTCCCATGATGCACTGGGCCAGGGACAGACTAATTTGCATACAGCCAGGTTCTGAAACTGGGATGGTGCAATGAGCTAAAAAACGGTGTTGGATCTAGCCCTGATCTCTTGACTGGGTGAGAGTATTCTGCTTAATTCAGAGACTCTGTCCATCACCACCCCTTGTTGTAAATATTTTTGTCCACCCTAAGCGTGGAAGGGTATACTCAGATGTGAGTCCCTTGCTCATTGCACCATCAGGATTCAAGCAAGCCGGGCCGAAGACGGCTGAAATGCCAGAAACCGGTCCCCGGAAGCTTGTTTCCTTCCCAGTGTAAGAATTGGCTTTTTTAGTCTGGTCTGCCCTGTTCCCATGATGCACTGGGCCAGGGACAGACTAATTTGCATACAGCCAGGTTCTGAAACTGGGATGGTGCAATGAGCTAAAAAACGGTGTTGGATCTAGCCCTGATCTCTTGACTGGGTGAGAGTATTCTGCTTAATTGAGAGACTCTGTCCATCACCACCCCTTGTTGTAAATATTTTTGTCCACCCTAAGCGTGGAAGGGTATACTCAGATGTGAGTCCCTTGCTCATTGCACCATCAGGATTCAAGCAAGCCGGGCCGAAGACGGCTGAAATGCCAGAAACCGGTCCCCGGAAGCTTGTTTCCTTCCCAGTGTAAGAATTGGCTTTTGTAGTCTGGTCTGCCCTGTTCCCATGATGCCCTGGGCCAGGGACAGACTAATTTGCATACAGCCAGGTTCTGAAACTGGGATGGTGCAATGAGCTAAAAAACGGTGTTGGATCTAGCCCTGATCTCTTGACTGGGTGAGAGTATTCTGCTTAATTCAAAGACTCTGTCCATCACCACCCCTTGTTGTAAATATTGACCTCCAAAAAAGCATTAGCTGTTGGTTGGCCACAAAATATATAAAGACATATGTCACATGTTAGAAATTCACTACATGTACTATGCGAATAGATCAGCTAAATTAAGTGAACATGGTGGCACTGTCACAACATACCTAGGAGTGAACACATGACAGAGAAACTGATCATACATTTGTCACTTTGCACATATAGTGATGGTAAATAACATAGGGGCCGATTACGATGGTGGTAAGTCTGCCACCGCTGGGCCGGTGGTGAGGACCGCCGGCCCGGCAGTGGCCAACTTATCAACATGACCCTTAGAATTCCCACCGCCAAATTAGGATGGCGGTGGTAAGAGGAAAGGTACCTCGGTGGACGGCAAGACCGTCCGCCGTGCTCCCGCATGGCGGGCCTTTTCTGCCCGCCTTGCGGGACCAGGTACAATGGGTCTATGGAGCCAGTGCCGTGCAGGCACTGCCGTGGGCATTATGATGCCTGTCTTTTGAGGCAGAGTTCCCGCCGCTAAAAGACAGGTGGAAAATGCCTTTGGGGCCCATTGCGGGCCCCCAGGGGGGGGGTGGAGGGGTGGGGTGCTGCACGTGGGGGTACCTTTGGTACCCCCCTGCATTTGCATGTACAAGGTGGCAGGCACCGCACGGTGCCTGCCATGTTGTACATGCAAATGTGAAACATGTATTTTTACATTGTGGCGGGGGCTGCCACCCGCCACAATGTAAACATACAGGATGCGCCCACCAGTGTGGCGGGCTCATCCTAATTCGTTTTGCGGGACCGCTGCACCTATGGCGGGCGGTCCCTTTTCCAGCAGCGATTCGCCATCGTAATCGGCCCCTTAGAGAAGGAAAGAAAAGTTCAAAATACCTATCATAGTAATCTACTCCCTAAACCTGAAAGTCAGCATGTAGAAATATCCTAAGTATGAGGACATGGTCAACCTTTTGAATTTCACATAGACCTTGAAGGTACATGTGTAACCTAATGGCCAACAATACCAAACACATATAGATCCAAACTGTAATAATGTGTCTGAGTTTGTCAGCAAACTTAACACACATGGACAGTTATGTCTCTGTACCAATATGCATAATAATTTACGGTTGTATTATTGGACTTTCAGGTGATCAAGGATATGGGTTGCAGTCATGACCCTTTTCACCCATACCCAAATGGAAGTAGAAAAATGGTATAACAACCTCACACAGCAAGATAAGGAATGTTGTGGGGAGGAGTTTGGAGTACTAAAGTACAGGTTCAGATATCAGATATGTCAGGGGGAAGATTGTTTTATTCACCCCCTATAGACTGCAACAAATCCTCATCCTTGCCATATTGCACAATATCTGTGTACAAACAAATCTCCAATGGGATTTTGAGACACTACATACGGAGGAAATTGAAGAGGATCAAGACAGTGAAGGAGACATCCAGCACACATTGGCGGTTCGGCAAAGACGGGACCAGATTGTGGCTAATTTATTTAGCTAATCAGTACCATCTGAGGGTAAAATAGACAGAAATGACGTCCAAATACCAATATATAAATACATTTAAGAACTCATTCAATGTGCTGTCTCTATATGAAAGTCAATATAAAAATCAAGTCACTCACATCTTTTCAACTAAATGCAGGCCTCAACATGTAACAATGATGTTGTCTGAGCTGATGATCAACATTGGGCCATAACTTAAAAAATAATTCTATCAATCCAGCAAGTCAATGTGACGAAGCATACTGCAAGAAAGGGTCAGGGCTGTATTGCCACATATCTATATATTAATTGCCCATTCCTGCCCTCACACAATTAAGAAGTGCAGTTTAGCACAGTTAGTAGTCGTATTGTGTTCTGCAGCAACAAAGTGTTATAGATGATACTCTGTGATTGATGGATTACAAATCTCCAAAATGTCAGTACTTGAGCCAAACCCCTCATTGCAGTTTGTCTCATCAGTGGGCCTGCATACATAATCTCAGCACTTTGCAGGAGTAAATATTGTGGCAGATACCATCACAGATCATGAGTGACAGTTGTCATGGACAAAGCTTAGTCCCAGATGTCGATGCTAAAATGCAATTTGTAAAGAAGGCTTAGCTTTATATATCCACTAAACACTACACATTTGACACCTTTCCTGGGGCTGATTGATGTCACTATCATATCTTGCCACAGCTGACAAAATACACATTTACCACTCTTTGCACAGCAATGCAAGCAGACTCCAAGACCTCTAACAGAACACAATAACCTGGTAAAGTAGCAATGTGTGGGTTACCCAAGTTAGATAAAACATGAAAGATGTTGGCCAAACATCACAACACCTAAGAAATACTGAGATGATAAATGTATGATGCGCCCATGTCAGACGTCAAGCACAAACATATGTGTACATACACAGACTCTCTGAATATGGTGCAATGGAGATGTGGGGTATGAAATTAACCCTGCACGTTAAGAGTACTTTACCCTTGCCCTGAAGGGAGTAGCCAGAAAATTAAAACACGCTCCTCTTTGAACCAAAGCTCTTATGGCACCAGGGAAACAAAGCAAGTCATCACAACCCTCCCCAGAAGAGCATGCATGCATGTCTCTTCAATCCAGTCATCTATCCATTCATTCTTCCATTCACTTGCTGATATCCACAATTTTACCATTACATCCTGTTATTCATTCATTTTTCCATCTATCTTTTATTCTTTCACTGTTCTGTCCATCTGCCCAACCATATCCACCCCTAATCTGTTCGTCTGTACATCCTTCCATCCATCCTTTCACTCTTCCATTTCACCATCCAAACTTTCACTCACCCATCCATCCATTCACTTAATTACTCAACCACAATTTCACATTATTTATGAGTCTTTGAAGAGTTTCAGAAAGAAGAGGCTCGACAAGCACTCTACTCTGCTGTACCTGGTAAAGTGGGGTGTTGACGACTCCCCTGCCTGCACCGAGGTTAGAACTGCACAGTTGTGTGGCTCACCAACTCTGGTTTATACCCAAAGGGGAACTGAGAATATCCATATGTGCCATTACCCAGGCCTGTTTTAAGGATTGCAGTCTGCTTGTCCCAGAATGTTCACAACATCACTTGCCCTCTTAATAGATGTACGCTATTGCTTTTGTCAGGATTAAGACAGAGCTAAAGGGGGGATGCAAGCACATTGTGTAGTAAAGATTAGTAGTTTAAATTAGCATTCAACCCTGGTTTGCTGCAGTGAGGCCTACTGACAGGTTTGGTGCTGTGTGTTACACTCACTCCTGCAGAACAGCAAGCTGTACAGGAAATGTGAGCATGACAATAAAATGTGCAGAATGCATGTGCTTGTGCAAGACGTACACAATGCATAGTTTGAACTGTAATACAGTGTGCACATGGGTAATGTGTGTCTGCTGGTGCTTTGTGTTCTATGTGGCACACTCTTAAACAGTGCAAAGGTATTGTTGACTAAATAGTAGTGTTGAATAATACGTATTGTCATGCAGTCCTGCAAGTCACCTTGCTGCCTTGCACTGCATGACAGGGAAATAATAGGAATGTACTGTATATAAAATATTGTTGTGGATTCCTGCTTTCCCCCCTGCACTGGTGTCGTTATGTCTGCCTAGTGACAACTCAGACATCCTTTCACTATGGTGCAAGGGTGCTTGTTTGGCATGCAGGAATACTTTTTGTTCATGATGGAGCACCTTCAAGCATATATAGAATCCTAATAAGCATATTCCTTGAGCTACGTGATCGACTGAATGTAGCACACATTGAAAAAGAATGTAACAAGGATATTGACATGTATTACCCCTTGTTATGCCTCTTATGGACAGGCGTATCTTTCTTGCACATTGCCAGATCTACCAGTTCTGGGTAATCTGGGAATGCTTCTAAAACCTTGGGACTTGCAACACCCATTACCGCCTTCCCAGGACAGAGTCAGTCAGGGCTGTGATTTGTGCTGCGTTGCATTACTACAGATTTTTTTCACCTCTCAGAGCCACGCAAAGTGGCTTGGTGTGCCTTCATAAATGTCTCTTTGGACCCCCTGCTTCAGCACCTAGACACTGGCATCTGTCACTCTGACCTGCCAAGTGGGGTAACCAGAGTCCAGGAACTCTGGAAGTGGTCCAGAGGTGTATGATCCAGCAGAAGCCATGCTTCTAAGGTTGATCCTGTATATTTCATCAAAGGTGACCCCACAACTTTTGATAACCAGGGGTAATACTATGTATTAAAGAAAAAATAGTTATCTACGGGCCAGATGTAGGAGCCCAAATACTGGTCGGTAACGGCCGATTTCGGCCATTACCGACCGGTATTTAAGAATTGGCATGTAGGGGGCCAATGTTACCGATTCGGTAAAATTCCTGAATCTGTAAATTTACCGAATCGGTATTTTTACCGATTCGGTAAATTCTAGATGTAGGTGGGACTCTTCTGAGTCCCAAAGGCCTTACAAATTCGGTATTTTACCACCCAATCCAATTGGGTGGTAAAATACCGAATCCAGGTGTGCCTGCACATGTGTGCATGCACACCTATGCCATGTGACAGACAGACATGCCCTTAGGGCATGTCTGTGTGCCACATGGCACACATGCCTGTATTTGGGGTGCTAGAGGGTGTCAAAGTGACACCCCCTGCACCCTTGCTGAAATTGGTATTTACCGAATCGGTAAATACCGATTCGGTATTGCCCATTGATTCCTATGGGCTTCAAGTCCCATAGGAATCAATGGGCAATACCGAATCGGTATTTACCGATTCGGTAAATACCGATTTTTACAGATTCGGTAATTCAATTACCGAATTTACCTAAATCTCCCACCTTCTATTTTACCGATTCATAAATAACGAATCGGTAAAATTCGGTATTTATAAGTCGGTAAAATAGAATTACCTACATCTAGCCCTAAGTCATCAGCCTCAGTTGAGAAACAGTATGTCTTCATTGATTGAAGCAAAACATTTAACAATTCACCAAGGCAAGTCAAAAACAAGCAGATAAATGATGGTCTGATGCAATTATTGTATTTATTGCATATTTTCATTAATCTCGTGCTTTTTTTGGGGGGTGTTATAATGAAGATCCAGGGCTCACATTTAAGTGAAGAGTGGTGTAGTGATAAGAGATAGAAGAGCTAAAGGAAACGTGCATCACCCATTAAAAGACATATGACTTCTTAACACAGCTGTAGCAAAACTTAAGGGGGGCCACCCTGGAAGGTACGTGGAGGGCCCCCTCTGGACTAAATCACGAGCTCTCCGGCCAGAGTACTGTGCTGAGGAGGCCGCCTGGAGCTTGGGGGCCTGTGTTACGCCACTGCTTCTTAAGTTAGTTTGTTACAATGGAATAGGAACCTTTATAAGTCTATTGTCGACAGCACTTCCACTTCTGACAATGTGAAGTCATCATCAGGAAAGGGCGTGAGCACTCAATATCTAGAAAGTTTTAAAAAACTTCTCTGTCAAATTTACAGGAAGGGGAAATTGGGCCTAAAAGGTAAGTCTAAATATGCATATTGTACACCTGCCTGGTAGGTAAAGAAAGGGAGTCAATCCAGGGATGAAGCTCCCTATAGTGAATGGGTAGAGCAACAAGGTCATCCAAAATGGCCCTAGATAACAGAGAGACATAGAAGGTAATGCCTGCTGTGGGTCCTTGACTCGTGATTCAAGACAGGGATGACAATATGTATTCTCACCTGGTCAAACAGCAGTGCTGCTGAGCTCAGACAGTGGAAGGGGTGAACCAGCTTAATGGAGCGTTAAGGTGAAGTCACTTATTACTGGAAGAAGGGTGTGTAATCAGCCCGTCAATGTATGTTCCTCATGGTCACCTGACCTAATGAGAGGCGCTCCAGTGAAGGAAAAACAGGGAGTTGTTGCAGCCGCTACACTGTCTGGAATATCAGGGTTTAACAAATATGACTCCTAGCAGGTAAGGAAACCAGGGAGAATAGGATTACTTGATTAATTAAGGGAGTACTAGTGTCAATGACTAGAAGATGTGGTGGTACTAACCTGCAGCTAATTTAATGTAGGAGACCGTGGGATAAGAAAACCGCATCAGGAAAAAGCTGTTATGCCTACTGAATCACTTAATGCAGTGCACTGCGGCTGTTAATAAAAAAAAAGGAAAACAGTTATAACAAGCATTTACAATGCAATGGTTTTGCCTTTGTTAAAGTTAGAGCTATTGGCATTGCTCTTGACATTATTTTGATTTAGGTTTTTTTTTAACATAAATAAATGGCATTGTCATTTACAATGCCACTAGCTTTATCTCTTGCAAATTACACACACAAACACCAAAAAGAGCCCCCCCACACACACACACAAAGCCCCCCCACACACACCCACACAGAGCCCCCACACACACAGAGCCCCCCACACACTGCGAGCCCCCCCCCCCACACTGCGAGCCCCACACACTGCGAGCCCCCCCGCAGGCAACAGAGGCACGAAAACAGGGTCACAAGCAGGCAACAGAGGCACTAAAACAGGGTCACAAGCAAGCAACAGAGGCACGAAAACAGGGTCCCAAGCAGGCAACAGAGTCACAAGCAGGCAACAGAGTCACGAAAACAGGGTCACAAGCAGGCAACAGAGGCACGAAAACAGGGTCACAAGCAGGCAACAGAGGCACGTAAAGAGGGCCACAAGCAGGCAACAGAGGCACGAAAACAGGGTCCCAAGCAGGCAACAGAGTCACAAGCAGGCAACAGAGGCACGAAAACAGGGTCACAAGCATGCAACAGAGGCACGAAAACAGGGTCACAAGAGGCAACAGTCACAAGCAGGCAACAGAGGCACGTAAACAGGATCACAAGCAGGCAACAGAGGCACGAAAACAGGATCACGAGCAGGCAACAGAGGCACGAAAACAGGGTCACAAGCAGGCAACAGGCGGATCACTCATGACAAACCAACTCTCCCCTTTTTTCCCGAACTATCCACCACTTCTTGTTCTATGCTATTTCAGGCCCCTCATTCTCACGGTCTCTGAACCCCACACTTTTTCCAGTGTTGAGTTGAACATTTCTTCCTCCCATGTACTGCAGAGAGAGATAGCGACACAGGGAGGGGGAGCAGATTAGGGGAGATAGTGACACAAGGAGGGAGAGTAGCACAGGGGGAGATAATGGCACAGGGAGGGAGAGTAGTGTAGCAGGAGATAGCGACACAGGGAGGAATAGCAGCGCAGGAGGAGATAGTGACACAGGGAGGAAGAGCAGCGCAAGGGGAGATAGCGACAGGGAGGGAGAGTAGCACAGGGGGAGATAGTAGACGTGGCCTGGTGATGGCAGACATACCACTTCGGACTCCAGCAGCCAGGTGCCAACCAGTGCCTCAACGCCACACCCTGCGAATCACTTACTGCCTCACTGGTAAGTGATTCAATAATCTAAACATTACAAACCCTCATTTGTAAATTAAAAATGTATTCAGTTGCAGCAAGACACATAGTCCTAATTTGAACGAAATGTAGTCAGCTAATCTATCTTGTTTAAGAAACATAATTCAAATACAAAAAATGACCAACTTGCTTATCGTGATATGACAAGGGATTTTTTGAGAAGTAACATGCTAACAAATTATAATAGCAGATCAGATATATTTCGAAAACACACACCTAGAGCTATTTATGTCAGTTCCTTATTCCAAGCACTTGCACTTTTTCAGGTTAGTACGAACAGCACTACTGTTAAACTCGTGTGCTTCCCAACATGTAGTATTCTGTAACGTATGTGGCAAAATATAATTTATTTACGTGCACCATGCATAAATCATGCAGCCTTTTGGACCAAGTAATAAACGTGCAAAGAAAGATATTGCAATGGCATTTGTATGTTTTATTTTAGTGAATGTCAAGTGTGTTCGCTTGTGATATGAAGCGATACAACTGAGGCTGCCGTTTGTAAACGGTAAAAGATTTCACCTGCATGACGAAATCCCACACTCCCCCTCCTGGACGTGAAATCAGAGCCAGTCCAGCGGAAATAAAGGTCTGCTCGTGCCACGCGGCCACGCCCCCTCGGGAAGAGATTACTACTGTTTGCCGATCTTATCTAAGTCATTCTTCAAACTGTCAGTGTTCCAGGGCCGGTTCCTGTTTTTTTGTGTTCTATGTTGCAAGCTTTAGCTGTCAGGCGAGTGTTGCAATTTCACAGAGAATAGGCTAGGCGTCACTATAGTAACTAGCGTCCTTAGTTACCAAACTGTTTCCCCGTGAAATCACTGCAGGAATATTAAACTCTGCAGTGGAAAGTGAACAGGCTATTAACATGGCCCAGATAACATGCGTAGCGTTAAAGCACCTGTTAACGACACATTTGAAAACGCAGAAAGAAAACGGCGAGTGCATTTATATAAAAGCATTGCTAAATTTCTGTACTATTAAACTGGCAGGCGTCCGTCTTACACTGCCCAGATTACTAAAATGATTTTTCAAAGAGATGAAAGTGTATGCTAGGCTCTGTGTGGAGATATGTTCATATTTTGCGTGGTATCTTTAGCAAATTTGATATAATTAATATAATGTTAAAAGTACTGCGGTTGCTGCAGATGATCAGTTGCCTATTAGTCCAAGTCGGCGACTTCCAGAATTCCAATTTATGCATACAAATTGAAAAGTCTTTGCACTCAAGCGCACGCCCGCCATTCAAAAAGCAATCACACATACATCACAACATGCTGTTAGCAATAGATGGAGAGGTTGGAAGCAAAAAAGAACAGATTGGATTTATCGATTGAGTTAATTAAAATGAATGTCAGGGTTACATGTGGGCACCGCTGCCGGGTGGTTCAGACGCGGGGCATGCTCCCCGGGGCGTGCGCGTGCGTCACCGCACTCCCCTCACCAATGGGCGTCTCCAGTCAGACTTACGTGGTAGTCTTGGTACCAGTCGTCCAGTTTCTCCTGCAAGTACTTGCACAGCGCCCCGTTCTTCAACCGCCGGAGGGAGTCGGCCATGGCTGGTTGGAGTTTCCTTCTTGTCTTTTGGGGGGGCTCCCAGCTTTCCTGGGGTGAGGGTCGAGTCGGGTGGCGGTTGCCTCCTCCTTCACCTCACCCTGGGTTCCGCGCCTCAGGCAGAGCAGAGAAGACACCCTCCCCGGCGCGGCCCTGGCCCTTTATATACCGCCCCAACAGCTCGGCTGGCCGGATCCGGCGATTGCCAGGGACGCCGAGGCTGTGCCGAAAGCCTGTGGCTCTTTAGTTGTAGCAACGCTCGCCTCCCTCTGCCCTCACCCCCCTCGAGTATTCTGTCATCCCCGCCCCTTAGCACACCAAGGACTGGGCCAAGGGGCGGCGGGCGCACGCCGGACGCCCCGGTGAGCCAACAATGGGCAGTACTCGTTCATGGACAGCAAGTGGGTAACGGCAGCGACGCCTGCTCTCCACCGGAGAGCCTCTCGGTCCGGAGAGCCTCTCGGTCCGGAGAGCCTCTCGGTGTGTGGGAGCGAAGAATCAAGGCGTCCGCCTCTCACGGGGCACAGTCTTCACTGAATTGACTTAATGTCTCTGCGCCCTCTTTTAGTCTTCGGTGCTTCAGCCAGAAAGGCGTTGAAAGGACCACCGACAGTAACGGTTTATTGCCCTCTGTAAAGACTATCACACTTGTGCCCATTCCCATTAGCGCTGGGTCGGTTAGCGCCATTTCACACACGGACAGGCACGGAGAGCGGGAAGACATAAGGCAAGAAACAAGAAAAACAAGTCAGGTCCCGGGCCGTGCTGTGATTGGCTGACGTCACGGGGGTGTCCCGGCCGGCAGCCAATCACAGCGCGGCCCGGGAAATGACGTCACTGGGGTGTCCCGGGCCTGCAGCCAATCACAGCGCGGCCTGGGACACACGGCAACAAGGGGCGGGGCTTAAAAAAAGCCCGAGAAACGCCCCCGAATCGCGTTTTCCCCGAGAAAGTGCGATTGACAGCCTCTGTCTCCCAATTGCTAGCCTCCATTTATGGAGCTAGCCAATGAGAGACAGAGGCGGGTCATCGATCACATATACAACTCAATAGGTTTTTTAGCGCATGCGCACTACGTGCGCACTTGCAGGCAAAACCTAAAAATACTAAGGTACACGTGATATTAATCAATTACTGGCCTGAGTGGGGGCACTCCCCTCAGAAGGAGTAGAACCCAAGGCACGTCAGCCTAATGGGGAACTGTGCCAACGAAAGGCAGTAGGTACAGCACTGGTCCTGGAATAACTCGCCAGCAGGGTTCCTGGCAGTGTCAGATAGAGCTGGGAAGGCTGGCTAGCTATGATGTAAAAATACCTCAGTGCACATGCGCAAGGCACATCGCCGCACGCAATCAGAACACTAAATATGTATGTAGACTGAAACGCTGACCAGGGTAGAGAAGAGGAACCCCCTATCAATGCAACAGTAGAATTTAACGGGGGAACCTGCATAGGAAGTTGTTTAAGGGCTAACTAACTCCTTTAATTGTGCACATGTGGTCTAATGGGGGCATGCCGGCCTGTGTATGTAGACTCCCAAGGGGCTAGGGGTACAGAGGGTACAGGCTGAATTGAAGCAAAACATGTGCAGCATAACACTGTAATATTTAAATCAAATCCCAATGTATTTACAAATGGATATGATATCAAACACATAAAAATACTGGAAACTCAGGAAAAAAATCACACATACAAATGCATAAACTATAACTGACAGAACCAAATTAAAATTTGAAAATAAATCAATTCTAGAAAATATTGTGATCATAGACATGTCCGTTATAACACCCCAAAAAAGCATGAGGTTTATGAAATATGCAATGAATACATTAATTGCAATACAGCATCATTTATCAGTCTACTGTAGATTCAGTACATTTTCCAAGTTGCGCAACTACGAACCTGTGCATTGCCCCTTTTATGCAGCCCCAAACCCATACATCATCCATGTTGCGCAGGTCTGATTCCACGCATTACCATTACGAGTTACTAACTGTATTTCTGAAGTACTACTGCGCGGTTTAGTGCAGAGCGGGCCCCCGAAGGGGGCTCAGGAGCCGGCGCCATAACCCGGCGTTGAGCCCCCAGGCAGGAGGAGGCGGGGGACCCAGTTTGGCGTGAAAAAGGGGCTCGCCGAACAAAGAGCAGGGGAAGCCCTCAAAGGTCTGGGGGTGCAGGGAAGATTTGAACCCCCCAATGGTGGGGGGGCGCGAAGCACGATGGCAAGCCGGGGGGCATATAAGCGCTGCTCCCCCAGGTATGCTCCTATCTTCAAGGAGCAGGGGAGCAGCACAGCGTAAGCAGAGGATATTGTGGGCGAAGCGACAGGCAGCGACTACGCCGTGCAGCCCAACGAGCGTGAGCCAAGACGGGCGACACCACCGGAGCCCACCCGGTGTGTACAGGACCTCGGGGCTTTCGAGAAAGCGACCGGCGGGAGCCTACCCCGTGGCACCTTAAGAACATCAACAACACCACCGGAGCCCACCCGGCGTGTGCAGGGCGACCTGGCAGCAACAGCTGAGAAAGCGACCGGCAGGAGCCTACCCCGCGGCGCCACAAGCCCACCAGTGACACCACTGGAGTCCACACGGTACATGCAGGACCACGCGGCGACAGCGGCCGAGAAAGCGACCGGCAGGAGCCTACCCCACGGCGCCTCGAGACCTCCAGCGACACCACCTGAGCCCACCCGGGGTGTGCAGGACCATGCTGCAGTGGAAGGCGCGACCAACACCGCAAGATCGTCCAACACCACCGGAGCCCACCCGGGAGTGTGGAACTGCGGGAAAAGGACACCCGACACCACCGGAGCCCACCCGGTGAGTGCAGGACGACAAGGAAAAGGACACCCGACACAACCGGAGCCTACCCGGTGAGTGCGGGACTGCGGCGGGAGCAGCGTTGCGAGCGTCCATCGGGAGCCTACCATGCGGCACCTCTGAGGCCTTCAGCGCGACCGTAGCACAAGCGTGGCACCCCCAATCACCTCGTTGCGGCTGGCCCAAGCGAGGAGAACAGCCAAAGGGCCCAGGAGGCCGGCGGGTGAGGCGCAAGGGCTGCCAGGGAGCAGGGGCGCTTGGGACTGAGCAGAGGAGTGTCCCGCGACCCACACAGGTGCTCCAGGCCGCGGAAATACAGGGAATAGCACCCTCGGGCCTGGGAATTGCAGGCGAAGGAGCGCCAGGCGCCCTCTAGGGGAGAGGAGGGCGAATAACCTCGGGAACTAACAAAGAAACAACAAGCATATGCAGCAGCATAGGGGAGCAGAGAGGCTATTTTGGTGCAGAACACAGCGGCAGCACCCCGCCAGCAAGAACTGAAGGCAGGCAAGTTTGGTGCAAGGACATTGGCGGCAGCACCCCGCCTGGACCACACAGTTTTGTGGATAGCAACAGCGGCAGCACCCCGATCAAGAGGAATGGCCAAAAAGGGGAGCACGCTGAGGAGAATACACGCAGCCTCGGAGGTGCATGGGAATGACTGGCTGTAGCAACATATCGAACCCAGGGGAGGGGACAAGCGAACAGCGGCGCAACGCAAGCACACCACCGGCAGCCAAGAGAAGTAGGAAGGCGCCAGCAAAACTCGTGGATGCGGCAAAGACCACGAAGGCGCCGCAAAAGCGGACCCAGCCACCTACAGCCAGCAGGGCGGGACCGGACTGGGGAACAATGACACATCAACTAACGGTGAGCATATTAGCGCGATCATTCAGGAATGTTGCAGGATTATGGCACCACTTTTGTTGAAAGGGTTGGGGGTACAGGGCGATGTGACATTAGGGGCACAGGCAAGCACAAGGCAGGGGTCCTTGCAGGTAGAGGGAGCCACGGACCCACAGGGAAGGGAGGCCAGAGGGTTACCTTGGCACCTGCTCAACCTGGGCATGGTGCGGCAGCGGCGGATAGGTGAGCAGGCCTCTGCAAGCACAGAAGGGGAGGTAGGGTCCGTGAGCATACACCCCATCGTAGTATAGATACCCGAGGCTTAGGAACGGCCCTTGCCGGGTCCGGCATCCATGACCACTAGGGCCACAGGTCTAGCCAGCCTCATACCCTTAGCAGTAAAGGAGAGAATCTGGAGGACAGAGTTCATAGATATCTTTTCATTACTGGAAATACAGTTAGAGGGGCTAGATCTAACGACATGCGACAAGAAAGAGGAAGATAGGAGAGAAAGGAGGAGAGAGCGCAAGGAACGGACATTCGACAATTGGTTAGACGCATTCAGGATCATGGCATGCATCATAGTTGAAAAATGCCCGTGCTGCGCAGCCGACCTATGGCTTTACGAGGCAAACATACACAACGCACAGCGGCAGTTCCAAGGCGACGCACGGCTAGAATACGATCAGGGTTTCAGGCTAAAAATGCAGACACACCCGGAAATGGTGTGGAATGAGGAGGACGTCTCCGGGTTCATCCATAAGATGATGGTGGCGAAAGAGGTCAGGACATAGGGGAGGAGGAGCGAGCACCCCTTTCGAGGGCCCTTTTAGAAGGGGAAAGGGAGGCCTTTTCAAAAGTACAAACACTTTGGCTCGGGGAAGGGAGTACACTCTAGCGGGCCACCGGCTAAATGCTGGAAATTTGAGGCCAACGAATGTACATACGGGGCAGCATGTAAATTCCAACACATATGTTCAGCATGCGGGAGGCACCCTGCTGCAGGTTGTAGGCGCAAAGACAACCCGAAGCATGATAAAAGGGAGAAAAAGAAGCAATGAGGCAGGCAGAGGGGTCAGTGAGGGGATGGCGAGATTGGGAAGTGCCACGCTAGCATGGTCCCCCATTAACACCCAAAGACTATGCTCGCTAGCCAACAGATACCATAATAAAACAGATGCAGAGATACTGGTGCACAGATTTGAGAAAGGCTTTTCCATCCCCTTCACAGGCCCCCTCCCCCCGAGCTGCGAGAGAAATCTGAAATCAGCAATGCAGCACCCAGGGGTAGTAACTAAAAAGATAGAGAAGGAGAGGCAATTAGGCACAATCAAGGGGCCCCTCCCAGCCACGAAAGGCGGGGAGATGGTCATTTCACCACTAGGGGTGGTACCGAAAAAAGAACAAGGGCAATTTTGATTGATCCACCACTTATCATTCCCAGATGGCATGTCAGTAACCGATGGGATCGAATCAGAGGTGTGCTCGGGTTGCTACTCCACGATTGATGATGCAATAGACCTGATAAGGGCAACAGGCAGCGGGACTCTCATGGCAAAGTCAGACATCGAGCTGACGTTCCGCCTACTCCCAGTTCACCCCGACAGCTTCTACCTGGTAGGCTTCCAGTGGGAGGGACAATACTATCATGACAAGCAATGCCAATGGGATGTTCAGTGTCATGCGCATACTTTGAGTTATTCAGCACATTTATTGAATGGGCGCTGCATGATAGCCATCCTGCGGGCGGGAAACAGCATTACCTAGACGATTTCCTGTTTACCGGCCCAGCTACGTCCCCTGAGTGCAAGGACACCCTGAGGGCATTCATTAAGCTAGCAGGCGAGCTAGGGATCCCCCTGTCCAAAGACAAGATGGAGGGACCAACCACAAAAATCACATTCGCAACCAGGGTCATCCCAGCAGGCAAAGTGTTCGCTTGTCAGTTGACACAGCTGACACGCGGTCTCACCCAAAAACACCACCATGTCCGGCTCGGAGCGGAAGTAAAAAGGGACCTGTTGATGTGGGATACCTTCCTGACAGACTTTAATGGGGTACTAATATGGAGGGAAGGCTGGCTGACCAGTAAACAAATCGACTTATACACCGACGCTTCAGGGAGCACAGGGTTTGGTGCAATCTTGAAGGACAAGTGGAGCGCAGGACAGTGGCCCGGCAGCTGGCATAGGCAAGGCATAACGGGCAATATAACATTTTTAGAACTCTTCCCGATCATAGTGGCACTGGTAATTTGGAAAAAGGAACTCCGAGACATGAAGTTGACCCTATGGTCTGACAACAAGGACGTAGTGCAGGCTATTAACAGAGGGTCGGCCAGGTGCACAGACACACTAAGACTAATGCGACGTCTGGTTACCTTACAGCTGGAGGGCAACATAGAACTGCGAGCAAGGCACGTGCCAGGGGTGGAGAACGAAATATCAGATGCCCTATCCAGAACCAAGATGAGCAAATTCAGGGAGCTGGCGCCCAGGGCAGAGACAAACATGACCCCCTTTTCAACGCAGCTGTGGGAATTGGCAGGGTAGACCTTTCAGAATTGGTTGTGCATGCGCTCGCCCCAGCCGCAGCAAAACGGTACAGTAAATACACAGCGACGGTGATGAGAGTGGGGGCATCCAATCCCTGGCTAATGAGGGAGACACACGCAGGGCGGCAGAGCAGTTCATTGGCTGGGCCTACGAGGGCAAGAGATCTAGGTCTTGGGCGCAGGCCCACCTGGCTGCCGTGGCGCACCACGCAAAGTGAGAAACAGGACATAACCCAATTGCATCCCACTACATCAGGACAGCAATGAAGGGCTGGAAAGGGAAGGAAGGTAAAAAGGTGGACACAAGGTGCCCAATAGAGTTTGGAAAGCTGGGGGCTCTGCTGGGGGCATTGGAGAGCATAGCGACAGACAGATACGAGCTTCTGCTCTTCAGGGCTGCGTTTACCACGGCCTTCTTTGGGGCATTCCACATCAGCGAACTGGTGGCCCATGCCAGAGAGGGCCAGGCCGAGCACTGCATACAGGCCAGCAACATAACGCCCAAGGCAAAGGGAGTGGAAATGGTGCTGCGGCGGTCAAAAACAAACCAGGCTGGCAAGGGGACCAAAGTCAGGTTATAATGCATCCAAGACCAGAGACGCTGCGCGGTATGCTGTCTGTTCACCTTCATGACCGTACGACCAGCAGGGGAGGGCCCCCTGTTCAAACACAAAGACGGAACCCATCTGAGCAAGTTTCAGTTCACAGCAGTGATGCGCCTCACACTCAGCAGGGTGGGCCTGCCCCCGAGGGGCTTTGGGTCCCATTCTTTCCGGATAGGGGCAGCCATAACTGCAGCACAGCACGGGATGACCGAGGGAGGAATATAGGCGGTAGGGAGGTGGCGCTCACACGCATACAAAACATACGTGAGGCCCCAGTTGCTATGACATATTCTGAAGGGGAGAGAGTGTGATTCCTCTTTCTATAAGTTCTTTCTTTATCTGTCCATTTTTATGATGGTGAGTGTTCTTATATGTATTGTGGTTTGTAATAGCTTCCTTAAACGAGAGAGGTGTGTGGTAGCCTGCTTCTATTGCCATGCATTCCTTTTTTTTTTAACATTTCTTTTTATTGAAATCCACATTACTCAGTACACCTTAAGGTATGAATAATATACATAGAGGTGAAAATGCAATCAAGTTCTGAATCATTACACATGAGTAATTACATCATTTATGGAGACAGAGGATCATCTTGTGCGGGAACGCTTGGGGAGCACAGATATTTCCATGGTAAACATTCCAATCATTCCAGATGGAGGACCATTTCCGGGAGCATCCCCGCCCTACATACACTGTCTTTTCCCTGAACATGCACCAGTCCATGTCCGCCTTCCAGGCCTCCAATTTGGGCTGGTGTGTTGTCCCCTACAATTGTGCAATATTCCGTTTCGCAATCATTAAATCCAATGTGACCCAAAGTGTGTGTTTGGTGTTAATGTCTGTGGGCTCCCACTCATTCAGGAGGCACCTCTTTGCTTCCAGGCCGATAGTAATTGTGAGAACCTCACTGAGGACTTCTTGTATTTTGCGCCAGTTGTGCTGAATCTGCTCACATTCCCACAGGATATGCATAAAGGTCCCCTTCTGGCCACACTGTCTCCTGCAACCCCCACTCTCCGCCCTGCCCATACGCACCAGACACAGCCCCGATGTGTTGAATGAGTCGCAATCTGGCTGAAATGGCTACCTCTCGGGGAGAGGCCACTGATTCCTGCCAGTCCTCATCATCCAGCACTATCCCTACCCTTTCCCAATGTTCTCTAGTGCATGGGGACAGGGTCAACAGAGTTATTAATCAGTTTTTTATAGGTCAGCAATATGGCTTTCACTGGCAGACAGCCATCTAGTATTCGGTCCTCGAGGGGAGAGGACTCCGGGGGGACTACACCCTTTGTCAGTTTCAATAGCAGGGCATGTCAAATCTGTCAGTATCGGAAATGCTCCGAGTCTGCCAAGTCGTATTCTTTCACCCAGAGGTCCCCTAATTTGGAGATGCCCATGAGGTCCCATTTATCAAACGCCTTTGACTTCCACAGGTTTCCCAGGGCTTCGGAGTCACATAAAGGGGACGCCAGGGTGAGTTTTTGCTCCCAGCCCAAGCTCCTGTACACGGCTTGCCATATTTAAACCGCATGTTTAGTAGGTCTTGTTAGGGAGAGTCACCCGGGTTTAGAGTATAGTACTCTGTTGTAATTTCCTCCCGATAGCAGCCATCTGTCCATGGCATAGCCCGGGTCATCAGCGTGCCGATATGTCCCATGTTTTTTGGCCGCATGGTGTGCTGCCCAAAAATATTTTTTAAGGTCTGGGAGGCCAATACCTCCATCATACCAGCTGAGATTGAGTTTGGCCAGTGCTATACGGGGTTTCCCGTTCCATAGCATGGCTCTCTGCAGACTTTTGATCTCTCTAAAATAGCTTGCGAGAACCAAGTCAGGGGTATTTTGCAATGCATACAAAAAACAGGGCAGGGACATCATTTTTAAAGAGAGCAGCCCTGCCTAACAACAACAGCGAGAGTGTCACCCAGCTTGCCGCGTCTAGTTTCAATTTTTGCAGGGGAGGACGTAGGTTCAGGTTGTATCTTGCACTTAGGTTCTGTGGTATCGAAAATTCCAAGATATTTAAAGCCCACCGTGGTGGTTTGCATGGGGCAGTTCCTTGGCAAGACCGGTGGGGGTCCCTTAAGGACAGTTACTTGAGTAGCCAGAGTACCGGCCAAAGATAGCAAAGTTGTCTAGCACCGCACCAATTGATGATTTCGGGGAGGCCAGGAAGAGGAGGATATTGTCTGCATACATAGAGATGCGGTCGTCCCAGGTTTCTGACCAGCACAGTCCTTGTATCACCGGATCCTTGCAAATCCAGGATGCCAACCGTTGCCGTATCAGAGCAAACGGGAGGGGGGTTAAATGGCAGCCTTGGCGTGTTCAGCGACTTAAGTTAAATATTTCAGACTTTTTGTTATTGACTACGACTTGAGCCAGGGGTTCAGAGTAAAGGAGCCTGACCCATTGGATGAACTTGGGCCCAAACACCATTTTAATGAGGACTGCAAAAAGGTACGCCCATTCAACAGTGTCAAATGCCATTGTGGCACTTAGCGGCACTACTATCGCACTTCCTGAATCGTTGCCACCCTTCCCATCACCCCATGCACTCTGCGCAGATTTAATACGGTGTTAATCTGGGGCATGAAACCCGACTGGTCAGGGTGTAACAGACTGCTAATTACTTTGACAAGTCGAGTGGCTAGGAGTTTGGCCAGTGTCTTGGGTTCTGCGTTCAATAAGGAGATTGGCCTGTAGGAGGCACATTCCGTTTTTGGCTTCCATTCCTTATGAATCGTAACCAGTGTCGCAATACTTTGGTCTCGTGGAAGCACCACCAGCTTCTTTCTCTCTTAGAGCATGGCACGCAAGTAGGGGGCTAGTTTGTCTGATCTAAGTTTGTACAGTTCTATTGGTAGGCTTTTAGGGCCTGGGGCCTTTCCACAACAGAGACTTCTGATTGCTAAGGCTATCTCGTCATTTTTTTGGTTTTAGGTTGTCAGTCGAGAGGGTTGGAAGTGTTATGTCCCTGAGTATTGCTAGAGAATCGCTTTCAGTATAAGTTGTAGTCGAGCTGTTTGTCTCACCATAGTCAGTCACAAATGTGTTTGCAACTTCTTGGGGATCGGTGATTGATTTGCCTGTCCTGTCTATGAGTTCCGGGACTAGACTACTTGCTAGCTCTTTCTTGTCAAGCCAGGCGATCAATTTCCATAACTCCTCCGTGGTCACTACACTAGGAGCAGCTCTTGTTGTATTTAACAATATCAATTTCCCCACCTTATCCCTGAGATCATATATCCTACCTTGACTCTCCTTCCCCAACTCCCTGGCTCTATCTGTACCAAGTGCCTTATATTTCGTCCCTCTTTAGTTGGAACATATGAAGCTTCTCTTGAGTTACCCCTCCTCCATCTCCTCCTCCAGTTTAAGGATTTCATTTTCTGCCTCAACCGCCATCTTTAATTTCTCCTTCCGGACCCCGGCTATCTGGGAGAGTGTGTGTCCCCTTATTCCTGTTTTGAATGCCTCCCATATTATCTGGAGGGACTGCACCGAACCCTAATTTGTTTGAAAGTAGAGGTCTGTTGCTGTGTTTAGTGACTTTCGGACCACAGGGTTGGGGAAAGCCAAGCATTGATCGGGGCGACTCTAACCACATTATGCTGACTCATAACTAGATG
This sequence comes from Lissotriton helveticus, assembly GCF_964261635.1. NCBI lineage: Eukaryota > Metazoa > Chordata > Amphibia > Caudata > Salamandridae > Lissotriton > Lissotriton helveticus. The sequence goes on from NC_136061.1 coordinate 729,462,985, forward strand.
GGCCCATACCGAGTGATCAGAAATGCCTTGTGCCGTATGTTGTATCTCTTGGACAAGTGTGAAAGTGTGCTGAATAATGTCGAGGTGATAAACCGTCCAAGCGTCTGTGAAGCCCAGGGATTCAAAGAAGTAAGGCAGCCAGCGATTCGACGGGTTAAGTTCACGAGGTGGGTATCGGTCTAGCGTGCCTGAAACCACTTAGTTGAGATCCCCTCCCACTACCAGGAGACCATCCGGGATGGCTAACAGTATTGCTCCCTGGTCCATGTAGGAGGGGCCTTGGAGGCCAGGAGGCACATACACTGACATCAGTGTCAACGTTTTGCCCTCCCATTGTCCTGTGATCCCTATATATCTGCCCAAGTCATTTGACCATGTGCATTGCACAGTAAGGGGAAAGGAGTTTCTCAGCATTATGCCGACTCCTCTGGAACCGGTGGTAAACCAGAGTGTGCTACCAGCTTGTACCCCCACCTATTCAAAGCCTTGCATGTATTACCCACCAGGTGCGTTTCTTGATGGAAGACAACGTTCGGAGCATGTTGTTTCATTTGTTGCAACACCACACATCTTTTAACCTTGTTCCCCAAGCCAAGAAGAAACCTACAGCGGACCCCACCGATCTCAAAAACTTCCGCCCCATCTCGCTCCTCCCTTTTCCTGCTAAAGTCATCGAGAAGATCGTCAACAGACAGCTGACCGCCTTCCTCGAGTCGAACGGATCCCTCGACCCCTCGCAGTCCGGCTTCAGAGCCAACCACAGCACCGAGACCGCCCTCATCGCAGCCACCGACGACATCCGGACCCTGCTCGACAAGGGGGAAACAGTGGCCCTCATCCTCCTGGACCTCTCCGCTGCGTTCGACACGGTCTACCACCGCACCCTAGTCCAGCGCCTCAGCAACATCGGTATCCAAGAGAAGGCACTGGAGTGGATCATCTCGTTCCTCGCCGGAAGAACACAAAGAGTCCGCCTCCCCCCGTTTCGCTCCTAGGCCACCGAAGTCATCTGCGGCGTCCCGCAAGGATCTTCACTCAGCCCCACCCTCTTCGACATCTACATGAAACCTATCGCAGCGATCGCACGCCAGCACAACCTCAACATCATCTCTTACGCCGACGGCACCCAGCTGATCCTCTCCCTCACCAGAGACCCCGACACCGCCAGAACCTGCCTACACGAAGGGATGAAAGACGTCGCCGAGTAGATGAAAGACAGCCGCCTGAAACTGAACTCGGACAAGACGGAAGTCCTCATCCTGGGATCTTCGCCCTCCGCCTGGGACGACTCCTGGTGGCCCCCAGCCCTGGGCACCTCACCCAAGCCAACCGACCACGCACGCAACCTGGGCTTCATCCTGGACCCCTCCCTCTCGATGACCAGAGAAGTCAACGCCGTCTCCTCATCGTGCTTCAACACCCTGCGTATGCTTCGCAAGATCTTCCGCTGGATCCCGACCGAGACCAGGAAGACTGTCACCCAGGCACTCGTCATCAGCCGACTGGACTACGGAAACGCCCTCTACGCCGGAACCACAGCCAAGCTACAGAAAAGACTCCAGCACATCCAGAACGCCTCCGCCCGACTCATCCTGGATGTCCCCCGACGCAGCCACATCTCCAGCCACCTGAGGAACCTGCACTGGCTCCCCGTCGACAAGAGGATCACGTTCCGGCTCCTCACCCACGCACACAAGTCTCTCCACGACCTGGGCCCCAAGTACCTCAACGACCGCCTGACCTTCTACACGCCCACCCACCAGCTACGGTCCACCAGCCTCGCCCTCGCAGCCGTACCACGCATCCGATGAGCCACCGCCGGAGGAATATCCTTCTCTTACCTGGCTGCCAAGACTTGGAACTCCCTCCCCATCCACCTTCGGCTGACCCAGGACCATCTCGCCTTCAGGAAACAACTCAAGACCTGGCTGTTCAAGCAGTAGCATACCCCTCCCCCCAAGCGCCTTGAGACCCTCCCGGGTGAGTAGTGCGCTATACAAATGGCATGATTGATTGATTGATTGATTAACGTTCCAACTCATCAATTTGATGCTTTTATCCCAGCCTATACTCATCAGGAACTGTATGCAGTAGACAATTCTCTAACATGGATCGGCAGCACTGCGTCGATTCAGAACAAACAAATAAACACACGTAAATCCAACCCGAACTACCCCCCTCCCTGCTTCCCTGCACTCTGGGCTCAAAACTGCTCATAAATACCCTATGCAGAGTGCCAGTCGCCCAATGGTTTAATTAAGAGTAGAAAGTTGGGAGAGGCAGTGCCCCTCTCCTTTCTCTCCCCCACCTGCTAGGTTCAGTGAGTGCCACGAGCAGGGCCGGGCACATTGATCAGCATTAAACAGTTAACAATAGTCCATCAAGTCCTCGATCGCCCATTAGGCATTCTACTTGTGTGACTTAGTGAGCCGATGGATCTCGGTGTGAAGTAGGCATCATGTGGTAAGTAGGTTTATACGATGTGAGCCGGAGAGTCTCTTTCTCAATTGGCATTGTGTTCCCCGGCTCTCTGCCATTCATCCAACCACTCAGTAAAGGAATCAGGGCAGTCAAAGAGCAAGGCCTTTCCGTCCGCCTCAACACGGAGCCAGGCATAACATTGCATACTTCAGCCCCTTGTCTCAGAGTCTTTTCTTGACGGCAATGAAGGAGCGCCTCTGCTTCTGCACAGCTTGAGTAAAATCCGGAAAAAAGGTTATTTCAGCATTGTCGTATCGAAGTGGCAGTGCCACTCTGGCAGTCTGAAGTACGACATCTCGGTCCCTGTAGTTTAATAGCTTGGCCAGTATCGAACGGGGGGCACCGGGCTTCGGCCGAATCCCAGACATCCAGTGGGGCTGCTCAATTACAGGTTCGAGAGGCCTTTAGGCTGTAGGTGGGCAGTTATGAGGTTCTCCACAAAGAGGTCTGTGGCCTGCCCCTCTGCCTTTTCCGGCACCCCAAGAATATGTATATTGTTGCACCTGGAGCGCCCCTCAAAGCCATCCAGCTTCGCTTCTGTGAATTTCCTACACGCCGGCAGCTCCTGGATCTCAGTCTGCAACTGTTAAGTGTCACCTACCAGGCTTGCCGTGGTGACCTCAAACTGTTTGACTTTTTCCCTATTTTTAGCGAGGTCCGCTCTTATCAGCATCACATCCGAAGAGATGGTGTCCATTCTCTGCTCCAGTGAGGTCCAGACTCCAGTGATCGTCGCCATGACGTCGCGTAGTGTAGTGTAGGTTCCGGGAGGTCCCCCTCTGCATCTCCAGGTGTCTGATCCTTCAGTTTATTTTTATTTTATTTATTCAAAGTTTTATATAGCGCGAACATGATCCTTACAGATATCAGAGCGCTTCACAGAGACAGGGGCAGGGGCAACAGGAATGAACAAGATAATGGGAGCAACATAGTAATCACTAAACATAGAAGATAACAATAATGTACAGAAACATATCAAAATACAGTCAGGTAAACAAGTAGTATAAATACACCAAAGAGTAACATATATTGGTCGTTAGAAAGAGAGTAGCGTAGTAGTGACCCCCTAGGTAGGAGGATAGTGCCAAAGGGCAGGGTGATCAGTGATACAGCGCGATGCAGAGACTCAGATCCAGTCTCTGTAAGTTCAGGAGATCTTGGCCAGAAGGATTGTTTTCACCTCTTTCTTGAAGAGTGCAGTGGAGGAGATAAGCCTGGTTTCCGGAGGGAGCGCATTCCAGATCCTGGGTGCCATTCCTGAGAAGGAGCGCTTGTATGTTTTTTCTTTCCGGAATCTACTAGGTTTCAGGAGTAGATTTTTTGTACTACGATTGGATCTCGACCCTCCTGATATAGACAACTTTTGCGCGAGGTAGTTGGGTGCTTTGTGGTGCACGGCCGAGTGTGTCATTACTGCAATTTTTAGCTGTATTCTGGCTTCAAAAGGCAGCCATTTTAGAGATTTTAAGTCTGGGGAAATATGCGAATGTTTTCTTGAGCCAGTAATGAGTCTCGCGGCAGCGTTCAGGGAGGCTCTTAGAGGTGCTGTTGTGGATAGCGGGAGTCCGCTGAGGGCCACAATTCCGTAGTCTATGCGAGGGATGACTAAAGCTTGTACAGCAGTTTGGAAGTCTTTGGCAGGGAGGAAGGGTTTGAGTTTCCTCAGTGTGTTGGTTTGGAAATTAGCCCCTTTTGTGGCTTTGCTAACGTGCTGTTGCATGTTGAGCTTGGCGTCAACTGTGACGACTAGGGATTTCGCTGAGTCCACGATAGTAGGTTGGACATTGAGTGCTGTTAGGTTATTGAGCCACGTTTGGGTGGTGGAAGTTTTCGCTGGGGGTGAGATGAGTAGGAACTCAGTTTTCAGCGCATTTAGTTTGAGGTGATTAATGGCCAACCAGGATTGAGTGTTGCTAAGTGTGGAATTCAGTAGTTTGATATCTTCCGGGGATTGTAGCTTTAGGTAAAGTTGTGTGTCATCAGCGTACATATGGAATTGAACATTGGATGCTTGGAGCAAGGTGGCAAACGGTTCCATGACGAGGTTGAACAGTGTGGGGGAGAGGGAAGATCCTTGTGGGACAGCTAGATCTGCAGGCACTGGTTTAGATAGCACATTGTCGATCTTGAACTTCTGCGACCGGTTATGAAGGAAAGAAGAAAACCATTTGAGAACAGTTCCCGAAAGACCCATTCTAGTGCTTAGCAGCTCCAATAAGTTCTCATGCTTGACCGTGTCAAAAGCTGACGATAGGTCAAGAAGGATGAGGAGGCAAGACTCATTGCGGTCAAGGATTTGGAGGGCGTCATCGATTATGTGTGTCATAGCTGTTTCCGTGCTATGTTTCGCTCGGAAGCCTGATTGGTGAGTGTTAAGGAGGTCAAATTGGTCAATGTGTTTTGTTAGTTGGAGTTGGACACATTTCTCCAGCAGTTTGGCCAGGGTGGGGATATTGGTGATAGGCCGGTAGTTGTTCAGGTCAGACGGGTCAGCTGTGGGTTTCTTGAGTATAGGTGTGACTTGCCCCACCTTGAGGGAGTCTGGGATGAGACCTTGTTGAAGGGAGCTGTTGATGATTTTGGTCCAAAGAGGGATGAGCAAGGGGGTGAAGTCTTTTACTGCATTAGCAGGTAGGGGGTCTGTGAGGTGATTAGAGGGCTTCAAAGTGCAGAGTATTTTGTGTATAGCTTCTTCCGTGTAGATGTCGAAGTGCAGCCATGATGCATTGTTTTTAGGATGAGTGTTGGACATTCTGGTGTGATTGGGGAATCGGCTTAAATCCATGACGAGGTCATTTCGTATGTTGTCGGTCTTTTGCTTAAAGAAAGCAGAGAAGGCTTCACAGTGTGGGGTGTCGCTTGTTGCTTTGTTTGATTGTAAGGGTTGTGTCTTTGTTTGAGTCTTGATTAGTTCGAACAGTTTTCTTGGCCTATTTTTTGCTTGGTCCAGTAGACGGCTAAAGAAGTCCGACTTTGTGCGCTTTATTTTCCTAAAGTAGTCATTTCTCTTCTTTTTAAGCGTTTTTAGATGCAGTGATGAGGGGTCAGATCTCCAAGTACGCTCTGCCATTCGCATAATGCGCTTGTCATCATTGAGTCTGCCATCGTACCAGGGGTTAGAAATTTTGTTGGAGACTCTCTTCAGTTGCAGTGGAGCGACTTCATTGACTATTAATTTCATAGAGTCAAGGTAGTGGTCGGTCAGTGATTGGGCATCCGAGACACCTGAAGGGGGAAGGAGGAGACTGCCGAGGTGGGGAGGCAGTGTAGTGGGGTTAAGACTCTTCATGTCCCTTTTCCAGATTTTGGATTTGGTGGGTTGAACCGGGTTAGGTTTAACTTTTTTGTTAATAGAGAAGGTGATAATGTGGTGATCTGACCAGTCGCAGGGTTGGATCGCCTCCAGTTTGGTAGAGTCCTCCTTGGCGATGATGAGATCGAGTATCGCGCCTTTGTCGTGTGTTGGTCTATCACATATTTGGGTGAGGTCAAGCGCATTAAGGAAAGTTTTGAGACTGTACACCTCTGTGTCTTTCTGACCATTCCAGTGGAGGTTAAAATCACCCAAGTAGATTTGGGTGATCTGCCGACCGGCATTGGAGGTGATCGTGTCCATGAGTTGTTGGGTGAATATGAGGTTGTCGCCAGGCGGGTGATAGATGAGATGTAAAGCACAAACTTGTTTGCCCTCGCTGGTGATATCGAGGCAGAGGAGTTCACAGGAGGTAAGGGAGGGGGAGGCGGCTTTAGTGACGGAGAGGTTGCTCCTAAAAATGCATGCAATTCCCCCGCCCGTCTTGACAGGCCTGTCCAGTCTAATGATGTGATAATTAGGGGGGACTAATATGTCCATTATCGGGGTAGAGGCTTCAGTAAGCCACGTTTCAGTCAGAATGGCTAGGTCCAGTTCCATTGATGAGACGAGATCAGCGATGTCGGAGGAGTGTCTCTGGGCTGATCTGCAGTTGAGTAGGATGCATTTGAGTTTGGGAGTGAGAAGGGTGGTCAAGCCTTCTAGAGAGAGGGGGATTTTTCTGAGGTTGCTAGGGATGGAACCTCTGTTACTATGGGTTGGGAGCCTCAGAGGGTTTGAGAGAGTTGTGGGTATGGGGATGTGTGCGTTGGATATGTGTTTTACCGGACCTGGGCCATAGGAGCGTAGGAGAGAGCATAGGTCGCGGTCAGATAGTGAGTTGAGGACACGGCGGGGGCCGTGGGAGTTATTGCGAACGGGGATAGTCTGCCATCTCGGGGATCGTTTGAGGCGAGGGTATGTAGGGAGGGTGCGTCGTTTGTAGGATAGTGGGATGGTGGGAAGTAGACTGGGCTGTGAGAGGAGGAGGTCTTTGATATCGTGGACATCCTTTTTGACTTGTAGGAGATCCTCTTTGACTTGTTGGAGGGTAGATAAGGTCAGGTCAAGAGGAGGATTGGAGATGGCGTTGGTGGTGAGAACCATTGGTGAATGGTTGAGTAGTGAGCTGGAAAGCGGGCAGGGTATCAAAGGGGGGGATATGCTGGCGTTGTTGAAAGGTTCTGCGGTGATAATGAGTGGGATGGTATTCGAAGTGTGGGCATATTTGTGGACGAGGGGTGTGGGTGGAGTAGGTGGAGAGTGGGAGACATAAGTGGTGTCGTCAGTGGGAGACGGTGCCGGTGAGTTAAAGAGAGAGTGAAGGCTGCAGACAGTGGGGGTGGCAGGAAGGTAGTGGGGGCTGAGAGTGGGAGGAGAGAGAGAGGGGGATGTTAAGGTAAGAAAGGCGGTATGTTCTGTGGGACTCGATGCGAGGGTGGGGGTGTCATGAGTGAGAGTGGGGAGGGAGCTGGGGAGGGAGATGGATCTGCCTTGGGGGGGAGATAAACTCCGGACGGTGGCGTGTTCAGAAGCGTTCATGGGGGGTGTAGCGTGGGGGGAAGGGGGCGTGGGGGAGTCGAGGATGTGGGTGTATCGAGGAGGTACGGGAGGGGGTGTACTCACATGGGGACTGAGAATGGGGGGAACAAAGGGTAGGATTTGTCATTGCGCGTGCTGTTCTGGCGCTGATCTAGGTAGGAGGTGTTGTGGGTGGGGGTTGTTATGTCAGGGGAGAGAGGGATGGGGGAGGTATGAGTGAGGGTCGAGGTGGGGGTGTTGTTACAGTTGCTGATGGTCCAGGAGCGCTGTTTTCAGGAGAGTGCATTAGTCCAGTTTGTTTTGCTGTATAATTTGGGTGCCTCTCGTGTTCGACATCCTGGCACGCAGGATCTGATGCCGCATCGGGTTCACCCTGTCACAGGCAGCCTCTTTGGTCACCACCCACCACCCGTTTCACTGTGGGAGAGGAGGGGGGGGTTTACGGCTTTGCATCCACACAGTCTCAGCCCAACTGGGCACCCGTGCCTCACTGAAAGGGGAAGCAATGAGGGCCCCAGGATCCACAGCGCGACCTCAAAGAATCTGGATTGCAGGGAGGAGGGGTTTGGGGAGAGGAGTGTCACAATCCTCCAGCAGTTTCAGAGACTACGGCCCCCCACTTCCTAATGGCTCACCAAGTCCAGTCCTCACCACTGTTAAGCTGGCTGGTCCCAGGTGGCCCCCAGGCCTAAGAACTACTAATGGCCAGGCCCACAGGATTGCACCTCACCACAAGGCGCAGACTGTCTTTTCTGGTGAGGGTGGGGAACCTCCAGCAAATCGGGCGCAGCAGGGACTCACGGCACCTCTCCGATGCCTCCGCCGACTGCATGCAATTCTGCTGCTTTACAGATCTCCAGGCCAGATCCCAGTGTCACCTGCGGCTCTTCGTTGGATCGGCCTCCTCTCCCAACGGTGCGCTGTTGCCACAGTGCGTGCCAGTCGTCATGTGATGCGGCCACTCTATCCTGCCGCTGCTGGTCGGAACCAATTTCCAGTGGAAGGCAAGGTGCAGGCCCGGACCCCGGCCTCGCACCAGACTTAGCCCGCCTCAAGTGCCCCCAATGCAGGCAAAGCCACCACTCGAGGTGCTACCGGCTCAGGTCCAGGGTCGCTGCAATCAGCAGAACATCGGAAGCCCCATTCCTGACTCAGGTACAGGATATGTGTGGCAAATCTGCGGATGGAAGAGGGATTTGGTGGAGCAACCCTAACTTGCGGCCATCTTGCTACACCACGTAGCCACGCCCCTACCATGCATTTCTTACTTTGTTTTATGTACCGTGCTGCTCTGACAGAGTGAGTGTGATGTCATAGAATATTCATGTGTGCCTGGTTGTGTGAATTTCAGTTGGGGTGTGTGGGCTGAGCAGCTGAGATGCTGCTCCAAATGGGGCTGCTACCTTATCATTTGCAATACCTGTAACTTATGACTTCTACTTGAAACTGAAGAATAAACTTCCATCGTGTTTCATCATCTATACTGGCTACCCTCATTCTTACTATAATACACCTGGTTACCTGGTTATAATCCTTCTTCAGTATAACTTGACAGAGATTGTTGGGGTACAGTATGATACTCAAATTTGCCTGGTCGTACCACCCAAACAGACATGCATCCTCTCTTGCTACAAACGTGACCCCTTGAGATTTACTGTCCCTGAATCATACTTCAATGTCAAATTCACCCGCCACATCAATGATTTTTCCACCATACCCTACTGGGCTTATAGAGGAACCTCCTAGGACAATTCCAAGATCATGGAACAATTATTTCTGTACTTTCTCAGTCATAAGGATAAACGGGGACACTGAGTCTACCAGAACTCTTACATCCACCCCATTGATGTTCACCAAACTCAAAGGTCTTCTGGATCCTTGCGAAATCACACTGCACACGCCCTTCATCAGAAACTGTCCACTAGATCCTGCGATGGTGAATACCTGATCTTCCTCACTGGATGATAAGTCTCTATCTGTATATTGTTCTACTTTGTGCACTTTTCCACACAATTTTCTGCCATATGATTCACCGCCAGATGACCTGCAAACCATCACAAAATGCTTCTTTTTGAAACATTTGGCACATGTCTTATCCATAGCAGGACACACTCTGGTGTTACCAAGCTGGGTCGTACTGCCACACCTCTACCCCTCCAAATGCTTCAAAGTGCATTTTTGTTACCTTTCTCTTTCATGTTGGCTATTTCCTGATCAGTTTTCTCTTTGGTGTTCTTGTACTTGCTTATAACTGGTAGCACGTATTGAGAGTACACTTTTGAACCAGATACTAACATCTATTCCATCTATGACGTTGTGCTTTCAATCCTAGTTGCTATCTCTAAGGCTTTTTGCAACATCAAGTCTGGTTTAGACAACAGGGCCTCCTGTAACTTGCTATTACTTGCTTTCTCTACCAGAATTGGTCCCTTATCAACTCCTCATCAAATGACTTGTACTTACTTGAGACTGACAAAATATGCAATGCACCTACACAGCTAGATGCAGATTCTCCTGGCAATTGTACACTTTTGTAAAGTTTGTGCCTCTCTAATGTTGCATGTTTACAACTTTGAATCATGTATTTAGGGATTTGATGGCTCTAGCATACTCATCTTCTGCCCCATCCCCCTCAACATCAACTGTTAAAACCACCAACTTAGAAATGTGCTGCAAAATATTGCGGCCCTCAGAACCTAGACAATGTTTCAGGATAGCAAGCAAACTGTTTCTTGTGTGTAAAAGATTCCCCTTCATGAGCCTATATGCTTCAAAACCTTCCTTCCATTTTTCCAAATCAGTTATTAGGGACACACGCAGACAGTGTGGCAATTGCCTTTTACATGTTGACACAAACAAAGTGAACAAGTGTGCTGTACTGTAAATTAAGTTGGTGTGGCAAAATGCTGGTTGAGGACACTTGCAAAAAATGAGGTGTGTGTCACAGTTAATTAACACTCAGTATGCAGATTAGTGGATGAGACCAATGTGTGATAAAAACGATACACACTGAGCACTCAAGGTGTGCGTGTCACCGTGTGTGGATCTGGAACACCGACACTCAACAAACTTCATGTGCCAAAACTGAATGTGCATGCACCAAATGTATATGCTGCAAATTTGTGAGTAATGTTAATTAAGGTGTAGCAAGATTCAATGGCAGAGGTGCCCGTCAGTAGCCATAGTTGCATAAAATGAAACGTGTGTGTGCCACAGAAAAAGGACACAGAAAAAGGACTCACACAATAACAAATGCCAATGGCCAAAATCCAGATCTAAATGCCAAATGTGAGTATCGGTTTCAATGAACGCACAAAATGAACCAGTGTGCATGACACCAAGGATGGACACACGCGATACCAACGCAATGTGCACCGATGCTTGCATGTAACCAGCACGTAGCCCACTGAGCAAAATCCACACAGATAATAGTAGGAAGTTTCAACAGCCTGATTCAAAATGGCCGCCAGGCGTTGGAGTTGGCGGCATTACACTGGGAAGCAGACAGCAGGCCAAAATGTAATGCGCTGGAGCTTGCCATGCAGAGTCTGCCAGAGGCTTAAAGAAAATTATTTTAAATGTACATTACCTCAAAGGAGTGCATGGACACTGCGTCCATTATACAGGCAGCATTGCACCCTTTACAGCAGACGATGGTGTTAAAAACCACTGCGACAGTGCACAACAGTCCGACTCCGGATCCTCGTCCACAGGGAACTGCTTCACAAAGATGCATGGGATGTTCTGCTTAAAGCCTGCACCTTGACACCAATATTAAAATTCAGACACGCAGGTATGAGGTAAGTTTTATTTCTCTGTCAGCAGTACACACAAAAGCATCCTCCTCTTAACAAGGACATATAGCCAACTGCCATCCCCTCACCACCATTCCAGAATACATCCACTTCTATATTTCATGCATTCCTCAAGCATGTGCAGCACAGACACTGGAAGAGTGCAACCCAACAGACTCGCCCTTAATGTGCATTAACTTTGAACCCATTTCCCATCTCCCTAGAACTTGAGCTGTTAGACAATGGTCTATCCCTTCTGGCTTAATGGTGGTGGGACCCTATAACTCTATAATTGATTCTGATAATAATCACCTGGAAAAGCCTGCTTAAATGTTTGGTGCTGTTATACAAGCTGTGATATTCTCAACTGAACTTCTCAAGAAAGTGCTCATAGCAATGAACTTTGAATCTTTAATGCAATAACCAAATTAATCAAATATTTGTTGAAGTCTATAATTGCGTAGCATTGGTTCTTCCATTCAAATTGTGTTGTTTTTTATTGTTGTAGAGAGAATCAGCGAGCTGTAACAGAACATCAGGCGTTACTTCTTTGGTTTTGCATTGCTGTTGCAGAGCTTTTAGTCTGCATCATCCTATCTCGACATACCTTCTTCAGGAGGTTGGGTCTTCCTGTTGCTATACTTTATTTCTACACATGGGTTCAAAGTGGTGTGCTTAAATCTGATCTAAAATTTGTGAGTCAGTTGTCATTTAAGGTTCCTCTATGGACAGCCAACATGGTGTTTTGTTACCCTAATTTCTTCCCCTCCTATCAGCAGACAAAGATTTGTCAGAGGATAATTGCCTCTGTGGAAAATGGAGGTGATGCAGGTTGGAAAATCATAAAGGGACCAGTATGGTTAGAGTAGTAAATGAGAGTAAGTGTATAATAAAAATGTTACCACGCTTGCACTGCAACAAAAGTTAGAAGCCTGAGATGCCACAATCTTTACTTAAACATTCCACTTACTCACTGCTTCTGTGTGCAGGCTGTAGGTTCAGCAAGTGGACACTGAATATTCCGCCTCCACACACACACCTGGGTGCAATCTGCTCAGGGGTGGGGATCTATGTTTACATTGTTTTTACAATGTTCAGCAACACTTGTGAATCACTAAACACATCCTGTGAACATGACAACAATTATTGGAATTATGGGAACAAATTCAGTGTTCAACTGACTGTACAGTCAATCATTCTCCATCTTTGGGTGGCTAGTTCTAGGAAATGCAACAGATTTTGAAATCGAAAAAAAGGTTTAGCATGTACAACAGGTGATGGACAAGTGAATTATCTGTATTGTAATAAAGAGTACCTGAAGGTCTGCTTGTTTTCCAACGCTGCAGCTTTCACTTGGAACTTTTGTCGCATCTAAAGGTACTGTTGGCTAAAACATGACGCAACTGTGGATTATTTCAATGCAACCTTAAGAACTCTTTTGAAACCATATTCTAGAACTGTGTATGTTGGATTTTTGTCGTTTTGGTCTTCTATCAGTTTAGATTAAATACTTCTATTTTTCTTAACTGTTGTGGAGTCCGTTTGTGGTGTTTTCACTGTTTGACTGTGAGTGTTGGTACAAATACTTTATACATTGCCTTTGATAAGCCTGACTGCTCGTGCCAAGCAAGGGGATGAGCAGGGGTTATCTAAAGAGTGTATTCTCCTTACCCTGACTAGAAGGGTACCTATTTGGACAGTGGTACCTACCTCTGCCAACTAGAGACCCCCAGATCTAACAGGTCCTACTACTGCTAGTAATATCTCCAATTGTGTTTTATGCCAAAAAGTAGATGATTGTCAAGTTATATCGATGGAATATGTGTGATAACTATAAACAAAATTTACATAAATACTGTGTGAAGTCTCTTTTGTGATGCTCAGTGCATTTATCGCGAGTGGCTGCTGTGCATTTAATTTACACATTGCCTCTGTAGTGAACGTGACTGCTCAGTCCAAGCTATTCAAGGGTGAGTAAGGGTTTTAGAGCGAATGTAATCACCTGCCATTGATGGGAGCAGTAGTTCTGCCTGGCTGGGAGCACTCCTTCAGCCAACCAGACACTGCTGGTTCCAAAAGCAACCATGCCATGAGGTACCCGAAGACTATCCCTCTGAGGACAGTGACTGCATCCGCTCTGGCCACGGCACTGATGAGGTTCTTTACCTGTGTGGGATTCCCCAAGGAGGTATTGTTAGACTGCAGTACCAACTTCATGCTGGTGTATGTGTAAGCCATGTGGAAGGAGCGTGGGGTCACCTATAACTTCTCTCCTCCTTACCACACTCAGAGCCCTTGAAGCAGAATTGGGAAACTGTCGGATTATGCAGTTTTCACCAAAGAAAACCATGACACTTGTACGTTAAGGATTGGGCAGTCTTTTATTTCTCGTGATTAGAGAGTCTTTCACTTAACTAGTTGAGGTTTGCCAAGTTCTGGTATTTTCAGCCTGTGCATCACAACATTTTTCTATATTCTCTCCCTGCTTTTTATCTTCAAGGCAGTTTGTACTCCCCGGCCAGAGACCCCGTAAAGAAAGGCACATGTAAGTGTGGTGTCATGATCATCTGATATTAACATATATATTTATTTATATGTATGAAACTTTGGTTTTGCGATTCTCAAATAGCGATTTTTAGAGAATCGCTATTTGAGAATCGCAAACCGCTATGTATGTAGGACTTGCAAATAGTTTTGCAAATAATTTTGCGAATCCTACTTATTCCCTAATTGCGAATTATATATTGCGATTTGTAATTAAGGAATACCTCTCCATTCATTCCTATAAAGGTACTCTTGTTCAGTGGGCCTATCTGGATCCCTGTAGCCAGGCCATGCTCCATCGCGGGCAGCCTGCTCTTGCGACTTTGTCCTGGTCTGGCGCAATGCGACAACCACAGATGACGCTTTGTGCTTTTTGGTGCTAGTTTTACTTAAAACCTTTAAATTACATATCTATGGTTCTACTGATTGGATTTTTTTCACTTTTGTATTGAATTTTTTATTACATTTTACTCTATTGTTCTAAATTAGTGTGGGATTTTTCTTGTGTTGTGTTTCACTTTGTGACTGTTTTAAGTGCTGCATAAATACTTCAGACATTGTCTCTAAGATAAGCCTGACTGCTTTTGTGTCAAGCTACCAGAGTGTTAAGCACAGGCTAATTTGGAGTTGCTTGTTACTTCAGTCTGAAAAGGATTGTGGTTGTTACTTGAGTAAGGTTTCACTCCCCTCAATCAGTAACTCGATTTCTTACAGTATTAATAATGAAATGTCTCATGATGTCACTTAATATTAAACAGTGATTATTTTTTGTTATCACTGTAAACACGAAACCGTTGGCCTATCATGTCAAGTGAGTTGCTCTAAAACCCAGCAGCTCTCAGCGTTTCTTTTCAAGGTTGTGCTTGAACTCTTTCAAAGTGGTCCACACTCAAAAGACCTCTTCTCGCCATACCTTTAATTTGTGCCACATGTAAACTAGTGAAAATTCTTTCATCCTGGTATATGTCTGCAAAAGGGAACATGCCGAGGTTTAGATAGCTCCCACAAGAGAAGGAAAATGTTGACCACCCAGTAGAAGATGGGCCTAGCGTGCCTACCCCACGCTCCTTGAAAGCGATAAAAAGGGTACCATGAACATTCCCAGATCCCTCATAGGTGAAGCTGCTGTCAATAGTGTAACTCCCAAAGCAAGCCTCAGACCCACTGCCAAAGACGGGTACAAACTCAGGCAGCGCGGTAGCCAACCCATGCATCTGCAGTTTAGGTATGAAGAAGGGTGGCTGCCATCAGAGACTCTACCTAGATCCTTTGGGACACACAGCTCTCCCCTCACCTCTCTGGCCACCCTCTCAGGGTATACAAATAGTGAGGGATGGAATGCTTAAAGTAATCTCAGCCAATGGTAATTACTCGGGCCGCATCCCAATCCATCGTTTTTTTGCCACCACAGCTTGGACCCAGCTACATGCGAATCAGTTTTGACCCTGCGGTTTTATATATTTATCTCTGCCATTTCAATCCTTTATATGAGAGATAAATCGATTCAGAGAAGCAAGATATAACTACGTTTTAGAGTTGATGCGTTTTAGAGTTGTGCTAGAATAAACTAAATACTGTAATTTCCAGATCATTGAAAACATTGCTGGAAAACGTGAAATAGTTTATGCATTTCAGTTCAGCATAGTTCAGCGGAGAGCAAATGCATCAAATGCATCGTTCTGAAGAACTGAATCAAACCCACAGGTCTTGAAGTGGCATGGTGCACCTTTCAAAATTAGAGGACGTTGAAACGACATTAAATTTAAAGCCAGCCATAGCTTCAAAAATGAATGACAAATGTGTTCCAGAGTGTTGGCCTGTTTTCTTCCTTTTTCAGTACTGTACTGCTGTAGTTTTGCTCCGGGTTACAAGAGATGCGCATTTTTAGCCTTATCACTGCCCAGATGCAGGGGACAAGACGTTGTCACTGCAGCATCTGTCTCTTGTGGGACATTCGGGGTTGCAGCGTTTTAAGTTGCCTTTGGGGATATTGTGCAGCAGCGCCACAGATGGGATTTTTAATCTGCTGGAGGAATTTCTTTAAACGCTTCTTTCATTAAGGAAACAGTACTCAATAGGTTTCTGCACATGATGAAAATTCAAGGCTTATTTTTTCATTTATTTTTTTAAATGATAGTTTCTTGCATGGCTGACCAGATTGTTTTCTGCACATATTGTCCAGCCGATTGAGCCAGTCTCAATCGAAGATAGTCACCTGATAATTTATAAAATGTGAGGAGTTTTGCATTAATGAACTAAACGCCTGAAATAGCAAAGACCACAAAATCAACTTTTTAGATTGTGTTTTTGCAGTAAATGTGACTAGGTCGCACCTACACGTACACATGATAGTGCACATCTAAAAGCAAGCATTGGCAACGCTTTCCTACATTCACAGAGACATACACAACATACACGCTTGCATATAAGCACAAGCTAACCAATCCATGTATATCCATATGCACACACCAAAATACCTGCATGTATCCATGCACACAGATCAAGCAGACAGCAACAGGAAGGGCCCCGTGCACACACGGATAGAAGATATTAGCCTCTACATCTAATTCCTCTTCAAGATGCTAGTATTTTGCTACTGTTTTCAAGGAGCTTAGATGTATGTAGTACGATGAAAATGTTTTTCTCTGCCTTGTGCTGGAAACAAATGTAAAAATCAAGCATTTTCATCCAGGCAATTGTTCCCCAGATTCATTATGTTGTCTACTGCTCGTTTTAAGATTCTTTCATTTGTGAGGAGGTATTTGAAAAAGAAATATCACTTATTGAAGTCACATATCTCCTTTTGGTGCCAATGTAATGTCTCGAGTGGTACCCAGACCCATCAACCGGAATGTTTATTGCATTTTACAAGTGGCCCAGAAAGGACCATATATTCCAACCTTTGAAACAGAGGTCCTAACTGCTTTCTGTTGTTTTAAATATTAACATACAAAGTCTTCCATTATTTATTTTCGAAATGATCTTGGATGCTAAACTGTAAACTGCATATTCAGACTGTTAGGAGTTTTAGCGACAGAGTCAGGAATTCAAGTTAAATCTTCCTTATTAATATTTGTACTTAAGTAAGGTAGATCAGCCTTTATATTAAGGGCTAACAAAAGAGTCAGTGATTTGTTGAACATTTGTGCACCACGAAACAGGCACCTGTCTACGTTCCTGTGACACTTTTCATATCGTATTGGCCCAAGAAGGGTAACACATTTTTAAAGTTAGCTTTAGGCTTCTCTTGGTCCTGGCTATCATAGTCCTCCTAAAGTCCCTATTCTTTCAGGAACTAGAGGGAAATGCCCCAAGGACACTACCACACCACTTCACCTCCCATCTACACAAGTGTGGGGTGGGCATGGTAGTGGGGTGTCACTGCTGTGCAGGTAACAACACATCCTGCCTCAACTCTTCATTTGTGCTTTTAATGTACAGTGGAATGGTGCTGCCGTGGAGGTGCTCCTGCAGCCTACAGAAGGATAAGGTATTTTATGGAGACCAAGGGAATAGTGATCTGAAGTAGATTGTCTCCCTATTTAGTTTAGAGTAGTTTCCCTTCCCTAGTCTTTCTTTTTTAAACCAAATTAGACTGGGAGCCTGGATGCAATGGGATTCCTAGTACGGAGAATTGGACCACAAGAACACCCTTTTACATGTTTGAGGCCATTGTAAATGACCATGTAAATATCAGTGAAAAACACATGATCACATCTTTTAAAATCCCATATGTTCTAGTCATAAAGGTAAAAATGGCTTCAATAGCAACTTTTTTGTAGGATGAGAAGTAGCTGAGCAATTCCGGGGCTACATTTCAGAAAGGTGGACAATTAGGTTGGATATATTTCCAATTTTTCAGAACGACCGTAAGGATTTTAAATTGCAACACATTTAGAGGTGATCCGGTGGATCAGAACCTTAGCAGAAAATATTGTAGAAGAGATTCTATTTCTTTACTGAGACAAACACTTCATAAATGTTTGCAAATTAGGTGAGGTCGAAAATAATTTAAGGAAGTGTGCTAGCCAATACGTAAATGTAGGATAATGTGGAGTGAAGAAAAGTTATGATGGGTCCAGCACACTTCTTCCCTTAAGTAGTAATTTTCATAAGCAACGTGTTTAGTTCCCAAGTAATGGTTCAGGCTATCTATTGTGACAGATAGATCATATCCAGGTCAACCACAGCAATTGTATCATGGAGCATGAGCCTCCGCTCACCAATTGGGGGCATGCTTTATCATTGGGCTGTGCTCCTCGTGGGCTGGTACTGCATGCCCGACAGGCACTTATTGTAGCTTCCACTGCGGCCCAGACATTAAGATTCAGGTCAGGTAAATAAAAACATGCAGTGGTGCAATGTGTACTCTTCTCATTTATAAAAAAACCTCAAACACATTTTTAAACAGGGGGGGGGGTGTATATTAGGATCCTGGTAGAGCTTGCTTTTGGTGCCAAAAGCATAGCCACTACAAACCTGCCTCTATTGAAATCACGTTTCTGCCTTTTCTCACTCATGTGCTGTACATTTATATGCAGTCACTTTTCTGGAGCTCAACATTCTCCACCAGAGGAAAGCTAGGTGCCATGGCCAGCCAGAGTCCCACAAGTTTAGCTGTTTTTCTCGAATGTGTAGAGCACAACACCTCTCTGAAAAAAAGCTTCAAATGATACAACTTCAACTCTTGCAAGCCAAGAATGCATTGTTTTCAGGTAGCCTCAGCATCTTGACCAGGCCTTCCTGAGATGAAAACATTTCTAAGCCCTAACTTGACCAAAAGTTGGAAAACGGTTACCTGGATGATCAAATTGCTCCCAACCTTTCATGAGCTCCCCTGGTGGACACAGATCAGGAATGTAAACAGGTGGCAGACCTTTCAAAACCTTCTTTTTCAGGGCCAAAGTCCAAAGTCCAGTCTCAAATAGGGTTGTTGATGTCTCTTCCCCTGTGCCCTGTTGTCCTTTATCTCCCTGTACAGTTCGGATGGCCATCTTCCCTAAGCCTGTGAGAACATCTTCTAGAGCTGTAGGCTCAAGATCGTAGAGAATACAAGAATGCAACACTCACGGGAAAGTAAGGATACATTTAGCAGCCTTCGTTTCTTTGGGGTCGCTAAATTCCTAACAGTGTTCCACCTTTCAGGATTGGGCAGACTTTTTTATACAGGCACCCATCCATGGCTGATATCAAACACTGAGCACACTGTGGACTTTAATTAACACTTCCATTGCTTAACAACCAAGACTAACAATGAAAACACTATTCTAAGATTGTGACAGGAAGGCTCAGGCCTGCTAGCTCACATAACCACATAAACCCACAAGCTGGCTTGTCGATTCAATTAAAAGGTCTTCCCTCAGCCCTTCAGGCTGCTCACCTAGCTGTTGACTTCTCCTGGGTGCAAAGAGCCAAAGTAGCTGGGAAGTGGCCCTACATCAAAGGCCCTGCCCGACTGGTTCAGGCAGCTGGGTGCAATGTAAGAGAAAAAATCAGAGAATCGAACTTCTGTTTGTGTGAATGATTGTCACTCTACTTTGATCCCCTTGTGATCGTACCAAGATCCTTACCCAACCCATTTCTCTTTTGGACCAGGGCATAGGGTTCAGAGGGAGGACAAATATGGTCACTGAAAAAAATGCCAGTGTATCTAAAGCAAGTTAGATAAAAACAAAATTATAATATACATTGATAAGGCAGCCTAATTTGTCCAAGAGGTCCGAATTGTGCTTGGTTGTACAATGCCACAAAAAATTGAAGTTCTCACTTAGTTCTTTGGCCAGGTTACTGAAACCTGCTGCACACTCACAACTTGTTCAATTTAAAGCTGCCGCCAGACTTGTAGTAAGGCATGTTGGGTGCATTTACCACTGAAACGTGCACATTTAGAAAAACTCACGTCTCACCATGCATATAGGCTTCCAGGCATCAATGCACTCATTCTTTACAAGTTATGTAAGGAATATTACAGAAAATCACTAACATGTCGAAACAGTTAGGGCCTTACTATGACTATGACAGTCTGATAGACCACCTTGGTCACAGTCGGGTGCAGGAACCGCCACACTGGCGGTTCGACTGCCGTATTATGTGTTTGGCGGTCGGACTGCTATAGGACCGCTGCAACTGCAAGGGATCCGCAATCCCTGGTGATCTTGCAGCGGTCTGAAGCCCGCAATATGCTGGCGGTGCATCTGCGGCACCACCAAGTATATTACAAGTTTCCTCACTGCCACAGTTTTCATGGCATAGAGCCAGCAAAGAAAAGTGTAGCAGTGAGGGGAAACATCCTTTACTACGCGGTGTTTACACCGCGGTGCCTTTACGACACAGCCATCACAACGCAAGTCGTTACTACGACTTGCGCTGGATGGCGCTCTTGCTCAAGGAATTGTTTAATTTTCTATTCCAGCACCTTCCCTACTGTTACGTGGGCTGGAGTTGGAATAGAAAATTAAAATAATCCACAATCTAGCGCCCTCCAACGCAAGTCGTTGTAACAACTTGCGTTGTAATAACTGCGTTGTAATGGTAGCGCAGTGTAAACACCACGTCGTAATGACATACATCCAGCAGTGAGGAAACTAAAGGGGGCATCCAGTGCCCCCTGTTGCCTCGGGGCCTGGGCACATGTTGTGCCCCCCCATATGCATGCACCCCCAGTTACTGCATGGCATGGACTTCACAGTCCATGCCAAGCAGGAGCGTGTTTTGGCGCACCCATTGCGCTGCCTTTCTAATGCTCAGATATGAGCCTTTGAAGGCCCCCCAGAGATTGAAAAAGTACTGCCCGCCAGACCACAATTGAACTTGTAATCTAGCCGGCAGTGTGCAGACGAGTTTTTGTGGAAGTTGGGTGCTGGCGTGGCAGCCCGCTGTAATACCGCTAAACTTCTACTCAGGCCCTTAGTCCAAAATGGCTGCATTACCGTGCTCCTGATTTGCTTGCCAACTTTGAAGTGAAGCTTTTAAAATCCCATATTGTGCAATTTGATATTTATGCCACTGACACAAGTTTCACACACTTTGACTATGGGATACTTAAAAGTCAAGCAAGCCAGTAGGGATTAACCAACTACAAAACATTTTTTATGGTTATGAGTTTGCAACTGCCTTGAGTCAAAATATTCAGCTACTCAATCACAAAACTGAAATAAAAAATGTGTTGAGACCACAATAAAACATGAATTCCTGCAATAATATTTCCAACACAAATGTTTACCATAAAACAAATAATTTTACATAGAATCTTAGGTAGATGGGTAGTTAACAAGAACAAGTTTAGAAATAAATGATGAGTGCGGTTAACAGAGGTGAATATAAGTAGCAAATACAGACAGGCATAAACATGAATGAACGACAGCTCTCATACATATATACCAGATACAACCAGGTGAAAGCAAAATTACTGAACTCTACTTGTTTATAATGTGTAGAATTTCATGTTTCAGTTTTCTATTTGTAAATTCCAGTGGGAGGTTTTCAGTGTTTTCAAACATTATAAAAACTGGGTGTTTAATAATTTTACAAATTTTTGAACTGTAGAAATTCCCTGGTGTTTTTCCAATGCGTCTGATGAATTTGAATTTTGTGTTTATTTCTGCCCTTCTCCCATTAATTTATACTGACAATTCTATCAGACTTCTAACTTATTCCTACCTCCCTTCTTTGTACCCTTACCTTCAATTTGCTCTCTCAAGTAGCATTTCATAATTTCTCTCACCTCCATAGTTGCCACACATCTCAACACTCAAACTCCTCTTTCCTGTAGTTCAGTACCACCTCATGTCCAGGATGTACATTTACACCTCATTAAGATTAGATAGGAGAAGATAAATGGTTAAAGGTGGGCATTTTACACACTTTTCAGCTACTCTTTTGTTGACATAAATAGCAAAATTCATTAAATGAAGATTTTCTAGTTTGGAGGACACCAGATATACATGCTGTGTGGTGATAATTGTTCTAATAGGGCTTAAAATTGAAGTGCCCATGTTCAGCGACACTCTCCCTCGTCATGAGAGGGAGGGCATCAAGGCACTTTTGCCAGGCTGAGGAGGTCACACCCACATTTGGTGCAGGTACAGCACATGACAGTCTGACTTGAAAAAGAAGAGTGGCTGTTAGGCTAACTTTTGCTAAGCCGGACAGACACGTTACTTGTCAGGAAAATGGTGGGTGAATTAAGGGGTCTCTTTTTCACCAACGGGTTCTGAGTGATATCAAATAGACAACGAAAGCAAAGCTTGAGTTGTCCATGATGTCACTTGGAACCTGAGGTGGAAACATCCCCTTGATTTACTTTTTAACCACATAGTTGTTATGTATGGCCTCCAAAATCATTTGCCCTTGCTTTTAAAGGCTATGCAGGGGTAAATGAGTAATGGGTGGGGGGGAGGGGCGGAGGGCAATACATAGCATGACTTCCCTTCCATAAATGAAATTTAAAATATACCTGGCCTCCTGCCACTCATCCTACTTCTCTCTTAATGGCCTACTGCCACCCATCCCCACCACTCTCTGTCCCTTCCCCTGCCTCTCTTGTATAAGATATGCTCCTTCCTTTCCAGTGCAGTCCTGAAAGGCTCTTAGAGAGACACAGTGGTTAACATGTTCTGTTACCCACTGACAATACCTCATAGCAGTGAATTACTGGGTTTAGAACCGATTTATTCACATTACAAATGTATTACTAATATCTGATTTAGGCCTATAGTTACTCTACCTGCTCATAGGGGAGAAGCCTGGCAAGGAATTAACGCATATGCTGTTAACTAAAGCTTATTTGGTGACAGAAAACTGTGATCCTGTGTGAAGGAGGCGCTGATGTAGTAAAAAAAAACCAATGACCTGCAACATGCCTTGGATCATTTGCCTGTGCAGATCACATAATGAATGCAGTTTATTCTACATTGCTGGGCTGTGCCTATTACATTTTGTGTTCATTTGAAGACCAGTGAGAGAATTGCTAAATGGGTTTTCTTACCGAGCATGGAAGCCACTGAAGGCAGTGCGCGGATTACGCACTTTCTGGGCATGTGTGAGAGTTGCACAAGGCCCTTTGTCTTATGTGCAACATCCACTGTTCTAATGCATTTTCCATCTTGGGGAAAATAAGTAATTCAGATAAATATGTTTCCATTAAATATAGCCACAGTGGCGATTTTGCCAAGTGTCAGGCTTTGTTTCTGCACCATACATTTCAAGTTTCATTTTGACTTGGAGTAGAATTTTGAACTTGGTGATGCTAAAGCTCCCTTCATGAACTCATTATACCTCAGTGCGCAGGATCAGAATAGGTCTCACATACAAGCAAACACAAAGCAGTGGCTGCATTGTCATGTTTCTGAGCTTTACTGTGTATACTCATACACTAACGTTTACATTTTCGTGTAAATGTTCTGAATTTATGTATATAATGTAATCATAATAGTTTCTACAAAACCAGTATATTTACCCCTTTTGAACTTGTATGTGGGCACTGAATATGTCCATGATATGGCCTCTGATCCTTGTGTATGTGAAATATTGCAGTGCTATATGATTGGACATTGATTCAGTAGGTGTCTCTATACATAGCGAACTTTTCTGCCACAGTCCTGATACCTGATCTGTCAGAAAGCAAAGTTCTGCCCCACTCTCAGTGATCGAGGATGACATCATGGTGATGCCACTTACCCTGGTCTCAGATTCTACTCATAGTTCAGCTGTGAACCTCTGGGCGACTACGTATCAATGTGCAGCAAACAGTGAGACAAATATATATACATACAGATCCAATGAGCCATGCTCCCAAAACATGGGTGTAGATAGGCCCTGATGGTCCAAGAACCTTGAAAATAGTCACAGACATATTGAGCGATTTACAATGGGAAGGATGGTTCATAGTGGGAGCATCTACCGTAGACAAGTGCTTAATGGTAGTGATTGCACATGTACTTCTTTGACACCAGAGGCCACCAAAGAAGGTAAAGTGCAGTGAAATTCAGTGTTTTCCAGTTCCTATTGAAAAGAAAATATCCCCTTTAAAGATGGTTTATCAATTATAATTACTTTTAACTTACAGCCAAATACCCAAACAATCTGTAAGGACATGAGAGGTTAAAATCAACTTTTTTCTCCAGTGCTCAAGATTCTTTAGCATTCTTTTAAATTCCTGGATGCTTGCAGAGTGAAGCCAGTTGTAAGATGGTGTTATGTTATGTTATATTATGCTCTGTTGTGTTGATATGTAGAGCACTCTAATCACTCACATGCGCATCTAGGGGCTTGAGAATGGGTGTAGACGGGTGGTTCCTGCTGAATTATTCGAAGAGCCAGGTCTTCAGCTTCTAGCAAAACTCAATAGTGAAGAGGAGGCTCTGATGTGTTGAGGAAGATTGTTCCATATTTTGGGTGCCATGTGAGAGAATAAGCGCCCTCCTGTTCTGCATTTGTGAATGTCAGGTAGGGGTGCGAGTGAGTGCGAGGCTGAGCGTGGTATCCTAATGATTTGTGAAAGTGTATGCAGCTGTTGAGGTATGCAGGTCCTGTGTTGTGTAATGCTTTGTAGGTGTGCTGAGAAGTTTGAATAGGTTGCATTTGTGAATGGGGAGCCAGTTGAGCTCCCGGAGTTGAGGTGAGATGTAGATGCACTGAGAAACATTGAGTATGAGTCATGCAGTAGTAATCTGGATGGTCTGAAGTTGGATCAGGAGTTGTTTGGGGATTCAAGCGTATAGTGCACTTCAGTAGTTAGGTCAGCTTGTGATAAGTGTAAGCATGATAGTTCTTCTGGTGTTCTGTGGGAGCCACGTGGAGATGTTATTTTGTTGCATTCGTAGGATATGAAAGCAATCTGAGATTACTGCCTTGACCTGTGCCATCATGTTACGCTTGTACTTCAGTCTTTTCAGAGTTCAATTTCAAGCAGTTTGTCTCAGCCACTCTGCAACAAGTGTCATACAGTTTGCGAAGTTGGATCTGTTTGCGGGTGTTGTGTCCGTCAGGGAAAGAATTAGTTGAGTATTGCCTGTGTAGGAGATAATGGTGGTGCCTTGAGATCTGATGGTGTTAGCGGGTGAAACGATATAGATGTTGAACATGATGTCTTTAAAGGTTCTGACAAGTGGATCCCTAAACTAGTCAATCTAGTTCAAGAAAAGTGTTTGGGCTGTCCTAACACGCCTGTTCTAGTTCTTAAGGTTGAGGGCACAATCTATCATTTAAACTCTGTTGCCTGGTTGTAAGAAAAACAGAAATGTGCCCATCAATCATGTTAATAGCATTATGTGACCTATTCTGTTCAGAAGACAACCCCTAACACCAAGAAGTCTTCGGAGTAGAGCTTCACAACGTCTCCCTACTCTAACGGGGCTGCCCCAATGGAGAGTACAGCAATTCTGATAATTTGTTTCCCAATCTGATAACCCTCAAGCCTGCTGTGTCTCCAGCTTCACATGAAACACCAGTTTCCATAGAGGAACCAGATTCTGAGATTTCAGCAATTCCAACTGTCTCAACGACTGTGTTAGGCTACTATGAATCCCCGACTGAATCAACCTCCATTGAAATGATGCCTTTATAAGAAATAAGACTTTATGAAAATGACTGACTTTAAATTAGATGACACCATAGATTGCGTTCTGCTCTCTACTGGTTTTGTGGCAGGTATCTAAGTGTTCTTTTTTCTAATGTCGCTCATCATGTTGACTGTTTTACTTGTGTTAATTGGAAACTACTTTCCTTCTAACTCTGTGCCTCTACCTATGGTTTGGGAACTTCAACCCAAGACTTCCTCTTAGAGCACGGCACTACCATCATGCTGTCAATATCACCTCATATCCTGTACTGGATCACATGGTTTGGGAAGCGGTTCATTATTAAATAACAGGACCCACTGAGTTGTTACATACCCCTTGTGTTTTAAAGATTTCAGTGGTCATTAGAGTACCTGGTTCTTTTTCAGATGAGTGGGACATTAAAACTGTTAAACTCATAATGTTAGACCATTAGGCCTACACAACCCTCGATAACAAAGATCCTTAATTAAATGCTGATAATTATAACTAAGTGTACTGCTGCCATCATTTTGGCCACTACTATACACACCATCCCTGAGAGATTTAAAACTATACAGAGTGGTAGCACTGCCATGCATTGATTTTAAATAGTCACCTGAATTTCCTAAAGAAATGTCCTTTTTTTCAGTGCTGACAGGAAATATCCATCAGCTTTTTACTATTCACATAACCCAAAAGGGGTCCAAAAGAACTTTATTACCAAAAATAAACTGATTTACTCCTGTGAGTTTATTAAAAAATCTTGGTATACAAAGCTATAGATATTGGAAAGAGAATGTTGATGAAAACATATTTGGAGGACATAAGTTTGGCAATTTCAAGGAATAGAAACCCAATTCAGAGCATGCTTCATACCCAGAGAAATAGGTTTCCGGAATGAAATAATCCAGCAGACCACTTGTCCAGGATTTGGTTCAACAAGAGACTTAAAAATATACTCTATTCTAAAAGTTAGTGTGACACAATTTCAAAATTTGCAGAGGGTTAGAAATATGACCCCTGCACCTGAAATGTGAAACCACGGTGTGCCCAATGCTGCTGTATCTGCACTAAGTCGATGAGTCACCCAGAGCTGCTCTGTGACCTAAGATCCTGGAGGGCCTCAATACCATACACCATCCAATCAGCAAGGTCAGTGAAAGACCTTACCAGCTGCAAAAGCCAGGGTGTGCATGGCCACCCCCATGTGCACCAGAACAGCGATACCTATCACTCACCATACCAGCCGTGAGAGGATCTAACACTCCCATGAGAAGTCATCCCTGACTGCAGCTGCGTCACCCAGATGTGACTGTTGAGGAGGTGGGGAGGAAATACAGACTTGTGGAGGAAATAACTCCTAAAATGGAACTTTATATCAGGAAAAGACTGAACTTTTATTTGCCTTCTCGGTCGCTCAGGTCATCTTCATTGGCCTTGGCTTCCGTTCCGGCAATAAAACAAATGCGCGTCGGAGGTCGTTCCTTCAAACGTTTGGCGCCACAGTTGTGGAATGCTTTGCCTCTGTCCCTGCGGAAGAACGTTAATCTCTTAGCTTTTAGGAAAGTCCTTAAGACTTGGCTTTTTGTACAGTAGGTTTGCCATCTCCTCCCACTTCCGTGTCCTCTTTGGGGTCTAAAGCGCCGGGACACTCTTCGGAGTAGCCGCGCGCTATACAAGACACATACTAACATAACATAACATAACAACTTTGACTTACAGAGCATGTTAAAACTGCACGTTAGAACATGTATCTGGAGCCTGCCACCTGTCTGGAGTCTTTGTTTTAGTGCGATCATCAAAATTGTACCGTCTATCAGAAGACTATGGTGGTGGAGAACCTCCACATTGTTTACCTTTCTGTGGATGTTGTTTAGGTTTATCCAATTTTTTAATCAATATCACAGGCTGGTCTGGCATCCTTATCAGAGCTAGGGTGTGGTACTTGTTCCCAAATTATCATGCCCTACAGACATATATGCAGAAGCAATTATGACAGCCAACTCGAGTTTGCGGACAGCTACTGCCACCGCAGCAAGTCAATGGCATATAGCCAAAGATGCAGCTTCACCTTTACCATCAGAAAGAATAATTTCAGAGACAACGGGAAATTACCCGCAAGTTTCATCCCCAATTCAAGGGCAGGACCTGCCCCATGTTCATTCTGCATTTGTTTGAGGACGTTCAGTAGAATGGCCATCAAGGGAGTACCATGACGATGTGTGTAAACTGTGGCAAAAATAGTCCCCCAGATGTTGCAGTCAGCTAGAGGGGGAATCACTCCAGTGGATAAGCACATAAATATAATTATGTGCTTGTCCTGTAGTCCCTTAAAGGGAAACACAGCTTTAAGTTGATAGGTTTTTTGGGCAATCCAAAATAGGATCTCCTCACGATTAGTGGGCCTTTTGCCCATAACTGAATGAACAATTACATGACTAATGACAGGGGTTGCAGGCAGCTGAGCTTGTGCTTGCAGGCCAATTCTAGCCAGATCAGTTAACAAAGTATATGAAATATACTGAGTAAGACGTCTATATAGGATGACAAGAACAATATACAAAGCGCAAGTTTGTACCATATTCGAATTAACTAAATTTGGATACAGGGTACAACCTGCCAGTCTGGCCATGTGGCCCCTTCGTTACTGGGAGGCCCAATCAAAAAGTCCACAGCACATGGGGAAGGGCACCATTAAACCAAATCTGGTGCCTCCAGATGTTAAGAGGAATTTCAACAAGTGCATATGGGTGATATGCAGAGAGTGCATGAGGGGTTGTGTGTTCATGAAAAGTATTGTCATTTGCATCCACAGCTGGAAATGTGACCCATGAATACAAACTTCAAAGTGGGATGGTGCGTCCATTTCTACAACAAAAATCACAGGAGCTTCCGCTGCAGGGACTCCATGTTTTGTCAATGGGTTGCACCATTACAAATGTGTACTTTATTCAAAGCGTAGTACAAACAGGGCGGAAACCTTTTAATATTCTAGCCTGAAAAACCAATAGAACTAGGTGTTCCCTAGAAACTGTGGAGGACAAATCCCCAACACCACGGATGTCTCCGATAACTAGTGCGAGTGTATTGTGGACAAGCACAAGCACTACTCAGGGTTCCCGTAAGTACCTGACCAAAATATTGGTGGTGCCATGTATCAGGGATTCTGCTCCGGTACAGAACTATGCTTGGGATCATAGAACATTGGTGTGTACGGACTAAGTCATCATACCACCTCAGTATCTATGAGCCCAAGTCTGGCTAGCTACATTGCCTCTCTTGCCCTCCTAAAATTAGCAGAGTAGCAAGTGAATTGGCACCCCAGATCACAACACTCTTGATCCTCTCAGGGATCACAGTAACAGGACACACCCTTTCACTCTCTCACTCGTGCTCATCCACAATAAAAGAAACAAGAGACACGAAGGAAGTTTAGAATATGTATTCAAACTATTGTGTCCTAAAATGCAGTATTCATGCAACAATTAAAAAACAAATGCATACTAAAAATACTGTTAGCAAGGTCAATAAACCATGTATCATAAAAAGCCCCATCATGTTCTAAGACAGAATATCCTAACCCCCTTTCCGTTCTACAGAAGCTAGATGATTATATATTAATGATCTCTGGGATTAGTGGTAGACCCTGTACCTTAGCATACAAAGATGGACATTCTACATCTCAGCTGACGTAGCAATCTTGGTACAGAATCCTCTCTCAGTGTGGCTACTTAATCTTCTGTGCTCAGGTATATGATACGGCATGGCATGTGTGCTCATAAACAACAGCTGCATTCTTGTGTTATACAAGTGCCTGACTAGAGAGAATAACAAGGGGTGTTGTTGTTTGACGTTGTCTATGGTTTTCAGAATAAATTCCCGGAGGAAAAGAGTAGAACACGAAAACATATGCAGGCTCCGTTTGAAAGTACAGTGTGGCACAACAGAACGCGTGTTTTATATAGTAACTTGTGAAAAAGAAAATGCGTCCCACAACATGCAGAATTAGGCTAAAATAGAGAAACTACAATTGGCCATGCAGGAAACACATTACAGGAGGTGTGCAGCGATTCTTACGTAGAGAGTGTTGCCGTAGTCCAGTCTACTGATGATGAGGGCATGTGTCCCTGTGAGTCTAGTTCACCGTGGTTGCCATTTGAAGATCTTACCTATCATGTGCAGAGTGATGAAGCAGGCGGAACTAATGTATAGTCTTTCTCCATTGTCTTCTACAGAATATGATTATGTAATGCTAGTTAAGGGGTGGGAGTCCTCATAGGTTTTTTTTTCTTTACGTCCTCTACCCGCTTCAGTGATTTATAGCCCAAATACCCATACATGTTTCATGCATGAATGCTCGGTACACATACTTTTAGAGCCAAAATCATTAAGTGTGTGGTGCCAGCTTAGAGGTGTCGGGTTTGAATCCCAGTGCGATGACAGAGTCTTTCTTTCTTTAGATGTCTATACATTGACTAATGACCGGGATTAGTAACAGTATTTATTAAAGTTCCTATTCACAGACAACAAGAAGTCATTCTACTTTCTCGTCTTTTCTTAGCTGGGAATTTCATTCTGACTCACTTGGGTTCTGAGTGAATAAAGGGGTTGTGGGAAATGTGATCTGCTCCGGAAGCGACGTGGATCTTGCATTAATATAACTTGTATTTATGTGCTTAAAGTGTTTATGTTTCAGCATGCATGGTCTTCTAGACCCTCCAGGGCATTCAGTGGTGCTACATGGCTATGAGGTGTGGTCCTCCGTCTGGGATTCCTCAGTGTAATGTTCCAGGCCCTCTGACGAGCCCTGTTTGCAGAAGTATCTTCAATCATGGATAGTATCTGAGGCGACGGTTCATCAGCCTCCTGTGTCAAGTTCGAGTTGTTTTTGTAAACTCATTTATATAGAATGTAAACGTTGAGAATGTACTGTACTTGGAAACAGCAGAAATGTGCTTATTTAGCGCTACGGAAAATGTAGAAGGCTTTACATCGACTCGCGAGGCTGCGAAGCACAATATTGCATAATATAATGTTGCATTTAAATGTGTTTGTTATTCCCAGGCTCAGGGGCGGCTCTAGGCTCATGGCGGCCCTGGGCAGGGAGCATAGGTAGGAGGCCCTGGAAGAGGGGGTCCAGGCAGGGGGGGAAGGGTTATTTGAAGTGGAACAGAGCCGGAGGCCGCCAAATCCCTGCCCTGGGCCGCCACGCAAATATGTATCCATCCTCAGAGGATTATTATATTAAGGATATATATTGGTGTGGTGGCCCCTGGTGTGTGGCGGCCCTGTGCAGGTGCACAGCTTGCACATGCCTAAGGCCACCCCTGCCAAGCTTGAATAAATTCATATTGTGAAACTCGTTTTAATGAACCACTTATTCAAATACACAAGTGCAAGAGCAAGCGGTGGTAACATTGTCTGCATCCTCTAGTCAGTCTCCAGGCAATATCAAAATGCACCAGGGCACCATCTCCACACATAATTTCAGAGCTGGAGGGAGGTTTGTCGTGGATTCGCCTGCAACCTAACTATTGGTCCTGTTTGTAAAATTTCCGAGTGCTTTTCAGCTGATTGGTCAGTTTTACGCCGCCCAGACATTACAGCTCGGATAGTTCAGAAGACCCATTTGATGCACATCAGTTCTGACTGGCTCCTTCCTGGTGTTTTGTGATGGAATCTGGAGTGTCTCCACCATGAGAATTGTTAAATATGTATTTGAGATGAGACATCACGTGCTAACTGCCGTGGCTGATAAGCAGTGACGTTACCATGGGAATTACATGTGTTCCAGATTTCTTCTACTTTCTCTAGCGTTAGACCACTTAGTTTGCTCTGAAGTAAGATTTTGCTTCTCGCCTGAAAAGGTAAACCACAGATCGTTGTTTAAAGTTTTTTTTAAATCTGCAACTGAAAGAAAAAAGGAAGTAACGTGGAAAGGACCTATGGAGGAAGGATGGCTGGACAGAGGGATATCTCAGGTCTTCTCATCACTGCTGGAAATTGAAAATATTTACTTCAGAAACTCACAAATTTGGAGTACTGGTGTTTCGGGAGATATGGACGGAGCCACAATGGAAGGAGACTTAAGAAGCTGTTCAATGGTGTTGGTCTTGACTGTTTGTTTTGTAGGAGTCTGCACAGTTTCCCACTGCTAACCAGAGCTAAAGTGCTTGTGCTCACTCCTTTAAACATGGTAAACATGGTAAAATTAAATTGCACCCAACTGGCATATTTAATTTACTTATAAGTCCCTACTAACGTTGTACCACACGTACACAGAGCCTGTAAATCCAATGCTACTAGTGGGCTTGCAGCACTGATTGTGTCACGCACTTAACCTGTCAAACAGAAGTGTGGCTCAGGGGTTAGAGGCAGCAGACCCGGAAGCTGAGATTAGTCCTGGACCAGGGTTCAATTCCCCGCCTCGGCGGGGTCTTGGGCTAAAAATTCCACGGACTCAATAATTCTCGCCCCGGTGCCTCCTCGACTCACGGGTTCACACTCTGCGACTCTGGGCAATAGCTTGCTTAATCTCCACAAGGGCCCCTCGCGGCGGGATGCCTGACTTTCACCTTGTGGATACACTGCTATCTCACAGGGGAATACCAGGAAGGGTTCCCTAAGCAAGCGCCGGGAAACCCCCTGCGGGTAGCTGTGCGCTATATAAGCTCAACTACATTTACATTTACAACACGAGTCAGGCCTGCCATTTCAGACTGTGTGTGCAGTTCTTTTTTTTTTAATGTTTTTATTGGTATTTACTGACAGACATATATATTGAACTGCTTAGATACTTTCACCTCAATGTTTCAAAACAAAAGGTACATGTAACATATAACACGATATATAACATAGGGCCCAAGGCATCTGTTGTTCGAGGTAGGTGTGGAGAGAAACTGTGGGTCTGTTCTGTGTTTAGGCTGCTTTTGAACTTCTTATGATCTAGTATTGGTGTGCAGACCTACGAGCTCATGGTGGTTTGAAGGTGTGCATGTGAATGTCTAGTTTGACCCACATCTCTCTGTTTCGGTGTCTGCCAGGCGTGTTTCTGAGGGTGGTCGTGTCGGCTCCTCTAAGGAAGATCACCCAATTGAGCCAGCTTTTGAATGTGGCCTTGGATGTGTCCTTCCAGTTTGTCAGAATTGTTTTTGTAGCCGACGTGATGAGAAAGTCTAGTAGGTTTTTATCTTCTTGGGTCTTCATTTCCTGTGATATCTGTGCTGTGACTATTGTGGTAAATGAGTCCTTGAGGGTGCAGCTGAGCGTTTTTTGGGTGAATTCTAGTACTTGTTTCCAGAACTTTTTGACCTTGGGGCAGCTGAAGATGAGGTGTTCTAGGTCTCCTTTATCTGATCCGCAGTTCCAGCAGGTGTCATTGTCAGTTATTCCCACTGAAGCCAGGCGTGCTGGCGTCCAGTAGGCTCTGTGGAGTATCCAGAATTTTGTTTGTGCGAGCACTGGAGAGATCATGTTCTTGGATGGGGACTCCTAGAGTTTCTGTTTTTCTTGTTCATTTAGTTTGGTCTCCATTAAGCTTTACCAGTGGGCCATCTTCTTGTCATTGAGCTTAGACGTGGTCGGTCGGAGTATTTTGTACAACAGTGAGACTTGATGGCCTGCTTTGTTTATGTTCTCCATGAGCTGGAAAATCAAGGGGGTTTGTCTGTGTAGCCTGGTTTTCGCTAGGGCTGTTTTTATAGCTAGGAAGTTGTAGAGTTCTATGTCTGGTAGGTTGTGTTCTCTTTGAAGGTTGTTGAAGGTCTTTGGCTCTCCGTCATGTTCTAGCTGTATTGGAAAATGTATTCCTTTCGCTTTCCATGTGGCCATGTCCAAGAGTTTGCCTTTGTATTTTATTTTGTTGTTCCCCCATAGTGACTCCCATTTTGAGTTTTTGATGCTGGTCTGTAGGATGCGGTCTAGCTTCAGCAGTGCTTGTTTTGTGAGTTTTAGGATCGGGTTATTGTTGAGTGATTTTTTGCTGGCCGTGAGTAGTGACAGTTGGGGGTGTCATTTAGCATTGCTTTTTCCATGGCGAGCCATGTTGGTGTGTACATTTGTTTCGGTAGTAGCCAGTGGATTCCTTGTCTAGCTATGAATGCTAGTTGGAAGGTTTTCGGGTCCGCCAGATTGAGTCCGCCTAGTTTTTTCCTCAGTCTCAGCTTGCGAAGCTCTATTCTCGCCTTCATTCCTTGACAAATGAATTTGTTCATCATTTGATCCAGCTTTTTGTGGAAGTCTTCTGTCATGGGCACGGGTAGCATGTTTGCTAGATAGTTGATTATAGGTGTTATCATCATCTTGATGGTGTCTACGCGGCCCCACCATGTGATGAAGTTGGGAGACCATGTTTCTAGTAGGTCTTTTACCTTTTTTAGAGTGTTGGACTCGTTTAATTCTAAGGTTCCTCTGAGGCTTCTTTTAAAGTGGATACCTAGGTATTTGATGGCTTTTGGCTGCCACGCAAGTCCTAAGTTTCATATGTCTTCTTTGTTTGTGTGGACGCTTAGTGGCATGCAGTCTGATTTTTCCTTGTTGAGTTTGTAGCCTGAGTGTTTGGCATATGTGTCTATGGTGTTCATGAGTGCTGGTAATGACTCGGCTGGGTTGTCTGTAAGGATTAAGAGGTCGTCTGCGTAGGCTGCGATTTTGGCTGTTGTGTTGTTTATTGTTATTCCTGTGACGGCTACACAGCACCCTTCTACAAAAAATTCATAGAAACTACTATGCCCAGTCCTAACTAAAGCTTTCAACCAATGCTCAAAGGAAGGCACAGTAACAGAAACAATGACACAGGCAGACATCATAGTCATCCCGAAAGAAGGTAAAGACCCACAATGGCCCAAAAACTACCGCCCGATCTCGCTAACCAACCTGGACTGCAAACTCTACGCAAAAGTTCTTGCCACCAGACTCAACAAATTCCTATCACAACTGATCGGAAACACCCAGGTAGGATATATGAAAACCCGCATGTCACATGACAATACCAGGCTCCTCTGCCAAGTGATCGAACACTGCTCTAACTCACCCAATCCAGCCGTCGCCTTCACACTAGACGCCGAAAAAGCGTTCAACAGAGTGTCCTGGGACTTCCTGGAAAAATGCATGCAAGAATATAACATAGGAAATGAATATAAGAAGAAAGTCATGGCACTCTACAAAAAACCAACTGCAAAAATCGCCATAAACGGAGGCTCATCGACTCCATTCACACTAGAGAGAGGAACAAGGCAGGGGTGCCCACTTTCACCCCTACTATTCCTGCTAGCTCTGGAACCCCTGATTGCCGACACGTTAGCAAACAGAGATATCACAGGAATAACAATACACAACACGACTGTGTGTGCAGTTCTAAACTGCTATTTCGACTAGGCGAAATAAGCATTTGCCATGCTTAAACTTTAATTCTTAATACATATAAGTCACCCCAAGGGTAGGCTCTAACCAGCCAATAGGGCAGAGTGCAGTGTATTTAAAAAGGTGGACAGTGTGATACTCCATCTGGCATTCCTCAGTTTAATATTCCAGGCCCCCTAACGAGACATTAGCAGAAGTATCTTGAATCATGGATACCCTCTGAGGCAAAGGTTCATCAGCCTCCTGTGTTAAATCCAAGTTGTTTTGTAAACTCTTTTATATAGATTGTGAACGTTGAGAATGCAATGTACTTCGAAATAGCAGAAATGTGTCTATTTAGCGCTACAGGAAATGTAGAAGGCTCTATATCGGTCAACGAGGCTGTGAAGCATAATATTGCATAATATAATGCTGCATTTAAATGTGTTTGGTATTCCCAGGCTTGAATAAATGCGTATTGTGAAACTCATTTTAATGAAACACTAATTCAAATATACAAATACAAGAGCAAGGGCTAGTACTTTAAACTTTTACATGTCCTGTAGTGAAAAACTCTTACATTCGTTTATCACTACTGCAATGCCTACCTCTCCCTTAGGATAACATTGGGCTATCTTATTACATTTATTAAGTGATAAGTTTCAATTGGCAGCAGGTAAGAAAATTCCAATCACTTCAGGGGGTGGAAACCTCTAGAAGCTTCTCCTACTTCAAAGCTGCCACTGAGTAAAAATATTGGACCCCATACCCAACTCTTCAGTACACCTCTGGACCTGTGGGAGACTCCGAAGGACTGCTGTGCTGCTCTGCTGAAAGAAGGACTGCTTCTCTGCTGCCCTGCTACTCGTCTGCCTTGCTGCCTGCATGCCCTGTTGCTTAAGTGAAAAGGACTGAACCAGCATCTTGAAGCAAGTCCCCCTAGAGTGACTCCAAGGGCCAGTTGGCTGGCCTCCTGATCAGAGCCTCAGGGACAAAGATTCCAATCACTTTGCAGTCAGCACCTGGACTTTTCTTGCTATGGGTTTTGCCCCCCAAGTGGGTCCATCTCAGTACTGGACCCTTGGAAGTGTGCTTGAAGGTGCTCTCTTTGGCCAGCTGTGGTCTCCTGGGCAGAACTGAATCAGCACAATGCATCTTCACACAGCTTTGCATTGGAACCTTTGCTAAGTGGTGCATCCCCGGCACAAGATCTTGTATTGCAGCCTGCAGCTTATTGGAACCACCGCTTTCCCAACAAAGGACTTGACATGGCAAGCATCCATCGATGACATCTAAAAAATTACACTAGACCGTGCATCGCAAACCTCATCAACGACTCCATTAGAACTGCTGCATCTCACCGCATACGGTATGCAGGACCACTGCATCGCCACCCACAACTCATCTTAACTGCTGTTGCGCGATGCATCCTCAACACAGAATCTTGCAACGCTCCTTTCCCAGGACTTAAGGTACTTTGGGCCAGATGTACAAAGCATTTTGCTGGTTGCTAATGGCCATTGGTGATCAGAAAAATGCTTTTTCAAAAGTGCAAAATGCGAAATACGATTTGGTAACTTGTTACCAAATAGCAATTTGCATTTATGATTATGTATTTAGAATGGGGGTGTTTTCGGCATCCCTTCTAAATACAGAATGTATTGGACTTGGTCCTTTTGGCAGGTTCACCCCAAAACTTTTGCATTCTCCTAGCCTTTTTTTGTTACCTGGTGTTGGTGATTTTAGGCCTCTGAGCAGTTTAGCACTGTGGTCCAGTGTAAAGTGATGCGCTCTCTGTGTATGTGTGGTGAGATTGGCCTGCCCTCCTATAGGAATGCATTGGGGATATGTGTGTCCATGGTAATTCCTGGTATGAGAGGAGTGCAGGGGCAAGTTTAGTATGTATGAACACGTGAGAATAAATGCTGCCCAATGGTGTGCACAGATTTATGGTGGCTGGTGGAGAATTGCCACTTTTAGAAGTTGGCATTTCTGTGTGCTATATGTCTGCCTGCCTGGTGTGAATTGCATGTCTGGCTTGTGATTGACAGGGGCTGAGAGATGTAGGTGCCTCCAGGAGGGGCGGGATGAGTCAGTGCTAGGCTGAATAGGGACACCTGAGCTGAGAGTGGTGGGAGGAGAGATCCCCTGTCTCTGAATGGAATGGTGCTTCCCTAGTGAATGCTGGCACCACCCCCCTGTGGTGTGTCTGATGGCAAGCCCCCACCTAACAATGGGGAAGAGGAACCCTGTCAACAGAGTGCTCCAATGCCCCCTGAACCAGTTTCTGCTGGTTCCCCATGCCCTGTGCTGGCACAGACAAAAGAGAAAGGGTGTATAAAAGAAGGGGCTGTGACCCCATGTTTTTGATCAGTTCTGATGTGCTGATCCTGCTGGGGGCGTGCTGCTGCTGGGGCCCAGAGGGGTCTGCCAGGAGGGCTTGCCTCCCTGGGCCCTGCATTGCCTCTTGATCCCTAGAGGAACATTTGCTGGACTTCTTTTTACTGCAGGACTGTTTGTGACCATAGCGTTCGTGAGTGCTAGATTCTGATTTTGCCAAGGAGGAAAGGAACTGGTGTCTGCAAGGCTGTGCTGGAGCAAGAGAGAGAATTCCCTGGAGTAGGGATTCCCCCAAGTTGCGGCAAGGAGCGGGTGCCCACCCCGCATTTATGCTTGATTGACGGGTGCCTACCCCGCTCTTGGCACAACTAAATAGCGGGTGCTCACCCCACCCTATGATGGTGAAGCGGGAGCCCACCACGTGTTATTGCATATTAAAAGAGCGGGTGCCTAACCCGCTCTTTGTTTTTAAAATTGGTGTGTGCCCACCCCGCTTGTGTGTTGTGGAGGCAGGCGGGAGCCCACCCCGCACTGTGCTGTAAGGGGAAATCACCGCTGCGGCACAGGAGCATCAAAAGTGGAAGTCAGGCGTCGCGCCCGACTGGGAGCAGAGCCTGCTAAGGAAGCGGGAAGTCAGGAGGAGGCCTGCCGGTTCGAACGAGGCACCTGTGAGCTCGTGGGAGCCCTGGTAACTGTCAGGGCTCGGGTGGCTTGCGGTCTAGGGCCCGCCCCACTCAGCTTTCAGGGGTACCCATGTGGCAAGATGCATCAGCCATCCTTGGGAGGGCGTTGGTGGCTGGTGTGTTCTAGGCCTGCATGTTCTTCTGCCCTGCATCATTGTTAGGCTATCTGCATTGGTTGCCTTTCCTTAAAACGCTGCCTAATAGCGTTCCGCCTAATGCGTGAGATTTGGCATGTAGAAAGCGTCCGCCTAATGCGTGAGCTTTCATAGACTGGTCGCGTACGTCAGCGCCGTAGGCACGCTAACCTACGCGACCGCGCCCTGTCTCCTGTGCTCACTATTCTGGTTGCTTCTGAGGTGTGGCTGTGGATTCTTCTTGCTCCCCATCCTGTTTTGTGGCAGATCCTGCATTTTGGCTGTGAATACTCCGGAGGCTTTCGGAGATCGTTCCAGGGGGCGTGGCAGGTTCCAGCTTCCCCAGTTTACAGGGTTCCTGACGAGCAGAGTCGTTTTTGAGTGTCCAAAGGTGACGTATCGACCTTCAGTGAAGTAGAGTAGGTCGTACTCTACAGGTAGGGAATAATAAATCTGTGTTCATGGCGCAAATTATCAAAAGGTGTTTATTTAATTGCTATTTACAATGATGATTTAAATGCACAGAAATTCTGATTCTCTTCATGTGTTTTTCTTTGAACTATACAAGGATTTCTCATTGATGGAAATGGTTGTGTAACTTATTTTGAGGAGAGTAAAGCTAATTAAAGGCGCGTAAATTCTATGTCAATTGCAGAGATATTTTGGCGCAATTCTTTGTTGGAACATTTGGCGAATTGGCCAAAAGAGATGTTACAGAAGTTAATGTAAAAGACTGCACATTGTTTTAAGAGGCTTCTTTTCGAACTTTGGTAAAGGGGTTATTTACTAAGGTGTTGTGCTATTTCCTGTTAAGGAAGAATCTGTCGCAATTCACAAGACGTGAGGTCAAACAACCTTGTGAATAAGAGTGTGGTTAATGAATGCAAATGTACAAGAAGTCTATTGGATTCATAGAGTGTTATTTTAGAGGCTTGTGTTCCAGAACATTCTCACTTTGGTTTTAAAGGATCTTTAGACTACTTTGGATTCTGGAGTATTTGTTACTAACTTTTCCTTTCCAGATCTCCTTCCCTGCTGTTCCCTTCCTAATTCCCTTTTCCCCCCCGCTTGATCACTCCAAGATTCTGTGTATTTACTACATTCGGAATTGGAGGTATCGAGAGGTGGGTCCTTATTACTTCACGACAGACCCTGAGGAAGACTTCGCCTGACAGAATAGTGAGCCCACGAATTATATTCCTCCTGGTCTGTACGTGAAGTCATAATGACTACCATTAATGATTTAATGTCGGCCCTTATGCGTATGCAAGCAGATTTAAAAGAAACAATGAATGCAACCGCCTTGTTAGCGGCTAAGGTAGACAATATTCAACTACAGAGTACTCCTCTTCCTGAAGATGTACAGGAAACTGGTGCTGGTAGGGGAACTACGAACATAGCAGTCACTGTTCCTCCCCAGATTCCTCTTGCAGCTCCTGAACGATTTTCTGGGGATTCCTCCAAGGTGCAAATCTTTTTGACCCAAATTGAATTACATTTTGCTTGTAGACCAGCAGCGTTTCCAACCCCTCAGTCTAAGATTGCGTTCCTGATTTCTTATTTAACCGGAGATGCCGCAAACTGGGCAGTTCCTTTGGTCAGACAAGATGACACTTTGTTATATAATTGGAAACGTTTTGTGGAAGAATTTGAAAAGGTTTTCGATCGACGAACTGTGACCTTATCAGCAGATCGAGAATTGCTTCAGTTAAAACAAGGAAACAGGGACCTTGTCTCTTATTTATCACACTTCAACAGACTGATTGCCGAAACTTCCTGGCCTGAGGAAAAAAGGGCAGCTCTTTTTTATCAGGGTTTGAAAGATGACCTAAAAGATGTTTTGGCGCAAATAGACCCTCAACCAACAGTGTGTTCTGAGTTGATTAATCTGACTCTGCGTTTAGATCATAGACTCTCTGAACGAAGGTCTGATAAAAAAAGAATAGACAAACCTACTTGGAGATCAGAAACAAAGTCCAGATCTCAATTCGCAAACTCTGAAGCTGGGGCTGAACCTATGGAAATTGGGACTTTAAGACAACCTTTGTCTAAAGAAGAAAAAGAAAGTCGACGTAAAAATGGTCAATGTCTTTATTGCGGACGAAAAGGTCATTTTGTAAAGGACTGCCTAACTAAACCTAAAGGAAGATTTTCTAACCCTAGCAAGTCAGCAGCTCTGGAAAAAACAGATCAAAAGTCGGAAAACTAGCTGGCCCAAGATGTTTGAAGGGAGATCTCTTGGGAACCATTGCCTTCCCTTCTGTGAATTCATGTGTCTCTAACTACAAAGCACATTTTAGATTAGCAGTGCAAATCAGGCTAACTCGGGAAACATGCCAAATGGAAGTGTTAGTTGATTCCGGGGCTACAGGTAATTTTGTGGACTTAGAAACTGCCCAACGCCTGGGAATCATTTGTGAACAAAAAGAGACTCCAGAAATTGTCCAAGCTGTGGATGGAAAGATATTAGCTGGAGGGCCAGTAACCATGCAAACTTCTAAAGTCATTATGTTTTGTGAAGATGCTAAACGGCAATTACATAAGGAAGAGCTTCAATTTGATGTTATTCAAGCACCTCAATATGGTTTCATTCTTGGAATGCCTTGGCTTTGTTTACATAATCCAACCATAGATTGGCGGAAGAGAGAACTGGTTTTCCTGTCTGATTTTTGCCATTCTTCTTGTCTAAACACCTCAAAACCAACTTTAAGTCAATTGGCCACAGCAGAAGAAAAAGATCAAACTATCAAAGAAGGAATACCTTTCCATGAAAAAAAAGTATATCTGCCCTCTTTGAAATTACAGGAAACTGTGTTCAACTGGTTGCATTCACATCCTATGGCAGGACATCCAGGCCCCAGAAAGACTGTGGAGAAAATACAAAAGATGTTTTGGTGGCCTACACTGCAGAAGGATGTAATAAAGATGGCTAATGATTGTGAAGTCTGCGCAAGATTTAAATCCGATCACACGAAACCAAAAGGTTTTTTGCAGGTTTTACCAACACCGACTGAACCATGGAAACATATTTCATTGGATTTCATTACTGACTTGCCACCAATCAATCAGCATACTGTGATTCTAGTAGTTGTGGACAGTTTAACCAAATATGCACATTTCATTGCTTGTAAGCAATTACCTTCTGCTGGACAATTAGCGCAGTTATTCTTGCAACATGTGGTGCGCTTACATGGCTTGCCTTCAGTTCTGCTTTCAGATCGTGGTTCTCAGTTTTCTTCCAAATTCTGGCAACAATGGTGTAAGAATCTACAGATTACTTCCAATATGTCCACAAGTTATCATCCTCAAACTGATGGGCAGACTGAAAGACTGAACCAAACTTTGAAGCAATACTTGAGATGTTATGTTACGGACTCTAAGAAATCTTGGTTAGATTTACTTTGGATCGCTGAGTTTGCATACAATACTTCGCCTCATTCCTCGACCGGTTCCTCTCCGTTTGAGGCTCTTTATGGCTATGTACCTAACACCATTCCATTGACTCTACCCAATGATGGGAGTGGTGTGCCGGCAGTTAGAGACTCTGTGCAACTTATGCAAACTATTCATCGTCAGATCCAAGATCGTTTATTACAAAGCAAGAGAAAGTATAAAGAGCAGTATGATAAAAGACATCGTTCAGGTCCTGTGTATGCCCCTGGAGACAAAGTTCGGCTCTCCACAAAGAACTTGAACTTTAAGCATAAGAGTATGTTTCAACCTAAGTTCATTGGTCCTTATCCAGTCCTGCGTCAGGTGAACCCTGTGACATTCAAACTGTTGTTGCCCAGATCCCTGCGCATTCATCCGGTCTTTCATACTTCCCTTCTTAAGCCTGCTAATCAGAACCTGGCTCCCCGTCCAGCACCAATTTTAGTTCATGGCAATTGGGAGTATGAGGTGCAGAACATTTTGGATTCTAAGCGTCGGGGCTCCAGGTTGTGGTATCTTGTCTCCTGGAAGGGGTACGGTGCTGAGAATGATTCCTGGGAGCCGGCTGTCGATGTTCATGCCCCTCGCTTATTACGCCGTTTCCACCTCCTTCACCCTTTGAAGCCGGGCCCTAGACCGCTCTTGGGAGGGGGGTGTACTGTCAGGGCTCGGGTGGCTTGCGGTCTAGGGCCCGCCCCACTCAGCTTTCAGGGGTACCCATGTGGCAAGATGCATCAGCCATCCTTGGGAGGGCGTTGGTGGCTGGTGTGTTCTAGGCCTGCATGTTCTTCTGCCCTGCATCATTGTTAGGCTATCTGCATTGGTTGCCTTTCCTTAAAACGCTGCCTAATAGCGTTCCGCCTAATGCGTGAGGTTTGGCATGTAGAAAACGTCCGCCTAATGCGTGAGCTTTCATAGACTGGTCGCGTACGTCAGCGCCGTAGGCACGCTAACCTACGCGACCGCGCCCTGTCTCCTGTGCTCACTATTCTGGTTGCTTCTGAGGTGTGGCTGTGGATTCTTCTTGCTCCCCATCCTGTTTTGTGGCAGATCCTGCATTTTGGCTGTCGATACTCCGGAGGCTTTCGGAGATCGTTCCAGGGGGCGTGGCAGGTTCCAGCTTCCCCAGTTTACAGGGTTCCTGACGAGCAGAGTCGTTTTTGAGTGCCCAAAGGTGACGTATCGACCTTCAGTGAAGTAGAGTAGGTCGTACTCTACAGGTAGGGAATAATAAATCTGTGTTCATGGCGCAAATTATCAAAAGGTGTTTATTTAATTGCTATTTACAATGATGATTTAAATGCACAGAAATTCTGATTCTCTTCATGTGTTTTTCTTTGAACTATACAAGGATTTCTCATTGATGGAAATGGTTGTGTAACTTATTTTGAGGAGAGTAAAGCTAATTAAAGGCGTGTAAATTCTATGTCAATTGCAGAGATATTTTGGCGCAATTCTTTGTTGGAACATTTGGCGAATTGGCCAAAAGAGATGTTACAGAAGTTAATGTAAAAGACTGCACATTGTTTTAAGAGGCTTCTTTTCGAACTTTGGTAAAGGGGTTATTTACTAAGGTGTTGTGCTATTTCCTGTTAAGGAAGAATCTGTCGCAATTCACAAGACGTGAGGTCAAACAACCTTGTGAATAAGAGTGTGGTTAATGAATGCAAATGTACAAGAAGTCTATTGGATTCATAGAGTGTTATTTTAGAGGCTTGTGTTCCAGAACATTCTCACTTTGGTTTTAAAGGATCTTTAGACTACTTTGGATTCTGGAGTATTTGTTACTAACTTTTCCTTTCCAGATCTCCTTCCCTGCTGTTCCCTTCCTAATTCCCTTTTCCCCCCCGCTTGATCACTCCAAGATTCTGTGTATTTACTACATTCGGAATTGGAGGTATCGAGAGGTGGGTCCTTATTACTTCACGACAGACCCTGAGGAAGACTTCGCCTGACAGTAGCGTATGAAGTGAAAAGTAGTGGGGCGGAAAGAAAGGCATCACACTCAAAGACCTAGGCGGGAGCCCACCCTGCGCTGGGACATACATGGAAGAGAGTCCCCGGCCGGGAGAATGGTGCTGTGAAGAGGGGCTCGCTCGGAGCCTCGCAGCCTGTGAGCAGGGCCGGATCAGGAGCAGAAGTAAAACCCCTGCAGCATGAAGACTGGCCGAGGCACATTGACAGTGCCTGGAAACAGGAGGAGGCAGAGACCATCAAGAGACAGCCCCGGTGAGTGGGGCTAAGCTGTGAGGAGTCAGGAGGTGGTTTGAGGCACTTTGTCGGTGCCTACCCTCCTACATTGGGCCTTGTGGGTCCTGGCGGAGCAGGAGTGGTACCGGGGCCTGATCTTTGTACACAGCTGAGCCTGGAGCAGCTGCAATGTTGGAACACACTTGTGGCTCCAAAGCGGCACAGTGGTACAAGCTCTGATTTGCTCTTGGGGCGCTGTTGGTTCCCTGAGTGGGGCCTATGTGTCACAGTTGTACCAGGCCTCACTTCCACAGCTGCCCCGCAGGACAGAAGGCAGCTGAAACATATGGGCCACTTCTTTTTAAGTAAAACAGGGGTGAGTACCCCCCCACATGCCCCAGCGCAGTTACGCACTTTGTGGTCATGGCTAAAGTAGCCAGGGGGCCTTGTCAAAGGTCCCCCCCGAGAACCCTTACATTTTTGGGACAAGAGGCATTGGAGCCCCGAGTAAGGCCAGTGGGCCTGGTGTCGGGGTTGAATACTTGGTGAGTGTACTGTGGTGCACGGCTGGTGGGTGCATAACTGTGTTTTCTGCCTAATGCAAATGCCATGTTATACCTCAGTGCC
The DNA here is from genome assembly GCF_964261635.1 of Lissotriton helveticus. Taxonomy (NCBI): domain Eukaryota; kingdom Metazoa; phylum Chordata; class Amphibia; order Caudata; family Salamandridae; genus Lissotriton; species Lissotriton helveticus. The sequence continues at coordinate 729,506,983 of NC_136061.1, forward strand.
ATATGGTGATTACAGTGTCTTTCTGGGGTGTAATCAAACAGGATGGTTACAGCTTTTTCCCTGGTTGAAATGTGGTACCATGGTGTAGGGTTGAAAATGTTTAGTAATTCCACTATACAGCGTGCACCCTGCTAGTAGTTCCTAAGGTTCCCTACTAATGAGGTTTAGGTATAATATGTTTGTACCTACAGAGGTGGCGCAATGTGTTTGGGCCTAATGTGATTTATGCATAGTGTGGTGCCTAAGGTAGATGTCTATGCGTGAGGGTAGGTCTAATGTGATGCCTAGGGCTTTCTGTATTTTTGTCTAAGATGTTTAGGTATAAGGTGTTTATGCTGGTGAGGCTCATTGCGTAATGTGTTTATGCTGATGAGGTTTGGGCCTAATGTGGGTTTATGTCTAATGCTAATGTGATAATGCTTAGGTCATTGTGGTACCAGTAGTTACTGCTTGTGTTTTAGATTTGCATTTACTTACTTGTTCTGATGGTTCTAACCATGGCCCGATTGGCCCGGTCCTGTATATAATCCCCTGTGAATATTGCCCGTGCCAGTTAACACAGTGTAAATTGTGATTATGTTTCTAATGTGTTTATGACAATACAAAGGCTATTTTTGATATAAACTTGTGTGGAGTATTCTTGTGTGAAGTTACATCTCAGGTTACATCTTTGAGTTACATCTCAGGTGTGCCTGAGATGTTGTTGCTGTGTGCGTGCCCAAATGCTTTACACATAGCCTCTGGGGCAAGCCTGACTGTCCTGCCAAGCTACCAAGGGGGTGAACAGGGGTTATCTACGGCGTCTAACTCCCTTGCCCTGACTAGAGTGGTGATCTCTGCCTGGCTTTGGTGCAAGCCTTAGCCAACCAGAGATCCCATTTCTAACAGAATGAAAATGGTATGAATAACTGTTTTGAGACCGAATTCCAGTTGCAAAACAGCAATACTTTCTCACCATTTTTAAAGTGGTGGTAACCCATACAGAAATGGGAAGGGGTCCTTTTGAGAATGTTGAAAACATATTTTTTAGGAAACATCAAAGCTTGTTTTTTTTATTTTTTAAACGCAGCTCACATTCCTTTAAGGAAAACAGGCTGCATTTAGAGAAAATGAAGACTCCTTTATTAAAAGCAATCACAGACATGGTGGACTGCTGACCTCAGCAGGCCACCATCACTGTGATGGCTGTGATTCCTAATGAATCACAAATTGTGACCTACCTCTAATACTCATGAGGTAGGTCAATTTGCGACCCACTAGGAATCACAAATTAAGAAATAAACATTACATATATGTCTCCCTGCTGTCAATGAATTCAAGTTGTGGTTTTAGAGGTGATCACTGAATTGTGTGATAACTCCTTGGAAAACATCTCTAAAACTGAATCTTAACTGCTTTCTTCTTTTTGATTTTGATTCTGATTTTATCATTGTACTATGGAATTGTTACTCAATATCGATGCATCAAATTTATAACATCATACTCCATATAGATTCAAGTAATATTTATTAACTCATCTTTTTATCATGTTTTAAATGAATTTGAAATTAAAAATATACTTTTGATATCATAACAGTCTGCTTGTATCTATTGTTCTTTTTGTGTATTCATCCTAATGTGTTCATACAAATATTTTGTGACAATTATTCTATGATTTAGCCAGTTCTTTGTGAGCCTAAGTCTGCCTGGGTGTGTGCTTTTTCAAAATTGTTGTTTCCCTGACCCAGGAGTCGATCCTTAACAGGGGGTCCCTGATACTTACCCAAGATAACTCCTTGGAACACAAGGTTTTTCATCAACATTAAGCCACTTCCACACAACGTCTCATGACTAAGATTGTATACTGCAGTTAAACAACAAAAGAGTGATCAGAAGTGTGCTTTATCAGTTTTTTTGCAGTAGTGACTCCTCTATGGGTTAAGCACACTAATTTGTACCAAAAGAGGAAGGCGGAGAAGGGTTAGTGAGGGGGGATATACCAGGTTAGTAAAAAGAACCCTCACTCACCGACCTGGTCGGTGACGTGTTTCATCATGGGGTTCCCACCGGGAAGACCGAATGTCTGCCCTGTGTGCTTCAACGCCTGATGTTACAGCGGAGCTGGTTTCTTGTGATTTTGAGAGGTGCAAAAAAGGAAAGTGATAATGTGATGTTAAAATAAAACAGCCAGTGTCTCGAAAAAAACTTTATTTGGAGACTAGACTGCCTTCCTTAAAAACGGTGTAGCGGACGCCAAATGGTTATAAGTTTGAACCATTAGTGTCCTTGAGAAATGGTCGATATGTTTCTGCTCATTGTTGGCTTAGGTCAGCCGAGCTTTCATTAGGACCAGTGTGCACCCCTGGCGGTATACACTCACTGAGGTGTATCCTAACCTAGGGGTGTGTAAAATCAGTGTTTCAAAACTCACGGTTACAATGGACCTACCTGGAATTTCCCAGTGTCCAAAAACCCCTGTGAAGATAATAAAGGGAAACAAAAAATAGACATACAGCAACATCGTAATCAGGTAGTCCAATACATTAATAGGAACATGTAAACAGTTGCCTTAGGTGATGTGAATAGTTTCCGTGTCAGTCTCCACCTTTACATACCATAGAGTGCATTTATATTGTCTACTAGCAGCCCATCCCGACGTTGTCCGGGTGTGAAACAGAATGTGTGCAATGCGTGTAATAGGCAAGGGACATTTATTTTAAAATCTCGCGGTAGAGAACATTTTTAGCATGAAGTGTTACAATAGTTAGGCATGTGTGTGCAGATACTGTGTGTACCTCGGAGTAATAAGTATTAGCAGATTTCTCCAGTGTGTATGTACTCCAGTTCCGTAGGTAAGCGTGTGTGAAAGTGCATTCAGTTGTAAATTTCGTGTCCCCGCAGGCACGCTGAATCGCGTCATCCCCCGCTTGAGGTCCGGCTCTAGTTTTGTTTGATGTTGTGCTTGTGGTGTAAAGTCGTTGATGCAGAGAGTTGAGTGGGTGACAGCGTGCGCCGTAGAAGCTGTGCGTGTGGGAAAGTGCGGTCAGTTCAAAGGTTAGTGTCCCAGCAGGCGCGCTTAGTCGCGTCATCCGCCGACTGAGCCAGGCTCCAGCCCTGGTTGATGTTGTGCCCCTGGTGTCAATTTGTTTATGCAGAGAGTTGAGTGTGTGACAGCGCGCAGGAGACGCTGCAGTTAGTGTCCCCGCAGGCACGGTCCTTTATGCAGAGAATTGACTGGCTGACAGCGCGCAGGATACTGTGCAGTTATTGTCCCCGCCGGGCACGATGAGTCGCGTCTGCCGCCGCCTAAGCCCCGGCAATTGCCGCGCCCATTGGCCACGCCCCAAGGCACGTTTTTTTTTGGGGATGTGCCGCGTGATTGTTGCCGGTTGTCGCGCCCATTGGCCACAACCCTTGCTGCTGCGCAATTGCAATTGCCGCACACATTGGCCTTGTTCATGCCCCCAGCACACGCCCCCAGCACAGCGCACACGTTTAAGGAATGCTTTTTTTTGTCGTCATGCCGCGCCCCGCCCACGCCCACAAGGGACTACTTTGCTGGAAAGGTTCTTTTACCTTTCAGATGTATATGGTGGGCATCTGTATAGCCTATGTCCTTCTGCTGCAACTGCCGTTTTCAATGCTGTATTGGGTGTTGTGATTGGTGCTGTGGTTCCTGAGATTACCCGCCTCAAAGGTTTGGGCTCTCTCTTTATAATATTAGTATCTTGATGGTAAGGATCTCTGTGCCTAATTGCCAAGGTTCTTAGCATCAGAAACAGCATATAGTGTGGCATGCACAGGAAACTCTTTGCGCATGCAAATGTAAAAAACACTTGGTTTAGTGGCTGCTAAACTTGTATTCATAAATATTATCTGGATACACAGTCGCATTTAAGTGGTATACGAAGTGGAGGCTCCTAACCACTCAGAATAGTGCCTGCCGCACCCTTGAGGGGTGTAGCCACCGCAGTGTGGAGAAAAATACTCATGAAGGATATGTTCTTGAAGGATATGCTCTTAGTAATCTTACGTGTCAAAGTGTGAGGTCCTGCTTCCGTGGGCTCACGGCGGGGATATGTTTCTTCACGCCAAGTTAAGAGCTGTAGTTGTATGGAAGGAAGGTCGATCACACACATGAGAAGGGCTAGTAGGTATGTTTACTCGTTTTGCTAGAGTAAAAGTGCTCGGTAATTTACCACACCCATAGTGTGTCTAGCGGACCTAAACAGTGGATGTACAAATGGGGTGGAGGTAACCGCGTGTATGTTCGCTCATTCCATGCTAGTGACCCCTTACTAACGTATTTCAAAGCAACTGTTCAGATACACCGCGTAGTGGTGGTGTGCTTCGCAGGTGTGTATTTAGAAGCAGCGGAATTAATTTGAAGGCATCTAAACTAACACCCCTGTGCCCGATGTTCATTTACTTCAAAATGTTGATTGTCCGCAAACGAAAAATGGAACGTTGTCTAATGAGACCGCGAGCGAGGTTAAATTATTCCTGCATACTTAGTAAATTGAAGGATTTAAGTTAACCCCATTGTATGAATCGTGATGGATATGACTTAACATTCAGTGGCGCGTTTGTAGTGCGCTCGACCTGTCAAGAACCTAGTAACAGGAAAAACCTGTTACAAAAAAAGGGGGGGCGCCTTGAAAAGAGGGAAGATAGAACGATTAGAAGTTCCCCTTCGTGAGATACCGGCATTTTAAAATATATGCATGCGGCTAGATAACGATAGTAATGCGCTCAAAGATGCAATATATTAAAGGCTTGGCGGGCACCGCAAAACGTACTTAATACTTGGCGACTCCCCACGTATAAACCTGTCTCCGGCTGCATCCGTGGCCCGAATGTTGCCTGAGTCAGGGAACGCGGAAGTGATCAAGCATTGCTGCGGTCATGTGACTAGCGCGTCATTGTGATCCTGATCACGCGTTCTTAAAGGTGTAGTGCCCTTTTTGGTGCTGTGATGCTTTATTGACACCGGTTTTGAGCACCGTTTGTTGGACACATACACCAGGTGGATTAATAACTGGATTAAAGCCTGGAGATAAACCTTATTTTGAAATAAACTGCAGACATGTGACTTGCGCATCTAAGTGTAGCCTGTCACGTGTTTTTAAAGGGATCGTGCCCAGTTCAGTGCAAAAAAACTTTATTGGCACAGCTTTGGACGCGGTTTGTTTGATAAGGGTACTGGGTATGTTAGAGATAGAACCAGACCTCAATAATTTTCATTATTTTAGGATTAAGACTGCGGAACGGTGGATTTACCGTCTGGGGACACATCAAGAAGGTTTAAACGATAATATACCGTGGGGCTCAGCACTGAAATGATAAGAAGCTAGTGGCTATGACCAGCACCATCAGTCACACCTCCAATGGGCATTTTTTGCCCCTGGCAAAAGATAATCAAGGTGCAAGATGGTGTCTCTATTGTCACCTCTACTCAATTACACCCCTGTTACATCTTACCACGGTATGTATCAGTATGGGTTCATACACAGTCAACTCCTAGGAGTTCATTATTTAATAACAGATTCTTTGTTTATTTGTTCACCACTTTTGTTGCGTCTTCCCAATTCCGCAGTCTTAATCCTAAAATAACGAAAATTATTGAGGTCTGGTTCTATTTCTAACATACCCAGTACCCTTATCAAAGAAACCGTGCCCAAAGCTGTGTCAATACAGTTTTTTTGCACTGAACTGGGCACGATCCCTTCAAAAACACGTGACAGGCTACACTTAGATGCGCAAGTCACATGTCTGCAGTTTATTTCAAAATAAGGTTTATCTCCAAGCTTTAATCCAGTTATTAATCCACCTGGTGTATATGTCCAACAAACAGTGCTCAAAACCGGTGTCAATAAAGCATCACAGCACCAAAAAGGGCACTACACCTTTAAGAACGCGTGATCAGTATCACAATGACACTCTAGTCACATGACCGCAGCAATGCTTGATCCCTTCCGCGTTCCCTGACTCAGGCAACATTCGGGCCACGGATTCAGCCGGAGACAGGTTTATACGAGGGGAGTTGCCAAGTATTAAGTACGTTTTGCGGTGCCCGCCGAGCCTTTAATATATTGCATCTTTGAGCGCATTACTATCGTTATCTAGCCGCATGCATATATTTTAAAATGCCGGTATCTCACGAAGGGGAACTTCTAATCGTTCTATCTTCCCTCTTTTCAAGGCGCCCCCCCTTTTTTTGTAACAGGTTTTTCCTGTTATTAGGTTCTTGACAGGTCGAGCGCACTACAAACGCGCCACTGAATGTTAAGTCATATCTATCACGATTCATACAATGGGGTTAACTTAAATCCTTCAATTTACTAAGTATGCAGGAATAATTTAACCTCGCTCACGGTCGCATTAGACAACGTTCCATTTTTCGTTTGCGGACAATCAACATTTTGAAGTAAATGAACATCGGGCACAGGGGTGTTAGTTTAGATGCCTTCAAATTAATTCCGCTGCTTCTAAATACACACCTGCGAAGCACACCACCACTACGCGGTGTATCTGAGCAGTTGCTTTGAAATACGTCAGTAAGGGGTCACTAGCATGGAATGAGCGAACATACACGCGGTTACCTCCACCCCATTTGTACATCCACTGTTTAGGTCCGCTAGACACACTATGGGTGTGGTAAATTACCGAGCACTTTCACTCTAGCAAAACGAGTAAACATACTTACTAGCGCTTCTCATGTGTGTGATCGACCTTCCTTCCATACAACTACAGCTCTTAACTTGGCATGAAGAAACATATCCCCGCCGTGAGGCCACGGAAGCGGGACCTCACACTTTGACACTTAAGATTACAAAGAGTATATCCTTCAAGAGCATATCCATCACGAGTATTTTTCTCCATACTGCGGTGGCTACGCCCCGCAAGGGTGCGGCAGGAACTCTTCTGAGTGGTTAGGAGCCTCCACTTCATAGCCCACTTAAATGCGACTGTGTATCCAGATAATATTTATGAATACAAGTTTAGCAGCCACTTAACCAAGTGTTTTTTAAATTTGCATACGCAAAGAGTTTCCTGTGCTTGCCACACTATATGCTGTTTCTGATGCTAAAAACCTTGGCAGTTAGGCACAGAGATACTTACCATAGACAATATAAATGCACTCTATGGTATGTAAAGGTGGAGACTGACACGACAACTATTCTCATCACCTAAGGCAACTGTTTACATGTTCCTATTAATGTATTGGACTACTTGATTACTATGTTGCTGTATCTCTCTTTTTTGTTTCCCTTTATTATCTTCCCAGGGATTTTTGGACACTGGGAAATTCCAGGACGGTCCAATGTAACCATGAGTTTTGGAACACTGATTTTACACACCCGTAGGTTAGGATACACCTTAGTTAGTGTATACCGCCAGGGGTGCACACTGGTCTGATGAAAGCTCGGCTGACCTAAGCCAACAATGAGCAGAAACATGTCGACCATTTCTCAAGGACACTAATGGTTCAAACTTATAACCATTTGGCGTCCGCTACACCGTTTTTAATGAAGGCAGTCTAGTCTCCAAATAAAGTTTTTTTCGAGACACTGGCTGTTTTATTTTAACATCACATAATCACTTTCCTTTTTTGCATCTCTCAAAATCACAAGAAACCAGCTCCGCTGTAACATCAGGCGTTGAAGCACTCCGGGCAGACATTCGGTCTACCCAGTGGGAACCCCATGATGAAGCATGTCACCGACCAGGTCAGTGAGTGAGGGTTCTTTTTACTAACCTGGTATATCCCCCTCACTCACCCTTCTCCGCCTTCCTCTTTTGGTACAAATTAATGTGCTCAACCCTTAGAGGAGTCACTACTGGGAAAAAATTGATAAAGCACACTTCTGATCCCTCTTTTGTTGTTTAACTGTACTTTACTGGGGTATAAGATTGGTTCTTTACCCTCACTCTCATGTTGTTTAAACGTAATAATGTATACTACCAGGACTGTTGTGTTTTTTGCTTGTGTTTTCTATTACAGGAGGTTTTACTTCCCTAGCAGTCAAGTCTCTAGGTGATTACCAGTGTCAGGTAGCATTGCACCCTTTCCACTGTGTTTTGTAGATAGTTTGCACCATAATATTGTTTGTTCACTGTCCTGAATAATCGCCACTGAACATTGTTTGACACACTTGGGGCGAGAAACATGTCGACCATCTGGGAGTAGAGTAGGTATTTTTGTCACATAGTAAACAAAATACGCTACCCCTCCCTCATTATTTTATTCAGGCAGGGTACCTAACAGAATAAAGTTTGCATTATGACACTCTGACCTGTTTTAAACTGCACCACACACATCTACACAGGACTAGGGCCCTCACACCCACTGCACCCTTACAGCAAGGAACAAAAGATCTCCAACAAAGAGCCCCTTTAAGGGTGCCCGTTGGGCATTGCAGCACCGGCCTAATGAGGAACAGGCTCATATGATGAAGCATGACACCTAGCTTGCTGGGTGTGTGAGAGCCCTAGTTCCGAAAGGAGAATTCCTCCCTCCTTTTCTGACCACCTGTAACACATTGCCAGACTGCACCACTCATGGCAGTGTAATGGTGACCACTAATTCACCTAGGAATTCTTTACCCTCCTTTGTTTAAATATATTTAGAAAACCCATTACCAAATAGTGATTCAGAAAAAATCTGAGATACAGTACTGGTAACATGATTAAGGCATTTGCTGGAGAGATGTATATAATCTATGGTCATATGTTTGAATAGCTGAGAGGATTGATGTGTCTGTTACAGAGACTTATATGTGATATTTTGGTCACAAATTGCTATTGTAGGTACGATAGGTCAGTGGTTTAATGCTTTTATATCAGAGAGCCTTATTTAACATACCGGCCACGTTTTACAAACAGTTATTATTGCTCAGTGATTTATACACCCAGAGAAAACACCTGCATGGAACATGCAAGGCATTATGTTGAACGCTTGTAGGCCTTAACTTAATCCTTAATTATTTAAAATTGCTGGAATGGATTTTTTTGGGTTGGAATAAATACTTAATATCAAAATGTTGAAAACATTCATTTGGTATTCCAAGGTGTAAGAAAATGTATTGTTGTTTGACAGGGGTGGGAACCCTGGTCAAGCAGCAACCACAATCCTTGTCAGGGTGAGGTGCTAATCCTAAATTAACCTATGCTGAACCCTCAGTTAGGTTGGCACAGGGCAGTCAGGCTTAATCTGAAGGCAAAATGTAGAATATTTGTGGAACACCTCGAACAGTAATAAAGTGAAAAACACCACACAACAGGGATCCCACACCATTTAGAAAAAAGAGCTAGTTTTATTAAATAAACAAAACAAAAATAACAAAAATCGAATCCGGTCAACTATTTTCACTAAACTCTTTAAAACAGCATATCTCAATGCTGTTTTATAGAGTTTAGTGAAAATAGTTCTAAAAAGGACAAAGAGTCAACTGTGGATATCTGGTCGCGCCGGACCAGGACAAGGTCACAAGTTCAGACTGACTGTAATGGATCATGGTCCGGCTTTAGAGACCTTGTTAGGCCCGCTGAACAAAGTTCCTTAAATCCTGGTTTACGATTGTTGCAGGGGTCCACGTTGAAGATGCGTCGTGCAGCTGAAGCAATGTGTCATTTCCGTAATGCAGCAAGGCTGAGTTGTGAGGTCCTGCATCGTCATTGAGGATCCCATTAATGAGGGATGGGCTTGTGATACAAAGTCCAGGGTTGAGGATGCATCTTGCAGTTGGGGCAATAAATCGGTGACGAGGAGCTGCGAGACTGCAATGGGGAGTCTGGTTTCCTCATGGAGGCTGCCGACAAAAAGTGATCCAACAGCCTGCACCAATGATGCATTGTGCAGCGGCGGTTCTGCTGTGGCAGCAGGGCTGCTAGACGATGGGTTTTGGGGACGGGGGAGACCCAGATTGTTTGAGACTTCTGTCCCTGAAACTCAAGTCATGAGGCCAGCCAGCTAGCCCTTGGAGTCACTCTGGTGGTCCTGGGTTCAACAGAGGCAGGTCCAGTCCTTCTCACCCAGGCAAGCCTGCAGCAGATCAGCACAACCGGATAGAAGTCCTTCAGAGCAGCAGTTCAGTAAAGTGGCAGTCCTTTCAACAGTACAGCAGTACTGGCAGACTAGTCACAGATCCAGAAGTGTACTGATGAGTGGGTGTTAGAGATCCAATATTAATATTCATGTGCCTTACTTTAAAGTGGAGGAAGCTTCTAGATGTTCCACCCCCCTGAGACTTCCGACATCCCTTTCTCCCCACAATAGCATAGTGACAAGCCCTTTCTGAGAGTGCTCAGGAAGAGTCTTTGTGATGTGTAGCTTTGGTAGGTAACAGCTCTTCCCCCTCGTTAACTTAGAGTGGCCCATCCTGCAAACATCTATTTTCCCTTTGTCTCACTGTCTGGGACCAATACAGAAAGACCAACTGCTAGCTACATCTAGTCATGTGACCCAGAATCAGGCTGAAGGCACTAAATGATTTCGACAGGAAAATGTCCAGTGACAGAATTGTGATTACAAATCCAACTTTACTATTATAGAGGACTTTTAATTACAATTCTACTAGACATGTCTACCTGGCCCCAATTCGAAGTTACAGCTTATTAAATGTAATAAGATAACTCTAATGTTCCTATGGAGCAGGTAGGCATTGCAGTAGTGAAAAACAAAAATAGGAGTTTTTCACTACCAGGACGTGTGAAGCTGAAAACTACACATCAAACTTTTTAAATACACTACCCCCTGCCCTCTGGATTGTCCAGGGCCTATCCTAGGGTGACATATGTATTGAAAAGGAAGGTTTGGGCCTAGCAAAATGTTTATTTTGCCAGGTCGAAAATTCAGTGAAAACTGCCCACACAGGCTGTAATAGCAGGCCTGAGACTCATTTGAAAGGGCTACTTAAATGGGTGGCACAATCAGTGCTGCATGCCCACTAGTTTCACTTAATTTACAGACCCTGGGTGCAGGTAGTGCCACTTTACAATGGATTTATAAATACATTAAATATTGCAATGCCCGGTTACTCACCGGTAATATCCATTACTCCGAGTCCTGGTCTCCCCGTCCCATTCCTTACAAGTGAGCAGCTAGTCTGCTCCCCAGAAACCTAAAACCTAGCAGAGCTTTTCAGTACTTCCCCCAATATGGCGCCACCAATCCGGTGAGGATAAAGGGGGAAGTGCGTCATAGAACATCCTGAGAATACCAAAGAAAACCCAGAAAGGAAAACAATCACCAAAAACAAAAACCAGGGAGAGAGGGAAGGGCTCAGGAATGGGACGGGAGACCAGGACTCGGAGTAATGGATATTACCCGTGAGTAACCGGGCCTTACCTCCTTGTCCTGTCTCCCCGTCCCATTCCTTACAAGTGAGCCCATACCCGAGCACACGGTGATTGTAAGAAAAAAACAGACCAAAATGTGCGAGGAAAACAGGTCCATTTTAATCCACAGAAAACAGCACACACCACAAAACATGTACCGTAGACAGGACATGAGCCCCAAAGGCAGCAGAGGCCGCCATCCCCAACTGAAGTCGAAAATGGGAAACAAAAGTATGGGGAGTAGCCCAAGAGGCAGTAGTACAAACGACCCACAAGGAGGCCCTCTTGAACACGGCCCAGGAGGATGAAACACCCCTGGCCAACCTACCCTGAAAAGAAGAAGGGAGAGGACATCGGGCCGAAACGTAAGCAGAAACCTCAGCACCCCTGACCCAATGAGACAAGGGGGACAAAGAAGGCCGAAGCCCCAGCTCCGACAGGCAAAAGGCAACAAACAAGGAACCAACCGTACGGAAAACAGCCGCACGCCCCAAGGAGAAGCGGAGAGCCCTCAGAACATCCAACGAATGGAGGAACACCTCCGCAGGAGAGGCAGGACTCGGAAAAAACACCTGGAGAACAACATCCCCCGACAGTGAAAAGAAGACACCACCGCAGGAAGAAAGAACCGACGCGGACGGAGAATGACCAAGCCAGCGCAAAAGCGCAAGAAGGGGGGAGAAGCCAACAGCGCCACAATCTCACCAACCCTCCGCCCAGAAGCAATGGGCACCAGGAAAATAACCTTAGCAGAAAAGAATTCCAGGGCCACTGAGTCCAAAGGCCCGAAAGGAGGACCCGGCAAAGTCCGCAGAATCAAGGGAAGATCCCAAGGAGGCACAGGAGAACGAGAGACAGGACGCCGAAGCAAGAAACTCCTCAGAAGGCGAGCTACCAACGGGGAGACAGAGGAAACAGAGGAACCCCAAAAAGCAAGAACGGCAGCCCATAGCGCCCGCAGGGAAGAAACTGCAAGCCCTAAGACGAAACCATCCCACAAGAAGTCCAACACCCTCACCGGCACACAGAAGGCAGAAGAGAGACCCCACCCAAGACACCAGTAGGAGAAACTCTACCAGTGACGGGCATACGACTTCAAGGCGGAAGGACGCCGGGAAAGCTGGAGACATCGGGCAACCTCCACCGAGCAACCCAGACCCAGCAAACACAACCTCTTAAGTGCCAAACCCCCAGCCGGAGGCGCCGCAGAGAGGCAAGCCCGAGAAGAGGATCCCGCAGGGGGAAGGGAGACAGGGGAAACCTCCAATGAGGGCAAACAGAGAAGGTCAGCAGAAGGGGGAACCAAGACCGCCGAGACCACTCCGGAACCACCAGGAGAACCACCGCCCGATCCAACCGAACCCTCCGGAGGACCCGCGGAATAAAGGCAAAGGGAGGGAAGGCAAACAGCAGACCCCCCCGACCACGGAATCGAGAAGCATCGGTGGCCCACGCCAACGGAGAGGGAACGATGCCACAAAACAGAGAAGAAGGGCGGAATCCACCGAGGCAAAAAGATCCAGCCAAGGAAGGCGGAACCTGAGGACAATCAGATCGAACAGATCCGGGGACAGACAGAGGGACACCGAGGAGGGGAAGCACCCCGCACAAAGAATCCTCAGGCCCATTCACCTTCCCCGGAAGACAGACCACCGTCAGAGACAAGAGAGACGACTCGGCCCAAAGGCCGATCCGCCGGGACAGGAGAAACAGAGCACGACACATGACCCCCCCCCGGTGACTCACATAAGAACAAACCACCTGATTGTCGGTCTGCACAGAGACCGCCCGACCCCGAAGGAGAGGAGCGAACAAAAGAAGAGCCAACCAAACCGCCCTCAACCCCTTCCAGTCCGAGGACCGGAGGGACACGAAACTGGACCACCGACCCTGAGCCTTGGAGGCACCCAGAACGGCACCCCACCCCAAAGCACTGGCATCCGCGGACAACACGGCCACAGACTGAGGAGGAAGGAGATCGGACCCCCGGGACAGAGACAGAGGGGACAACCACCACAGGAGAACCGCCCGAATCCCCGGAGTGACAGGGAGGAGAGTCTCGCAGTCCAAGGAGGCAGGATCCCAGTGCGACAGGACATGATGGAACAGGGGGTACAGACGCAGCCTGGCCCAAGGAAGGAGAAGCAAAGTGGACGCCATCACCCCTCTGACCCCGCAACTAGAGCCTGGCAGACACCCGGGACTGGGACAGAAGCCAGGAAAGGTGACGAAACAATGTCAACAGGCGCTCCCGGGAGAGGAACACCAAGCCCAGGTCCACGCGGAATAGAGCCCCCAGGAAGTACAGGGACCGGGAGGGCACCAGGGAGGACATCCGGCGGGCGACGAGAAACCCAAAAAGACCCAGGAGAAGACACACCTGGCCCACATCCGACAGAGCCGGAGAAAAAGAAGGAGAGACAATCAACCAGCCAACCAGACAGGGAAACACCTGCTGCCCCCTGGAACGAAGAATACCCATCAGAGGGGCCAAGAGCACGTCGAAAACCCCGGGCGCCGAGGAAAGGCCGAACAGGAGCCCCCGGAACTGGTAGGGAAGGACCCCCACAGCAAACCGGAGAAAACCGCCGGACTGCTGGAAGGACAGGAACGTGCAGACACGCATCCAACAGAACCAGGGATGCCAGGAAGCTTCTCAGAAGCACCAGAGGCAGGACGGACAGCAAAGCCACCAACATGAACGCACGTCCTGAAAAGAAAGAACGACCCCCTAGAGACCCAAAATAGGGCACAGAACAGGAAGCATCCATCACGGAGACCAGGAAGAGGAACGAACAACAACCCTCGCCCCATACCAGAAAAGGAACCACCACGACAGCCATCTATTGCAACAGAAGGCACACACATCCAAGCAAGGCCACCCCCGTAGAGGATGACGGGGCAGGGGGGGGGGGTCACCCAGAAGAGCAGGGGGGAGAACCCGAACCGAGAACCCATGGGCACAGGCCGCAAGGACCAGGCATCCGGAACCGGCAACCACTGGGGCAGGCAAAAAACACAGGCGCACCCCCAGCCGGGGTCCGACCACCCCGGAACCCAGAAAAGGGCCACCCAAACAAGACCGACGTCCGAGAGGGCGCAGCCAACAAAGAACGCATCCATACACGACATCAGGAAAAGAAGAGCCGGGGCAAGGAACCAGTACCAGGGAGTGGACCACGTAGACGGAAAAGGACGCAGCCCGACCTCAAAGAGGAAGTGCAGGAATGCTCAACCACCCCCTCCACTCGCTGACAGCGGCAGAGGGAGGGCAACATGGAGAAAAATACACAAAACGAAAGCGTACCACCTGGAGACACAGTTACAGCATGGGCGGGCATTGAATCCCGGCCCGGAAGGGCGGACACCACCAAAGGCACAAGACACACCGTAGAGCAAAAGCTCCTCAGACCAAGAGTGAAAAAAACCCACAGCAACCGGCACACCCAGGCAGACCCCCAACCAGGGATCAACCAGGCAACCAGAAACACCAGGAGTGAAACACACGACAACATGCGTTGTAAGAAAGTGCACGTTCACCCAAAGGTCACTTGGAGCATAAAAAACAGAGGTAGCATAGCCACCAAACCCAAAGGCAGCACCATATCGACCTCAGAGGGATGAAAGGCTGAGCAGACCCGCCGGGACCCTAACCCAAGACTATGAGGTCGAGAACACAGGCCACTGCAGTGGATGCAGCAGGCCACTGAGCCACCAGACCTAGCATCCCCACAAAGCAAGAGGCACGAACCACCAGGCCACCGTGATGAAATCAAACGAAAACAGGCCACATCAGGGAGGCACGGCCGCAGCCCAGCGACCATGACGAATACAGGTCGAAGCAGGGGATGCAGCAGACCAAGCGCACAGCGCTCCGCAAGCGCCACACAAACATCCCCTACGGACCCCACCACAGCAGCAGAAGGGGCAGGCCAAACAAGAGGGCCACCAGGCACCATGGCCGGAGAGCACTCGCCCCACCAATGAGGAGGAGCAGGGCAGCCAAAGAAGGAGCCATCGAGGCACCCGACCACATAAGCCAGGCGAAAAGGGGGCGGACGCATAAAAAAGCGACCGGCCTCCCAACAAAAACCAAGGGGAGGCAACAATCCCAAAGGACGCTTCGCGCCGCAGGGAAAGAACAGAGGGCCCCCGCCCGCTAAAGCAGGGCGAGATGGGACCCCCGTGAGAGGAGCGGCTGCCAAAGCAAGCCGTGTACCAGAGGGCGAGGGGCAGGGAAAAGAATAGGCACAAACGGCCGCTAAAGCAGGCCGTGAGAAGGCACAAAATATAAATGCACATTTCCCAGCACCAACCCCAAACACAAGAAATAAAGCGGCCGCTACAGCAGGCTGCCAAAAGAAACAAATGAAAAAACAGAAGGGACACTTACCCGACGCGCAGCTCCGCTAGGCATGAAGGCAACTGACGAAGTCAGAAAAAAATGAACAGGATGTTCTATGACACACTTCCCCCTTTATCCTCACCGGATTGGTGGCGCCATATTGAGGGAAGTACTGAAAAGCTCTGCTAGGTTTTAGGTTTCTGGGGAGCAGACTAGCTGCTCACTTGTAAGGAATGGGACGGGGAGACAGGACGAGGAGGTAATTCGTTTTAAGCCAATCCTACCATGTTTTAAGGAGAACGCACAAGCACTGTGGCATTGGTTAGTAGTGGTAAATAGGGTTCAGAAAACAGGAGGGTGAAGGCAAAAGGTTTAAGGATGACTCTGAAAAACCGGCCACACCCAACACGACCCTCTCCAGCCAAAAGCCAGGGCTGACTAATAAGTACCTAGATGGGCTTAACAGATTAGGCAGTAGTACATGAACGAAGGCCTATCATGCAGGGGTGTCAGGCTTGCTCTGCACCCAATTGTGTGTGCAGACAGCGTGGATCAAGTCAGAAATAAAGATGGCCGGCAGAAAAGGAAGACCGATTCGCATTCTAGTGTACACATGCGCATCTTTCATCCCTGCCCTCTGACTCACCTGTTTGCTTCCGGGTCACCATTGTGCCCGGAGTCGGCGTTTAAATAGGGTTGCAGTACAGCTGCTTTCCTCCTCTACAAGATTCCGGTTTGTCGTGCCTGGCCTCACGGCGAATATGTGACAAATCCTGCAAAGAGAAAAGATAGAAGCAACCACTAAAGAATTTATGTACCACTTCTAAGTTGGTAAAGCGTGCAGCGCATTATATACAACGACAATACTTACCTAATGTGTTCTCTACAACTTTGGAGATTCCAGTTCTTTTTATTACCTACTGTAAGCAGTGGGAGAAACAACATCTATATTTAGTTATTCCTGAAGTAAGAGTCAAATTGTTAATTAATTTCAGCCCTTCAAACTTTTGTTTATCCTCCTGTTCTCTTTTTTTACATATCCAGATGACAAATATGTTTTTTGGTTTTTCCTTTTGGAATGAGTAGTATAAAGTGATACCTTTCATCACCATTAATTTGTTGGTAGGTGCCACGTGCCCCGGAAGTGACGTAGGAGCCCGGAAGCCCCACCCCGAAAGAGGGGCAGGTTTAGTGTGTGTGTGTGCCCTCCACCCAGTTAATAATGTCTGTGTAGGTGTGTCATAGGTGTAGAGAGGGGGTCAGGGTTGCCTAGGGGTAGGTGCAAGCCATCCCAGTAGGGCCTGCTAGGGGTGTTTAGGGTTACGGGATGCGTAAGCAGAGACTTACCTGTGTGTGCCATGTCAGTTGGGCAAACAGGGACATGTCTGGGCATGTTCAGCGGATAGTTGCCACTGTAGGCTGGTGTTGCTTCAGCAGTGGCAAGGTGCGACAGTGGAATGGGAGCCCTAGAGTGGGGCTGGGGTCTTTTTGGAGGTAGACCAGCCCCTAGGAGGCGTGCCTAATGCATATGGAGTCCCTAAGTGGTAGACCATGGTGCAGGGCCTAGCCACAGCAAGCCAAGGGCGGGAATCCCAATGCCCCCACAAGAGGCAGGAAGCTAGACGACTAGTTTGCTGGTGCAGTAACTTTACCGCCTAATTTTAAAAAGTCTCTGATCTACAGTGACACTAGTTATGAAAATAAATAAATAAATAAATGCCAAGTCACGCCAGGGGCCTAGCAACATGTCCATGCATAGTTCAGTAGCAAAGTGTGCTGCCACAACCCTAGACTGTAAGTTTGCTGGTGCAACATTTTGCACCGCCTAATTTTAAAGTCTCTGATGTAAAATGATACTAGTTATGAAAAGAATAAATTAATAAAAAAATAAAGACAAGTGTTATGCAACTGCGGCTTCTTTCTATGTGGGAGTAATGTGTCAGGGTTGATATGGCCATCATGTAAAGCATGAGCTGTTCTTTAACAGGGCAAAGGGTGTTGCCACAACCATAGACTGTGAGTTTGCTGGTGCAACATTTTTAACGACTAATTTTAAAAGCTCTGATGTAAAATGATACTAGTTATGGAAAAATACGTGTGTTATGCAACCGTGGCCTCTTTCTAAGTGGGAGTGATGTGTCAGGGCTGGTAAACATGGCAGTTTTGTAAAGGGCTCGGAGAGCCTGGTAATGTGTATGGTCATAGTTTTGTAACAGGGTAAAGTGTGCTGCTGCAGCCCAGAAAGGGCGGGATGAACCATTGCTCCATAACAGGCGGCAAACTAAAAGTCAAGTAAAAGAGTGCTAAGACACGAAGAGGCTTCTACATGGGGAATCAGGTGTCAGGGACTAATAAGCATGGTCGTTTTGTAAAAGAGTTGTGCGGAATACACACATGGTGCTCTTAGGTGATGTAATGGGTGAAAGAGGCAGTGAAAGTATGACATTTTTTAAGGCGCGCTTTTACACCTTGGGAGGGTGCAGAGAAAAAATTGAAGTGCAGCATGGAAGCTCTCTCTCCATGAGTTTCCCGGCTGCTTATAGGGAGCCCCCCAGGGTCTATTTATCAGATTGTACCAGATGTGAAAGTATGACATTTTTAAGGCGCGCTTTTTACACATTGGGAGGGTGCAGAGAAAAAATTGAAATGCAACACGTAAACTCTTTTTCATGAGTTTCCCGCCTGTCTAGAGGACAACCCCCATGGCCTATTATCAGATTGTAACAGGTATAAAAATAGGGACATAACTTAAGCACACACTGGCACTCTGAAAAGTGTTTGGAGCACCTAATTGCATCTTGGCCAGTGAACAGGCTTTGGCAGAAGACAACAGAGTTAACATGGCACATAGGGGTAACAGCCACGCAGATTAAACAAACGCTATACTTAATGTGAGTAGCTATGGATTTTGTTTTTTAATTTATAAGGTATTTCGGGTATTTGTTAAAAACTTTAGACAAGGAATAACTGTAAAAATAAGCATCCACATAGAAGTTATTGTAGTACTATGTCATAGAGCCTAACAGTTGTAAGAGGGTAAAAATGACAAAATAAAACAATGCCTTTTATACACAAACCTTAAGTGTTGGCGGTCTCCAGGATATGTAGCGATGTTGGGGGGCTCCCCAAAATCCGATGTCTGTGGAGGCTGTACCTGATGCTGAGGCGGGTAAAAGGGGGGCGCTTAAGACCCCTTGTGTTAGTAGGGGTGCTGGAGGCTGACACTGGGGCCTCCACAGCCGGGTGTGTTTTCTTTTTTTAAATATAGCACTTAAGGTGCACGAGGCGTGGGGAGCAGTGAGGGGCTGTCCTGATACCCCCCACCAGCCTTGAAATGGCTTTTGTGCTATTGGGGGAGACAGCGGCAAACCCTGGGTGCCTTCGCCTCCCCTGAGGCGCTTTAAAAAAATGTAGGGGCTGGTGGGGGCGGTGGAGACTGGCCCTGGAGTTTCCATCACCCACAAGATATTTTTAAAAATCCCCAGCATGGGGCTGTGGTGCCACAGGTTGACGGAGGCTCTCCCAGATGCCTCCGGCGTCCAGCAATGGCTTTTGTGCAATTGGGGAAGATAGCGGCAGACCCCAGGGGCCACCGCCTCCCCTGAGGGGTCTTAAAAATATTTAGGGGGCCTGTGGGGGCGGTGGAGACTGGCCCTGGGTTCTCCACCACACTCAAATTATTTTAAAAGAATCCCAGCATGGGGCTGTGGTGCAGCGGGTCGACGGAGGGTGAGCCTAATGCCTCAGTCGACCCTGCAATGACTTCTGTGCTGCTGGGGTCAAGGCAACGGCAGACCCGAGGGGGCGCCGCCTTTTTTGTTTTAAAAATGAATAATGCCCTTATGGGCACGAGATGAGACGTGGGGAGCGGTGGAGGCTGTCCCTAAGGCCTCCACCGCTGGCCATACCTGCTTTGTGGTGAGGGTGGTGGTGGCTTACCCCAGGGCCATCGCCACCCAGCTGGTCGAGGGATTGCGACGGAGGCTGGCCCTAATGCCTCCGTCGCCTGCCATATCCGCTTCGTTGTTAACAGGCCCCCTCCAGAGGCTGCTGAAGGTGTGCTGCTGCTGCAAGCCAGGGTTCTGAGGTGTTCGTGAGCGCGCAAGGCTCAGACGGGTTTCAAACCCGTCTGAGCCCCGCTCCATGACCCGGTAGCCATGATGGTGGCTGAAGCATTTAAACAGTGCTTCCGCCCCATCATGGCTGCGCTGTACACCCGTCATGGTGTAAGGGTATATTAAGCCCTAGACACTGTAATTAAAACAGGGGGACGCGGTGCGCATGCCGTGCCCCCCTGCTTTAATTACACTGGGTGATGGCTTAAAAATGTGCAGCTACATGCCTCATGTGGAGAGGCTCAAGCTTGGTGATTGGAGCAGGTGCCTGGGAGCCCATGGGAGCAAGGGGAGTCACGGCGCCGGCTCAAGCACCCTGTGATCCTGGGCAAATCAACTTAGGCAAAAAGTAATTAAAGCAGGAGGGCATTGTGCATTTGGCGCACCGTGCCCTCCTGCTTTAATTACACTGTTGCTCAAGTTGATTTGCCCAGAAAAAATCAACTAAGCAATTGTGTAATTAAAAGAGGAGGGCATGGTGCGAGGCTTAAAAATGCGCAGTTACATGCCTCATGAGGAGAGGATGTAGCTTGATGATCGGCGCATGCGCCTGAGACCCCATGGGGAACAAATGGAGTCACGGCACCAGTTCAATCACCCTGTGATTCTGGGCAGATAATCACCAAGGTCCTAAAATGTTAGTCTATAATGCAACTGGTGTGCATGTAAAGTGCTCTGACGCCTCTGGATCAAGTTCCCGCTAAATAATTTATGCTATATTTAATTAATTATTAATTATAAGGCTTTCATTTATTCATATATATACATATATTTATATATATATATATATATATATATATATATATATATATATATATATATATATATATATATATATATATATATTACAGCTCCCCCTGACAAAGTCAGAAATCCAGCACTCCCAGTGAGTTTAAACCAATAGGTTTATTTGCACAATAAGAGAAAAACGTGTGTCGGCTTTTGCCTTCGTCAGTTTCACACTGGCGTCCGTGAGGTGAACATAAGTAATGGCGAAATTAAGTAAACATAAAAATAGGACTACACGTCCAAAATCATAAACGCCATCTTGAAGCAGTGAAATACAAATTCAATCGTACCGTGGAAAGTTATTTACAAGATTAAGTCGTTAAATTAAATCATTAAATGAATTCATTTTGCCCTGAATGGGCATAGATGATGGTTCAAATAATTAAATCATTGAACAGTAATCATAACACTTTCGTCCACATTAGATAATTTCATCGGTTGGCGGAAGGGCTGAATGTCTATTGTCCTCATATTACGAACTACTAGACACCTCTGATAGGTGAATTTTGTAGTATTAATCAATTAAACAATAATTGTAAATTTAATTCATTTCGGTACGTATATATACAAATTCTAGGACGACATTCTTCCAACTACGACCCTATACACATATATACATAAATTTACAATCTTGATGAACACAGATTTACACACAGCTAGATAGTTCAGTCAGTTAATGTCCTTGCCCTCAAATACTACAGATGTGACAGCAGTTCCTCCCCTGAATTCATACCCCCTGGGGACTTCGTTTGGAGCTCTATGATGTATCTTGACTCCAAACGTCTCAACTGGCATTTATAGTTACCTCCTCTCAGATCTTGTGTGATGCAGTCTAGACTGAAAAAACTCAAAAGGTTTCTATCACTCCCATGATGTGTTGCAAAATGCCGTGCCATCGGATAACTATCATCTCCATTCATGATGGCACGTTGATGTTCTAGTATCCTCAGCTTGACTGCCTTCGTAGTACTCCCTACATAGCGGTGTCCACAGGGACATTGCAAACAGTAGACAACAAAAGGTGTTGAACATGTGATAAATTTAGGGATTCTGATTTTCTCTGTTTTGTGGGGAACGCTATATGACAACACTCTCTTGCTTGAACTGCAGGCTTTGCATTTCCCACACGGGAAGGATCCATGCATGAACTGCAAAGCTTTCTTAGATTTCATATTGGGCAAGTGGCTTCGTACTAACCTGTCCTTTAAGGACTTGGTTTTCCTAAAGGTTATCATCGGATGGTCTGACAATTCTTTGCCAATAACAGTATCTGATTTGAGGATGTTCCAGTTCCTAAGCATAATGGCTCTGATCTTATTCGCTGCCACCGAATAGTTGGTAATTAATCGGATTATGCCCTTCCCACTTTTGATATTCTTACTCTGTTTCTCTTTCAGGAGTGGTCCCCTCTCAATTTGTGCTACTCTCCCTTTTGCTTTTGCAAGGATCTTCTTCGAGTAGCCAGGTGATTCAAAACGTCTGATGCTGCCCTCAGCTGCAGTTGTGTAATCTCTCTCAAGGGAGCTGTTACGCTTAATCCTTAACAGCTCACCATAGGGAATACTATTGATGAGGGGTCTGGGATGGTTACTACGTCCATGGAGGACAGAATTCCCTGCCGTCTCTTTTCTGTAGAGAGCTGTTTGAATCATACCTGACTCTACGAAGACTTTCAGGTCTAGAAAGCTGACCTCTTCTTGACTTATTTCATAAGTAAATCTTAGATTCAAGTCATTTGTATTGAGAGACCTAATGTATTCCTCAGCTGAGGATTTCGGTCCCTTCCAAATGAGGAAGAGGTCATCTATATACCTCCTCCAGCAAATCAGATGATCCACCCACACTGCCTTCTCTTCGGCCCAGGCTACCTGCTTCTCCCACCAGCCCACGAATAAATTCGCGTAGCTGGGGGCGAAGCAGGTACCCATCGCCGTCCCCCTTGTCTGTCTGTAACTCTGATCCTGGAAGACAAAGATGTTGTTATTTAAACAAAATGATATGAACTCTAATATCATCTTGCTATGTTCCAAATATCTCGCCGAGCGTAGGTTCAAAAATGTTTTTACTGCTCTTATTCCATCCACGTGTCCAATGCTGGTGTACAAGCTGGAGATGTCCATGGTTATCATAATCATGTCATCTTCCCATTCAATGTCTTGTATCTGCCCCAAAAAGTCTTTAGTGTCCCTAGTATAGGAACTTAATTGCATGACCCATGGTGCTAGGAAAAGATCGATGAACTTGGACATCTTCTCAGTTAGACCTCCAACAGAGGAGACAATGGGTCTCCCTGGCGGTCTAGTGGGATCTTTGTGTATTTTAGGCAGATGATAGAAACAGGGGAGTCTGGGTTGTTGATTTTGCAGATACAGATGTTCTTCCTTTGCTAAAATCCCCCTGTTGTGCCAATAATCAATCAATAAGTGATATTCATGGATGCTGGTGAGGTACTCTTTCTCTGTAGTCAACGAATAGTTAGTGCGGTCTTGGAGCTGGTTGAGAGCTTCTTTGCAGTAATATATATATATATATATATATATATATATTATTGTTTCCATGTTATTATTTCTTTGTTTTTTTATTTATTTTATTATTTATGTTTCTGTACGCAGCATCTCCAGGAGCTAACATTGTCTGATGTTGAAACTGCTGCTACGTGTTTAAGAGCCATCGCTTTAGAAATTGGAGTAAAAAAAAAAAGTTATGTGTCAAAGTTCATGTATGGTTTTTTTTTCCATTTCTTAATGGCTTTCTTATGTATGGGTTTTTACAGACTATGACACGGAGATGCAACTAGCCGTCGACCCAATGCAACAACTGGATGCTGAGGAGATGGGTAACCTTCACTCTTATAATACGCCTATTACAGGTAAGTGTGTGTGTGTGCTTATGTGTGGTTGTGTGTGTGGAGAGAGAGGGGTCGTTAGCCTGATTATATTGTAAGTTAGGCTATATATATATTTATATATATTTCTTTTTTTTCCTTTCTTTTTCATGGCAGTTCCTAACGATGTGTTCAAGGGTACTACAGAAAGGTGTGTTAAAAGGAGAGCCCTGAAAAGGACCGCACCAGCTTTTAAAAAGTGGACGCCTCCTGAGACAAACAAAACCCTTGCTTAAAAGTGGTCCCCCCACCAAGAAAGGGGCTCTACAAGCAGCGCCAGTGCTTAAAAGCGGACTGCCTACTAAGAAAGGGGCTCTATAAAAACAACATTCAGGTGAGCTTTTAACAGAGGGTACTAAGTTATTTTTGTTTTTTTTAAAGCGCGTTGTACCTAGATGCAGTGTGAAAGTAGAATGGCCCAGTATTCATCACCGTTGTTTGTAAGAAACCTGACTGTGGTTTATTGTTACTAGTTTATGCTTTTCTAGTTTTTAACATATATAAGTACAAACGTTTGTCGGAAGAGAAGCGTAGCTCGAGGTGGGGGGAATGTCAATACATCTTAAGGACATCACTAAGGCGGGGCAAAATGAACCAAAGTCAGCAGCTGTTGAGAGCGGGGGTGCCCGGCGAGACAACATTTACGAAGGTGTTAAAGACAAGGGGTTCGTACATTTAACCGCGCAAATGCAGCAACAGATTTTTTGTAAACCTGTTGAAGAGACTGATGGAGGTTGTAAAGCACCTAAATTAATGCCTTTATTCGTCAAAAAGTTAAAGACGGATCTAGCAGCTGCCCCTGATATTCAAAATGGCCCAGAGGTTTATATCTAAAAAAAACAGCTACACAAATGTCCAGGCCCATTTTTTTTTCACATATGCCTAAAGGTCTAGCTGAAGGGCAGGTCCCAGTAGACACCCCCTCCCGAGGCCCCGCCACGCAGCTTGTGACTGGTAATAAACCGAAGGTTAGAGGTGTGAACGCTAAACGAGGCAAGAAGGCCGTAACAAACAAGGACCTGGGTAATCTACCAGCAGTGTAAAGGTTATTTCCCACATTTTTTTAACACATGGGTTAATCAGATTTATGAGGGCCCCATGCCATCGCTGCACAGCTATGGTGCGGAGTATATGATGCCGGATGAGAAAAATAACTTTTATCAATGGTATACTGAAAACTGTGACAAAACATTTAATTTTCAAACGAGTTAAAAGCCTACTGTCAGGTGGATGTTATGATATTGCACCAAGCTTGTAATCTTTTCAGAGATGCAGTTGTAAACATGACTACACCAGTGGAAGTAATCAACCCCAACACGCCCCGGGTGACCGAATCTACAGAGTACATTGACCCTTTTCAAAGTATTACGCTAGCTTCCATGTGTATGTCTATCTATAAACACATTTTTACAGCCTCAAGGCTTAGCTTTAATACCGCCAGACCTCTATAACGGTAAACAGAAACATTACTCCACGCCCTCGATACAATGGCTCATTTACATCTCTAAAAAAAAAAAAAATACAAACCAGTGGTTGGGACCTAAGGGAGATTTAAAGACCTAGCTCCAATATGTTCCCTGAGTACTTATAACAACAAATTATACTGGAGGGTCTGACAGGTAAAAATACGCAAAATGCAAGAAAACTGAAGGCAACCTAACGATCTGTGTATCTCTAACTAAGGTCATCCCCACAATGATCAAGAGAGGATGCCCATCAGTCACCACACGGAGCCGCCCTTCATCATTTGGGCTTCCCACAAGACCATAATCAAGATGGCCCTTAAACTTTCACGGACGGGGGTCCAGATGGTGAAAGGAAACCCACCGCCGATCAGTTGGGTCACAATGAGGTCTCGCCACTCAAATTGTGAGGAGCAATTTTGAAAAAAAGTTGGTGACTAATGCTGCAGTCCTCAAAAGGGTGTAAACAAAAAAGTGATTCTAAAATAGGATAAGGGGGTACTAATAACTTTATTCTGGTGTTACCCACTTGTCCCAGATTAAAAAGTAGTCAGTAACAGCCACTGTATTATGGGCTGCCTGAATGTTTTAGGTGGTCGGCATGTTTCAGCAATCAAAGACTAACTTGTCAATGCTTTCTTCAGGACCAATGTTAACTGATAGCTACTGCATATAAAAGTGAAAATAAAAATCAAACAAAAGATACAGAGATCACCTGATCAACTAGGTGTTCATATCGTTCTCCGTACTCCGTTCCTCCCCTCAAGTATTTACTAGAAAAGAGGGCGAGAAACCGAAAACATGTAAGGGTTGCACCCCCAGTGTCTAACATTCTGAATAACATGTCCATTATTATGACCATAATTATGGTTAAGTAATAGATACCCAAACAGTATATCAATAGCGAAGATCACTACAATCGTGTGTACTTACACTAAATTGAACATGATAAGTACCCAAGTGAAAGGAATTGCCCCATCTTACCGAGCTTGTGAGAGGGAAAGACCTCACCCCACCGGGCCACAGCTCAGGAGAAGGGAAGCACCGCTCTAAGAGTTAAAAGAAGAGAGATAGCAAAGCCATTGCTACCTCTACTCAAACTAACACTCACTCGTATATCTCGAAACAGCATCCATCAAACCAATATAACACCCGTATTTAACCTGTATTCGAGTTATATATCGTATTCATAGGCTGTTGTCAATCAAATGGCAGATACCAACTTCTGCAAATGAGACGAAGAAGCCATGTCTTTTATTTCCTTAATTAAAATTGTTTCTCTAGAAGCCACGCTCGCGGTAAAAGACCTTAATTCAAGCGTTCATTCACACGGACCTGCACAAACACCCACAGACAGAGCGAGGGAGGGGACCCTTCTCCTTACCTATCCGTCGGTACTCCTAGATTCGGCATCCGTGCCGATCGGGGAGGTGGCGGATAGTGTTTATGAACTAGATTATATCCCAAAGTGTGATTGGTCACAACCCAGTCACGTGATGCCTAGCCCGGTCTTAGGAGAAACACCAGTTCTGATTGGTCCGCGAGGATTCTATCAATAGCCTATCACCATGGCATATCGGCTACGATGTAAACAGTGGCTCCTCTGCAGTTTTTTTCTTTCTTTTGTGCAAACTTTATAAACAGCCAAAAACTGTGCACGTTGAAACATAGATAGCACAAACAGAGGAGAACACGTATTAATCACCTGATAAGATAAAATAAAACACAATGTTCTATATGTGCCAGCGTGTATGTGCATATGATGTTTTGTATCATGTGATAATAGCGTCTTAGTTCAAAGACGTGTAGACATTAAAAGGTACATGAACCTGTCTCCACAGGTACATCATGAATATAAATATAAAGGAGCAGGTTAGTGTAGACTAAGTCAGACACATATGTAGACAGGGATTCAAGAAGAATTCAAAGTCCCCATCACTCGACCTGATCAGATAGACATACACTATTGCGGATCCCTGTCATACTGAGTGGCTTCGAGGACTGCCTGACGAGATTTGTGATGATCTTACAGGTACACAAAACTGATAAATAAACCGGTCAGAGCGTCGACCAGGGTATATCATCGTTTAGACCCAAACGATGGGTGCCCATCTTGAATACCCACTTCTGCTCCTTCATTAGCAGAAACCTGGACATCTCTAACAAAGAAAGCATCTACATTCAACACGCCTTACAGGGTGGTGAATATCGTGTGGGCCTTATAACCTAGATGGGTACGCCATAATCAAAGGCATGCCAACAGCCTTTGAATAAAACTGCTATTTTTACCACGGGTGCCCCCGCTGCTACAAACCCCACGAGTTTAATAAACTGTTGGGCACTAAGTTTGAGCACCTTCATAGGCGCATGCTGATGAAAGCTCAATATGTTGAAAACAAGGGTTTCGTTATAAGAACCCTCTGGGAACATGAGTGGATTGACATGCTAGCATCGGATGCAGAGCCAGGTCATTTCCTTAAGAGTCAGCAGCAACCCGAACTATTGGACCCCCTCAACGCCTTGTTTGGGGGTCGTACAAATGCGATACATCTGTACAGAGCTGTGGATCTTGGGGAGAAAATACACTACTATGATTTCACAAGCTTGTATCCATTTGTCAGTAAGCTGAAGTTATATCCCGAAGGACACCCAACTATTATATACCGGGACTTTAAATCTTTAGAAACATACTTTGGGTTTGTTAAGTGTGAAATCTATCTGCCCCGGAGACTTTACTTTCTGGTGTTACCCTTCAGAGTTGATAGTAAGCTCATGCTTCCCCTTTGTCGAACCTGCACTGAAAGTAAAGAGACCACCCCATACCTTCACAATGAAGCACAGTGGATGCTACGGGGTACCTGGTGTAGTATAGAGGTTCAGGAGGCCCTAAAGAAAGGATACTGGCTTGGTAAAATACTAGAAGTTTGGCACTTTGAAAGGACTACAACACATCTTTTTTCTGAGTATATTAATGTATTTCTCAGAAACAAGCAGGAGGCTTCGGGGTTTCCAGAATTGTGCACTGAGGCTGACTCCAAGCAACAGTACATCGATGAATACTATGCTCATGAGGGTATAAACCTGAAACACTATTTTATCGAAGTCAACCCCGCCAAACGGCAGTTGGCAAAGTTATGTCTCAAATCCTTATGGGATAAAATTGGCACAACGCACAAACCTGTCAAACACAAGCATCGTCACAGATCCTGATGACTTGTTTATTTACCTTTTTGCACCCTGTTATGACGTGTCCAGCTGTGAGTTTAGGAATGAAGAGACCGCTATGCTGGGTTGGAAACCTGCTAAAGAGTACCCCACAATGTGTAACAATATAAACATCTTTATAACCTGTTTTACAACCGCACGCGCTCATCTAGAGCTTTACAAGTTGTTAGATAAACTACAGGAGAGGTGCTAGTATCACAACACAGACTCTGTTATTTTTGTAAGGAAAGTAGGGGACAAAAACCCTCCTCTAGGAGATTATCGGCGGGATTTAACTAGCGAACTAGAAAAGGATGAACATATAGTCGAGTTCATCGCAACTGGTTCAAAGACGTACAGCTACAAAACTTCTTACAATACAGTCTGTATGGAAGTCAAAGGTTTAACATTAAATGTTAAGAATACCTTAAAAATACATTTTGACAGTCTAAAGAATCTAGTGAATGAGTATGCCACAAAGACCAATAATTCCTGTGACAAAAAAATTGTTGTAAATCAGCCTTCTTTAGTGAGGACCAAAAAAGATGAGAAATCACAACCCAGCCGTTTCATAAAACATTGCGAGTGGTGTTCGATAAAAGGATCTTAATGTCAGACTACAAAATGATCCCTTGCGGTTATTAAAGATACATTATTGCTGAGAACCTCTACCAGCAACACCCATTTTCATGAGTTATAGCTGTACCCTCAAATTGCGGGAAAAGCTATTTTATAAAAAAAGCTATTAGAAAATGCTCTGGGTGTTTTATCCCAAATGCCTAACAATATTGTATGGCTTTATTCCTGCTGGCAAGATTTTTATACTGACCTCACTTCCCACTTCCCACACATTAGATTTATAGAAGGGATACCTATTAGTCTTAACGACAACGACTAGCTACTCAACGACCGTGTAAATATGGCAATTGTAGATGATCTTATGCGGGAAGCAGGGGACCATCCTGAGATAGTGAGAGCTTTTACTCAATATTCACACCATCGTAATCTGAGTATATGTTACATTATGCAGAACTTGTTTTACAAGTTTAAGAGCGGCCGCTCTATTGCTCTCAACGCCTCCTACCTAGTTTTATTTAAAAATAAAACAGGGATAAACAGCAAATGGCCATTATAGCTAAACAAATGTATACAGGAAACACTCAGTTTTTTATGGAAGCTTTTAACAATGCGACCACTGAACCCCATGGCTACTTACTGGTAGACTTAAAACCCATACTCTAGAAGACTACAAACTGCGGGCTGATATTTTCCCACCCGAGCTACCTGTCGCCTACACCCCTAAACTGAGACCCAAAGATTATAAAAAGAATCGCTAAAAATCCTGGGACCAATTTACCCACAAAACTTCAAGCCATACGGTATTAAACATGTCTGCCCGTTTACGCCGTAAAATGGCTCTCCTAAAAATGTTGGTACAGCTAGTCCCCTTCAAAGAAAAGCCATACTATGTGCTGCTTTGGATGACTTAGTTGGTGCCTTTCAGAAATTGATCTAAATACCCTAAAAGGTAACGTTCCTATTTCAAAAAGCCAGTACAGGGTGCTGAAGAAGAAGCGCCAACTCATCAAGAAGCTTAGTAATAAAAGGGTCTTCCTTACTTCTAAGAAGAAATGGGTAAAGTAGTCGGGGGTTTTATAGGTTCACTGCTGGGTATAGCTATACCTCTAATTACAAGCCTCCTGTCGAGGAACTGATGGATTGCGCCCAGAAAATGTATCTAGTACCACAACAGTAGCTTGAACAGCTGGCACATACTACAAGTGATGCAAGGAACATAAAGAGATCTGAAACGCTCCGCCTGGATGCTAAAATTAAAGATATTTTGACCCACACAGACTTAAAGCCTGAAGCTAAAGCAGGGCTTTACTCCCACGCTCTTCAAAATTTCTTGCAATATTACAAGCAGATGCAGGCTGAAAAAAACAAACTGACTTTATATACTGCCGATGACGAGCAACCTCCATTAACCGCTTCAACACCTCAAGGACCCTGAGCGCTAGCTCAGCAACCGGCACCCTCTGACGCTTTTGTTGAGAGCTTGTTACATAACATAAGTCCGCGGTATAGAGGGGCAGCGCAGATGCTGTTAAGTAAAATGGCTTATTCTAAAGACCTAACATCATGGAATGACCGTGGGGGGCTCATCTACAAAGGGCAGCCAATTGCTGGGTCACACATGTACGATTTGATCAAAAGTTTTACGCATCCCAAGACACTCTCATGACAGACAGACCCTAGAGGCTGGGAACAATTTCTAAGTGCCGCTGCGGAACTCAACTTTCCATCGTCGATTGTAGGTAGCACCAACTTGAACTTCTTAAACACCCTAGGAGCGCCGGTGCTACATTCCAACCGCTATCATCTGCCCTTCACACCCATTCAAAATCACCTACTTCGCCTTTCTTTTCGCAGTTAACCTCCTTAAGTAACCATGGAGATGTGCCTATTGAGCTTAAATAGTCTCTACTTAAGATGAAGGGATGGCTACCATATTAAAAAATGTTGCTTGTATAATGTTACAGCCTGATTGTATATTTTATGTATAAAAAAGGGTGTACAGAGCTGTGTTTACCCTTACAGTCTTTACTATGTGCTTCTTTATTGGTAAACAACCTTTACAACGCAACTTTTACATCGCAGAGCCTTTACAACGCAACCATTACAACACAAACTATTACACCGCATTGCTCGGGGGGGCGCTCTAGGATAGGGAATAGGTTAATTTACTATCCAATAACCTTCCCTAGTGTCCACGGGAACTGGAGTTGGAATGGTAAATTAAACTATTCACTATCCAGCACCCCAAAGCACTATGTGTTGTAATGGACTGCATTGTAATACTTGCGTTGTAAAGGCATGCGATGTAAAAGCATGCGTTGTAATGTCATACATCCTTCTTTATTATCTCTGTAGTAGCTTTTACGTGTGTGATTCTTTGAATATTTAAAAATACTTGTAATAAACACTTATAACTTTTCAACTCTCTACTGGCTTTTTTTTCTTATCGCAGAATAAAAAACACGGAGTTGGGGTGAGTGCCTCGAATATAGGCTTTTATTTACTTACTTTTTATTTTGAACATGAGCATTACACAACCATACATTACAAAACTTTACACATTTGACAAATATCGTATTCTGTTGTAACTATACTAGGAATAGGCTTCAAGTATTCTTTCATATAGCAGGTAACAAGCCTATCATTGTTTGCATGATCACTTTTAAAAAATTCTAAAAGTTAGACCCTCTGACATTTTACGGATAAAATATATACAATGTTTCCCACATGTAATAGATAGAGAATCTTGTACCTGCAACTTGTTATATTTTACCCTAGAAGCCACTTTTTTTAAAATACTTGAATATCGGCTTTGTGTAGATGCTGTGCTCCGGAAACTCTGCAAGGCTGTCAAACACAGTTACCCGGTCAATGTCCAAAAACATAGCAGCCCAGTGTGTTCCTGCTTTATGATGCTGATCGGTGTTAAAGACCAAAGATCGTGTTCTTTCATAACTTATTTCAGCCGGCAGACCGTCGCTTGGAAAAATACCTCAAAGGTATTTCTTAGCGTATTTATGACAGCTTAAGAAGTCCCGTATGTGAATAGTGTCCATTTTATATTCTTTTTAAAGGTAATCAAACAGAATCTGTCAGGGGTGATTAAATTGTATTACACTATCAAATACAGCAAATACCACCATGTTCACATTCACAGTTAGGGTGGCGCTAAAGCGGATTCCAGCTTTTAGAATTCCATTTTTGACCAGGCTGTAGTAGTCACCATCTTCTAAGTCAGGGGTCAGATCAAAGGCAAATAGCGTGTAGCCTGCCCCATATCCTTTGCGTGATACGATGACCCCCGAATCATGCAGGTTTTTCCCAGTTATCGACACTAAACCTAGATATTCTCTAATAAAATTTGCATTGGTGTGTATGGCTTTGCAGGTATGACAGCTCCCTTGTGGACTAAGGCAGCATAGTTTATACCGTAGTGCTTGAAATGAAAAGGGTTGGAGGTGTCTACCCCACTAAAAGCGGTATTGTCAACAAACCCTATAATAACAAGTTTTGGTAGCTGCCCCAGAAACAAATTTTGCTGCTGTATTAATCGGGTGCCGACTGGCATGCTGTAGACTTTCATAGAGACTCTTTCAATGGCATATTTAGCATTTGACAGTTGTAGAGCTTCAGCGTGAGCCAATCTGACCGATGGTGGCACATCCACTCTCTTTACATATAGGCTTGCTGGCTCTATGAGCAGTTTATACTGTTCAGCATCCCCAGTAATAAGGCAGAAGGCATCTTTGTTACGGTTGAGTTTGATCTTGCGGTCGATGCCGTTAACGGTTAGTTTATCTTGGAAAAAGAAGTCTGAATGTATTCGCCCCAGGAGGTCAAACTCTCTACTCCCGGCAGCAAAGCTCGCTCTTTTTACAAAGCCGGTATTAGGCCCATCTAGAGCAGTGTTTTCAAACTGAGCATAAGTATCTTTGTAGAAAATCCCCGCTGAAAGCTGTATGTCCAAGGCATCGCTGCTCTAGAACAGGATACTCTCCATGTAAGCCCTGTAGGCGTACATGTTGTCATTTTGCGTGATGAGTCTGTTGCCCAGGGTCATGTCGGATCCATCCGCTTTTAAAATTTTACACTCTAGATGCAGCAGAGTATTGTTGAGATCTAGATACATATCTGTGGAGCCCGACACGTAAAACTCTATGGGGGCCAGTGGTGTCAGGGCTGCTAATGGCGATACTTCCATGAAAAAACTGTTTTCGATACTAGTCTGTGTGGGTTTTAAAGAAAACAAATCTAACTTTGACTTGGCGCATTTACCCAAAGCGCAGTGTACAAAAACCATGTTTTAGGGTGACAAGCCTTTTAGAAAATGCTAACGTTCTTCGTAGCTCTCGTCCACCTTGGCGATCTTCTTTGTGAGCTCTTTTTTGAAGAATGCTTCCTTTTTTTATAGGGAACAGGGGGCCCTCAGCGTTGCGAAGACCTCCGCTTCCTTTTAATACTAAGGCATGACTTGTACAACAGTCCTGACCCTTTTTGGTGCTGTCTGTTCATATGTTCAACAACTCCCAACTTTACAGAACCCACCATATCTTGTGCAATATTCTTGGCAGCTGTCTTTATGTGGGACTTTGCAATTTTATAGCCTTTTCCCAAAAAAGGCAAAGCCCTTCTGAACAAACTATGGAAAAAACCTCCAAGACTCGCCCGGTACATAACAGGTGCTCCATGAAAGTAGGAGCGCCCTCCATACCCCGCCTGATGCCTGTAATACTCTCTATATATAGATGGGTTGCCGTAGGCTTTCATAGACACCATGATGAGCTCTTAATAGTCACCGTCGCAGCGGGGCCTGAAATGAAGCTTAACAATAACTTTCCCATATTTAAAGGGCACCGGTGCAGACTGATCATCAAAGACCATAATCGTTATAGTGTCAAAATGGCTTTTAGAAATTATGACATAGTCAGGCTTCATATATTGAATATTAGCTATTGTGTTGTTTTCATCCCTCACTTGCACCCATCTTAGCAAGGGAGCATAACTATCTCCCACTCTCTGCGGTTCTATTATATCTGTATAGACATAAAGTGTGTAGAACCCCCCATCAATATCGGGACATATCAGATCTGGCTCTTGTTTGTTTTTCACATGCTTTACAGTTCCTAAAACCCTGTTCAATTTCCCTTTAGTATGCAGGAAGAATGGGACCCCCTCAAATGAATCTTCAAGGTCAGGGAGAAGAGGGGAAAAAAGGCAAACCACACTATAGAAACTCCCTCTTGACCTATATTTCTTTTTCAATGATTCAGATGAATTAAAAAAATGAGCCGTATTAAATTACAAAATCTTGCAAATACATCAATATTCTTTGTGAATTTATTTATTAATGTTTTAATACTTTTCTATTAAATAACTTACTTTTAGTGACAAACTGTGCATCCTGGCTGGGCGCTTTAATAAAAAGCTTCCTTCTAAAGCTATCTAGCACCAGTTGAATGTCAGAAAACCCATCAATGCCGGATATTGTCTTGTTAATGGCATCCACCACCGCATTAACAGTAGGGTAGTATCCGTGGGGAAAACCTGTGATGCATAAAGGTTCAGTTTGGGACTTCTTTATACTGAATTTAGCTTCTGACCTCTTAAACGTATTCCATGTGCGGGGGTATTGGATTTCTGTTAGGGCGACTTCCCAATCCCCTTTCAAATCCACTGTTTTAGCCAATTTGACCATGTAATTTGATATTTTATTATCAGGGAACATACCCAGCAATGCATTAGGAGGTAATATAATATAAAAGGATGCTGTCTACATATTGCTTTCTTCTTTTTTAGAGCTACCGATCTTCACACGTTATTCCATTTTTAAAATTGAATTACCATGGCCTCTTAGAGTAAGTGGTTCCGACCCCTGACGCTCTACTCAGCACAACCCCCGGCCTCAGCCAATCAGGCCGGGAGGGGAAGAGCTAGAGGTAGGGTCCGGGTACATATGTCAGCGGCAGCGCAGGAGCGCAGCGGATGCGCGCAGCTGACCCGCCAGCGGAGTGCCAAAGGCAAGCCCGTCTGCGCCCGTCCACGCCCTGACGGGCCCAAGGGCAATGACCCATGCCCAAATCCTCAAATACTCCCCAGAGGAACTCAGAACACTTGTTCAGCCGGCACTCCCGCTCAATCCTTTATCCACAACGCCTCTGCCTATTGGAATATCTCAGGTACGGAGATCCCGTGCAGATTTACCACCCCTCATCCCCCACAACACTTGGGCATCTGGCCCTGCCCAAATCAAAAATAAAGCTCTACGCATATTCTACCTTAACACCCGCTCTCTAGTAAAGCACCAAATGGACATTTACATGCTACTAATGGCGGAAAAAACAGACATCTTCCTGGTCACGGAAACTTGGCTAAATCACGGCTCCACCCCTGATATGCTAGCTGCACTACTGCAGGATTACTATATCTTACTTGTGGACCAACCACCAGGAAAAACTGGTGGCGGAGTAGCCGTGATTATCTATAAAGACCATAACTTCATTATTATTCCCCCCTTAAGCATCCACACTGTGGAGTATATGGTCATTAAACTAGAGTCCAGGTCTGCACCTCTCCTCTGTGTCCTTGTCTACAGATCCCCACAGCACATGCCCTCTATCGCTGAGTGAACAGATAGCTAACCTCGCCACAAACTATGCTAACATACTGTTAATTGGTGATCTGATTTAGTGGTGCAATGAAGCACTCGGTGGGCCTCAGGCTGCTGAATTAATTGACCTACTAACCAATCTCAATTTTACTCATCACATGTCTACAGCCACCCAAATTAAAGGGCACATACTGGACCAAGTTTGGACAACAAATCTAACAGCGTCCGTGCCCATGATCCTGCCATGCATATGGTCGGATAACTATCTAATAAAATTCACAGCAATGATCCCTTCCAATAGTAAGACCCCCAAGGCTGAGGGAGGCATGACAAGGAAATGGAGGGCCCCTAACAAACAGGAATTCCTTGACTCCTTGGCTAGCTTAGCCCCCGCTCTCAACCCTGACATCTCAGCATGGCTACTAGCGGCCAGCAGCACACATTCCCTGCTTAGAAAACTAAACCGCGCTCCCCGATCCGACGCACAGAAATGGTTCTCTACGGAGCTAAAAAACCAAAAATTAGCTCTCCGCCAAAAAGAAAGGAGAATGGAGGTTAAGTTACTCCCCTGAAGAGAAACTTCTATACTGAAAGGCGCAGAAAGATTATAAGAATGCCGTTACTGCTGCCAACGCTGCCCACTTCTCTGATAGAATCCTGAACTCCTAAAATAGGTCAAAGGAAATTTTCTCTATAGTCAATGACCTTTGCAATGCAGAGAGAATAGGACCTAAACAGACACCCACCCAAGAACTATGTATCTCTTTGAACAACTACTTCATGGAAAAAATCTCAAACATCAAAGCTAGCATCCCCACACCCAGCCCCAGGGAGCCCCCCGGCACAACGATAACGAATCCGTCCACCTTAGATCACTTTCCTGCTATTAGTATTCAGCCCTTCCTGGACTTGTTGTCCAGAGTTAAATCAGGCTCCCCCAGGGATTGCTGCCCACTTCACATTCTAAAAGACACCCTCTCTGCCCTGCCACACACCATAATGACTTTTCTAAATGAGTCCCTATCGCAGGGCAAGGTCCCTAGCACATTTAAGGATGCCATAGTGGTCTCCCTCCTAAAGAAACCAGGAGCGGACCCCCTGAATATATCTAACTATCGCTCCATTTCTTTGCTCCCCTACTTGGTCAAGGTTCTGGGGGCTCACGTAGCAATGTGTTTCTCTACCTTCATAGAGCACTCTGAATACTTAGATCCCCACCAAGAGGGCTTCCGCCCACCCACTCCACGGAGACAGTGATTCTCACAGTATTGGGTGCCTTACGTGCAAATGCTGATAAGGGCATCCCTCAGGCCCTGGTGCTCCTGGATCTGTCAGCCGCATTTGACACAGTCGAACATAAAATCCTGATAACCGTGTCAGACAGGCTGGCATCCAAGGCTCAGCCCTATTGGATCGGTTCATTTCTCGAGGGCCGTACCGAAGCAGTACAACTTGCCCCATTCACCGCCACTAAAATTGCGACTACGTGTGGGGTTCCACAGAGATCATCACTATCCCCCACCTGTTGAATCTATACCCCTTGCCTCTGATTCAGTCCCTGAAGGAAAGGAGGATAACTACATTTAATTATGCTGATGACCTTCAGCTAAATTTTACTATCAATAACTCCCCTAACTCAATTCAGGGATTCCAGGCCACCAAGCTACATATTCAGCATTGGATGGACCTAAATCATTTAAAACTTAATCGAGGCAAGACCAAACTAGTTCTGACCGGGAATAGTCAGATCTTCTGGGGCCCACACTAATGGCTTACAGAACTTGGATCCCCACCCGTGCATCCCCCTTTGTTAAAAGTCTAAGGGACACCATAAATGACTATCTCTCACTAAGATCTCAAGTCGGGGCAGTGGTCTCGATCTGCTTCTTCCACCTGCGCAAAATCAGGAAGATCAGTCCTCTGATCACCCATGCAGCGCTAATACAATTAGTAATTGCCTTGGTACTTTTACATCTAGATTTCACCAACTCAATTTACCCCGGCATGCCATTGTACTTAATTAAACGTCTCCAGCTGGTCCAGAACCAAGCTGCGAGATTGATCCATCAGCAACCAAGATAGCAATCTGCCAGACCCTTGCTACAAAAACTCCACTGGCTTCCCATTTCCCAACGTGCGGCATTCAAACGGGTTCCCTAATTTTTAAGTCGCTATACTGCCGGAGCCCTAAATTCATCAACAGCCTGTTATCTAGGTATACCCCGGCAACCTGCGCTCAGCCCACCATCAGCTGTTAAACACCCCTGCCTTCAAGTTAAAATGCCAGGGAGGACATAGGTTTGGCTCCTTGGCCCCCAAATTGTGGAATTCCTCTCCACTGGAGATCCGGTCTTATAATAACCTTCTAAGCTTCAGGAAAATGCTCAAGACATGGTTGTTTGGGCAGGCTCATGAGTAACTTTGCCCTTGGTCAGCGCCATGAAACCATCCGGTGCACGTGCGCTGTAGAACTTCTTTATAACATAACATGCAAGGAGTTGGCCAGCACACAACTTTTAAATTTCTCAGGCCATCCTCGCCATTTAACAAAGGCCTGTTTTTTTGCTCCCCACCCTTTCCACTCTAAAATCTTTTCAACCCTGTAAAGCCTATTTACGTCGTCTGGGACCTTTTTTTATCTCTTCACTGTAAAAAACACCACTCACCAGTTCACTAGAGTAGTCCTTCAACCTATAAATGTACACACCTTCTTTAAGCTCCACACTCTCAACTATAAATATCTAGTCGCTGAAAGTCTCTTGATCACCTTTTGTAAAAACCCCTTTCAATTTTAAAACCCTGACGTGGTCCCCTTTTTTAAAAACAGGCTTCTTTACTCTGGCTGCGAAGTAACTGCCATATACCGTCCTCAACACCGATAGAGAACTGCCAGCCGT
Organism: Lissotriton helveticus; assembly: GCF_964261635.1. Lineage (NCBI taxonomy): Eukaryota > Metazoa > Chordata > Amphibia > Caudata > Salamandridae > Lissotriton > Lissotriton helveticus. The sequence continues at coordinate 729,545,185 of NC_136061.1, forward strand.
TACCTCTACAGGAGCCATTCGGATAGTTCTATGATAGCTGGCATTATAAACAGCTAAAAAATCCTGTAGAACAGGTACGTATCGGTAGGTGTTGTAGTCCGTGAAGTATCTCCACATCTTAGATTTTAAGGTTCTGTTAAAGCGCTCTATAACCGCTGCTTTTACCTCCTTGTGCCTTACAAAATCCTGAACCCCATGCCGTTGTAATAATATCTGAAATGTTGTGTTTAAAAATTATTTTCCGGCATCTGTTTGTAGTTTTGCGGAGTTCGGCCTTTCCTGAAGATTACTATAAAGGCCCTTGTGACACTTGTTCCACTTTATCATTTGGAGCTTCAGCAAAGGCGGGTTTAGACAGTACATCTATAACTGTTAAGATGTAACAGGCTCCGTAATTATGCTTTGCCAGATCTTGAAGGCTTATTATATCAGCCTGCCATTGATAATCTAATTGCGCAATACCAATAGTGGGCCTCCTCTTAAAACGTCTCCTCGCTGTCTTATGGAGCGAATATGCCTCTTCACCCTATAGCCATGCCTTCACCTGAGTTCTTCTCATCTGCTCATTTTCAGCTTCAGCCCTTCTAAACAACGCTTCACCGCTTCCAAAGCTCGCAACATCCACAGTATCATAATAAAGCTTATTTAACAAGGCCCCCGACATGTTAAGACTTGTGAACCACCAAATGAAAGACGCTTGTTTTGTGTATAGACATTTTATTATAAGTAAATAGGATAACAAAATAACATCATTCCAGCGTTTACAAGCTTACATTGTAGGTGGTACTAGCATTACAAAAAGTAGTATACAGGCTATTTAGGATGCATACATAAAGAATTGGGGCGTTTGTCTCAAGCGTCTACGTAAAGTCACATGTCTTGATATTTTTAAAGATACATAGTCAATAGCACTGTATAGGTTAGCCTAGTACCCCTCCAATAACTCTGTACGGCTAGGTATCTGGCCGCTGTCAATAGGTCATACAATTCTCTCTCACATATCAGGAAACCTTTGTTTCTAAAATAAACCTCAGTTAGAAGTTCAAAGGCTAAATTTAAGCTGTGCATCTGGGGTTGTATTAAGCCTCATATATATAGTATATGTACATGTTCCAGAATGCATCCACATACTAGCACCGCACCCGCATAAGCATCTAGGACTGCCATGCCGGAGAGCCTCTAGTAAACAGACCATTTTTGAAAAGCACAACGTCGTTGGATGTAATTCAGCTATTCTTCCTTTTAGCAAATCATAGAACACTTTAGTGATACACAGGTATCCCAGCGCTGGCTCAGAATCATCTGGGATAACCATCTCCTGCTCCATATCCTAAAAATAAGTATTAAACAGCCAAACAGTAGCTTATAACAGGAGCGTTTTTTGGCATTCCTTAACATTCAAACATTTAATGCCACGGATCCTTGTAAAAACATGCTAATATGAGTTGTTTATTTATTTTAATTTTAATACATTGTTCGAGGGTCCATACACCCCACCTGTTTTCTACTTTTATAATCAACATAGGCAACATGCTTTTCTATAGACCATTCTGCCCTCTTTCTAATAGCTGTTTGGCACTGCACCCGCAGGTTAGAAAGTTTTGCTTGAATGTGATATGCGTTTTGGATTACTCTGAGTGCCTGCGACAAGACCCGGACCATAGCGGGTCTAGCATTTCTTTCACCAGCTAGCTGGTCCACCGACTTTAACAGTTTATTTAACTTGCGGGTCTATCAAATTACATATATAGCAGGTAGTTTCAGCTGTGTGCGATGGCAATAGGCAGTCATGAGCAGTCCTTACTTTTATGACCATAACAGCAAGAATAAAAGTCTTGCTTGAGACAAGCCTACACAACACTGGCTGCAAAACACTTAACATGCTCTCTATCCACGCAGGTTAGACACGGGGTCTCCTTTTCAAGATCTACGGAATCCAAGGCTTTTTTATAGTCCTTACACAGTTCGTTGTTTTAGCTTGTGGAACTTTCAATCTGTTTTGAACAACACACGTAGATTTAATGAAGGTCTTAGCAGCCTTAGGAGTCTCCTCAACCTCATCACATTTTTCTGCTGCTTTCTGCAGTTCAAAAAAGAAAGAAATGGGGTATTAGTTAACAAAAAACATACATCACATATGCTTAAAATGTCTATATTTAAGATAATACTAACCTCCATATCTGCAGGGGCCTTAGCGGTTGCTCTGAAATCTTGTGAGATATCAAAATGCATTGCCTCATGACCATTGCTATTTACAGCAGCTTGCTGGTCACCGGCAACCTCTGACCCTGCTTCCTCCTCTAGAGATCTCATATCTTCATACACCTGGTAATGGTGTGGGATTATAGTTTCTGCCGAATCTTTCATGTCTGTGAAACTATTTTCAACCCCTACTTCTTTACTTGAGGTTTCCCTGCCGCTTGTTGACCCCTTATAGGTGATATCAGCTGCGGTCGAACCTCAAGGCTGAGCGAGGCCATCCGCCAACACATGTCCTCATGATAACCTGTAAATTCGGTGCTCTCCTCTTTAGGGACCTCTCCATTACCAGGGGGCTCAAGCAGCGAAAATATTTGTCAATATTGTTCAGCTCGTGATCCGGGGTATCCTTCCCTGTGAGATAATTGTATCACTTCATGATGCCAGGGTACACTCTTGCTGATTGGTATAACACTATGCGTTAAGGGCCTCCCTTATATACAATGCAGGCTCAGAACAGGGTTATATCCTCCTAGATCAGACTCCATGACTTGGCATTTATTTATTTATTTATGTACTTATTTTCATAACTAGTGTCACTTTACATCAGAGACTTTTTAGAATTAGGCAGTAAAATTACTGCAACGTGTGTTGGGTACAAAAAAGGGACTGTTTGGACCTTACTGAGAGCACAGCGTGTATGCTATATTCAAACTCAGACTTGTTTTAATAAATTTCACCACAAATTCACTGCTCATGTGAAATTAAACACAATACAAGTAATCTTCATTAATTCAAGTTATTCTTATTCATTTTTTCTGACGTTATTCCATCACATTCTGTGTAGTTGTGTGATGTACACAAATGTCATTACATCGTGACAGTTTGTTAATACAGCAAAAGTTCACAATTAAACACGACAGCACATATGCTTAAATTTGTTGTCAGAAACACATAGTTAACAGCAGTTGCTTGTTGTTGGCCCGATGCATTTCGGGACAATATGTCCCTTCCTCAGGGGCCACTGTAAATGGAATAATAAAAGAAACCACAGTTTTACAATTCATGAATATGTCTTTACAACGAATGCACATGCACGTGAATCTGTATGGAGCCATCATAACACAATCAAGACTTTCAAGGAAAAATCATACAGACAAATCTGAAATTAAATTTACGTCCAAATGCAGAACGAGAAGTCAGGTGTTTATATCCACTAGATGTGGTGTATACATTAGTAGTGCTCAAGCTAGAATGCACCTGAATGCACGTGTGAATACTGGAACGTGCTGATGTGATCCCGTGTGATGACGCATGTGTAGTTTAAATTCAAGCTGACAACAAGGTGGAGCGGTGCAGAAGAATAACGTGAAAACTGTGAAAATTGTGAGAATTGCCAAATTTCATAAAAAATTTCAAGTTGACGAAACTTTCTGGCTCATAAGAGTGGAAATTCAAAAGATGCTGATACGTGGTCGATGGACACGAAAATTAGATCATGCATTTGGGTATGCAGCATGCATAAATATCACACCGACCTGCCGTTAACAGACCATGTTAAGTGCGGGAATAATCGCGCTGGCAAAAGCCGAAGGCAACAACGCTAAATAGTAAAGAAAACTTACCGTTAAGGTGGAATGTGCAAGTAACCAAATGAACTGCTGTGAGAACATATGTAAAGGACTTACGTGTTGTTAGGTAACTGCTAGAAGTGTACACGCCCTCGTCTTTTATGTTCTGTGGGTGAAAAATACTATTGTATAAGCCGAGACCATAACGAACAAAAAACTACCATACCCACATAATCATAACACGTACCTAAATAATTACGGAACGTAGTCTGTAGACAAAAATCCGCTGAAGCTAATCCTCAGTTAACAAACGCGGACAAAAGTGCGCAACACTCTTATGCATTGTTCGTGATCACTTGGAGGTGATAAGATATAAAAATTAGACTAAAAGTGATGGCAATTTTAGGCGAGTATTCCTAAATGACTATGTGTTGACAGGGGAACATACATAATGCTGCTATGAGATGATGACACAACCACCAAAGCATATACATACACAATATAAACGGAAAAATAGTTATGGATAAAAGTTGACAACGGGAGCCTAAGACAAATAGACATCCAAATCAATCCTGCTGTATACATAAACATTTCATGTGTATATAGGATCAATCCATTAGCTATCTCGTAACATTCGATAGCTTAGCAAAATATTGCTGCTAAATATCGCTGTTTTGAATCTTAGACAGCCAGCTGGGGGCGTATCTCGTGACATCAGCCCGCCGTTAAAGAAGTACTCAAATAGGTAAGAAGGCAGTTTAACACTCGCGCCACGCTAAGCATTTTAGAAGCCTGTAATATAATCCAAACTAATAAAATAATTACATGTTTATTTTACTCATAGACACACGGTGATGTGAATTAATATTTCTTCGCATGGTCACTGTGTAACGTGACATTATCCGTGCGCGCAATCAACCTAAATACAGGTAAACAATCCAGAAAAGCATTCCAGTTTTTTAAAAGTCGGCACATTATTAACCGCTCTTAATAAATCAGGTGACAGCTCGACCATAATATCATGCAACCTGATTCACTACGTTGTTCATAGTGTCTGCATTAAAATATAATGTCTGCATTAAAATATAATGATCTGTACTTGCAGATACTGAGGGTACTGTAAATTAATAAACCTCTAGCGGCTTCACGTCAAACTACATCAACGGCTTCACTCACGGTTTTAAGCAAAACTTCACGTTAAACTACATCAACGGATCCTAACTATATATAGGTAAGAGACAAACTAGCTTAGGGAGGTTTAAAAGATGTCTCTATCTGCACGTTTCTAAAGATCTCTCCCTTTTGCCACATCATTTTTTACTATAGACCTTCGACGGCTTGTCCTGGATAGGATTTCACCTGATGTTATACGTGACCTAAACAATTCACGTACACACAGACATTAAAAAACATGCGGCTCTTATCCATCAGGAATATTTCCACACAGGTAACACAATGATGTCATAGCTATTAATGTTATAATTCGGGTTTTAATAACGCCCTATGTATCTGAAGCTACAAGTAAACACCAGTACTCTCCTACCTCTTATCTCTAACTCTAATTCTTTCTTTTTCCATCCTTCCTTCTTTCGACTTTACCACTTATGCATTCAGGGCTATGTACCTCCCTCCATAGTCAAATGTGAAAAAAATCTCAATGCTGAGTTAATATGAATTGTTTAAAGTCGGAAGTTATGTATCTCTCTCTGTAGCCAAATGTGCAAATATTTCAATGCAGAGTCAATATAGAAGGCTAGAATAACATCATTGGAACTGATCTAATAGAAGCCTCTGTTCTTATTTGCATGTTGAGGAAATGAATGTATATATTTTGTATATATTATTTAAAAGTTTCTTCATGTTGTTTGTTAAAGAGATGCAATTCAAAATGAAGCGGTATATCAATGCAACTTTATTAAATAACTGGCAGATACAAAGTCATTAACGTGTATTAAGACTATTTAGCATAAAGAAAAATTATTAAAACATTGTTCATTTTATTTTCAGTATTATGATGGTATTATGATGGTGTTGTCCTGAAGAAGACACTTCCAGCGTGTCGAAACGCGTAGACAGGAAACCATCCTTTCTATCTTACTGTATACCACAATGTATTAATGTTATCTGTTTTTATCATATTTTTTATCAACATATCAATGGTCCAACTTATGATATTTTTTTATCAAAATTTATTAAAATATATCTTTTTATGCTAATTTAGTCTGTCGTTATCTAAATTTGACTTTGTTCATTTACTGAATCGTGCCAGTTCTTATGTTCATCTGCCTGGGTATGTTACCTTACACACATTATTTGCCCTGACCCAGGAGTGTTATCCATATCAGGGGGTCCTTGTTATTTCTCATATATATAGGATCAATCTACATCATATGCTAATGTATGAAGGTAATAGAACCATACAGCTAAATCAATATGACACATAACGGTGAAGTGTATACCAAAATAAGAAAATATGAAAATAAAAAAAGAAGAAAGTGAACTCATCATTATGGTGTGTGTGTGAATCACTTAGGGGCAATGCACAATTATTTATGATTTGGGGATATTACAGAAAACAACTTAAATCTATCTTGTCATTGAGTCCCACTGGTTCCATAGTTTGGAATTTTTTGATGAGCAAAACTTCTCGTTGTAATAAGTACTGGCCAGAGTCCCTCCCTTCCTTCATTTCCATTTTTTATCACCATGAACTGCACTTGGGAGATATTATGTTGATGTTGTAACCAGTGTACTACTAAGTTGGAATTTGTATTCTTGTTCCGTATCATGCTCTTGTGCTCTCCTATCCTCACTTTAACTTTGTGTTCAGTCTTCCCTATATACATAAGTCGACCAGGACATTTAATGCTGTAAATCACAAAATTAGAATTGCAGTCTGCTGTAAATCGTAATGCTGATTTTACACCAGTTCCAGGATGATTAATGAAATTTTGTTGCAAGACGTTATTGCAGTGGGTGCAATTGTTACATTTTCTCATTCCTAAATAACGTGTATTTTTGTGTGGTTGAATCTGAACCAGTTGTTCTTTGAGATTAGAACTGCGTGTGTATGCAAAAATGGGTTTTTCGTTGAAAATGTGATTAAAGTCTTCTTCTTTTTGCAATAATTCCCATCTTTTCAAAATTATTTTCTGGATGTTAGAAGATCTTGTGGAAAATTTGGATACAAACACATTACTGTTAGTGGTGGTTTGTTCAGGTTTTGCTTTGAGGAGATCTTGTCGTTCAATCGTCGTGACTCGAGATACAACCTTATCAATGCATTTACAGTATAACCTGTCCATGTAATCTGTCCTATATTGGAGAAACATCACGTGACTTCAGAGTCCGTTATAGTGAACATAAGTCAGCAATTCGCAATGGCAGAGTGGAAGTTCCGCTCGTTCACCATTTTCTAGCCAAACAGCACTCTGAAAAGGATGCGAAATGGTGTATCCTAGAGAAAGTGAAAGGTCAAACAGGGACTCCCATGGATATTATCCGTAAGAGAAGAGAGTGTTTTTGGAATTTTTCTCTGGATACTGTAAGAAATGGATTGAATGAGGAAATTCAGTGGAATATTACTAAACCTTTGTAATATAGCATCTGCATATGAGTAACTACAATTTAGATACATTGAGTGCTGTAGAAGGTTGTCTACTTTGGTACCTAAAAAACAGTCTAGAAAGTTGAATGCAGTGTTAGATATGAAATCATAGATTATAGACAAGAAACTTGAGTTGGGAGCTGTATTATATTTACTCTAATAGTCATGTGTCAAAATATGTGCACATGTTTTGCACGTGAAATCATTTATTCCCCGAGTTATGTACATTTGGTACTGATAGGAGATTTCCAGTACTACTATTTAGACTTATTCGTGGATAGTAGGTCTAAACCTATTTATAGTATTAGGGATTTATAAACAATAAGATATCAGCCTGATAATAATGTTGATACCCTCAGCAAGTAGTTATAAAAGCACAGAGAGATCCGTATATGAGGGTATTTCGCATCAAAATTCAGGTAGTACAAATACAGATAATGAAGTGGTCTTAGTTCAAAATAAATAACTATTCCTAATAACATAAAGTAGTTGTGCTCATAAAAATATTGGTTGCCGGAATAAAACATGAGGCCTTGATAAAACGGGCTAAGTACGTACTATATATATATTGAAGAGTTATTTTTTAACCTCCACCTTTCCAATATGGCGTTAGGATCGAGCTTTGAAGATCAGTCCGTCATCAGTATCAATAACCTCTCTCTGTATCATTGTCCAATAGAAGCTTTCTATGTCAGTAGACGTGCTCTAGGACGCCCACTTACGTTGTGCGTCAAAAGTGATACGAGTAGATTAGGTTCTACGATCACGTGACGATGGTCGATATGCGTAAGGGAAGTTTGAGGCTTGCCCGTATTTGAAATCAGGTGTTTTCAGCTAAGCAAATTTGGCGCGAAGAACGTGATATAAAAAGAGCTTCCTGTTAACACACAAATTATTCGAGTAAGCGTGCTGCTAGACGTTTGATGTTTACGGAGAGGAATGCGGAATAGAAAGGTAAGTACGCAAAAGTACGAGGCATAGAGATTGGCGTATGATTTGGGGAGGGATACTCTGCACTATGCAGAGTTGGCAGAACTAATACAGGTTCGATTCTTCTGAAGAAGGAATAATAGAATTTTGCTTGCTTGGCAAATTAGAAACTAGGGAGTTGTCCGTTATGATAAATTAAGGGAAACATCGTTATAGAGGTTATATGAGCCGCATGGTAGTTTGCTAGCAGAAAAGTTGTATGTACTGTGGAGAATCAATAGGCAAAATGACTTATTTCTTTGTATTTTGACAGCGATCTGATGGCATACAATTCGGAGTCATAGAGGGTTGGACATCCTTTGCAGAGAGAAGTGTAATTACAAAGTCCAAAAAAAGAAAATGAGCTCAAGGTACCTAAAAAATGGCCATCACATAAAAATTAAATATTGTATGTAAACTTTTTCAGAGTGTCCTCTGGGACAGTTGCATTAGACTTTCTATATTTTACATACATAGGTTCTTAATCCCACGCAAGATAATTTGTGAGCAATGCACACGAGCCATCTACAGATAAATCCTAAGATGTCATGATTTTCATGAGATAATTAAGGTAATAGGGTTTCTATATATGAAATGGTTATAAATAATGCTTCCCTAAGATAAATGGGTGCCTGCTTTATCTTACAGCTACAATTTTGAGAAAGCCACGTGGGTTACATCTAAACAGGATTGAAGTCCCCTTGTTGTTTGTACGGGGATAATTCAAGGTAACAAGAATAGAAGTCGGGGGTCCGAAAATGAAAAATTGTTCTTAATATAGGATTATTGACAGAATCTCCTCATTTTGTTCTAGAAGCAACCAAAATTGTGGTCGCTATATTATGGAATCTCCCAAGCTACACGTGAAAATGCTAAACTTGAAGTTTTAACTGAGTGTAAGTTTATATGTACCTACTCCTTAACCTAGGACACATAGGACACAAATGATAGAATATAGGAGGGAAATAAAACGCAGAGGTGGTATTCCTTCCGAAAAACCTAGAAATCTGATAGGGAAAGATAAAACTACATTTTGCCTGTAGCCGATGTAGGCAGTTAGAAAAATGTAGAATTGGTGCTTTTCTCCCTTTTTTCTCTTTCTATCTTGAGAGATAGACATCACTTATGTTTATGGGTTGTACGGTGATACTAGAGGGAATGATGTGTGTATGGCTGCTTGAGTTGAAGTTGTCGATCGGTCCAAGCAATGTCTTTCTTTAATGTAATTTACATGGGCATAAAGTGTAATGTGGATTTTTTATATACATTCTTTTCAGATACCTCCAGGTTATAGAGAACACTTATAGATTTATCTGGCGGGTCCTGATGAAGGTGGTCTCCACTGCTGTTATTTTCCACCGAAACGCGTTGGCCAAATCCTTTTAAAATCCCACTAAAGTGGTTATATACTGGACAACAGATAGAAAAATAACAGAACGTGTCATGAGTCTGAATATATAAAGTTGTGAATGTGGATGAGTGTGAAAGAGTGTTGTGTTTGGTTTGTTCTCTACCTAGCGATAAGTGTATTTATATGTATATTGTTAAGGCTCTATGAATTTTGTATTGCGATTTTTGATGAAAATAATGCAGTTGAAATGAGAATCTTTTTAACTTAGAATAATGATGGGAAAAAAAGAGGTACTAAATGAAAAAAAATAATTCAAATAAAAAAATGAGAAAGTAAAAAGAATGTGTTATTGTAGTATGATTATGGCCACACAGTAGGAGGTTGTACCCTGAAAAAATAGTTGAAAGGTCACGAGGGAGTTTTTTCTTATTGTATTTGCTGTTTTTCCCCTCTTCTCCCTGACCCAAAAGTAAATTCTTCAGAGGGGGTACCAAAAACTTTACTTGTTATTGCAGTAGGTGCAATTGTTACATTTTCTCATTCCTAAATAACGTGTATTTTTGTTTGGTTAAATCTGAACCAGTTGTTCTTTGAGATTAGAACTGCGTGTGTATGCAAAAATGGGTTAAAGTCTTCTTCTTTTTGCAATAATTCCCATCTTTTCAATATTATTTTCTGCATGTTAGAAGATCTTGTGGAAAATTTGGATACAAACACATTACTGTTAGTGGTGGTTGGTTCAGGTTTTGCTTTGAGGAGATCTTGTCGTTCAATCGTCGTGACTCGAGATACAACCTTATCAATGCATTCTAGCGGGTAGCCTCTCTCGGAAAATCACATTTTCAAACGTTCTATATCTTGTTGTAACGCTTCCTATGTCGATGAGATTCTCTTGGCACGCAGCATTTGTGAAAAACGCAGATTCTGGATAAGTTGTGGTGAATGGAAACTTTGATAAGACAGCGTATTATTCCAATCAGTTGGTTTTACGTATGTCTGTGTTTGAATTGTAGAATGATCTTTATTCACTAAGACATCAAGGAATGGTATTTCCTTTGTACTTTTCTGATACGTAAATTTGATCCTCGTGTTTTTCAAATTAAGTATTTTGATGTTATCTTCGAGAGTTTGAATGCTACCTGACCAAATTAAAAAAATGTTGTCAATAAAACGACAATACATAAGGAGGTGGTGGTTCCATTCAGGCTGTGACAAAATGTGTTGTTCTTCAAATGCCGCCGTAAAAAGGTTGGCATACGTGGGCGCTCCCACAAATCCCATGCTTGTGCCGCTGATCTGTAGAAAGAAATCATCTTCCCATCGGAAGTAACTGTGTTGCAAGCTAAATAACAATAGTTCAAGCAGGAAAACCGTGTTGGCTCTCACTTTCTCTAGTTTGAGTAATGCCCACTGAACAGTGATAGAATATGGCTTTGTTTGAAAGCATAGCCAACACTACTGACAACAGAGAAGAAAACAAAGCAACCAAAGCATACACCAACGAACAAACCACAGAAATGTATGCTCTCATTATCCTAAATAATTTGTGCATTGCCCCTAAGTGATCCACACACACACCATAATGATCAGTTCACTTTCTTCTTTTTTATTTTCACATTTTCTTATTTTGGTATACTCATCACCGTTAGGTATCATATTGATTTAGCTGTATAGTTCTATTACCTTCAGACATCAGCATATGATGTAGATCAATCCTATATACACATGAAATGTTCATGTACACAGCAGGATTGATTTGGGTGTCTATTTGTCTTAGGCACCTGTTGTCAACTTGTATCCATAACTATTGTTCTGTTTATATTGTGTATGTAAATTCTTTTGGGGTCATGTCATCATCTCATAGCAGCATTCTTTATGTTCCCCTTTCAACACGTAGTCACTTAGGAATACTTGACTAACATGGCCGGCACTTTTAGTCTCATTTTTATGTCTTATCACCGCCACGTGATCACGCACAATGCATTAGAGCGTCGCGCACTTTTGTCCGCCTTTGTTAACAGAGGGTTCGCTTCAGCAGATTTTTGTCTACAGACTACGTTCCGTAATTTTTTAGGTACTTGTTATGATTATGTGGATATGATAGTTTTTTGTCCGTTATGGTCTTGGTTTATGCAATGGTATTTTTCACCCGCAGAACGTTAAAGACGAGCGCGTGTACACTTCTAGCAGTTACCTATCAATGCGTAAGTCTTTTACATATGTTCTCACAGCGGTTAATTTGGTTACTTGCACATTCCACCTTAACGGTTAGTTTTCTTTATGTTTTAGAGTTGTTGCCTTCGGCTTTACCAGCGAGATTATTACCGCACTTAACACGGTCTGTTAACTGCGGGTCAGTGTGATATTTATGCATGCTGCATACCCGAATGCATGATCTAATTTTCGTGTCCTTCGAGCACGTATCGGCATCTTTTGAATTTCCACTCTTATGAGCCAGAAAGTTTCGGCAACGTGACATTTTTTACAGAATTTTCACTGTTTTCACTATATTCTTCTGCACCCCTCCACCTTGTTGTCAGCTTGAATTTAAGCTACAATTGCGTCATCACACGGGATCACATCGGCATGTTCCAGTCTTCACACGTGTATTCAGGTGCATGCTAGCTTGAGCACTACTAATGTATACACCACATCTAGTGGATATAAACACCTGACTTCTCGTTCTGAATTTGGACAGAAATTTTATTTCAGATTTGTCTGTATGATTTTTCCTTGAAAGTCTTGATTGTGTTATGATGGCTCTACACAGATTCACGTGTATGTGCATTCGTTGTAAAGACATATTCATGAATTGTAAAACTGTGGTTTCTTTTATTGTTCCATTTACAGTGGCCCCCGAGGAAGGGACCTATTGTCCCAAAATGCATCGGGCCAACAACAAGCAACTGCTGTTAACTATGTGTTTCTGACAAGAAATTTAAGCATATGTGCTGTCGTGTTTAATTGTGAACTTTTGCTGAATTAACAAATTATCATGATGTAATGACATTTGTACACAGAATGTGATGGAATAACATCAGAAAAAATTAATAAGAATAACTTCAATTAATGAAGATTTCTTGTATTGTATTTAATTTCACATGAGCAGTTAATTTGTGGTGAAATTTATTCAAACAAGTCTGAGTTTGAATACAGCATATATGCTGTGCTCTCAGTAAGGTCCAAACAGTCTCTGTTTTGTACACAACACATGTTACATTGATATCCTAGGTATAGGCAGACCTATGACACTGGGTAGCACGCGATAGAATGATTACTTACAATTCGTTTTTTAGAAATATCTTAGTGATTAGTTTGCATATCAATCTAAACGAGGTGTGCTTGTAACTTACATTTAATTGTTTATAGTAAAATGACTGCACCAGCAAACTTGTCGTCTAGCTTCCCGCCTCTTGTAGGGGCATTGGGATTCCCTCGCTTGGCTGGCTGTGGCTAGGCCCTGCACCATGGCCTACCACTTAGGAACTCCATATGCATTAGGCACGCATCCTAGGGGCTGGTCTACCTCCAAAAAGACACCAGCGCCACTCTAGGGCTCCCATTCCACTGTCGCACCTTGCCACTGCTGAAGCAACACCAGCCTACAGCCGCAACTAACCACTGAACATACCCAGACATGTCCCTGCTTGCCCAACCGACATGGTGCACACAGGTAAGTCTCTGCTTACGCATCCCGTAACCCTAAACACACCTAGCAGGCCCTACTGGGATGGCTTGCACCTAGCCCTAGGCACCCCTGACCCCCACTCTACACCTATGACACACCTACACAGCTGTTATTTCCTGGGTGGAGGGCACACACACACACACACTACACCTGTCCCACTTCCGGGGCGGGACTTCCGGGACGGGACTTCCAGGCTCCTACGTCACTTCCGGAGGGCGTGTCACCTGTCAAAAAATGAATAGTGATGAAAAGTATCGCTATATATTACTGCAATGAATATCTATTTGGGGCTTTTTACCGATTCCATGTTGTCTCAATATTAGAGGTTAGTACATAGGACATATTTTCTTTATACATATGTACCCTGCCATGATTAGAGAACACCTATATTTCCTGTTTTCTTTGCTTATATAGACAGTACTTCATCCTGTTTCTGTTATATAACGAACTTAAGTGGAAGTGGGGACATTCACAGGTAGACGTTTACTGAGTGCAAATACATTAATACCTGTGGGGGGAGCATGGTGTAACCTCCCTAGTATGTATATTTAGTTACACATATACTTTGGCTTCCATGCAGGAATCATAAAGAGGTCCAGAAGATCCCTATTCCTCCCTGAGTACTTCCTGGACAAAGGTCTTTTCTCTTCCATTGTTTTCCCTCTGCCCCCATTTCTGCCTTTGACATCGTTGGTCTTATATGGTGGGTGAGGGAAGTTGGGAGCTTGCTTCAGAACTTGCATCTCGCTCCTGTGGAAACCACAGTTGACAATTACAGGACGTGAAGCCTACTTTTACTCCCGCCAGGGCAAGATGGAAGACCTCCAGATAACATGTGCAGATGTAGCTTATATGATAGGGAATCTATTAAAGGAAATTCAAGCTCTTACACTTAGAGGAGACACCTTACAGTAAAGCTCCATTCCTGTGACCGCTGCGAGGGTCAATACAGGGGTATTTGGTCATTTGTTCTCTGCTGCTCCTTCCTCTTCTAGTACCTGCCAGCCAGTGTTCAACGTAACCAGTCCCTCTCCTATACCTTTATCTCCTCCTGAGGGGTTTATGGGAGATCCTACCAAATTTGCTACTTTCATAAACCAGTGTCAATTGCATTTCATGTGCAAGGCTTCCTGCTTTCCGGCTGAACAAGCTAAAGTAGCATTTGTTTTGTTGTATCTAGGTGGGACTGCTGCCACTTGGTCAATCCCATTAGTAGAGCAAAATGACCCTTTACTATATAATGATGCAGACTTCAAAGATGAGTTACATAGATTGTTCGACAGACATTCCTACATGCAATCTAGTTATGCTGAACTTCTGATTTTGAGTCTGAGGATTTAATGACTTATATCTCCTGTTTTAATAGATTAGTAGCAGAGGAAGGGTGGCCTGAGGCAAAACAAAGTGATCTTTTTTCTGAAGGGCTATGAGATAAATTAAAAGATTTATTGGGTCAATTAGTAGAACCCCCAGAATTGTGTAATGCACTTATCGACCTAGTTGTCAAGTTAGATTATCAGTTACAATAGAGACAAATCGAGAAAAAGGGCGTCTTGATCCTAAAATCGTAATGTATAAAGAAAAGAAAGTAGAGCCTGAAAGATGGACAGAAGAAACTGAGTCTATGCAAATAGTGAGTATTAGGGGCCCTCTTAGTGACGAAGAGAGACAATGTAGTAGAGACAAGAAGTTATACCTCTATTGTGGGAGACAAGGACACTTCTTACATAAATGCCCAGTAAAACCCAAGAGACGCAGTGAGTCAGGAAACTGATGAGCATGAGGTCTATGGAGACAAGATCTTTGGGTAGATCAGGATTAATAGACTCCCAACTCTTAGATCAAAAAAAATCTTTGTCCTGTCCCTATCATTTGTTGGTGTTAGCCCAACTACTATGGGGAGATACGTCCATAGAATCCATATTATGATTGATTCTGACGCTGCAGGAAATTTCATGGATATCCAATGGGCAAAACAAATGGAACTTCCTGTAGTATCCAAGACAGTGACAGACGAGGTTAAGACTACTGGTGGAAGTAGCATACACTCTATCCTATTACTCACGCTACTGCTGAGTTGCTACTCGTTATCTAATTCAATCATCTTAGATCCAAGCTATTTTGGGCATTCCATGGTTAATGCAATGCTATCCAGACTTAGATTGGAAAACCATTTCTTGTCTTTTCGTTCTGAGTTTTGTATGAACCATTGTATTTCAGGACTGGTACCACCTAAAGAAATAGCAGTGATTACAGATTATGTTATACATGAACTGCCCACTTGTTACCAAGACCTGGCAGAAGTCTTTGACAACAAAAAAGGCTCCTGTTCATCCACCACACTGACCCTACGACTTTCGTATTAATCTGATTACAGGAGCACAAATACCATGTAGTCGAATTTACACTTTGACCAAAAAAGAAAACCTTTATCTGAAAGAGTATTTGGGTGAAATAATCCATATTGGGCTTTTCCGGCCTTCTCGTTCCCCGCTCCTTCTCCTCTCTTTTTCTTCCAACAAGGGAGGGAGGTCTCAGATGTTGCATTGACTACAGAACTCCTAACGGTACAACCGTAAAGAATCTAGGGCCAGATGTAGGTAAATCTATTTTACCGATTCATAAATACCGAATTTTACCGATTCGGTATTTATGAATCGGTAAAATAGAAGGTGGGAGATGTAGGTAAAATTTAATTTACCATTACCGAATCTGTAACATTCGGTATTTACCGATTCGGTAAATACCGAATCGGTATTGCCCATTGATTGCTATGGGCCTTGAAGCCCATAGGAATCAATGGGCAATACCCATTCGGTATTTACCGAATCGGTAAATACCGAATCCTGCAAAGGTGCAGGGGGTGTCACTTTGACACCCTCTAGCACCCCAAATACAGGCATGTGTGCCATGTGGCATACATACATGCCCTAAGGGCATGTCTGTGTGTCACATGGCACAGGTGTGCATGCACAGATGTGCATGCACACTTGAATTCGGTATTTTACCACCCAATAGGATTGGGTGGTAAAATACCGCCTCTTAAGGGCCTGTGACACTCTCAGGAGTGTCACCTACATGTGGAATTACCGAATCGGTAAAATTACCGATTCGGTATTTTACAGAATCGGTAAATTTACCGACTCGTTAAATTTACCGATTCTGTAAAATGCTGGCCCCTACATGCCGAATCTTTAATACCAGTCGGTAGCGGCCGAAATCGGCCGTTACCGACCGGTATTTCCTCTCCTACATCTGGCCCCTATATCCTTTACCACTCATCCGATCTTTGTTTGATCAGGCTAAAAATGCCAGAATCTTTATCAAGCTTGACTTGAGAGGAGCCTATCATTTGGTGAGGGAGCAAGAAGGCAATCAAAGGAAAACAGCATTCCGCACTAAATTAGGCCTTTAGGTATATATGGTGATGCCATTCTGCCTTTGCAATGCCCCTACAGCTTTTCAATTTGTTATAAATGAGGGCTTGGGAGACATGCTGAACATATATGCAATACAATATATCAATGACATTTTAGTGTATTTCCCTTCTACCACAGAACATGTGAGGGCCATAGTAGAATGATTAGGAAACACCCATCAATATGTTAAATTGGATAAACGCAAATTCAACACACCCAAAGTAACCTTATTGTGATTTGTGCTATCCCCGGATGGGGTGAGCATAGATCCTCAGAAAATAACAGCAATAACACACTGGCAGCCCCCTCAATCAGTAAAAGGAGTACAGAGTTGTTTGGGCTTCACCAATGTTTCTGGGTGTTTCGTTGCTGACTTTGCAGCCTTGACATCTCCTATCACTAAACTGCTGAAAAAGGGGGTTACCTTCTGTTGGTCTTCTGCTGCAGATGAAGCTTTGAAAAATGCCTTTGTTACAGCCTCCATATTAAAGCATCCTGACTCATCCCTACCCTTCTTAGTTGAGGCTGATGCTTCTCAGGTAGCCATTGGGGAGGTTTTGTTCCAAAGCGATAAGGAATCTGGCTATTTACAACCTATGGCATTTTATTCACATAAACTGAATCCCACAGAATAAAACTACTCTGTAGGAGATAGAGAACTCCTTTCAATGAAACATGCCTTTGAATAATGGTACTAGTATCAGTTGGGCACTCTACATCCAGTTACTTTCCTTACTGATCATAGGAACTTACAGTTCTTAAAGGCGGCCAGAGTTCTGTCCATGAGGCAACTGCGGTAGACCCACTACTTCAGTGATTTTGATTTCATGATACAATTTCAAGCAGGCAACACACTTGGGAAAGCAGATGCCTTGTCTCGATTTGGCTATGAGGAGATGAAAACTACATTTGATCATCCTCCTATCATAGCCCGAAACATATTTTGGGGGCCATTTGTTCAGAAAAGAACTTTATCAATGAGGTACTACAAGCACAAACTGTAAAGAGGTTGACGATCTGGAACAAAAATATAATGGCTTAGGAATACAAAACCTTCTGTATATTGAGGGGTTTTGTCACTTCCACAATACCTTCACAACAATAAGCGTTAGAATGGTGCAATACACACATGCTATCAGGGACTCCAGTCTATAAGAAAACTATGGATATACTTAAAAGGTCCTTTTGGTGGCCCACTATGGCTCAGGATACATATCATTACATTCAAAGAAGTCATATATTTGCTCAGAGTGAGAGTTCCCACCAAGACCCAGCGGGGTTATTGACTGCAATGCCAACACCCCCTAGTTCATGGCAATAAATTTCCAAGGATTTTATTGTCAAACTACCACAAAACGCTCAAGACTATACAGTAATTCTGGTAGCTGTAGACATGTTGACTAAAATGTCTCACTTTATTCCTTTGAAAGCACTCCCTACATCTACAGATTCAGCCACTATATATTTGCAACACATACTGTGATTGGATCGGGTAGTGGTCCTCAGTTTGAGACCAAGTTTTGGAGGGGCTTGGTTCTCTGTTACATATTGTCGTTTGTTTTTCATCTGGCCATCAACCCCAGACAAATGGGCAGGTGGAAAGAATAGATCACAGTCTTGAGCAATACTTACGGTGTCACTTGTTACACTCCCCTGATGACTGGGACACCTTTTTGTGGACAGCTGAATTTCCTTTCAACAATGGGATACATTCTTCTATTGGCCTTTCCCCTTTTTACTGTAACTATAGATTTCATCCGCGATTCTCGCTCTTGCCCCCTTCTGTTTCTACCCCTACTCCTGCTCCAAAGGAGTTCGTGAAACACATACATGATATACAAAAGACTACCCAAATCAATTTGGATAAAGCTGAGAATGTGTACAAATTAAATGAGGATCTTCATAGCTGACCTTCCCCCTGATTATTTGGTTGGAGACAAAGGGGCATATGTACAAGCCCATATCGCCACAACAACGTCACTTTTAACGATTTAACCTATTGTGGTGGCGAAAGGGGCTTAGCCTTATTTACAAGGCAGAGTTAAGCCACTTAATGTGACTTAACGCTGCCTTGTAAATTAGGCCCCCTTTCACACTCTGCTTATCGTGAACGGGGTGGGCAGTGGGCGTTCCATCCCAATACCCATTGATTTTAACACTGCCCCCCTATGTACAAGGGCAGTGTACATAGGAAGCAGTGCCAAAATTAAGACCAGGGGAAAACCTAATCTTAAGTTGCCGAAATGAGGGGAAATGCATTATTTCTCCTAGTTTTTGCTTTCTCCATGTGTGCTGACTTGTGCAGCACACATGGAAAAAGCAAAATGACCTGTATTGTTTAAGTTAATAAACAATCTGTAAAAAAGAATACAATTTTGTGACTTCCACGTGATCCAGCGGCATACCAACAACAGATAGTCACCTACCATATACTCACCTGGACCCATAAAACACACAATTGAGTAAATCGCTGGAGTCAAAGTTTCTTGTGTGATCACAATATCAAGATTAGTTATTCACCATTCCTAACTAACCTCTCACTGATCAAAAAGTTATTTCCTCTGGTCGATGGACCATTAGTTGAACTAATTGATGGTAATAATGAACATATTTCCAAACTTCTCTATCCTTTGAAGTAAATAACCACAGACTCGGGTAAGTTTTAAGACTTTATCCATATTTATTGCATGTGAACCACCGTCACGCATAGGAGAAAAATCCAATTAATCAATCATCAAACACATACTTCAAACTTTGCAATGAAATGCTCAGAAAGAAGAAGACATAGAGAAATGGACATTTGCAAATGCACAAGATTATATTTACCCAGAATAGTGTGAAGACCAACCCCCTGGCAAAAGGGCTGGTAAGGTAAACCTCTCTGAACTCAGTTGGATCCCTCTGTCTACCTTATCCTTTGCCACTGAACTGGCCCATGGGGAACTCTTCCCTCATCCATGGATCCCATTACTCACAGATGCATCCCAGTAGGGAGACAGTACCACGATTGCCAACAAAGTGATGTTGCCCATTCCACCCCTTAGATCAGACTTCTGTACCCAACCCAAGGAAAAGTCTGCCAAAAAGGACAGCAGCCAACAGAGGCCACCAACAGCTGACATTGTCAAAAGCCAGGCCACAGGCCATCAAGGGTTCTCTGATCTCTGTAGTTTCTCACAGTTGAGGGCAACAATCCAGAGTGTTATGCGCCCTACTTTGACTTTCCTTCCCATCAGTTATGGGGTGGTATCCTGATATTGGCCACTCAGCCCAAAGTCTGTACCTGTGGCTAAGCAGGGGCAAGATGTGTGAGTCCTCCCTATCCTTGCCTCCATCCGGGCTACCATACCCTCCGCTTCGGAGTGGTACCAAATGAAACTGTCAGGGCACCCTGAACAGGACACCTCCTAGCTCTTCTGACACTGAAGGCAACTCATTCCCTAGAATACAGCCTATGGCCATCTGGGGACTAGCTATGACCTCCTTCTGTGTAACCACCTCATCCAGTGATACCTAGGCCATAGGGTGGACAAGGGCCCACCCCTAGGCTTGAGTTATCCTGCACAACTGGCTTGTGTACTGCACATGGGAAACCAGCCTTTCCACAGCCATGGTCTGGCTGGCCCCTGTGTCCCAAACAGCAGTGTCTAGGACCCCATTCACCTTGACTTGATGGAAGTCACAACTTCCAACCTCAGGGATCACCAGTATACCCTCGGAGTTCACCTCCCAACTAAAGGAGAATAAGGCATGATCTTCCTCCTGCCCTTGGGGACTGTTTACCCTTAGGGCCATATTGGCCACCCCTGTAGAGGTGGCTTCTTAGGAAAGACTGCTTGTGTCCTAGCTGAGAGCAATCAAAGCAGCAATGTTATAAATGGGGAGCCCTGGACTACCGTCCACCAGGACCTCATCCCTGTTTCTCAGAAGGGACATGGGAGCCCCCCCCTTATTATAGGGTTTGCCTGTGTGTTAATTGACCTCCCCTTCACTCAAATGGGGGGAACCTGACCACCTTTCTGGGGTCACTCCCAAGTACCTTGTTGTGGGCCCTGGTACTGATCCAGTTTTCCACCTCTTTAGCAGTCTCCTTAGGACCAGTGAGCTTACTATCAATAAGGTGTTGGCACAGATCAACAAAACGAAGACTGAACATGTGCTCTCTAGCAATCAAGTTGTACAGCCCCTGGTGATCCTGTACTTCACTGTCCTTCACGCAACCATCCAATACCTTGCAAAAGGAATCTTCACAACAGTCCAGGACTGCTGGAGCAGCTTATGGTTGTCATTAAACATATGACTGTACTTCTCTGGGGTGAGACCATTCTTTCCTGAAAAGAGTGTCCTTCATGGGAGGATTTCATCCTGTCTCCATTATCTAGGGCCAATTGGGCATCCCTACCTTTGCTAGGGATGTGCTTTCAGAGGCTAGCCCGTCAATCATCCTCAGGGATCCTATGCATCTGCAAAGACACCTCATATGATTCAAACCACTTGTCGAAGTCATCCCAAACAACAGAGTTAGGCACCATGTCTTTGGGAATATGAACCCTCTTGTCTCTAGAGGACACTACAGGTACCTGCCTGCCTGGCTTTGATTTCCAGCTATTTGAGGCTCCTTTAATGAACCAGTCATCTACTGCCACTTTCTTCTCCATGGTCAATTTCCTTTTCTCCATCCTGATTTTGGCCATCTCCAGGCGGAACTACCTTTCTGTCTTCCTGTCCGCCAGATCCTCTGGGGACAGACCTTGGGAAATATACTTTTCTCTGCTCTGAAAGGAGATTCAATGCATTAAGTTCATCATCCCCATCAGCAGACTGCTGCCTCACAGGACCAGTATCCAGATCCTCTCATTGCCTGTTCACATCATCATTTCCTTCTGTTGCTGTAACCACTGACTCGTGGACTACTGCCCAGGCCCTTAGCGTCTTTTAAAGCTCCACCTTCCTGCCATAACTTTTGGCTAGAAGTCCCCCCCCACATTGCAAAACTCATTGATCTGTCCCACAGTGTAGGCATCCATGTTGACTAGCTCAAACTCCCCCCTTACAAGTTTGGATTCAGTCACAACAGTCAGCGACGGAGGCTTGCGATGCGAAGTCAGGTGTCGAGGATGCATCGGTTACGAGGAGCTGTGAGGTTGCTATAGAGAGTCCGGCATCAGCATTGAGGCTGGTGTCAAAGAGGGCTGTGAGTTCAGGTGCCACGGACACATCATGCAGTGACAGTTCTGATGAGGCAGCAAACTGTGATACGAGGCGGGTCTTTTTGACAGGAGGAAACCCACACAGGGGCAGTCTACAGAGGCTGGCAGAACACCTTAGTCCCCCTTCCAAGGGGCCAGGACTGGGGTGACACCACCTGACAAAGTAGACTCACAAATGGCCAGGTGATGGTGCTAACTTGTCAATTATTATGTTTTATGAAGTGAGCGTTCCTGTTATTTCAAAAATTTAATTTCACTACCTTTTTCAAGAAATCCTTCTTCAAACCAAAATCAATTTTTGGAACAAAATTTCAAATGAGCCCCACACTCCAAGATGCCACAACTAAACCTGGGCTGTGGGGACACAGGGACGTTTCTGATTGGCTCATAGCAGCCCATTGAGTTCTCCAAGCAGCCACCAAGCCCGCATGCCACAAGGAAAATGCCAGAGTGATAGAATAGCCAGTCTGGCTTTTCTCCCTCTGATCCATTTTGCAGATTACCAGGTCTCTCATCTGTGTGTACCCTCAATTCTCAGGCTTCTTCTATTCCATTAGTTATCCTTGAATGGACCTCTCAATCAATCAGGATCTGTAAAGTGCAGCTGCTTCACCTGTGAGGGTCTCAAAGTGCTGCGGGGTCTGGCTGTGGGAGTCCACTGCCTGTTCCTAATGGTTGAACATCCAGGTCTTGAGGTCCTTCCTGAACTGTTAGAGTGACCGAGCTGCTCTGAGTGTGTAAGGGGAGGGTATTCCAGGCCTTTGCCACCTGGTGGGAAAGGAGTTGCCTTTGCGGTTTGCCCAATGAATGCTACGGGTAGCTGTTAGGAAGAGGAATATGGAACCGAGTTCCCTGGTGGGTTGTTTAAAATTCACTTGTTTGTTGAGGTATGCCAGTCCTTCTTTGTGTAGTGCATGTGGGTAAGCAGCTGGCATCTATTTGCGATTGGTAGCCAACAGGGTTTTCTGAGGTGAAGGGTGATGTGCACCTGTCTGCTGTATTCTGGAGGGTATGAAGTTTCCTCAAGAGTTGTGCTGTGAATCTTACGTAGATGGAGTTGCTGTAGTCGAGTCTGCTAGTGATGAAGCTTGTGTGACAGTTCATCTGGTGTTGTGTGGGAGCCATCTGAAGATATTTCTGGGCATTCATAGGGTGGGAAAGCAGGCAGAGGAGTCAGCGCTGACCTGCTTCTTCATAGATAGCTGACTTTCAAGGATGATGCCAAGGTTGCAAGCATGTTCGGTGGGTTTGAGGGTAGGGCTCATGTTAGAAATGGGATTTCCAGTTGGCTAAGGCTTACGCCAAAGCCAGGCAGAAACCACCACTCTAGTCAGGGCAAGGGAGGTACACGCCAAAGATAACCCCTGCTCACCCTCTAGGTAATGTGACACGAGCAGTAAGGCTTATCCCGGAGGCAATGTAGGTTAAGTATTTGCGCACGCACCCACCAGCAACAACATCCCAGGCCCCCCCACAAAAGGAACTCCACACAAGGTTATATATAAAAATAGCCTTTGCATTATAACAAACACAATAGATAATAAACACTTACAATGTGCCACAGGCACGGTCAGAATTTACAGGGGATTATATACATGGGACAGGGCCACATGGACAACTGTCAGGAATAAGCACTTTTAGAACTAGCACTTGGTAGAATTAGCACTTTGTAGGAATAACACTTAGCACCAAGCACATATAATAACTGTAGCACCAAAATAGCAAAGGTAGCACACAACCAGTAATCACTGGTAAAAGGTAAATACACCCTACGCAACCCTAACCACCTTAGGCAAATATCACGCAGGGCACCATGAACTCACTAGTATAACTATACTAGGTAAAACAACCTCCTAGGCATAAAAATACATTCAGAGGTATAGGCAATAAGGCATTTGCATATTATGCAGATATCACATTTAGGCAGGTAATCCCAATTGCGCCGAAAAGTACACAGAACTGACCCCAGGCCAACCTGGTCTCTCAGGGGCTCACAGGCCCAATGTCCAGAATGTCTTGGCTGGCTGCGCAGGCAGCCAAAGAAGAATGTGCAGGGCCTAAACGTAGCAGCTGCCACGAAGTGCTGGGCAGCTGGGGAACGGAGCGTGCCTCCTGGCTCTCTTCTGGGGCTCTCAAAAGGAATGCGGCCAACATTGGAGCCTTGTGGGCTCGAACAACAAACAACTGGGGCCTCAGGAGCCTTGTGAGCTCGAAAGAAATGTGCCCTCCAACCTGGGAGAGCGGCCCGCTGCCAACCGGGGCCGCTCTACCCTCGGAAATGCCTCCAAACTGGTGGAGCCTCTCAGGCTCTAAACAAATGCCCCCGAAATCGTTGGAGTCCCTCTCGGGGTACTCGAAATAACCAAATGCCCCCAAAATCGTCGGCGCCTCGTGGGCTTGAAATATGAAGGCACCCTTGGAGCCTTCTAGGCTTTAAAATAAATATGCCCCCTGGAGCCTCTCAGGGCTCGTAATGAAATCAATGCCCCAACTACCGTGGGAGCAGCCCGCTGCCAACCGGGGCCGCTCTATGTCAGAGGAGCTGCCCCCGCACTCACCGGTTTCGCGGGACTCCTCTGGTGGTCCTCCGGATGGGTCTTTCTCCTTTGGGCAGCGCGGGGCTCTCCTTTGCCGGCGCTGCTCCTGGGGCGTGTGCGGGCTGACTTCTGCCGGCGATTCCCGGCACCGCTCACCATGCGCCAGGCGGGGCTCTCCCGTTCCTCAGGGGAGCACTGCTCGTGCCGGCGCTGGCGTCCTCGTTTCTCTTCTTGCTTGCACCGGAGCGTGGGGTGAGCTCCCATCAGCTTCCGGTTTTCGGAGGTAGCACTTCCGGGTCGCGATGGGCAGCGGCCCGGGGGAGGATGTATCACGACTCGGGCTGTGGCGGTGATTTTCTTGTCCTCAATACGGAGTGGGCTTCCATAAAATAAATAAATAAAATGGGGTGGGCACCTGTTAAAAGGCACGAGTCCCTGGCGGGGTGGGCACCCGTCAGGGGGTCAAATATAAAGTGTAAATACGCCGCAATTCTGCAGGGTGGGCACCTGCTCTGGAAGGAAGAACAAAGGGGGGGATCCCCACGCCGGGGAATCCCTCAAGGTAGGGATCGCAGCACCCGTTGCCAACCGGGGCCGCTCTATGTCAGAGGAGCTGCCCACGCACTCATCGGTTTCGCGGGACTCCTCTGGTGGTCCTCCGGACGAGTCTTTCTCCTTTCGGCAGCGCGGAGCTCTCCTTTGCCGGCGCTGCTCCTGGGGCGTGTGCGGGCTGACTTCTGCCGGTGATTCCCGGCACCGCTCACCATGCGCCAGGCGGGGCTCTCCCGTTCCTCAGGGGAGCACTGCTCGAGCCGGCGCTGGCGTCCTCGTTTCTCTTCTTGCTTGCACCGGAGCGTGGGGTGGGCTCCCATCAGCTTCCGGTTTTCGGAGGTAGCACTTCCGGGTCGCGATGGGCAGCGGCCCGGGGGAGGATGTATCACGACTCGGGCTGTGGCGGTGATTTTCTTGTCCTCAATACGGAGTGGGCTTCCATAAAATAAATAAATAAAATGGGGTGGGCACCTGTTAAAAGGCACGAGTCCCTGGCGGGG
Organism: Lissotriton helveticus; assembly: GCF_964261635.1. NCBI lineage: Eukaryota > Metazoa > Chordata > Amphibia > Caudata > Salamandridae > Lissotriton > Lissotriton helveticus. The sequence continues at coordinate 729,570,788 of NC_136061.1, forward strand.
TGGGCACCCGTCAGGGGGTCAAATATAAAGTGTAAATACGCGGCAATTCTGCAGGGTGGGCACCTGCTCTGGAAGGAAGAACAAAGGGGGGGATCCCCACGCCGGGGAATCCCTCAAGGTAGGGATCGCAGCACCCGTTGCCAACCGGGGCCGCTCTATGTCAGAGGAGCTGCCCACGCACTTATCGGTTTCGCGGGACTCCTCTGGTGGTCCTCCGGACGAGTCTTTCTCCTTTGGGCAGCGCGGGGCTCTCCTTTGCCGGCGCTGCTCCTGGGGCGTGTGCGGGCTGACTTCTGCCGGTGATTCCCGGCACCGCTCACCATGCACCAGGCGGGGCTCTCCCGTTCCTCAGGGGAGCACTGCTCAAGCCGGCGCTGGCGTCCTCGTTTCTCTTCTTGCTTGCACCGGAGCGTGGGGTGGCCTCCCATCAGCTTCCGGTTTTCGGAGGTAGCACTTCCGGGTCGCGATGGGCAGCGGCCCGGGGGAGGATGTATCACGACTCAGGCTGCGGCGGAGATTTTCTCGTCCTCAATACGGGGTGGGCTCCCGTAAAATAAATAAATAAAATGGGGTGGGCACCCGTTAAAAGGCACAAGTCCCTGGCGGGGTGGGCACCCGTCAGGGGGTCAAATATAAAGTGTAAATATGCGGCAATTCTGCAGGGTGGGCACCTGCTCTGGAAGGAAGAACAAAGGGGGAGTTCCCCACGCCGGGGAAGCCCTCAAGGTAGGGATTGCAGCAGCAGCGGCGCAACGCGCTATTTTGGAGGGGGAGACCAGCACTCCCCTGGTGCTGGCAGGCCACAAGAGTCCCAAAGGTCCAGGGACAAAATCCAAAAAGGCAGGAAGAAGGCAGGGGGGCAAGGCTGGGCCCAGGGCCAGCTCACAGGGTCCTCCAGGCAGGGAGGCAGTCCCCAGTGACGGTCCTCCTGGCACCCAGCAGCGGCAGGCCTCCTCCAAGTTAGGATCAGGTAGAGAACATTTTGCAAGGGGTCACAGCCCCTTTTTATACACCTAAATCCTTTGTCTAGGCTGCAGGGTTAAGGGATAAACCAGTCGCAGCTGGTTTTGGAGCACTCTGTTATGCTCAGCCCCTCTTCCCATTCAGAGGACAGGCTAGGGTCATCAGTCGCACAACAGGGGGCGGAGCCATCATTGTGTAGGGAAAGCCCAGCCCTATTCAGGTCCCAGGTGTACTCCTCCACCCATCTGGCTGTCAATCTCCCTATTCACCACCGGGGCAGACCCATCTGACTCTTGGAGCCAGGCTCACCAGCCAGCTCCAGCCATTCACAAGCCAGACAGTCACTGCACCTTTATTCCACAGACATGCCAACTTCTATAAGTGGCACTTCCACACTAGACACATGAATGCCGCACACATCATCGTGCAGCATTCAATCTCACGAGTTCGCACATACCAAACTTGACCCTGCACTCCCCACACATCAGGACCTACCAGGGACACATTCATTCCCAATTCATTCCTATGGGAGGGCAGGCCAACCTCACCACATGCACACACTTTACCCTGGGACACAGTGGTAAAGTGCGCAGAAGCCAAAAATAACTAGCACCAAGTCACAATTAAAAGCAAAACGTTTAGGGGTGAACCTGCCAGAAGGGCCAAGTCCAACACAACCCCATTCCAGCCAAGACGCAGGGTATACCAATCACCACCTGCTTTGGGTGATAGAACACGGACTCGGGCCCGCAACTGCAGGGACACCCTCCGGTTCTACGCCACGGTGAACCCATGGGGTACCTTAAAAAAATGCTGTCCGGAACAACTGGGCTACCCCACTGGTACTCCAAAGCTGTCCGCTGCCAGGACCAGGCCCTGGGCCACCCAGGTGCCACTGGTCCATGCCTATTTGCAGAGCGGGGGGTAGTAACCCCTGGCACATAGTAGCCATTCTCCACTCTTCCTCTCTGCAGGACAAGGCTAGACTGCCACTGGTTCTCCAGCCTAGGGGCCACACCCTCAGGCGGACCAGGAGTCACGGGTGAGGCTCTCCTCCTCTTACCTCTCCTTCTAGGGTTGCTCCTTCTTTGAGAGGCACCCTTAGAACACCACTTTCCCAACTTAGGGTTTAACCACTCAGGTTGCACCGGGGTCAGAGGCGGGCTCTCCCACCCTCTGCACCCCCTTCCAGAGTTCTGCACCCTCCCAACTGGAGTGGTACCTCTGGAAGATGAACCGGTCAGGACGCTGGTTACAGACATCCTACCCTTCAGGTCAGGCTGATCCTGAACCTGGCCTCCCAACGTCTGGTCTAAAACCTTTGATGGAATAACTGCCTGGCACTCCAGGACTTCTGGGGACTTACACACCATCCCCCTGAGACTAACACATGACTCATATGTTGTGTGACTGGCCGTCTGGTGCAGATCTCCCGTCCCCTGTCCGTCTGATAGTGCGTGAAGATCCCCCAGAACAGAAGTGGTGCCACCCGGGTCCCCCGAAGGGAATCTAGCCCAACTGGCTAGTCCCTGGTCCACTGGTTCTTCCACTGGGGAACTCATCCCCCAATCACTCCTCACTTCGGACTCCTGTGCCCTCCCAACTGGAGTGGCACTGACGGACACTAGAACCACTGGAGCTCTATTTACAGATGCTCCAGGTCCTCTATACACTAGGCGATCCTCCTCAAATGGACCAACAGTACAGCCTAGGTCCCCAACCTGGTGTTCCCTTAAGAAATCATCCAGGCTCTGAGACAGGGCTTTGGGCATCTGGGGACTCTCGGTCACACACTCACTCCCGCTCCACTGAGACAGGTCGTAAGCCCCTACACCCCTCTCGCTACACTGGGACCTAGGTGGGCTACTCTGAACCTCTTCCACCACGCTGGGCTGGAAGATACCTGAACCACTACTTTTGGAATCACTCACCAATGACTCTTCAGAACCTCTGGCGCTTTCCCAGTGCTCTGCTTCCTCTGCACGGTCCCAAGGACAAAAGGAGTCACACCTCAACAGGTGCTGGAGCAATTCTGGACAACAAATACTGAGCATCTGCTCTTTGATAACCATACTGAGCAGTCCACCCCAACCCGGTTTCGGGTTAAGCCTTACCCAACTGTCCAGTGCTTCTTCACATTCATCCACAAACTCCTCCCACGACTGGTGAGACAGTTTCCTACTGCCCCTGAATTTCAACCTATACTCCTCTTCTTGGGAAACAGGTACCATACTCTGGGAACTGGGAATGGGACTTCCTGCACTGAAGTCTATATCGCTGCCACCACTGGACTCAACCCTCCCTGGGGAATCCAGAAAACTATAACTGCGCACAGGGGATAGTCTACCCTCCAGAGCTAATTTCTCTCTGGTGAAGGCCCTCTCAGCCTCCTCTATCCTCTCCTGCGCTAAGACCTTCTCAGTCTCTAGCTGTTGCTTCTTAACACCTAGCTGCACTATCTCTTTGGCATGCTCTAAGCTGAGCTGTTCCAAAGCCAGCTGGTGCTCCCTTTCTTCCCTCCTATCTACCCACTCCTCTGGGGACAGGGAAAGGGATGAGGCACTGCCTCCGCTACTGGACCCAGCAAGGGACTCCCTATCTATGGGGTCTTCACTATCTACTGGCGTCCATGTACTGCCATCTTCTTCCTCCTCTTCAGACTCTTCAGGGCTCCCCTCAGACCCACCACCCTCATGGCGTGAGGCCCGGGCCCTTTCCTCATCACTGCGCTCAAGATCCCATTTAGCTTTTTGCCATAGGATCAGGATGTCCCTCAGTTTGGACTGGGTGTCTGACTCACCCACCTCTATGTCTCTCTCTTCACAGAACCTTACCAGCTCTAACACACTGTATCTAAGCAGACCACAGAGATCAAAAGCAGGCTCCATTTTGGCGGACGTTCCCGAGAAAAGTTTAACACAGGGAACCTAGGGGTCTGAGCTAAAACAGGAGTACACAATTCACAAAGTATTCAGCAAGCTCCCTATCCCAGAGAACTCACACTCATTTGTCCAGGGCAACACACCATTTATCCACACACAACCCCCCCAGTCCGGTGAGACAGTATCTACTGTCTCTGAATCTCAACCTGCACCCCTCTTACTGAGCACCAGGTACTAGACTCTGGGAACTGGGACGGGGAACACATGCACTGGACACAATTACGCTGCTACCACTGGATCCCACCCACTGGTGAATCCAGAAAATTCACACCGCACTTAGGGGATTATCTACCCTCCCGAGCTAGTGACACCCAACTCACAGTGCACAAGAAACATATTTCCAAAGAAATGAAATTTAGAACAAACTTAAAAACAATAATCCCCTTCTATGTGACTATCTAAACTGTAGAGTTTTGTAGTGGAGCTAGTTGTCGCTGTGGTACTGCGCAAACACAAATCCGGATCCCTTCTGCTGCCACCAATGTTAGAAATGGGATTTCCAGTTGGCTAAGGCTTGCGCCAAAGCCAGGCAGAAACCACCACTCTAGTCAGGGCAAGGGAGTTACACGCCAAAGATAACCCCTGCTCACCCTCTAGGTAACGTGACACGAGCAGTAAGGCTTATCCCGGAGGCAATGTAGGTTAAGTATTTGCGCACGCACCCACCAGCAACAACATCCCAGGCCCCCCCACAAAAGGAACTACACACAAGGTTATATATAAAAATAGCCTTTGTATTATACCAAACACATTAGATAATAAACACACACTTTACAATGTGCCACAGGTGCAGGAGAATTTACAGGGGATTATATACATGGGACAGGGCCAGATGGACCACTGTCAGGAATAAGCACATTTAGAAGTGCCTCCTGGCTCTCTTCTGGGGCTCTCAAAAGGAATGTGGCCAACGTTGGAGCCTTGTGGGCTCGAGAAACAAACAACTGGGGCCTCAGGAGCCTTGTGGGCTTGAAAGAAATGTACCCTCCAACCTGGGGGAGCGGCCCGCTGCCAACCGGGGCCGCTCTACCATCCAGAAATGCCCCCAAACTGGTGGAGCCTCTCAGGCTCTAAACAAATGCCCCTGAAATCATTGCAGTCCCTCTCGGGGGACTCGAAATAACCAAATTCCCCCAAAATCGCCGGCGCCTCATGGGGTTGAAATATGAAGGCACCCTTGGAGCCTTCTAGGGTTTAAAACAAATATGCCCCCTGGAGCCTCTCAGGGCTCGTAATGAAATCATTGCCCCAACTAGCGTGGGAGCATTCCGCTGCCAACCGGGGCCGCTCTATGTCAGAGGAGGTGCCCCCGCAATCACCGGTTTCGCAGGACTCCTCTGGTGATCCTCTGGACGGGTCTTTCTCCTTTGGGCAGCGCGGGGCTCTCCTTTGCCGACGCTGCTCCTGGGGCGTGTGCGGGCTGACTTCTGCCGGTGATTTCCGGCACCGCTCACCATGTGCCAGGCGGGGCTCTCCCGTTCCTCAGGGGAGCCCTGCTCGAGCCGGTGTTGGCGTCCCCTTTTTTCTTCCTGCTTGCACCAGAGCGCAGGGTGGGCTCCCGTCAACTTCCGGTTTTCGGGGGTAGCACTTCCGGGTCACGCTGGTCAGCAGCCCAGGGGAGGATGTATCACGACTCGGGCTGCGGCTGTGATTTTCTCATCCTCAATATGGGGTGGGCTCCCGTAAAATAAATAAATAAAACGGGGTGGGCACCCGTTAAAAGACATGAGTCCCTGGCGGGGTGGGCACCCGTCAGGGGGTCAAATATAAAGTGTAAATACGTGGCAATTCTGCAGGGTGGGCACCTGCTCTGAAAGGAAGAACAAAGGGAGGGATCCCCACGCTGGGGAATCCCTCGAGGTAGGGATCGCCACACCAGCAGTGCAACGCGCTATTTTGGAGTGGGAGACCAGCACTCCCCTGGTGCTGGCAGGCCACAAGAGTCCCAAAGGTCCAGGGACAAAAGCCAAAAAAGGAGGAAGAAGGCAGGGGGGCAAGGCTGGGCCCAGGGCCAGCGCACATGGTCCTCCAGGCAGGGAGGCAGTCCCCAGTGGCGGTCCTCCTGGTGCCCAGCAGCGGCGGGCCCCCTCCAAGTTAGGATCAGGTAGAGAACATTTTGCAAGAGGTCACAGACCCTTTTTATACACCTAAATCCTTTTTCTAGGCTGCAGGGTTAAGGGAAAAACCAGTCGCAGCTGGTTTTGGAGCACTCTGTTATGCTCAGCCCCTCTTCTCATACAGAGGACAGGCTAGGGTCATCAGTCGCACCACAGGGGGTGGAGCCAGCATTGTGTAGGGAAAGCCCAGCCCCATTCAGGTCCCAGGTGTACTCCTCCCACCCATCTTGCTGTCAATCTCCCTATTCACCACCGGAGCAGACCCATCTGACTCCTGGAGCCAGGCTCACCAGCCAGCTCCAGCCAATCACAAGCCAGACAGTCACTGCACCTTTATTCCACAGACATGCCAACTTCTAGAAGTGGCACTTCCACACTAGACACATGAACGCCGCACACATCATCGCGCAGCATTCAATCTCACGAGTTAGCACATACCAAACTCGACCCTGCACTCCCCACACATCAGGACCTACCAGGGACACATACATTCCCCATGCATTCCTATGGGAGGGCAGGCCAACCTCACCACACGCACACACTTTATCCTGGGACACAGTGGTAAAATGCGCAGAAGCCAAAAATAACTAGCACCAAGTCACAATTAAAAGCAAAAAGTTTAGGGGTGAACCTGCCAGAAGGGCCAAGTCCAACAGCTCAGCTCAGGTTATCACCATTCATTGTTCCTTAGGGTGTCCTTGCCTTTCCCTAAGATGAGAGCATCTTTTATCCAGATGGCCACATCCTGCTTACATTTTAGGCACCTGTCTTTGATGGTCGCTAGGTCGTTTGTCAGCGAAAGGATGGGTTGAGTGTCATCAGCATAGGAGATAATGTTGAGTCCATGGCTTCCGACGATATTGGTCAGGAATGTTTGGGCTATGGGATGAGCCTTAAGGTACACCACGTGTAATGCTCTTAGGTATCGAGTAGAGAGGAATGATGATCTGTGTTGTTCCTATGATGTTGGAAGCGATCCACTTGAGGGCTGCTCCTTGTATTCCAATCAGTCCGTTGATCAGTGTGTGAAGGCCTCTGAGAGCTCGAAGAGGATGAGGGCTGCTGTTTCTCCGTGTTCTAGCTGCATTCTGATGTCATCCGTTGCTGAAATTAGAGCTGTCTTGGTGCTGTGGTTTGCTATGAAGCAGGCTTGGAACAGGTCCAGAAGGTTGTTGGTGTCCAGATGTCTGGTTAGCTGGATGTTGATAGCTTTCTTGATGGCCTTGGCTGCAGTGTCGGCTCCTCTATAGGGAGGTTTGGGCACCGCCCCCCTGCTTTCTCGCAGTGCGAGAAGGCAGAAACATAAATGGTAATAAGTACCATTTGTTTCTGCCTTCTCGCACGGCGAGAAAGCTGAAGTTCCTGTTTGGGAGTTCGCAGTGTTTTCCAAGGGCAGAGGGGAGGGGCTTGCCCACTGTAGTTCATACTGACTGTTTGGGCAGCCTGAGGCCGCCCAAACAATCAGTATGAACAACAGTGGACAAGCCAGTACCCCCTGCCCTCGAGAAACACTGCCCACTCTCCCTGTTCTCTCTGTATGCTGTAGCATACAGAGAGAATATGACGCGGGTGGGGCAGTGCCGCAGCGGCCTCACCAATCAAAAACACAGCGGTGGAGGGGAGAGAGGCTGCCTGCAGCCTTCCTGATGACGAGCACCCTGGGAATTCGAAACACAGGACGGTGTGAGTCAGGAGTCTGGAGTCTCGGGACTTAAGAAAAGTGGGAAGGTAAGTTTTACTTTTATTATTTATCCTGCCTCCCCCATCCCCTCCACGGCGCGACAACCCCATTTCCACCCTCCCACCGCCCGTAATGCCGGCCGCGACTGGTTGTAATTGCTTGTGATGCATAACGTTTGTTCTCTGTACAACCGCTCAAGTGTCCGAGCCTTGCTTATGCACCCTTCGTGCACATCAGCACTCCATGTGCAGGAAAAAATGCGTATGTGCATATTGTGCTCATTTGAAAACACAAGGCAGCTGTGCATGGTATAGCCATAACCTATATCAACAAATTAATAGCAGCTATTGTGCACCGTACAAGACAACTCACAGAAAGCTACATAAGCCACATCTTTAGACAGCGAGGCACGACTCAGCCTTTGTAACAGAATCTTCCTGGCAGCTGACGCATTTTCAATGTAAATGAGTGTGTGCCAAATTTTAACAAAGCTCAACTTTCATCAAAAATAGGAACCAAAAATGTGTTTATAATAAGCGCAGTCTTCTGGGCAGCAGAGATGCAGAAAGTTCGTTTTTAAAGGGCTGTGACTTGTTAACGTTCCCAGTGTTTAATTTACGATCTACGACCATGTCAGTGCAGACTCCCTGCTCAAACGTTTCTGTTTTTTCCCAGGATGTATCTTTCTTCCGCCATCTGGGGTGAATCTCTCCATTTATGTATTTCCTTTCTCATTTATGCCGGGAAAGCAGGTGGGTAGAGCGTTCAGTGTGCATTCGACGGGTGTCTGTTCTGTGCAGGGTCACACTGAGAGTCATCAGTGCCTCAAGCATGAACAGACACTGTCAGGCTAGGGAAGGGACGGGTACAACAGGTGTGCATCGCCCTACCACTTTCAAATGTCACCAACCGCCACTGCTTGGCTGGGAAGGGAAGGGGAAAGGAGATGGGTTGCTAGTTCTTGTCTTCTCCTGTGTCCAAAGATGGTTTCTTCAGCAAAGGCTTCACGTCTGCATATTTCCATTTCTGGGGGAAGTGGGCCATGGTGATTCGAGGAGCTAAGGACCTTGGTCAGTTCCTTGCTGATGGGTTGATTGCCGAGGTTGAAAGTATGGTGGGGACAGAGGTCTGCTGGAGCTCCTGAGTGGTAGATCTCATGAAGGAAGCATTTTGCTTCTCGGTGAGGGTGTTAACCCCTTCCACGCTCATGACGAGCTGGGCTCGTCATGCAGTAGCCTCCTGCTACGCTCATGACGAGCCCAGCTCGTCATGAATAATGGGGTTCATGGGTTTCCAGCACAGGGGAAAAATCCCCATAGCATTCAAGAGGTTAAACGAGGTGGGCTCGTATGGGTGGGTCTCTGCCGGCATGAGGAGATTGATTTTGTCGTCTGTGGAGGGTTGAAAAAGAAAAGTCTTGGTAGATGGTGTTGATTTTATTGTGGAAAATGTCCAAGAGGGTTTCGCAGAGGGCTTGCGAGGGTGTGATGGTGTATTCAGTTGCCAAAGGATTGGTGAACTCCCTGACTATGTTTAACAGTTCCTTGCTGGTGTTGGAATTGTTATTTATGCAGGTGGATAGAGCGGTCTTCTTGGTGTTTTTCAGGAGGTGGTGGTAATGGTTGAGGGCGTCTTTGAACTGGTTTCGGTCCACATTCGTTTCTTGGTGTTGGTGGGTTTCTTTAGTGCGACTTCATCAGCTCTTGATGTGACCTTGCCAGGTAGGTCGCTCCCCCCCGCTGCAGCTCCACCAGCACTTGTGCCCGCATCCTTCTGTTTTTGCCCATTCCTGGGCGCTGTTTTTCCCTTGCCTCCCCGTGCCCACTGCTCAATTTCCCGCCGCTGCTGCCCCTGCAGCCCCACCGCCCCGCGCCCTTTGCCGTCCCCTGCCTCCTACCTCTCAGCTGCTCCTCCCTCCCAGCTCCCTTTCAAATGGCACCAGCTGCGCAGCCACGCCGCTGGCGCACCGAAGGCGTGCCTAAGGTAAGCCCGTCTGTGCCCGTCCACGCCTGGACCGCGCCCAGCACCAGAACCCCTTGACCCCGCGAACACAACGACACCAGACTCCACAACGATGCCAGCAGCCTCCACGAACTTAACGCTGGCTGAAACCACACCTGCTTCCAAGCCACCCCGAAACGGACCCACGGACCCTTCTCCTGCCGCACCTGCAGCTTCACCTGGGACAGACCCACCAAACCTCCAAGGACTTGACCTAACCACCTCCGCTGCATACTCCTCAACACCTGCTCCGCTCTCAAACACGCCGTCGAGCTCTGGGATCTGCTCGACACCTCTGCCCCAGACGTGGCCTTCCTGACCGAAACCTGGTGGAACGACTCCTCGGAGCCCAACATCGCCATAGCCATCCCGGGCGGCTACAAGTTCCCCCACAGGGATCGGACCAACGGAACCGGAGGAGGAATAACCACCGTCCACAAGTCCACCCTCAAGGTCGCCACCCACGCAGACGACACCCTCCACACCGCCAAACACCTGCACTTCTGGATCCACACCGACCCCAACACCACCCTCAGAGGAACACTCATCTACAGACCCCCCGGATCCGGGGCTCAGTTCAACGACTCCACCACCGACCTCACCAGCACCCACACACTCACTTCCACGGACTACATCCTCCTTGGGGACCTGAACTTTCACCTCGAGAACAACAACAACGTCAACTCCGCCTACCTGATCGACAACCTTGCCAACCTCGGCCTCAAACAACTCATCACCGTACCCACCCAGGCCGCCGGCCACACGCTGGACCCCGTCTTCTCCACAGGCACCCACTTCACCTTCGACCACACCACCGAACTCCACTGGACCGACCACCGCTGCATTCATTTCACCTTCAAGGAACCAACCACGCACCACGGCACCCAACAGCTGCCTCGCCACTGCTGGAGCAAAGTCACCGAAAACCGGCAGATCACCACCCTCGCCCAGAACCCACCCACCGACCCCACCAACCCAGACGCCACAGCCCGCAACCTCAGACAGTGGATCGACGACTGCGCCAACACCCTCGCCCCGCTCAAGGAACCCTCCAACAACGACGCCGGGAAAGAGAGCCACCTGGTTCACTGACAAGCTCCAGACCTCCAAACGCAAAAAATATGGCTCCACGAATGCACACGGGACAACCACGGAGCCCACAAGGACGCCACCCGCAGACATCACCACCTCATCAGATTAGCCAAGAGATCCTCCTTCAAAGACCGCTTGGACAACAACGCACACAACAGCAAAGAGCTCTTCAGCATCATAAAGAAACTCTCCAACCCTAGCGCCAACGCCAACGACATCCCGCCCTCACAAGAACTGTGCGACTCACTAGCCATCTTCTTCCACCGCAAGATTGCTGACATCCACATCAGCTTCAACACCAAAACCGCCCCGACTACGCCAGACTCTACCTCCCCTGCGAACACCACCAGCGCCATCCGCCTGATCTCCTGGTCCAACGTCAACAACGACGAGACACGCAAGGTCATGAACTCCATCCACTCAGGATCTCCGTCAGACCCGTGCACATACCACGTATTCAACAAAGCAGACGCAGCCATTGCACCCCAACGACAGAAGGTCATCAACATCTCCTTCGAAACAGTGACATTCCCGGAAAGCTGGAAGCACGCCGAAATCAACGCCCTCCTCAAGAAGCCCGAGGCGGACCCCAAGGACCTCAAGAACTTCAGGCACATCTCCCTGCTCCCGTTCCCAGCAAAGGTCATCGAGAAAATCGTCAACAGCAATTGGTCCACCACCTGGAAGACAACATCTTGGACCCGTCCCAGTCCGGATTCAGATGAAACTACAGCACCGAGACAGCCCTCATTGCCGCCACAGACGACATCAGGCACCAACATGACAAAGGCAATACATCAGCCCTCATCCTCCTGGACCTGTCGGCCGCCTTCGACACAGTCTGCCATTGCACTCTAAAGACACGCCTCCTAGAAGCCGGAATCCAAGTGAAGGTCCTTGACTGGACCACGTCCTTCCTCTCCGGCAGAACCCAGAGCGTCCACCTCCCACCCTTCCGATCTGAAGCTACCGACATCATCTGCGGTGTCCCGCAGGGCTCATCCCTCAGCCCGACGCTGTTCAACATCTACAAGGCCCCCCTCGCACAAGTGGCCCGCCAGCATGACCTCAACATCATCTCCTACGCTGACAACACCCAACTCATCCTCTCCCTCACCAAGGACCATCACACCGCCAAAACCAACCTCCACGAGGGAATGAAGGCCGTCGCCGACTCGATGAGGAACAGCCATCTGAAGCTGAACTCGTACAAGAGAGAGGTACTCATCCTCGGACCCACCCCCTCAGCCTGGGATGACTCCTGGTGGCTGACCACACCGGGAACAGCACCAACACCAACCGACCACGCATGCAACCTAGGATTCATCCTCGACTCCTCCCTCTCCATGGCTAAGCATATCAGCGCCATCTCCTCCTCCTGATACAACACCCTCCGCATGCTCCGCAGGATCTACAAGTGAATCCAGACCGAAACAAGAAGAACGGTGACACAGGCCCTAGTCAGCAGCAGACTATGGCAACGCACTCTATGCAGGATTCCCAGCCGAACACCTACGACGACTACAACGCATCCAAAACGCCTCCGCCCGACTGATCGTCAACGTCCCCCGTCACAGTCACATCACCCCCCACCTGAGAGACCTACACTGTCTCCCCGTCAACAAGAGGATCACCTTCAAGCGCCTCACCCACGCACACAAAGCACTCCACAACACCAGACCAGCCTACCTTAACAGCAGACTCAGATTCCACCCCCCCACCCACCAGCTCCGCTCTGCCAACCTCACCCTCGCCACCGTCCCCCAGATCCAACGAATGACCTCTGTCAGCAGATCCAATTCCAATAGAAGCCCAGGTTAGATGTCCTGCACATCTAACCTGGGCTTCTATTGGAATTCAGTAACGCATATTAGCAAGCCCATTATCGCCGTTTTAGCTGCAGTTTCCTGCCACTAAAACGGCGATAATTTTAATGAGGTTCTTGCTAATATTCCCATTTGTTTTTTAATTTGTATGATTATTTGTATAGTATACACCATGGGGTAAATACGGTAGTTCATTGGTGGCCTTATTACTCAACCTGTTACAATAAAACTGACACACCTGTCGTTCTAAGGGTAGGTGATTAAAGCCGTTTCAAATCTTCAAAGACGCCTGGACAAGCGACAGGGGAGCCATATATATCAAAGTGGGAGAGCTGAGCAGAGTCCTGTGTGTTTTCTCTTCTGTTACCCTTACCACATTTTCCTGATAAGAAGTTATGACCTGCCAATAGTACATTTGCTGGTTACTTAGATTCCACATAGATGAGGATTAGAGGACATACATCTAAACTCCTGAGTGTGTAGGCTGCAGACACCCTATTAACGTTTAAAGCGATATTCGTGAATCCCTGGCATGGTGCCAAGGATGTTATATTATCATGTTATCAATTGTTTTGTAGCGCGCTCTATTACTCAAGAGTATCCTGGCGCGAAGCGTATAGTGAAGTGCGGTGAGCAGAAAGGGGGACTAATGGGAAAAAAAATTGTAGTCAGTAATATTAAACAGATGAGTTTTTAAACCTTTCTTAAAACATGAGATGGTCTGGGCAGCCCGCAGGTGGAAAGGGAGTGCATTCCAAGCTCTGGCAGCCATCACCGAGTTGGAATGGCCACCCAGCCTGGAGAGCTTAAATCTGGGCATAGCCATCATGCACTGATTAGCTGATCGTAGACAGCGATTGGGGGCATAAAGAGAAAAGCGTTTTCTCAAATTAAGTGGCCCAAGCTGGTGAACCGCTCGAAAGGAAAGGATGGACAGCTTTCCGCTGCATTTTGAGTAAAAGACTGAGTTATACCTTAACCAGCACGAACGCTAGTGGGGGTTGGCGTGCACTCTCACCAACATTCTACCAGCACGTTAAATGCTTGAGGCATGCAATTTTAAGAAATACATTTTACAATCAAATTTCGACTTGTACATTGTATTAGAATTACACTGTAGAATACATTTAAACCTTTGCAGAAATAATTTAGCATAGAAAAATAACACATGGGAAAATGAGCTTGCTATAGACGTGTAAAGAATCACTTTTAGAATGCTTTTTTCAACTCTCCTAAAAAAATGCACAAGAAAATCACACATGGGAAATGTGCTTGCTTGAAACGTGTAGGAAACGTTAGCTTGAAGGAAATGTAGTAGGCTATCATTCTCAATATGCTTCTGTAACTGGACCCAAACCATATTTTCTTTTGACTTTTGCTCACAGCTAAAAAGACATTTATTTAGAATTTCACTTAGCACTAGCATCCTACTGAAGAATGTCCCGACTTTACTCCACATTTCCATATTTGCAACACTGAATTTTCTAAGTACCAGCTTGAATGTTTACCATGGGAATCGGGAGGAGAAGCAGCGGATGTCAATTTCACCATCTGATGAGCAGTTTTCATTGGCTGAGTGCCTCATGCACCTACTAATTATCGACACATTATTGTGCACTTTATACTGTATATGAGTGTTCCTGGGGAGAGAGCCGGACTTCTAATTCTTGAGAACCTTGTCCCTTTGACTCTTTTTTGATTCTATCCTTTAGCAATCCTATACCTCATTATTTGCTCCTCATTGCTGGAAGCTACTGCTGACAGTGACTTTACTTTCCTTTATCCTGACTCTTCTTGATCAATGCTACTGCAACAATCATTCCTCTATCACTGATTTATTTCAACTGTTGATACTGCAGCTGTGGGGAACAGGGCTGAATTTCCAACATTACTCTTCGTGGGAAGTTCATAACTTTATCTATGCTCTGAAAAACTTGCCCTTTTCTAGAAGGAACTCTTCATGGGTTTTCTAATTAGGATAGCTTAAGCTCAATTAGCTAGTTTAGTGACAAATCTTCTTTATAGAACACTCTGTTTGATTTATGCTGTTAATAATCAATCTTTCATTCGACATTTCTGTAATTGGGACAAACTGGAATATAGTTGACAAAACCATACTAATCCTTAAAGATAAATAAAGGTTTTGGAAACTTCTACAACTTCTTATCATTGACTGGAAATATAGAACTTGACAGTTGATGATAGTTATGCCCTGTACATTTGTCCTAGCTACATTTGCAACACAGTGGCAAATTTCCATCCGACATGTCATGCGCCATTTGTATTTTGAGGGTCCATGCTGTAAGGTGGGGTGTCTAGTTTACTACCTTATTTTTGCCAGTCCTGGGGCGCATCCAGTGTCTGGTGCCAGCAGATAGGATTTACACCCCAAATGGAGCAACAAAAATAGATTCCAAGCTATAGTAAAATTATTCCCGACTCCATTTTCTAGTGTCCAGATCCTGAGGTGTGAGTTATTAATAGGGTGACAATGTTGCAGTTGTAAAAGTCTTTCTTTAGAGTTGTATGAGTGAGTGGTAGAAGAATCGATTTGTTGTTGAAGTGAAGAAGTTGAGTTCCAGGCCCGTTGAAGTTGAAAGATCTCGGGATAATAACAAATGTTGTAAACGTTTTTGCAGAGATATAGGTGTGGAGTGTGAGGTACCATCACTTACACCAATAACGTAGGGACAAGCTGTTGTGTTTGATCACTAACTAACTAAGTTAAACCACAATCTGATTCTCGAGCTAAGGGACAGAATGTTATGTTATGTTATGTTAAGTGGGATTTGTAAAGCGCACTGACACCGTGGGTTTCCTGGCGCTGTAAGACAGAGGTGGGGCTGGGGTTAGCGGAAGCGGAGTTTAGCTGGGTGGGGGAAAGAGGAAGGTTTTGAGCAGTTTCCTGAAATGAAGGAGGGAGCTACTGGATTTGATGGTCAGGGGAAGAGGATTCCAAAATTTGGGGGCCAGGTGGGCAACCCGACGGCCACCGAATTTGTTGGTTTTGGTTTTGGGGACAGCAAGCAGGTTGAGGTGAGCTGAACGAAGATTGCGAGTTGGACGGTGTGGGTTAAAGAGTGATGTCAGGAAGGCGGGGCTGGTACAGTGGAGGGATTTGAATGTGAGGCAGCCCAGATTGAAGGCCGCCCTTTGTTCTATAGGTAGCCAGTGCAGTTTGTATAGCAGAGGTTTGGCCGACTGCCATTTGGGAGTTTTGTAGATGAGACGGGCTGCTTGGTTCTGCACGACCTGGAGGCGATGCAGTAGTGATTTTGGGAGTCCGTAATACAGGGAATTGGAGAAGTCCAGGCGGGATAGTACCAGAGAGATGATAACCTGGACCAGAGCGGCAGAAGAATTAATATCTCTTTTTGTCATCAAAAATGCAATTCTAATCCCACGAATTAGGTGATGTTAGTTATTACATGCATAAAATGTGATAATGTTCTTACATTTAGGTATAAAATCTGCTAGATAACTGGGAGCGTGATTGTTTAACAGAATGGATAAGCAGAATTTAATATAGTGGACGTGGGCTTCAGTGACATCAACTGTTAAAAGTGTTTGTAACTGAAATTTTGAAAGGAGTTCTAAAAATCATTGCAAGTCTAATCCATTCTAAAAAAATGTGTTGCGAGGGAGTCTGAAGTCTTGGACCGTGGCCTGTTGTCCTTCTTTCCTCCAAGTCTCAGTAAAAAATGTTATTGCAAGAGAATTACTAAATAGAAGCGCAATTATTTCATGAATTTGTGTAGACAAAGAACAAACATTCATTAAACTGCATTATAGATGCTGATAAAGGGATGTGTTATCTTGAAATCCCTTAGTATGAGAAGAATTATCAAAGTAACTTTTTAATTGTACTGAAACATGCCTAAATTCTCAAGAAACATGATTATCAGGGTAATGCAGAATGTCATGGTCATGTAGTCAACTTACCACTTTTTCAGGGAGGCTGGAGGCAGGTATTCATAGCCCTAGGAGTTCCTTAAGTGGGAGCCATCAATGGAAAGTAGGATACAAAATGACTGGAGTCGATTCAGCAGATAGTCTGACCCGCCCAATCGATGTTGGGTCCAGGTGGGCCTGTCTTTGAAATTACACTACAAAATTTGTTGTGCATATTCTCCGATGGAGGGCAGATCATTCATTTTAAATAGACTCTGCCACGCAGATAATCAGCGTCTAAAATGCTAATCCAGTGAGCCAAAGGAAGATAGTTATTCCAAAATGTCTGCTAAATGAATAGAAATTGGAACAGCAAAGCAGGGACCATTTGAAATGTGATATACATGCTCAGCTCAGACACTAACTACGCAGAGACAGCAAGGCACAGACTCAGAGAAAAGCCCATGAAAAAACAGAATGTGCTCAAAACATGACCTTCTCCCCCATCTTTTTGCACGGGGTTCATTCGGTTTTGACCAGGAAATATGTTAACATGATTGCTGTCCTCTTCTAGGCAAATGAGTATGCTGTTAGTTTTTTAAGTCAATGGAACCTATTCAAAAATTGCATTTTGTAGTGTGTAAAGCTGTATTGCTGTAGTACTATACATATGCTACAAAATGCTATTCATAAACCTGTGGCTGGAGACCTGTGCGTCTTCTTTCTTTTCTGGACAGAAATCTCCACCAAGGTGACGGACATCTCTACACACATAGGTATACCATTTAGTAGAAAATGAAGGAGGGACACGGTGAAGTGACTAGAAAATGGGGAATAGGTACTATTAAATGAGAGGGGTTAGGGAAATTTAAAAAGGGGTTTAGGGAGGGACATTCTAATACCAAACACGCACACCTGTTAGAGTAAGACCATTGATAATCGCAAACTAGAATTCTAAATTTACTACAGACTTAAAAATGTGTCAAAACATATTCCCGAAGACAAAATCGAAGCAAGGAAATCAAACAAAAACCTCATCGGAACTAGTGTTAAATTTATTACAATATTTGTATGTTGAAAATTGTATAATCATTAATTACGCTTTTAATGATTAAAAGTAAAATTAATTAAAAAACAAAATTTACTTTTAAGCTTTTATGAAGACTTAATTCTAACTCAAATTAATTCAATTCATAAACTTTACTACATGTGAAATAAAACAAATATGTTAGTGTGATATTTTCAAATTATTGTTTAATTTCACTTATAAATTAAATTATTTTATTTAAATTATTGCATTATTTAATGCACATTTAATTTAGAGAGCTAATATAACATGTTATGTTATTAACTCTATGTTAATAACAATAAATGGGAATTTATATTTTACATTAAAATATTGTTTACAATTTAAAGAATAATACATTTTTAATCTTCACATACGTGTGCAAAGCTACTATTAGTACTAATTGTACAGTCCTAAATATTGTCATAACAGGGTCAATTACCTGATTTAAGTGAGTGAAGACACACAAATCTACACTTATGGCGTAAAGCTAAAACCGGATATGGGAGATAGCAAAAAATTGTAGAGCTACACATAAGGGTGTCAGTAAATATACATATGAGTAAATATAAAAGTGTGAATTTACCTTTGTGACTGGGCACTGAAAGCAAACTCTGGGCACTAATATACTTAATTAGATCAACCTTGATGCTTAACTATTGTATCAAACTCCGGCTCTTCTCCCCAGGTAGGCTCCAGGCACTTGTTCCCCTCCAGGTGATTCTATGAACAGCCCTATTAGAAAGCACACATGCTTAGTGGATGATTTTTGTATTGCTTTGTTATACTTTACCGAATGAAATGGAAATACATCATTCAGACAAACGTAAACAGAAGTTGTTAACTGTGCACTGCAAATAGGACCTTTTAGTGAAATTCGCAGGAGCTACAGAATGTATTTGACTTTAAATCTGTCCACAACAGCTCTAAACTTGTTCATGTTTCAGTTTTACACGAGCTTCGATCTGTTCCCCAGTCACCTTTGTGTGCTCTTCCTAACGCTTCACGTGGATAGTCTGTTAGCCTGAGCTCTGGGCTGAGCAACCCCAAAGGTTTAAGCAGTTTATCTCCTCCAATTTCACGTTGTGGCTCTCATCTAGAGATTAGTGCCTCGGTTTCCTTTAATTGCATTCCACCGCTTCTCAAGCAGCGCTCTCTGCCTTCGTCCCAGGGTCCTGGTATTATCCAAGACGTCTCCCCTATAATCTCTGCAAACAGAGACTTCTGCAACAGCTCTGTCCGCAGGAGCACCGCGCAGAGGACTGCAGACGTGTTTACTTTCTATTTCTGTTCTTCAAGGATCTGCGAGATGTTTCCCTTCAATCTTTTCGTAACTGTTTTTAATTTGCCCCAGGTGCATTATTATTATATTTGAAATGCTCCTTTTGGATCCGGATTGGTTTAGTAAATGCGTTGCCACTTTTAATTGCTTTTATTCCATTGTTAGTACTTCCACGTTGTTAATCTTCACAGAAACTAGCAGGCAGTATTAAATCACTGCCGAACAACAAAACAAAGCAGGAAACATGGAGGAAGTTCCTTGCTCTGCCTACTTCAATCAACACGGACACTCAAAGTCCACCGGGTCGCACCGGACACCCCAAGAGCTTAACTGGACACACACCTGAAAACATCCATGCTCGGCTTTCTCTACTAACTGCCAGCACATTCTCTGAGAATGCATGCTTTTAATTTCGACGTCCATTTTCTCTAGATGTATGTTCTAAATGAAAGACCTGTTTCAGCTCATGAAATCTTGGTTTCCTGACAGATCACAGATACATCTTTATGCAGACCTTGTAAAGCGTTCTGATACCTGTAAAGGGCTGTGGTGGGCCCTAGGCCCTCATGCTGGCAGGCACACATGCTCTGACGCAGGACACACTGGAGGTCTGGTGCAACTGGCCCAGATCACGTGGGCTCGGCCTCTTTTATTAGTACTGTGTCATCTGACCAGTGACATCAATGGTGGGTGGGTGTTCAGTGTAGATACAGGCTCAGCACTAGAATGCTGACTTGTGCTGGGCATTACAATACCCTATGGTCAAGTCTGCGCAATATTAAACAAAAAAACTATTGTGGTACAATCCTGTTGCAAATGTAGGTTACTAGCACTTTAATACTGCCTCACTGCCATTACTGTACTAGCTATCCAGATCAATGCCCTTGAGAGGATAGCTTACTAGGTAAGCACCTCTGGTTGCACGTGGGCAGATAACCACAACAGTAAAGTCTACCACCACATTTACAGGACACTGTGCGTGTGCAGTGCCTCTTGCCTCTCCTAAAGGCCCCTTTGGTGCACGGCTAAGACCCTATCATGTGGCGGTGGCAGTGGGTTCTCACTATCACCAGCCATTTTGTACGAGCTTTGTGGATCATTAGAGCACTCTGGTATTACTCATTACTGTCAGTCTGCCACATGTCACAAACGAACACTCACACAGTGATAAGTTGGCGGAGATGTGAAAAGGCAGATAGTTCTTTTTGTTTCTATGCATAACCAGGGTCGGACTAGATTCCCACTGTAAACTTCAGCAATTAAATAATTCATGATAGACAGTGGACGTCTTTCAGAGGTAAGTGCTTGGTTGTAAAGAGGCTTATTTAGTGTATCCCGGATTCAAAAAGCTCTGCCCATTTAATGCCACATATTTTCTTCCTTAAAACTGGTTTTGCCGATGTTTAGGCTGCCATTTGCTTTTTCTATTCCCTTCCTCTCCTCCATATGGCCTATGCTAGTGCCCTGTCCTCACACAAGACAGAATCAGAGATTCTGAACCCAAGACCAGACATATTTATTCCCAGAGTCCTCCTCTCATTTACCTACCAAGGGCTCTGGCAGTAACAAACTTAGGGAAAAATACAGCGAGTCCACAGAGACCAATTCCAAGATTTCGTAGCAAGGCTCTACTATGCAATGAAACTATAAAGGAACACCCACTGGGTGCTGACGTGGAGTTATCCTGCAGTTTCTGTACTAACTGCAAGCACTGGAACCAGCATCTCCCAACCACTCTCTGCGCAGCCCAGGTAGTCTTCCTCGCCAATGCTGAAGGTGAGCTAAGGTGGCACGCCACCTCTCCCACCCAGAGCAGGCTTAGGAGCTGGTGGCGCCCAGTGCGACAATCATTTTTGGCGACCGCACGCCCATGACCGCCTCTTCGGATTCTTACACTCCCACCGGGCAAAAGTGACTCTCATCTCTCCAATCATAAGCTACTGCTGACAGCCACGGCCGGCTGGTAGTGGGAGTACCGGCCGGGCGGTGACGTGGGGAGGGGCAGGGTGGGGGGTAGTACTGTATAGATTAGGGACTTTAAAAGGTAAGTAAACATATAGATAAAACGAATTTCATTGCACACACTGCATCACCAAATGCGATGCAGTGTGTGCAACGAAATTCGTTTTATTTATTTTAATGTTTACTTACGTTTTAAAGTCCGTTATCCATACAATACTACCCCCCACCCTGCCCCTCCCCCTCCCCATGTCACCGCCCGGCCGGTACTCCCACTACCGGCCATGGCTGACTGCTGAACACAGTGCCCCCCCTGAGATCGGCGCCCCCTCCACAGGTCAGCGCCCAGGGCGGTCACATCCGTTGCAGTGCCCTAAAGCCGGCCCTGCTCCCACCTTATTCCATGGAGTTCACAGGGCTATTTGAGGGCTCTCAAACTGCTTAGTATGATGCATAGCATCTTTTACCTGTGGCTGCGCCAGCCCTCTAAGCAGCGCGACCATCAGCAGCCACAGTCGGCTGGGACACACATGAGTCAGAAAGCAACTTTTCCCAACGCTCCAGGCCCCACAACACCAGCCGCCCTACACATTATCATACATGCCAAAAGACCCGATTCAGGCGGGAGACTACTGATTTTTCAAACCAAAAAGTGGCTTTATTTTATCTGTCTCACGCCTGAAATTGCATTTTTTACAATAGAAGTCAATAGGGAATATTCATTCTCCCGATTTTTTATTTTAAATCACCCACGTCCCTGTCCTAAAATATTGGCATGTATGCATTATCTAACTCCCAAAAGTGGCATTGCCGCTGCACCGAAGAAAAGAAAGGCTCACGTTTTTGAAGAACAAGCAATAAAGGAATAGGATATAAAAAAAACGTTGCAGAGTTGCTGAATGTAAAAGAAAGACGCACGACTCCCATTTGCGAAGGGAGGAGGTCAGATAGGGCAGCGAATGCTGCAAGGAGTGTAAACTAAACTCCAGAAGTTTACCGAAAGATGACATGTGGGCGCCCTTTGAGATTAACGACACGGGCGCACAGTGAACAATGGCGGCGCAGTGCCCTCTCGCTGTGCTTTAATTGAAGTTTAAAAATGGACTGTGCAAGTCTCTTTTATAGATACTACATGGCCCGCCTCCACGGCTACCTTAAAACTGCTCGCTAACAATAGTCAGTGACACGTTCAAATATTTGGGTAGTCTACATTACGACTGACCCGCGGGACTTCTATGCTAAGAACTTACAACCTCCACTGAACCGTCTCAAACGGGATGTTCATCACTGGGAGACGCTGCCCCTGACCCTCCTGGGAAAGGCAGCCCTCTTTAAAATGATGGCCCTTCCCCGATTCCTTTATATTTTAGAAAATACCCCATATACGGTGACGCCCGCTTACTTCAAAGCCATTGCCGCCCAAGTATCCAATCTTTTGTGGGGCAACAAACCGGCACGTATTGCGCAAGTCAAACTAGTGCGTGGCTGGTACGATGGTGGGATAGCACTTCCAGATGTCCAACTTTACTACTGGGCCGCCCAATTAAAAGTGGTGAATCAATGGATACACCTCCCACAGACGGACCCGGCATTCCAGGCAGATAGAGTACAATTGGGAGTGCAGGGCATGTTGGCTCCCCTTTATGACAAAAAGTTAAGGCGGACAAAGTTCGGCCCACTGCGACACACTTTAGAGTTGTGGCATACGGCACAGACCAGATTAGGCTGGCAGGAAGTGATAACCCAGCTTACACCACTGTGGGATCTGAAAAAGTTAGGTCACCTCAGACACAGTAAAGGGTTTGACCGCTGGGATGACATTGGCATCTCCACGGTTGGGGATGTGTGGCAAAAGGGGGAGGTGATTTCCTTTGACATCTTGCAACGTCAATATGGACTAGCCTCTACTGAATTGTTCAGGTACACGCAAATACGGCACGCCCTGATGAAGGCCTTACCGGCCGGTGACGAGATCCCGGAGGCTTCCCCATTGGAGGATAGGCTGCTCACAGACTACATGCCGAAGAGGGCTACCTCGTATACTTACCGTAAACTGGTAAATAACCTCCCAGATCCTACGGGAACACTACGGGAAAAATGGGTAGGTGATCTGACGGACATAGATGACTCAGATTGGCAGGAGGCACTGGCATCCCCACGGGAGGTGGGTATCCCATCACGACTCTGCCTTATACAACTACGCATCTTACACCGCTCCTACTACAGCAGGCGCACCCTACATGCGATGGGTAAGGTTGCATATCCCTATTGTCTGAGAGGTTGTGGAGGGGAAGGAACTTTTTTTCATACAGTGTGGGACTGTCCTGTACTTATGAATTATTGTACGCAGGTGATGAGGACAATTTCCCAGGTTGAGGGGGTATCACTGGTACCGGAGCCCAGACGGTGCCTTCTGAACATATGGGAGCCGAACGATCTTACACGGATGGGACAGTGTTGGGCTACCTTGGGCATAATGGTGGCAAAAAGGAATATAGCGCAGAAGTGGGGACCGCCGAAGTGCCGATCCTAATCAAATGGAGTGCAGATATGGATATGGCCATTGTGACCGAGAGGGCGGTATATCGTAACAGAAAGTGTCCCAAGAAATGGCAAAAGATATGGGAAGCGTGGAACAAGTACAGGGGTGACCTTTGTGATCCTCTCTCGGATCCTGAAGAGAGTGACACTGACTCAGAAGGGGATTGATAAACCGAGGAAACGCATTACTGATGGAGTTGTCAGGAGTTCTACTGTGAGATGCCGGAAAGTGTGTTTGTGAAACTGTATGGCTTGGTCTCAATTTCGGATTGAAATGTTGTCTTATATGCTCTGTGTCTACCAAGATGTCTTCTTTTTGTTTTCTCAGTAAAATCAATAAAAAATTGTTTAAAAAAAAACAACAACAAAAATGGACTGTGCGCCCATGTTGTTAATCTAAAAGGGCGAGTTTGTGGAGGTGTGCAGGTAATTAAAATAAGCACAATAGAAAACCAGCTGAAGCAGCGCACATCATGCCTGCATGAAGAGAAACTCATTAAAGAAAAGAGTGCTCACAGACTTAAGAGCACATTCTGTGTAACAACCAAAGTAAAGGGGTCAGTCTCCATGGGTTGTTACAATCAATTGAAGACAAGGTGGTACTAAGGAGGGACTAGCAAGCATAAGGAATCAGAAGCCAGCATTTACGAACAACGATGACACAAGCCAATGGCAAATATGGACGGAGAGTGGGCGGGGTTTCTCTTCCATACTCCAGTACAACAAGTCTCAGAGAGTAGGGCATGCCCGATGACTCTAGGCTCGACCTAAAAATCTTTTATGGCTCCCACGCAGCTGTTTTAGCGCTGTGGCTCATGAAGACCTAGGTTTACCCTGAATTACTGATAAAATCAAGTTTGCCCCGCTGCTGCACTGGCATTCATCTGGTTAAGGGAAACTGCTCCATTATATTCGTGAGTGCTGGGGGATTGCCTAAAATTACAATTCACCCTAGATATCCCATGGATCACATATATCAAACTAATCTTATAGGACATAGGCCTCCCTAAACTTTTCAGCTCCCCCACTGCATGTCAGTCGTAGAGTAGTCTAAGCTGAGGCAGACATTTCTAGCCAAGGGTGCCTTAAATAGATCAGAGTTGTGTGTAATCCAGAATCTGCTGCACCAATGTGTGCTCTCTAAATGTCTCCTCGACTACATACCGTTAATGCTGGGTTACCCTGCTAGATGCCACTCTGAGAAAGAGTTAGACCACTATCCATGTGATGACACCTCCCCTCAAACGATCTTGCACATTATTTTTTTCTGTGCATTGTTTGTGATCTCAAGGAAAAATCTTACTGTGAACCTTTTGAGAAGGTATAGTTTTAGACAGTTATTGCAACAACTGGATGGTCCTTTGGTTTGCCACATTGTCGTGCTTTTCCTAGGACAATGTTTAAGGATAAGAAGAACTCCCGGGCTATGAAGGGACAGTAGCAGTGAAGGCAGCTGCAACTATATTCAAGCACGTTTTGAACTTCAAGGAGCTAGGCACCTTATGATATTGTAGAGAATGTATTTGAGGACCTTTTGGTGGTGTCACTCTTACTATTGATTTGATTCTACAAAGTGGGTTGCAGGTTTTACAAGCAGTTTATGTTATTATTTGGAGTACATTTTTTAACACTGTATTTTTATCTTGTTTTTATATCGATTTCTTTTTAAATCGAATATTAAATGTCTCTTTCATTTGTATGCACTTTTATGCTGCATAATTGTAGCGAATACAATTTATATTGATTATATATTGAGGGGCTACATCAGGGCATTGACATTTGCTCTGATTACCTCTCCAAAAAACAACATCTAGATTGAGTAACGTGTAAAAACACTGTGTACCAGTCACTTGATGCAAATATTGATTTAACACTGCTGACAAGCCAGTGACTGGTGCGCTTTACATTACATGGCCTCGTTTGCACCCGAGGCTCTTGCATTTACCAATAATATATGGGCTATCGAATTTGGTAGCCAATGAGAGACAACATTGCTACGGTCTAGCATACGATCTTTAGCCAACGTTTGCGTTCCATAAGAGCTTTTATTAAATAGCACAAACACACACACACTAAAGAGACTGGGCATGTTAAAGAGTTTGTAATAAAAGTTTCAAGAATTTCTAAGGTATTCCATTGCCCTTGGAAGAATTAGGATTACTCTACCTTGCGTGGCATGGCACTTCGACCTGCAACCACTATATAGAGATCTGAAGTAGGTGCATTAACACGTTGAAATATTTAACCTGTTCATTGCTTATTGAAAATATCCAGTGAACAATTTGCATTTTTATATGAATTATCCTCGGATTCAAACCAAATAAGGTTGACCTCCTTAATACTTTGAAAAACAATTGTGCAGTCTCCGACTTTTACAGCATCACAGGAAATAGGTTTTTATCAGAAACACAGAGGCTCGCATCTGAAACCCCAGAGCGGAATGAATCAATTTATAGGAAGAATATTTGCTAGCAGAAACATGAGTGATATTAAACGGTGAATAAGAAACTAGTGGCATCCTAAAAACAGAAAATGAAGTGGAAAATATCACCGAACCATGTAGTCTTCATTCTGAGTTGGGCACTGTGGTATCCTGGGTAGGAAACTGCTGATTAAAATTGTGAGCTTTGCAGGATGCAGGAGCATTTCTTTAGAGCACACATTTTCGACTTATTCAGAGTGGGTGGAACATATGTGTGATATAAGCCAAGAATCTGGAAATCACATGTGGGAACCAGCCCTACAACAGGACCTGCATTTTCCAGGATCAGGCCCCACAAACGTGTGATGCCAATTGAGGTAAGATACCAGCCACATGCATTACCTGAGGCCTTAGGATATACCCCTCTTACCAGGCATCTTGTAATGAGGCCCTCTATGCTTATATCTGACATGCATTATGTTTAACTATTGTGGTTCTGGGATTTAGTTCAGATGATTTCATTTTTGTGCTGATATGATCCAGGCCCCCTCCCCCCCCCCCACCAGAGGTGCAGGAGTCAGGTACCTAATCCACTGATTCAAGGACTTAGTCAGTGCATCAATGCAAATTAGGAATCCAGTTGGACTGCAACCCAAACACAACCCACTAAGCAATAGAGGGGCATATTCACAAGGAGGTATCGCCGAAATAACGGCACTTTATCGCAGCCAAAGTCGTGATAAATGTACCCCACCATTCACAAGCTGGTGCTAACAGCAGACATTGTCAGAATTCCAGCGATAACAGTCCCAAAACCTAACACCAGGATGGACACCACCAACGAACGCTAATGAGATGCAGAGTAGGCGTTCCCGTGCAGAAACGTACGAAAAAACAACAACAACACTTTCACAACGAAGTGACAGAGCCGCGAAGCAAACCGAAAACAGGCGATAAGCCGCGGTAGCCGCAGATATTTAACATCTGCCTCAAGCAGGTGTAAAGACGGACGACTACCTGCAGTAGGCAACGGAGCCCCGCACACAGCCACACCCGAAGAACAAACAACACCATAGACAATAACCATAACATGTAAACCTTCCCTACCTATCCCCTGGTCAGACCACTACATGGTGGAATTTTCTATAACGACTGATCGGTCCCCCAAGAACCCAGTAATTCATACAGGACACAGGGTGACCAGAAACTGGAAAAACCTGGACTTCAATAAATTTAATTCCTGTCTTGAGAACACCAGGCCCCTCACTACTATTACTAACATCAAGGAAGAGGAGGCCATACATAGCTGGCTTACTTCTGCCGTCAATGCGTGCCTCCCTCAGAGTAAGAAGAAGTACAATCTGCACCACCCACCCGCCCCGTGGTTTACAGATTCACTAAAAAGGGAAAAAAACATCTGTAAAAACTTGGAGCGGAGGTGGCGCACCGACTATGACCCCTGCATTAAGCAATTGTACAAATCTGCCCTAACTAAATATCATGCACTTTGCAACATCGCTAGGGCAGAATATATCAACCTCACGATTCTGAATGCACAAAATCGCCCAAAAGCGCTTTTCAAAGCGGTACAGGAGCTCTCGGGCGCTTTATGCCAGCCGAAAGTCCCATATCTAGACTCCACGCAATGTAATACTTTGGCAGAATTCTTCATCTCTAAAATTGATAGCATCTACGGCGACTTTGGAGACCCAACCCCTATCTATTCACCTTCGGAGCAGCCTGCACTGGCGACTGGCAGTGAACCTGTGGCACTGAACCTATCACTCAGCAGTTCCTCCCAGCAGTTAACAACCTGGGACCCTCTAAATATCAACACACTTTATGATATCATTGGTAACATCAAATCAGGCTCCCCTATGGATCCTATCCCCCCACAAATTTTACGAACCCTGGACACTTCTACCCTTACCCTTATTCTAGAACTGGTCAATATATCCTTAAGGGAAGCCAATGTCCCTAATGCATGGAAACATGCTATGATCGTACCTCTGCTGAAAAAGGCAAATGCTGACCCTGAAAATCCATCTAATTACCGCCCCATCTCACTCCTCCCGGTCTTTTCTAAAATTCTTGAAAAACATATAAACACACAACTCACCAAATACACCGAATCTAGGAATCTCCTTCATCATTCTCAGTCTGGCTTTAGGTCAGGTTTTTCAACTGAATCAACACTTTTAGGTGTCTCTGAGACCATCCGATGCTAGCTTGACAAAGGGAAAACCGTGGCTCTTATTTTGCTCAACCTAAGTGCCGCATTCGATACGGTTTCCCACACCACCCTTCTCTACACCCTCCAGTCCTATGGCATCACTGGCTCAGCTCTGAAATGGCTTGCTAGCTTTCTCTCTGACCGAACTTTTCAAGTTTTTTCCACCACATCGGCCTCCAGAACACACAACTCGAAATGTGGCGTCCCTCATGGCTCCATTTTAAGTCCCCTACTGTTTAATTTGTACGTCAGCCCTTTAGCCACTATTACGGAACAATCTGGGCTCACCATTTATTCTTACGCTGATGACACCCAGATCATCTACTCACTCTCCGTGAACCCTCATTCCACTCCATCCTATTTATGTGTAGGACTTAACAACATTGCCAAATGGATGTATGAAAACAAATTAAAACTTAATGGGGGAAAAACAGAACTTCTTCTATTTGGCAACAATACAGCTCTGTGGGGATCCCATCACTGGCCGCCTCAAATGGGTCCACTTCCTGCCCCCTCCGAAACGGCCCGCAACCTCGACATTATCTTCGATGACCAGATGTCTATGAAGCAACAAGTGGTCAGAGTCGCTTCCACCTGTGTAACGATTCTCAAGTGGCTCAAGAAGATCATCTGGATGTTTTCTCAGGACACACAAAAAACCGTAGTACAAGCCCTAATAACATCCAGACTGGACTATGGTAATGTCCTTTACTTAGGTGCATGTAAGGAAGTAACTCGTAAATTGCAGATGGTGCAGAACATAGCGGTCAGGCTTCTCTGCAAACTCCCTAATAAATCCCCCACATCTATGTCTTTAAGGATCCTTCACTGGCTTTGCATTGAGTGTCGCATAAAGTTCAAGGCCCTATGCTTTATGCACAAAATCCACACTGGCAGGGCTCGTCTTTATCTCAGAAATCTAGTCCACCAATATTGCCCTTCTCGCGTCCTTCGCTCCTCCAACCAGTACACGTTTCAGGTACCCAGGATCAAACGGGCCAGAATGGGCGGACGACCCTTCGCTTACTTGGCACCTTCCCTTTGGAAATCTCTTCCCCTTCTCCTGCGTACAGAACCAAGTTACCTCAAATTCCGCAAGGACATAAAAACCTTGTTGTTTAATCAATAGGCTGTTTCCCTTGTCTCACGAGTCTCAAACTTTGCCTTTTCTCTGCCCTCATCCTGTTTTAGCGCCAGGACACCTCCGGGTAGCTGTGCGCTCTACAAGCTTAATTATAATAATAATAATAATAATAATAATAATAAAGTTACTCATCATGCAGCTTGGAGGCCCAACAGGGCCACAACACCCACTGCCACAACCCCCGGGACCGTCACCTCCCCCAGGACCCGGACCTGCAACCCCCCCTCTGGATTACCACAGAGGCAGCACAGAGTAAGACAACGGTCCTACCGAAAACGCACCACTCTCACAGACCTGAAGCCTGAGGAAGTCATTGCCCACTATAGGCTCAAAAGGACAACCATTAACCGCATCATGAGCCACATCGCCCACAGGCTGACAGTCCCAACACAGCGGAGAACCAACATCCCTCCGCAGACAAAGCGGCTGGTTGTGCTGCACCTGTTGGCCTCTGGTACCTTCCAACCAACAACTGCCAGAGTCGGAGGGGTCTCACAGCCAGCCCTATTAAAGTTCATCACACCTGTCCTGGATGCCATTCTCAGCTTCATACCCCAGTACCTTCACTTCCCCAACACTGCGCAGGAACAGCTGGAGACAAAACAAGGCTTCTAAGCCATAGCCGTATTCCCGGCCATGTTGGCGGTGATCGACTGCACACATGTCCCACTTGTGCCCCCTGCGGATACAGCACACCACTAACGCAAAAAGAAAGCACACGCATTCCATCAATGTGCAGGCAATAGTGGACCACCTGGGACTCTTCACCAATGTCGTCGCCAATACTCAGGCAGTGTGCATGATTCCTTCATCTTCCAACAGTCCATCATCAACCAGAGCTTCCAGGATCGCACATATGGAATGGGACTGCTCGTTGGTAAGTACCAAGTCAACACACCACACATTCCAATGCCTCCACAGCACAATGCACAACTGTGGGGATGCACATGTGACCAAACCACAATCAACCTGTCAAACTACACAACCACCTACCAGACACGACCACGCCACTCCATGGTCCTCGTGATCTACCCCAGCCCCCAAAACAGACATTTCATGGCACCATAGCCACACAACAGTTGAACGTGTGGAGTTGCGGAATGCAGCCATGACACATTTGAGGCACTGCTCTACCCACAGGACCCTACCCCAGTCTCCGGCAGGTCAGCGTCCCGTGGTGGTGGACCCATTTCGCCCGCTGTGCATCCGGGGTACCTAGACCTGTGCGAATCGGGTCATACCTCCTTGTAGTTCTGTCATTGCATTTCGGGGTGCCTGGTGACTGTTAGTGTAGTTGCCAGCTTCAGCTACTCCCTGCGGGCTGGCTTACACACACCCCACAAACAGCCAGCACAGGTGTAGCTGGATTGGTGGACTTGCCATCACATTCAGCCGTATAGACTCTTTTCTCCCTGCATTGTCACAGATCATCAAGGATGTGCACTCTGCCCTTGGATGATGACACCCCTTCAAGATCGGAACACACCCGCCCAGAGGCAGTACGATGCGGAACACATACGCACCAGGGGCATCGTGGAATGCACATTTGGCGTGTTGAAGTCACGTTTCCGGTGCCTGGACGGCACAGGTGGGAAGATCCTATACAGCCCGGACATCGTGTGCAAGCTGATCGTTGCATGTTGTGTGTTGCACAACATCTGTGTCTGCACCAGGGCCCCATGGATCCCAGTCCTAGAGGTACCGGACGATGATGGTGGGGTTGGGGCAGGTGGGCCACATGTCACTGCAGCGTCAGGAGTGGCACGTAGGAATAGCATCATTGACACTTACTTCTCATGAGCACCTAACAATGTGGCCGTCCATGGCAATCAAGCGACAGTAGTAAATGTCCATATGCACTGCATGTGTGAATAAAACATATTTGCAGGTTTTGACTTATACTTGTGCATTTTGATGTTACTTTTCCCTGCAATTTCAGATGTGATTTGCCAGGTGGTGCACATTTGCGGAATAAGTTGTGTCCTGTGTTGAAATATGGTGGGGGTGCTTTTTGTACTGAGATGATGTCATTGTCGACCTACACTCCTGCCTATGTGCGTATGCTGCACGGTGGGTGTGTCGCCCGTGCGTCTCTGATTTGTTTGGCACTGGTAACTTTCATGTGGTGTGCCTGTAGGTTCAGTTCTTCCGCGGTGCTTGGATGTTGTGGTGTACATGTTGTCCTCTGCAGTTGGCCAGGGTGCATCCGTGGTACTCCCCTATTGTTGGATTTTGTTCCGAGGCATTTTACAGTAAGCTGGTCTTGTGCTTTTTCTCGCATTGCGCATGTGTATTGCTGCCCTCACGCTGGTTGTCACTGTTTTCTTATCGAGCTATTGCCCATCACAGGTTTTTTGGTGTTGTGGTTTGTGCTTTTGTCTCCATCGAGGTGGTTGTATCGCGGACATTGTCCGCGGTTTCAGCAGACTATCGCATGCTACCGCCGTGTTGTGAATTCTACATTGCCACAGGGTTATTTTCCCACGATAGGCTGCGATGTTGAAAGTTGCATTATGCTACTCTTGCGGTAGTTGTCACACGTTCTTGTGAATATACCCCAGAGTGCACGAGACACAGTAGAACACCAAACCCTCTTTCATAAATAAATTACAAACTCCAGATAGTACCAAGAAATAGGGCATGTATCTTAAAGTGTGTATTAATATACAACATACAAAATGAATGGTAACTACACAGAATGCATAAATGAATACAGCGAAACCTGTGATGATCACCGAAAACAGTATGAGTTTTTCTAACATGGTTATTGAATCGTTCGCATCCTAACACCCTCATTTTTTTTTCTAGGCTCTGTGCTAATTTTAGCTAACACAGTGAATATGTGTTTGTGTTTCTCAAGATGGGTCACATAGCATTGCTGTGCATTCGCTATCACAGACGGGAAAATAAACAGAGACAGGCTTAAGGCAACTTCTTCTTGCTATCCCCTAGGTCAGCTCCGACTCAGGCTAGTTAGCGATGCAAGCCACCATGACCCCTGGCATGATAAACTAGTGCGAATGTTTTATAGTATCTGAAAGCTGATTTCATCTCATATTGCTATAAGTATGCAGGGCTTGCAGGTACTTGGGGGCATATGTATCAAACCCTTTTCCCGTTCGCAAATGGGCAATTCTCAGAATCGGCCCGTTTGCGAACGGGAAAAGGCCTTTTGGGATGTATCATCCCAAAAGGGCATCGCAAATTAGAGAATCACAGAATTTGCGATTCTCTATTTTTGCGATTGCATTTATGGAATCGCAAATTGTGCTTTCTTAAAAGCAATGTAGGAAGCACAGAAAAAGTGCAATTTGGCCTTAAGGAATTGCAAATTACCACCAACTTCAAGTTGGTGGTAACTTGCGATTTCTTTGAAAAATTCGCTTTTTTGCATTTTTAATGTGCACACATACATATTTCAGGGGTGCAACAGGGTGGCCTTTTGACACCCTGGCACCCTTGAAATTGCATTCTCAATTTGCGATTCACTAATTGTGAATCGCAAATTGAGAGTGTCTTCCCATTCATTCCTATGGGCCTCCTAGCCCATAGGAATGAATGGGAAGGAATTCCTTATTTGCAAATCTCAATTTGCAAATGGCAAATGAGGAATATGTCGGATTCGCTACATTTTTAGCAAATCCTACATAGATTGCATTTTGCAATTCTCTAATTGCGATTTGCTAAAAATCCAATTTGAGAATTGCAAAAATTGTTTTGATACATATGCCCCTAAATATGAGTCATCTCGATTATGAGATTGATTATAGATGACTAGCATTATAAACAACAAAAACACGTCATCCTAGATAGTCAGTGGTGATTATATAAATATTTTGCTGCGTGTCTTGAAAACTTCACATAACACTTTCTATGAGAGAAATAGAAGAGTCAGAGGATAGGCACAGAATAGAACTAGTAGAGTCTTATGGAATCAAGTGCTGGAAATAGAAGAGCTAAAACTGTCACAGCGTGCACAACAGGGTTTATTCATTTAATACATGTTTAGTCTCTAAAAGTGTGCAATTGCTCTGGACACTCAAGTTAAGGGTGGCGTTGCCCAACTGTCTATAGGAGCTGGTTTGATTCTAAATTATAAAAATAAACGTTTTTGAACTTGATTTTATTTTTATATGAGGTACTTTTAATGGTTTAAGGATGAAATAAATTTTATGCATTGCATAATCTGTTGTAAATCTACATATGGACGTTGAGTTTAAATAAACAATTTTATAAATTAAAGATGGTTCTTTGTTGGAAGTAGTTTTGGTGGTTCAATACAAGAAGCTTCCTGATGCCTCATTAATACACGTAGAGGTTCATGCAGCTACCACAGGTTTCCAGGGGACTGGGGATGGTGCATGTCAGAATATCCTTGGCATAAATATCATGTTGTGCTATTCTCAGTGTCCAGGGCATAGTGCTAGCCTAATTTCAGGACTTCCTAGCCTAACGGAGAAAGTAGCACTATCTTCATTCATTTTCAGTACTCGGCCAAGCCATTATGGTGTGCCACAGGGGATTAGCTTATTCCTTCTATTATTTAATCTATGCTTTGTTCCAGCAACACTTTTTTTACACTGATGATACCCAAATAATCCTTAAAATGTGTTGTATTTAGATGCCAATGCTGGCAATCTGTTGTCATGCCCACATCAGGTAAAGAATTGCATGGGTAAATGACTAACTGATCTCACAGAGTACTAGATTGAGATACCAGCTCCATTTGTTCAAGTACCTTTTTGGCGACACCCTTTGAGGCCCAAAGAATGAGGACGCTGCCCACAATTAGTCACTCAGGTGAAGAACTGAGGAGTCAAGCTGGAGACCATTACCAGATGTGTGTGTGTGTGTGTGTGGCAGTCAGTGTCTGGTTCTTCCACCTTAGTATGCACACAACAGTACCCCATCAATGTACTATTCCTTATATAGAACAGATTAAGCATGCCAACATTTCTGTACCTGTTGATGAAAGTAATGCACCATAACTAGATCTCCAGCTAAGTCAAAATGCTGAACGAGAAATACTTTAAGACTGCCAAAATTAGAGAACATTTCCCCCACTCTGAGACCTCTGACATTGTCTCCCTGTTAAAAAGACAGTTGTTGTTAAGTCTTTTTTTTCTTATTCACAAGACCACACATAGGGGGTCATTAGGATAGCGTGCGGAAAACCAGCAATGGAGGCGGAAAACACCGGCGGCCACATTAGGATCAACCGCCACTAAAGACCGACCGCGGCGGTAGCGGGCCAAGCAAAGCCGTCCGACGCGGGCAGTGATGGCCAAAAACCGACCGCGGCGGTCAGAAAAGCTGTGGAAAAGCACCAACCCGCCGCAAGGACAGCGGACACACCACACGGGAAATTAAGATAACCCCGAGGGTGTCGCGGTCGGGACCGCTGTTACCGACCACTGCGGTAGCACATAGGAGTAAATGAGAAAAATAGCGGAAGAGCTGCAGCATAGACACCGCAGCGGACGGGCCACGAAAAACATGGCTGTCGATGCCAAAACACCCCAGTGATGCCAAACAGTGCACAAATAAATTCAGCCATGCCCCCCAAATACATAAGACACATATAAATAAAACAAATAAAGCCAAAAAAATATTTAAAAAACAGAACAACTCCCACAACACACTTGACATCCAAAATCCACTTTGACACACCCACACAACTGAGTATAAAGCCACCCCCTTCACTGACCACAATCCTTTGCAATACTCCAGAAGAGAAGGCCATACACCACATCTGACAGGAGAGACAAAAGAGCACAGCACACACACGCATCCACCACCACTATCACTACCACCATTACACCAGCACAAACAATCCCCCAGCACACAACACACCTCACACCTCAACACCATACCCCTGCACCCACAAACACCTCAACCATCACACACCGTGACAACACAAAAAATGCCCAAATTCACCGAGAGTGAGTTGACAGTCATGGTCAATGAGATTGTGAGAGTAGAGCCACAACTGTTTGGTAGCCTGGTCCAACAGATACCATTATCCACGAGGACACAAATGTAAGAAAGGATAGTACAAAGGGTGAATGCAGTAGGGACCACCCCAAGATCGAAGAAGGAGATCATGAAGCGGTGGCATGATCTCAAGAGGGTTGTCAAGGAGAGGAGGAGCAAGAACTGGACGCTGGCGAACGTAACTGGTAGTGGCCCTCCCATCCCACCGAAAACATTCACACCATGGGAGGAGAAGGTGCTTGCCATACTGATTCCGGAGAGTCTCACAGGAGTAGCCGGGGGAGCGGAGGCTGGTAAGTATAAACAAATGCCAAACAACACACTGAGAAGTACTACCTTGCAATACCTAAACACCAATACACTGTTCACCCCCACCCAACAGGTAGCTAGCTATCTTGCTTAGGAGGCCTGTATGGGAGAGGGAGGGAGGCCTGCACTACCACTCCCACCATGCCCCCTGGCCTACAGCTGAGCAGGATACAGGCCTCCCCCACCCAGGAGCAAGTGTCAGCCATTGCACTGTCCACCCTCACCTAACAGGTAGGTAGTCATCTTGTATTGGAGGACTGTTTGGGGGTGGGAGGCCTGTATCACTACTCCCACCATGTTCCCTGGCCCACACTCCAGCAGCATGGAGGCCTCCCCCACCCAGGAGCAAGTGTCAGCCATTGTACAGTTCAACAAACAAACTTACAGGTAGGTAGCCATCTTCACTTGGTGTGTGTTGGGGGAATGGAGGCCTGTATCACTACTCCCAGCATGCCCCCTGGCCCACACTCCAGCAGCATGGAGGCCTCCCCCACCCAGGAGCATGTGTCAGCCATTGCACTCTTCACCCTCACCGAACAGGTAGGTAGCTATCTTGCTTGTGATGTCTGTCTGTTTGAGGGAGGCCTGCACTACCACTACCACCATGCCCCCTGTCCCACAGCTGAGCAGGATACAGGCCTCCCCCACCCAGGAGCATGACTCAGCCATTGCACAGTTCAACAAACAGACTTACAGGTAGGTAGCCATCTTGTATTGGGGCACTGTTTGGGGGTGGGAGGCCTGAATCACTACTCCCAGCATGCCCCCTGGCACACACTCCAGTAGCATGGAGGCCTCCCCCACCCAGGAGCAAGTCTCAGCCATTGCACAGTTCAACAAACAAACTTACAGGTAGGTAGCCATCTTCACTTGGAGGGTGTTTGGGGGAGGGAGGCCTGTATCACTACTCCCAGCAAGCCCCCTGGCCCACACTCCAGCAGCATGGAGGCCTCCCCCACCCAGGAGCATGTGTCAGCCATTGCACTCTTCACCCTCACCTAACAGGTAGGTAGCTATCTTGCTTGTGATGTCTGTCTGTTTGAGGGAGGCCTGCACTACCACTCCCACCATGCCCCTGCCCCACAGCTAAGCAGGATACAGGCCTCCTCACCCAGGAGCATGTGTCAGCCATTGCACTCTTCACCCTCACCTAACATGTAGGTAGCTATCTTGACTCTTCCTGATGTGTGTGTGTGTGTGTGTGGTAGACCTGCATTCCTAAACGCAGCAGCAATTGCATGCAATGCATCGAGATCCAACATGTATGAGTAAATGATGTTCCTCTGCACTATGAAACTACACACAGTGTTGTCATGAATTGTACTACTGGTAACTTCATATTTGTGTAGTGTACAGACAGTCGTTTATACGCAGCTGACACAATACTGGCACAGTGCCCAACACTGACCATTCCCCATCTAATCCACAGGTGATGAAGAACTCACTGCTGAGGACCACACCAACGACCAGCAGAGCCAGTCTCCGCCCCTGGCACATGGACTCTCAGGTGTGGACTCCCAGGACAGTTTGGACGATGAGCTCAGGCCCGGCCCATCTGGTGTGCCACAGACCCAGAGGTCCCAGGCCCCCATCCTCCCCACCACCACGTCTGCTGCAACAACAGCGCAGCAGACCCCTGCTGTCATGGCCTCTGCCACCACCGCAGCCACTGCCACTTCCACTAGTACCACCAGTACCACCTGCAGCACCCTCCCTGTCCCAGGGGACGACCAGGCCACAGCAACAACTGTTGAGGGCAGGGAGAGAGTGCGTGGACCCACAGTGGCGAGGCAAGAGGTCTATGGCAGCAGAGCAGGTGGAAGGGCCAGGGTCACCACCAGACCTCGGGACGAGTGGACACCATCCCTGGACCACTTCACCAGAGTAGTGGAGGCATACCAAGAGGTCCAGGGACAAAGTGGCCAGTCGGATGAACTTTTAAGGGAGCTCATCCTGCTGGTGAGGTCCATCGATAACCGCCTTGGACAGATGGTTGCAGAGGGACAGGCCTGTGTCCCAACCACCACCTCCGTCCCCTCCTGTTGTGCCGCAGGATGACAGTGCACCCTCCTCCCCTGCGCCAACAGAGACGGGCGAGTCCCCTCACGCCGCAGGCCATTCAGCAGGCCCCCCCCGCCAAAAAGATCCAGGGGGCGTCCAAAGAAGAGCCTGGGAGTCTCTGGAGGCAAAGCACCTGCCACACGCCAGTCACGGAGCCAGCCGTGATGACAACCCTCTTCCCTACTGCATTGACTGTTTGGTCAGTCTTTCCCCACATTTCCTTGGCAATGGCACCTGTCTGTTGGACTGGGTCACCCACCACCTCCATGTGGACTCTACTCTTGCATCTCATCAAACAGGACTGTCAACTCACTGCTCATTCCCCAGTGTCATGTAAATATTCCCGCATAAATCACATGTCCACTGTCAAAATAAAATACCTGACGCACCAGATTTTGTGCAGTCTCGTTTTTAGTGCAATATTTACAATGTTGACAAGGTCCATGATGTGTCCAAATGCTGTACAGTTTGTAGTACATGATTCGTCTGTAGCACCTAGGGAGACACAACAGAACAACAGTCACTGGTCTCATTGTGGCATCACAGGCAGAACACTACACAAAACATACACAAGACACAACAGGCATACTAGACCATGGGCTGCAGGTGTTAACAAATAGGGTCCAGCATACGTCCCCATATGGAACGTCAATGTCACATTTACCACACACAGGTGACTGAACGTGTGCCTGTCGGCTACATCCGCGCATAGCCCTTCACAACAACAGCAACCACACCAGACAATGTACACGTTGTACCTCGTCACCCACCTTCAAGTGAAGTAGCAGTCGATGAGCTGCTGGCGCAGGTCTACTCCTTCCTCCTCTCCACTGTCCTCATCACTGGACTCAGGTCCTTGAGCAGGTGGGGGCCTTGGTTCCTCATCTTGTGGATGGCCAGGTTGTGCAGCATACAGCATGCCACAACGATCTAGCACATCTTCCCAGGCGAGTATGCCAGTGCACCTCCGGTCCTGTCAAGGCAGCAGAATCTTGACTTCAGCAGGCCAAAAGTCCGTTCGATTACCCGTCGGGTCCTGCCATGGGCCTCATTGTAGCGGATGTCAGCCGGGGTCCTGGAATTCCTGAGGGGGCTCAACAGCCATGGCCTACTGGGATATGCTGAGTCACCTGTGAATGACAAACACCCATTGCAATGTTGCACAGCCAGAGTGCATCAGGTAACACACAGCACGCCATATCAGTAGGCATACTCACCCACAATCCAAGCACGCTCGGGATGCAGATTCTCCATCATCCGTGGCACCATGCTGTTCCTCATGATGTACGAATCATGCGCCGAGCCTGGATACTTCGAACATACATGAGAAATGGTCATGTCCGCAAGGCACACCACCTGCACATTGATGGAATGATAATGTTTGCGGTTCCTATAAATGTGCTCCGTCACCTGTGGTGCCATCAGACCTACATGGGTGCAATCGATGGCACCAACAACATGTGGGATGCGCCCAAGGGGATAGAAGTCCCCCTTCACGGCAGCCAATTCTCCTCCCCTAGGGAAATGGATGTAGCGATTCCGATACAGCATCATGGCAGCAAGAACATCCCTCAGCACCATGCTGAACATGGGCTGCGACATCTCTCCAGCGCTAGTCACGGTTTCCTGGAAGAAACCTGTCGCAAAGAAGTTGAGTGCTGCCATCACCTTGTATGTGGGTGTGAATGCCGTTGGATAGTGGCGGCGAGGCTGCAGGTGGGGCTCCAATAGATCACACAGGATCTTTAGTGTTGGTCTATCCAGGTGGAATTTCCGTATTATTGCCTCATTCTCCATGTCCTCCAGCACTGTCAGGTGACGTCAGAGATTTGGCCTCCTCCTAGTTGGGATGTAAAATTCGAAATGTCAGTGACAACCATCATGAGATGGCCACAGCACATACCATCAAGGATATCATGGAAAAACATCGACTGCCTGAGAGTTGCATGGCACACAAGGTTACATGGCTGGCCTTTTGATACACACAGAGGGCACACCTCTCCACTGACACAAACACATTTGAGAATGTGAATGCGCACATACTGGAGAACACAATTCACATGTGCAGGCAAGGTGCTACAGCATCCGCCAAGTAAGTAAGGAAAGTACCATGTCTGTATCATACCCATCTGCTGTACCTGTCACACCTCAATGCATCATGTAAACTCTGCACACATCCATCAACACAATGATCACAGTATCAGGAAAACGTTCAGTTGT
Source organism: Lissotriton helveticus (assembly GCF_964261635.1). Lineage (NCBI taxonomy): Eukaryota > Metazoa > Chordata > Amphibia > Caudata > Salamandridae > Lissotriton > Lissotriton helveticus. The sequence goes on from NC_136061.1 coordinate 729,610,532, forward strand.
GTGCATGAGCTGTTGTGAATGCACCAGTCTGATACGATACAATGCAGTGACACAAGTCTTGTCAAGGTCATCACTGACCCACTACAAATTGATTAGTACCACATCATATACACCAGCTCAAGAGTGTCAAGCATCATCAGCCATGAAATGCATAAGTAACATGGCAGGGACCACAGACCAATGTGTGTTACACTGAAGGTGCGTCAACTTGTGGATGACATGGAAGTATGGCATTGTGTGTACAATGATGTGCCCTTCACCATGTTGCTGCTGTGTAGTGATACAGTGTTTAGGATTGACATAGCCATGAATGGTTATGAAAATAGCGGTACCTACCGCCTGTCCCCGGCGGTGTGACACCAGCACCACCCCCTTCACAAGTGCGGAAGCCATTGGCATATGGACATGTGTACATTGCGGTGGCCATGCTCCGCCGTATGAATCACGGTACCTATCGCCTGTCCCCGGCGGTGTGACACCAGCACCACCCCCCTCACAAGTGCGGAAGCCATTGACATATGGACATGTGTACATGGCGGTGGCCATGCTCCGCCGTATGAATTGCGGTACATACCGCCTTTCCCCGGCGGTGTGACACCAGCACCACCCGCTTCACAAGTGCGGAAGCCATTGTCACATGGACACGTGTACATGGTGGTGGCCATGCTCCGCCAGCGTGTAGGCGGTCATTGGATGCATTTGAATGATGCACCATCTCGGTAGCGCACCTCCGCGGTGCATCGCCGCCATGGAGCATTGCCTACAGCCAATGGGAGCGATGATCGCGGTGGCATGATGCAGATTTGAAAAATGCAGAAGATGTGCTCCGCCAGCGCGGATGCGGTCATTGTATGCATTTGAATGATGCACTATCGCGGTACCGCACCCCGGGCACCCGCGGTGCATCACCGCCATGGAGCATTGCCTACAGCCAATGGGAGCGATGATCGTGGTGGCATGATGCAGATTTGAAAAACGCGGAAGGTGTGCTCCGCCAGCGCGGAGGCGGTCATTGGATGATTTTGAAAGAGGTAGACCTGGACAACCAATTGGTGCTGCTTTGCAGCTTACAGATGACCCCAGGGGGCTATAAGTTTGTGGGAGTGAGCCTCACATTTCCACTGCTCACAGAGCCTGCTGCCTGGGACCCTCTCCTGCTGCTGCCTGAAGAGCCTGCTGCCTTGGACCCTCTCCTGCTGCTGCCTCAAGAGCCTGATACCTGGGACCCTCTCCTGCTGCTGTCTGAAGAACCTGCTGCCTGGGACCCTCTCCTACTGCTGCCTGAAGAGCCTGCTGCCTGGGACCCTCTCCTGCTGCTGCCTCCTGAGCCTGCTGCCTGGGACCCTCTCCTGCTGCTGCCTCCTGAGCCTGCTGCCTGGGACCCTCTCCTGCTGCTGCCTCCTGAGCCTGCTGCCTGGGACCCCTCACAACTCACTTCCGCCACAGGTGTTCCATGTCCACAGGGATGGCATGGACGGAGAAGATCCGTGCCAGTCCATTCACCAGCGAGGAGCTAGAGGTCCTTGTGGACGAGGAGCTGGCACAGTACCCAAGGCTGTTTCGTGGTCCCAATGTCGTGGTAAGTCACCAAGAAGGTAGCCGTCGGGCAGAGTGGTGTCAGACGTGTAGTTGTGCTGCTGCAGTATAAGCCTGAGGGTGTGGGGTTGTGTCAAACACTGACAGACAAGCTGACTCCAGGGCGAGGGAGTGTGTGTGTCACAATGTCACTCTTTGTATAATGGAGATGTTGCACAGCCTGTAAAGGTTCGTGTTAATCCTTCTAATTTAGATGTTTTTATTGTATGGTTAGGTGCTCCTACGGGTAACGGGGCCGTCCTGCTCCATTAACTTGTAAAATCAAAAGTTGTGCACACTAACACAGTAGGCGCATCCCTGTTACACACTTTAGGTTCAAACATATAGACTCCTCGATGCTTGATGAGAAATGTCTTTCTTTATTTCATTTTGTTAACTTGATATTCATTTCATATCCGTTATGTATTCATTACGACATGATTTATCTTCTCATGTTTATATTCACAACTATGTTTAAACGCTCCAATGCATTTCGGGCCGGTGCCCTTTTTCCAGGAGCACTACGAGCAAAAATAAACGGGACGTTTCTTGTAATGCAACGATATGCAACATGAAAATATACATTTTGACACATTGGTTAGTATTTCAGTCGTACATGCATTTTGTGCAGCGTGTGATGTGTTTTGCATGCTGTAAAAAACGGGTGTCACGAAAAAAACGTGAGAAACGAACAAACGTGAGGCCGATATAGTAGGAATGGCGTGCCTGTCGTACTTACTAAGGTTCAGGTGTGGGTACGTGAATGGGTCCTAACTGGAAATAAACATAATAAAACAGGTTGTAACTTCCGTAGAAGGTTACGTATTCAAGTAATGATAGCCGGCGTGTCCTAACTTACTTGGCAATGAATGCTTCATGGATCGAAAAAAGTCACCGAGATTAGTTTCCAGTGGATATGGCGGTGCGGGTGTTTATAATTCCGGAAGAAAATGTATAAGTCATGTGATACGATCACATGGTGGGAGTCACGTGGCGCAAGTAAACATAATGAAGGGAGTAAGATTCCCGGGTGTCATGTTGAGTGTGTATGAGATGGTGCAACAGTACAACTCTTATTAGCCAGTAATATCAAACGTAAAATAGAATAAACTACAAACTGTTAATATGCACAATGTATAAAATGATGTATATAGTAAGCAGCAAAGATGTCATTAGTCAGAGTCTCATAATTGTAATTAAATAAAACAACTGAGTTCAGTCCGATCATTAAGCCCCAAGGGCTTCATCGATTGTAGGCGGTATATCCACGCTGTTTCGCGTTGAAGTAGGATTCTATTATTATCTCTTCCTTCGCGTTTCTCAATGATTTCAAGGACCATGTATTTCAACTGTGCGATGTTATGATGTTGTTCCATGAAATGTACCGCCACATTAGATTTCACGTTCTTTGTTCTTATATTTGATTTATGTTCATTCAAGCGTATTTTTATTTTTATTTCTGTTTTGCCAACATAAATTTTCCCACACGGACATTTAAGAAGATAAATTAAGTTCATTGAGTCGCATGTGGCATTTACATGGAGTTTGATGGTTTGGCCTCTCATCGGGTGTGTAATAGCATTACCTTTAATGACATTATTGCAACTGTTGCAATTCATACATGGAATGGTTTCTCTTGTCTTTTCTTTCATGCAGGTTTCTTTTGATAGTATTTCTCTGATGTTGTTTCCTCTGGTGTAAGCGAAGATTGGTGGTTTGCTAAAGATGTTGTTAAACTCTGTTTTAGAAGAAAGGATTGTCCAGTGTGGTAGAATGATTTTTTTGTATATGGAGCTTGCTGTGGAAAATGTTGATACCAGGACGATTCTGTCATCTTTAGTTTTTGTGGTTTTCGATAATGCCTGTTCTCTGGTGATTTTTGATACTCTGTTTTCTGCTTTGTTTATGATGTGTTTTGGGTATCCTCGTTCTGAAAATCTTACACCCATTTCTTTAATGCGTTTTTCACCTAGTTCCATGTTGGGTGTAATACGCTTTGCTCTTAACATTTGGGAGTATGGGAGATGGTTCTTTAAGGCTCCCTGATGAAAGCTTGTAAAATGGAACGTATTGTTGCGATCAGTGGTTTTTCGAAAGATATCTGTTTCAAATCCTGTGGGTGTCTTTGAAATCAATACATCCAGGAATGTAATTGTATCTTCTTCTATTGACCATGTTAGTTCAATTCTGTCATCTTTGGCGTTGAGTTCAGTAAAGGCTGCTGTGAGGCTTTCTTTCGTGTCCTTCCAAATGAAAAATAAATCATCTATGTATCTGGTATACCTTTTCAGGTTATTGGTCCATGTGACGTTGTCGTAGATGTAGTTATCCTCAAATTCTTTCATATATAAATTTGCATATGTCGGTGCTGCACAGTTGCCCATCGACATTCCTGATAGCTGCCTGTACCATACCTTGTTATGTTCAAAGTAGCTGTGGTATAAAGTGAATACCATTAGCTCCATTAGAAATTGTTGCATTTGTGTTTCATTTTCACTGTTGACAATGGTTTTTTCAATGGCCTCTATCCCCCCCCCCATGGGGGATAGATGTATGTAGTGATTTGACGTCTGCTGTGCACATGAATATTTGTTCATTATCCTGTATGGTGATTTTAGATAATTTCAATAGGAAGTCTGTGGTGTCTTTTGTGTAGCTTCTCATATTTTGCACAAACAGCTGTAGATATTTATCTAGGAATTTTCCTATAGGTTCATGTAATGACCCCCTCGTTGAGACAATGGGCCTAAAGGGAGGATCCTTACTTATTGTAGAGGAATTATCAAACATACTATTGGAACTAGAGAAAGACATCAAAGAAATTGAAAGAGAATTGGAAGACACCGTACCAACAGAAGAATGGTTGAAAATCCTTGATGATATCAAAATCCAGTTAGACAAACATACCCGTGAGGTCAATGAAAGGAAAATTCGCAAGTTTAGACGCGACACCCTAGACTATAAATTGGGATAGGTGTATACCTGGGCGGATGTCTACGCCCAAAGACGGAGAAACCGACCAAACACCCAACAAACAGATACTTCATCCTCAGGAAGTGACTCATCAACTCGCCAGCCAATAGAAAATATAGCTTCTACAATAAGGAAATCGACTAGAGAAAAAAACATCACAGTCACTAAAGAAGATGTTCCAACAACATCGGAGCCTTTTTTAGAGGAAGGCCAGAGCGAAAAAGAAGACTCAGGAGGAGTCAAAGAAAAAGAAAAAGAGAAAAATCCACCCAACACCAGGAGTACCTTCCAGAAGAAAGACAACAAAAAACGGAACACCTAGTCATTAATATCTCAGATACACCTTTAACTCAATACCAACTTTCCATTCTTCAAAAAGGAACATCCTTCATCCCTGCAGTTAAACCCAACCTTTTAGAACTAGATGTTAGCACGTATAAACTCACACGAAAACTACGTCTACGTCATATTTTTGAAAATGTACTACCTCCCAAAACAGAAATTAAACAGGATCAACTTATGGGGCTACGACCATCAAGTACATATATTCCTCCAGTAAGCCAAAAATGTATTGATACATTTGAAACACTTGTAAAATTGGATTTAGCCAAAATTAATTTCAACAACAAAATCAGATCCAACCTATCTAGGTAAGATGAAGACACATTGAAGAACATCGCCAATAACAATGAAATTAAATGCATTAAGGCCGACAAAGGCGGTGCATTAGTGATTGTAAACACGTCTATGTACCAAACAAAAATTCGAGAACACATAGAAGATCCGGAAACATATATGCGACTGGCAAACAACCCCACAATGGCCATAAGAAATACCTTGAAAGAGATTCTATCTAAAGCACAGGAAACAGAAACTATTGATGAAAGAACTTTTAAATATCTGTTAGTTGAACATCCCAGAAGCCCGTCCATACAAATGACTCCAAAAATACATAAATGTTTGGAGGATCCTCCCTTTAGGCCCATTGTCTCAACGAGGGGGTCATTACATGAACCTATAGGAAAATTCCTAGATAAATATCTACAGCCGTTTGTGCAAAATATGAGAAGCTACACAAAAGACACCACAGACTTCTTATTGAAATTATCTAAAATCACCATACAGGATAATGAACAAATATTCATGTGCACAGCAGACGTCAAATCACTATATACATCTATCCCCCATGGGGGGGGAATAGAGGCCATTGAAAAAACCATTGTCAACAGTGAAATTGAAACACAAATGCAACAATTTCTAATGGAGCTAATGGTATTCACTTTATACCACAGCTACTTTGAACATGACAAGGTATGGTACAGGCAGCTATCAGGAATGTCGATGGGCAACTGTGCAGCACCGACGTATGCAAATTTATATATGAAAGAATTTGAGGATAACTACATCTACGACAACGTCACATGGACCAATAACCTGAAAATGTATACCAGATACATAGATGATTTATTTTTCATTCGGAAGGACACGAAAGAAAGCTTCACAGCAGCCTTAACTGAACTCAACACCAAAGATGACAGAATTGAACTAACATGGTCAATAGAAGAAGATACAATTACATTCCTGGATGTATTGATTTCAAAAACACCCACAGGATTTGAAACAGATATCTTTCGAAAAACCACTGATCGCAACAATACGTTACATTTTACAAGCTTTCATCAGGGAGCCTTAAAGAACCATCTCCCATACTCCCAAATGTTAAGAGCGAAGCGTATTACATCCAACATGGAACTAGGTGAAAAACGCATTAAAGAAATGGTGTATGATTTTCAGAACGAGGATACCCAAAACACATCATAAACAAAGCAGAAAACAGAGTATCAAAAATCACCAGAGAACAGGCATTATCGAAAACCACAAAAACTAAAGATGACAGAATCGTCCTGGTATCAAAATTTTCCACAGCAAGCTCCATATACAGAAAAATCATTCTACGACACTGGACAATCCTTTCTTCTGAAACAGAGTTTAACAACATCTTTAGCAAACCACCAATCTTCGCTTACACCAGAGGAAACAACATCAGAGAAATACTATCAAAAGAAAACTGCACGAAAGAAAAGACAAGAGGAACCATTCCATGTATGAATTGCAACAGTTGCAATAATGTCATTAAAGGTAATGCTATTACACACCAGATGAGAGGCCAAACCATCAAACTCCATGTATATGCCACATGCGACTCAATGAACTTAATTTATCTTCTTAAATGTCCGTGTGGGAAAATGTATATTGGCAAAACAGAAAGAAAAAGAAAAATACGCTTGAATGAACATAAATCAAATATACGAACAAAGGACGTGAAATCTAATGTGGCGGTACATTTCATGGAACAACATCATAACATCGCACAGTTGAAATACATGGTCCTTGAAATCATTGAGAAACGCGAAGGAAGAGATAATAATAGAATCCTACTTCAACGCGAAACAGCGTGGATATACCGCCTACAATCGATGAAGCCCTTTGGGCTTAATGATCGGACTGAACTCAGTTGTTTTATTTAATTACAATTATGAGACTCTGACTAATGACATCTTTGCTGCTTACTTTATACATCATTTTATACATTGTGCATATTAACAGTTTGTAGTTTATTCTATTTTACGTTTGATATTACTGGCTAATAAGAGTTGTACTGTTGCACCATCTCATACACACTCAACATGACACCCGGGAAACTTAGTCCCTTCATTATGTTTACTTGCGCCACGTGACTCCTACCATGTGATCGTATCACATGACTTATACATTTTCTTCCGGAATTATAAACACCCGCACCGCCATAGCCGCTGGAAACTAATCTCGGAGACTTTTTTCGATCCATGAAGCATTCATTGCCAAGTAAGTTTGGACACGCCGGCTATCATTACTTGAATACGTAACCTTCTACGGAAGTTACAACCTGTTTTATTATGTATATTTCCAGTTAGGACCCATTCACGTACCCACACCTGAACCTGAGTAAGTACAACAGGCACGCCATTCCTACTATATCGGCCTCACGTTTGTTCGTTCCTCACGTTTTTTTCGTGACACCCGTTTTTTACAGCATGCAAAACACATCACACGCTGCACAAAATGCATGTACGACTGAAATACTAACCAATGTGTCAAAATGTATATTTTCATGTTGCATATCGTTGCATTACAAGGAATGTCCCGTTTATTTTTGCTCGTAGTGCTCCTGGAAAAAGGGCACCGGCCCGAAATGCATTGGAGCGTTTAAACATAGTTGTGAATATAAACATGAGAAGATAAATCATGTCGTAATGAATACATAACGGATATGAAATGAATATCAAGTTAACAAAATGAAATAAAGAAAGAAATTTCTCATCAAGCATCGAGGAGTCTATATGTTTGAACCTAAAGTGTGCCCAATACCAGGGATGCGCCTACTGTGATAGTGTGCACAACTTTTGATTTTACAATGTCACTCTTTCCCATGCCTGCACCTGTATGTGTGAGTGGGGAGTGTTACATTGTCAGCCATACAGAGCCACCGAATGTTTGCCATGTAGGTGCCAGGACATTAATAGCTTGTGTGAGTATTTCTGTGTGCCCCTGTTGTCTGACTCAGTGTGACCCAGGGAGTCGGAACAGTGGCTGCCCACACAAACGAAAAACAACACGGTAGGGGGACAGTGGCAGTGTTTCCCGGACCCGCTGGCTCGCCTGGGATTATCAGCCTGCATAATCAGCCTTGTGCGTGTTGCGACAAATGCGAATTTTAAACGTAGGAAATTGTGGAAATTGTTTTAAATTTTGACATCTGTGACATTAGAAATTTAAAAGTGCACACACTCGCACATACACGCCGATATCACCTGTGGCATTAGCTTTCTAAGCGCTTGCTTCCCCGTGATTGTGCTACGGGGAGGGAGGACACCACTTCCGGTCTCGCTGAGCAGTTAGCGCTCTAGCGGCCAGGGCTGACGGGGCTATTTAGCCCTCGCCCCCTCCTGAGCGCACAGCGATCGTGCGCAGGAGAGCCGAAGACAACGCCGAAGACTAGCCAAAGAGTGGCCCGTCTGCGCCCGTCCGCGACAGGACGGGGCCAGGGGCCAGCCACTCTGCCCCTGTGCATCATGAACGGGCCCTTGACTGTTCCTAGCATCAGGTATTTACCTCATACCCTTCTTGCCCTACAACCCCAGGGCAAATATAGATGCACTAATAGAACGCCAATATGTCCTGATGGTCCCTTCTCCTGCATCATATGCGGATTCCAAGCCACTCACTCCAACATCACTGTTGGATACCTCAGTGACAATATAGATACCCAGGGAGGCTGGAAAAGCTTTTTGTTAAATGTAAGATCCCTCCCAAAGCATTATATGCAACTTTGGGATTCTATACATAGCATTCAGCCTGAGATCTGTTTCTTAACTGAAACTTGGCTTAAACCCCATACTATCCCTACTATCACCTTAGGGATACCTATGGGGTATAAAATCCTTCGTCAAGACCGCCCTGAGAAAGTAGGAGGCGGGATTGCCATAATATATAAAGATACGCTGAATATTAGGGTTTTAGAACAAGTAATGCTACCCACCATGGAAGTAGTGATCTTTAATTTAAAAATCAGCCCTAAGGTACACTGGAAAGGGGCATTAGTCTATCGCCCGCCCGGACCCAATGCTGGGTTTTCCCTCGCTCTAACCGAACTTTTAGCCCCCTACATGAAAGCAAATGAAAATTTTATTTTACTTGGAGATTTTAATTTTCACACTGATATTGCTGATCATCCTGATACGAAAGTATTTTTGACAGATCTTGCTCTATTAGGCCTACATCTTCGAAATAGTGGACCTACTCATTCAGGTGGTCACACCCTGGATTTGATTTTCACTACCCATCCTAATGTTTACTGTCATCCCCCTAAACACATCTATTGGTCCGATCATAAAATGTTAGATTTTTCCCTGCTTTACCTACCCAAACCAACAAATTACTCTGCTACGCAGTCCATTAAGCATAGACCATGGCATAAAGTCACTCCTGCCAGGTTGACACAAATCTGGAAAGAGCCAGCACTCTTAAATTCAGATAACATCAACACTGCTCTCTCCAAGTTTAACTCCACACTGATGACAGCCATTGACACTCTGGCTCCTCAGAAAATTGTCAAAAAACCTACCATAGCCAAAAGGGAAACATGGTACACTGAGGCCCTCAAAGTAGAAAAGCAGGGGTGTAGGAAGTTGGAGAAACTTTGGAGACGGACTCGTAATGGGGAAGATAAAGACCGATATCTGGTGGCTATGACCTATTATAAAAACATCAAAAAAAGCGAGGAAAATAAGCCTTACCTCTCAAATTGCAGAGGCGGGCAATTCTACTAGAGAGCTATTTAAAATCATACAGGCCTTCACCAACCCTGTGATATGTGAGAGTCCAGATATTTTCACTCAAGATCTTTGTAATGAAATATCTCAGTTTTTCGAGGATAAAATAGAAGGGATATACAAGAAAATCATCTCAGTCTCAGGTCCCTTGGATGTTGAGGTCTTTGAAATCTCCCCTATGGTGACTCCTGGGAAAACCCTTCATGCAATCCCTGAAATAACTATCAAAGATCTGACTGCACTTATCAACAAAATGAAGACCGGCTCCCCTACTGATTTGATTCCCGCTAAATTGGTCTCCCCCTTGAATGAGATATTAGGCCCCTCAATTCAAAAATTGTTGAACCTCTCCTTTGCCGAGGGACAACTCCCACAATCCTGGAAAGAAGCGGTAGTGAACCTTATACGCAAAAACTCCACCTTGCCCTGGTCAGAGCTCTCCAACCTCCGCCCTATCTCTCTCCTCCCTTTTATTAGCAAACTGGCAGAGAAACACGTTAATACCATCATTTCCAGCTTTATCGAGGCGACAGGGGGCCTGGACCAATCTCAATCTGGGTTCAGGCCCAACCACAGCACTGAATCGGCCCTTCTCTCTGTGACTGATAAGATCAAAATGTCACAGGATAGAGGAGGCTCCTTGATTCTAGTGCTGTTGGACCTGTCCGCGGCCTTTGATACCGTGTCCCATAACATCCTTCTAAGCCGTTTGCAGCGAGTAGGAATTGGAGGCCTAGCACTATCATGGTTGGAGAGCTTTCTTTCCGGGAGGTCACAATCTATCAGCTTGGGCCCCTATCGTTCCACCTCGAGGGCGCTCACGAAGGGGGTGCCACAAGGCTCATGCCTTAGCCCTACATTGTTTAATGTATATGTGGCCCCCCTTGCTGAGATTGTGCGGAAGTATGGGTTCACTCCAGTTTCCTATGCTGATGACACCCAGCTCCTCTACCCTTTCAGCTCCCTTGGCCCTAAAGTCAAGGAGAGCTTTGCTGAGGGTATGAGGGCAGTGTCACATTGGATGGCTGTAAATTGCCTCCAATGTAACGTGGGAAAAACAGAGGTTATGCTCTTTGGCAAGGCGAGTCTCCTCTGGTCCCCAGACTGGTGGCCATTAGATCTGGGCCCAGGACCCTCCTCAAAACCTCATGTTAAAAATCTAGGGGTGAAGTTGGACCAAAAACTGACCTTAAAGGAACACACCAACTACATCGCAGGGCTGTGTTTCCACACCATCGGCCTTCTCAGACGTGTCTTCCCGTATCTTCCTGCCACCTATAGGAAGACACTTGTACAGGCCCTGGTTACTAGCCGCCTGGACTACTGCAACGGCCTGCTGACTCTAGCGAATGCAGATGCAGTGGGTCGTTTGCAGGTAGTCCAGAACACAGCGGCGAGACTGGTCATGAGTGTACCGGCCAGGACTCCCTCTAAGCCCTTGTTGGAAGAGCTGCATTGGCTCCCGTATCAATTTTAAGATATGCTGTACGGTCCACAAGTGCTTATATGGGGTTAGCCCTAAATACCTATCACAATCTCTGGAGTTGTACCAACCTGGCCGGGCACTCCGTTCAAGCAATCAAGCCCTCTTAAAACCACCTGTAACAAAAAAATCCAGACAAGGAGACCGTGCATTCTCCTCGGTTGGTCCTGCCTTATGGAATAAACTCCCTACTGATGTTAGAATGACTACCAACCACCTGTCTTTTAGAAAGGCACTAAAAACCCTCCTTTTCCAAGAAGCTTTTCGGTCCCTTTAATATCTTGTCTCACATAACCTGATGATCCTATGGTTGGCAAAGCGCGGAGATACCCTTACGGGATTGAATCCAGCGCGATATAAGAAACTAAAATAAATAAAATAAACACCACACTTACATGTTCCTTGCCCCAGTTCCTTCCCAATGAATAATAGATATGCCACATCTGTGCCCTGTGTAATTTCAGACTTACACACTTCTGTTGATGCATATTATGTTGATGCATCTTGCATTTGTGAGATTATCCTGGACCCTAAACGCCCCAATGTGTGCATGCAATCACATCTGTGTGGGCCATGCAAAGTACCCTTGTGAGGTGTCCCCCAGTTTGGGATGGAAGGAGGTTACAATAGGTCCGGAGTCTGGGTCTTGCTACTGTACTGATAGATGTTGGTACCTGACATTGTGGAACTGGTCATTTACCCTTCTTTTCTCTCATACCTGCAGCTCAAGGTAAACCAGCGTAAGGCCGTGTGGAGGGCCATTGCGGCAAAGGTGCGAGCCCTGGGGGTATCCAACCGCCGACGCACACACTGCCACAAGAGGTGGGACGACATCAGTCGGCTTGCAAAAACCGTGGCTGAGATGACATTGGGGATGCTACCGCGCACAGGGTGTTTGGCACGGCGCAGAATGACTCCAGTGATGGGCCGCATCTTGGCAGTGACTCATCCAGACCTGGATGCACGTCTGAAGGAGCATCGCCAGCAAGGCAGGGCTGGTGAGTATCTGGGGAGCGTGACTTTTGCTTGGAGTGGATGCATGTGTACAGGGCCTGTGGCAGCGGTGAGCCATGCGATGTGCATGTGTTGCTGTGCTGTGCTGTGTCATGTGAGTGGCTGCTGTGATGTGTGCTTGTATCAGGTATTGTGCCACCCTGGCCTTACAGAGCAGATACTCCCTGCTGTACTTTCACATTGCCAGATGTGTTGGGCTCCACATGGTCATTCAGCATTGGGATGGTGTGTGTGATCTATTATGTGGTGAACAGCTGTGTCCACTTGCTGAGTGTGAATTTATGTATGCCTACTTTGCCTGCACCATGATCGTTGGTGCCCCAACACCTGCAAATAATGTGCCCCAGATTATCACATGGTGCTTGCCATGGACTATGTGGCATTGGGGACTGTGATGTCCTAATAGGTGTGTGTGTTGTCCCCTCATGTTCCCTGGAGGTCTGTTAGTGGTAACAAGTGCTGTACCCTCATCATGTCACAAGGTGTGGGCAGGCCAAGTTGTGTGTGTGGTACACTTCATCTACGGGCAGGGTGTAGTGCTGTGTGGCATCAACAGGCTCACTCATGGCAGATATTCAGCGTTGCAGACACTGTTGTGGTCTATGTTGTGTGTAGCTGCACAGTGATTGCAGGGTGTGGTGGTTACCATGTAGATTAGGGCCTCTCCTGTAGTGCATTGTCTTGAATGTGTGTGACCAGATGATGACACTTACACAACCGTGTATCTCTCTCTCATGCAGATTCGCAAGAGACCACGGAGGAACATGAGCCCGAACCCAGTGGTGGTGAGAGTAGCACTACAGCTGCAGCGGAGGCCAGTGATACAGACCCCACTAGCGCATCTGAGGGGGACAGATGTATGCCGGAGGAATCCGTGGCTGAGACACAGAGTACCACATCACCTGATGCCAGCGGGGATGCATCCATGTTGGCAGGCACAGGGGATGGGGAGTCTGCATCATCATCTACCACCCAGCGGCCAGTGCCCAGCCTCCCATCCACTTCTTATGGTGGTGCCCTATCCGTGTCACCAAGAGGGGAGTCACATTCAGACCTGGCACCGCTGCCCCTGCACCTGTCCCCCATGCTGCCCTCAGTGCAGAGTGGGTAGAGCTCCTCCACCAGCTCTGTGTGGGCCAGACCGCCCTGCTCAATGCCTTCAGTGACCATGATAAGAAATTAGGCCAGGTGATTGCATACATGGAGGGCATACACTCAGACGTGGGTGGGCTACACCGGACAGTCCAGGCGTTGTCATCCACAGTCACGTCAGCCCTTCAACAGGCACATGTTCCCATTGCAGCTCTGGTGCCTTTGTCCAACCCCCAGTCAGTGGCCACATCAGGTGACAGTGACCACAGTTCGCCTGCGTCACCAAAAAGATACAGCACCAGGAGCACACAACAGACAACCCAAACACTCACGCCCACAGACACCATCCCCACTGAAGAGCAGGGCCACCCCACAATGCACAGACAAGGGCCAGTCAGGGAAGATCAAGGCCAGGCGATCAATGAGGTAGACATCAGGCTCACATGCTGCAGAGGCATCACCAGCAAAAGACTCTCCTGTCACAGAAACTTCACACAGACCTACCCATGCAGTGTCTGTGTCCACTGAGAAGGTGTTGCATATCAGGGGTACACCTAGGAAGAGCACAGGGCCACATCCACCCACCACATCTACCCCAATTCCGAGTCCATTGAAGCAGGTGGAGGAGGGCACTGTAGAGACCACCCCTGCCAAGAAGTCAAAGGAGGGCACTGTAGGGGGTACACCTGCCAAGAAGTCAAAGGAGGGCACTGTAGGGGGTACACTTGCCAAGAAGTCAAAGGTGGGCACTGTAGGGGGTACACCTGGCAAGAAGGCAAATGAGGGCACTGTGGAGACCACCCCTGGCAAAAAGGCAAAGCAGGGCATTGTAGACACCACCCCTGGCACAAAGGCAAACCAGGGCACTGTAGACACCACCCCTGGTACAAAGGCAAAGCAGGGCACTGTAGACACCACCCTTGGCACAAAGGCAAAGCAGGCCACTGTAGGGGGTACACCAGGCAAAGAGGGGAAGGAGGTCCTGAGGCGTAGCCAGACCAAGCGTTCCGCAGGATCCAGCACATCACCAGAGGTAGTGACAGTGTCTGCACCGGATGTGGGACAGTTGGTGTGTGTGCCGGTTGGGTCATCAACACTTCCCATCAACTCCAAGACAGGGAAGCCAATTCATATTCCCAAAAAGTGGAAGGACACCTCTCCAACCTCTCCCACCCACACTGTGTCAGAAGTCTGCATGACTCCACCTCCACGTGCCACTATGCAACCTGGTCCACACAGCCCTCCAGCTTGCCAAGCCACTGTTAGCACCACATCACCTGGGGCTCTGTCACCCCAGTTAAGTGGGCCTGCTGTCACCGACACACAGCCAGGTCCAAGTCAGCATGACTTCCAGGAGTGAGTTGACATCCCCCTCATGCGCCTGTGCCTCATACAGGTGTGCTAGTCCTGACCATTTTTTACAAGCATGGACACTGGCCCTGAAGCTCTGCTGTGCTGTACTCTCCCCTGCCATGGACACTGGCCTTCTGCTCTGCTGTGCTGGCCTCTCCTCTGCCTTGGACACTGGCCATGTAGCTCTGCTGTGTCGTGCTCTCACCTGTGCCTTGGACACTGGCCCTTTACCTCTGCTGTGTCGTGCTCTCACCTGTGCCTTGGACACTGGCCCTGTTGCTCTGCTGTGCTGTACTCTCCCCTGCCATGGACCCTGGCCCTGTAGCTCTGCTGTGCTGGCCTCTCCCCTGCCTTGGACACTGGCCCTGTAGCTCTGCTGTGTCGTGCTCTCACCTGTGCCTTGGACACTGGCCCTGTTGCTCTGCTGTATCGTGCTCTCACCTGTGCCTGGGACACTGGCCCTGTTGCTCTGCTGTGCTGTACTCTCCCCTGCCATGGACACTGGCCTTGTAGCTCTGTTGTGCTGTACACTCCCCTGCCATGAACACTGGCCCTGTTGCTCTGCTGTGCTGTACTCTCCCCTGCCATGGACACTGGCTCTGTAGCTCTGCTGTGCTGGCCCCTCACCTGTGCTATGGACACTGGCCTTCCTGTTTGTGTTTCACCTGTGCATGGTATATAGCATGTTTGCATCATTTTGAGCCTTGCTGTTGTCTACTATTGTTGTACCGCTGCATCTGTGCAATATCTGAATAAATACAGTTACTTCTGGTGTGTGTTTTGTCGGTGTCCTTGCTGATTAAAGTTCTGTTTGTGTTCGCATTTGATTGCCTATGCACCATGCTCCATGTATCACTTCAACATTGCACGGCTCTTTGCAGCCATCATAATTTTGGGCAGGGGTGACAGGGTCTTAAGTCCATTCTGAGCCTGCAAATTGTGTGATCTGTGATGGCTATTTTACCTGGCATGCAGTCATCTTGTTAGTGATTTGCTGCTGTTGCCTACACTGTTCACCTGTGTGGTTGGGGGACACTGCCAGCACAGGGTGTGATGCTGTGCAGATGTTTCGAAGCTGGCTGGGATATGTAATGTAGTATGTGTGTGGATTGCTTTCTGTGTGCCCAGCCTTGTATGTGTATGGTCATCTTGTGTTGGGCCTTGGTCCTGGTGCCATGGCCTACATGAGATGCGTGGTGTTGGGTGTAGAAGAGGTGTGCAGTGTGAAGGGTGTCTGTTTGTAGTGGATCTGTGTGTGCCCCTGTATTGTGTGAGACACACATGTGTCACCCAGGAGTTGTATGCCTGTTGTTTGTTTTGTCTTGCCCTGGGTTGAGGATTGTATGCCCTTGTGTGAGCTGTTTGTAGTGCACTGTGCTGTGTGTAGGTGTATCCATGGTGTTGTGTGAGACTCCTCCTTGTTGTGTTTGTCACTTTGGTGTGTACAAAGTGTGTGAGTTGCACATCAGTGGTGTGTTTGATTGGTCCTCAATGTGTCTTGGGTGTTCTTGTGTGAACTGTGTGGCCCTGCTGCTCCACACTGGCATTGTGTTTGTGTTTGTCATGCATTGCAGGCATATGCTGGTTTTTCCACTCCTTTATGGCATGGTGTGTGTGGTTTTAGGCCATCCCCTATGTGTGCCACTTGTGCTTGGCCATTGTGGGTGTTCCGTCCCTCTATTTGTGTGTGGTACACCCCTTACATGTCTGCTACTGACATGCAGGCTGTTTAACTTAGATGTCAGCTTTCCCCTTGGTTTCCATGTGTGTGTGCCTCCCCATCACTTCATATGTGGGCTTGTGCTTTGTGGTGCAATTCTTAGGCCATAGGTGTTGTTCCACTCTGGACATTGCCCCAATGATTTATGTGTGCTGTCCTTGTGCTATTGGTCATTCTGAAGTGGTCATGTGGACTTCAGCTGTGTGTGCTGGCCAGTGCTCAGGTGGAGGTGGCTGTGCTCTTGTATCCCAGAGTGGTGAATGTGTAGTTGTTGTGTTTGATGTGTGGATGTAGGGTGTGGTATTGCTTCAGTTCCTGGTTGTGGTGTTGTATTTGTGCAGTGCTGATTTGTGGAGTGTGATACGGTTGTGTCAATCATGCCTGTTAGGCAGACAATGCTTGTCGTGCATGCGGTGCTGTGTGTATGTGGCCTTGGCATTGCCTGATGTGCATCCCCTGATGTCTTGTGGTGTTTGTTGATAGAGGTTTCATGTGCATCTGTGATGGGTTTAATGTGGCTGTGTGTGTTGGTCCTGAGTGATGTTGTTGTGTACTCCTGTTGTGTCTGTTCTCCCATTGATTTTCCCCAGTTTGGCTGACAGGGTATGTGTGTTTCTGTTGGAGTTCAGTATGCGTTCCTGTATTGTTTGTGTGTTGTTCTTGTTCAGGCATCGGTTGTGGCATCCCTGTGTGTGTGTTGTGTTTGTGGCTACACCCAGGGTGTGTGTTTGTTTGTGTGTGTGTGTGTGCTGGCAAGGATTGTGAGCCTTGAGTGAGTGTGGCAGTGGTGTGGTGTGTTCCTTGTCCGCCACTCCTGCAGTGGCTGTCTCCCTGGTTGTGTGTTGTGTGGTGCAGGGAGTGTGTATTGTGCTTGCTGTTGCAGTGCTTGTTGGTGTGCATGGGGGTGCACGGGATGGGCACCTGGCCTGTGGGTTGATGGGGTGTGTTGCTGTGTGGTTGGGGGCTGTGTATCCCTGTGGTGTTTGTGCCCTGCCCATGCCTTGGAGTGGCCCTGCCTTCTGCATAGTGCGCATGTGTTGACCGCGGCGGTGACGTGACCGGGACCGGGATGTTGCTGTAGGTTGGCGCTCGATGTGTGTCCCGGATGCTGAGGGGTGCCTTGTTGTGAGTTGGGTGATGTGTGGGTGCCCGTATGGATGTGTTGTGTCCCCCAGCAGGGTGTCTGTGTGGTGATTGGACCCTGTGTCGGCATGTGTGTTGTGTGTTGCATTTGTGTAGTTGCGTACCTGCGTCGGCGTCCGCGACGGACCCTCTGATGGTAGTGTTGTAGGAGGAACATCACCGGATGCATATGGAGGGCTGGGTTCATGGCGTTCATGACCGGGTCTCGGCGTTCGCGCTCTGCTGTCGACTTTCCGCCTGCTCAGGCTGGGCGGTGTCTCGGCTGCGGTCCGTCTGCTTGTTTGGGCCATCCTAATTTGTCGAGAGGGGCGGACGTCATTCGGCACGCCGGAGAGTCTCGATTGGCTCCCGCCGCCGTGGTGGCGGGCGCACTTTGATGGAGGTGTGTGTCGCTCCGCGGCGGACGGGAAATGACCTATGTTTACCTATCCTAATGTGGCCGCGTGAGTTCCGCTGCTCGTGGGCGGAAAAAGCTGTTTTTCCGCCCCGCCACCACCGCGGTAGTGCCACCACCCGACATCCTAATGGAATAGTATTCAGGGCATACCACTTACTTGTTATTTATAACTGTATCATCAAAGTAGTCAAAAATAACAAATGCAATATAGGAGGTAGAGCTTTTTTCGGTAGCCATACCCACTCAATGGCCTAGATTCTGAAAACTGTCATGCAGCACAACACCCAAATTTGCTGCGCTGCTTTGCGTGACAGGGAGGGAGCAGGAGAATACTATATTCACATCGGTATGGCTCTCTACTCCCCTCTCACTATCGCCCGTGCTGATTTCAGCTGCCGAGCTCCAGGCAAACATGTTAACACCATAGCTCTGGGGTGTGTGAGTAAGTCTAGCATAGGATTTGTACAGAAGGGCATCCTTCCTGTACAAAATACTATGCTTAGGCAAGTGAGAACGTTGTTTTCGCTACTTTGTAAGTGTGCTGCACAGGGCAGCACGCATGCAAAGTCAGAAAAGCATAGAGAAATGAAAACATTTCTCTGTTAAACGCCTGCTTTTCAGCTGCATTATTTTTTGACGCTAAGCCCTTTCTACTGATGGTTAAAAATAGGGTTTAGTGTATAAAATCATGGGTGGAAGCATGCTTACCTCCATGTACCACCCTTGTAGCACCCCCTTGGCGCAAAGTAATGTAAAGCAGTGTTTTGCGCTGCTTTGCGTTACTTTTCCATACAAACCAATGTAAATACCAAATTGTGTTGGTTTGTGAATCCCAAAAAGGTTTAGCATTGGTTTAGTGTTACAAAAGTAACGCTAACCCGACGCTAAATCATTGAGAATCTGGGGCCCCTGTATTCAATTCCTGATAGCAATTAGACAAGAAAGCACACTGCTGAAATTGTAAAATTAGTGAAATATGGGACTTTTTTACACTCATCATCTAACAGTGCCTTCTCCATGGCAGTTTCTACGGAGCACCAAGGTGTCTTTGGGTGTATGAGCACTTTATAAAACCGATGCAAACACACTCACAAAATGACTTCTTTACAACAATTATTGCAGATGTTTGGGAAAAAAGGAAAGGTACTAGATACAAGGGAAGTATCAGACTCCAGTTATTATTGAGGGAATGAGACAAGCATTTTCCTGAATGAAGAGTGACATATAGATGGACTTTTAAGAAGAAGAAGGGACACCTTCCTACACATAACCAATCCTTCCCTGCACACAGACACCCTTGCACACTAGTGCAACGTGCCTGCGTTGGCACTAAGTTGTGAAATTTAGCGCCATCGCAGGGGGAAACGCAAGGCTGCACCACATCCTTGTAAATATGGTGCAGCCTTGCATTTCCAAAGTGGCGGAGCGTGTCGTTAAGCCTAGGAGGCGAACGATCCGCTCTGACACTTCGTTGTACATATGGCCACGAGTAAGGTAATGCCAGTTCTTTCTCAAAATCAAAGATTATCACAAAGAAATGAGAGTCAAATTAGGAATCCAGCATAAAATAGCACGTTATATGATCGCTGCCTGTTCATTCATCTGCGCATTAGATACACTTCTTTCACTGACAGGGGAAAGGAAACAGCGCTGTCAGAAAGATAAATAAAATGGCGGCATGTGTGGATGATAAATGTAGCTGTCTGGAGCAGAAGCATGAAGGGGAACAAGGTCTGAGTCACTGATAAGGCTTAAAGAAATGATGGAAAGCACAGATTAGCGCATTGAGGGAAATGTGTTTCGCTGCTGTCACTCAAGGCTGTTCTGGCCCTCAGTTGCAGAGGGAGAACACAATAGATGCTGCGCCACAACAACGTCACACCCTCCCCTGCTGGCGGAAGCCCGGCAATGAGCACCATTAAACTATGTCAAGGCAATTCCTTTTATTCAGAGTACCAAGAAAAGACATACTAGCTAGCTTGTATAAGAGAAATTATTATATGCAGCATCAAAATATTACCAAAATAATATTGTGCTATAAGAATTTTATAGCTAAAATATCGACAACCTCTATAGCGTCATGTAAACATATTTAAATAAATGCAGGTTTACTATTCCCATCTCCTAGTATATCTTCTTTGACCACATATATATCTTTAAGGTTCGTAGATATGGAGTTATGAAGTGTAAATCTATATTTACATGCACATACCTTACCCTTAAATAATTTTGGTAGTTGATACATTGAATATAATAGGTTAGTAGCATGTTATTCTAACATAAAACTGTGCGTGTTTCTCTTGACAAAATGTAGGAGGCAGCAATCAGCTTCGAGTAAAGGCCACTTGCAGATGGGTCCGACAGTGAAACCTGCCAAACTTCACTAATTTGTTGGACAGAATACATTCATTTGTCTATTTCATCATATGTGCGTATGTTTCCATTTTGTTCTAAAAGGCCTTGCTTTGTGATCGTTTAAATTCACGCTTTAGCTATTCAATAAGAAATAAATGAAGATTTTTGCTCTCCCTTCCTGTTTTTGAGAATTTATTAATTTCATTTGAATTGGGGTTCTATTTGCAAACCCCTTTCAGATTTCACCCCTTTGTGGTGTTGCTTGCTGTCGTTGGCAGCGTGCTTTCTAAGATGGTTTCCAAATGTGAGAAGAAGGGGCTGGTACAGAAGTAGTTTGTGTGTGTGTGTCCCAGTGTGGGGCTTGCCTATAAGGAATTCAGCCAGTGCTTGATGGTCTGGTCTGACAGGTCAGTGTGTGGGACTATTTTTTGACTGTTTGTGGGACCATTTTGTGGTTTGGTGGGGCAATTTTTTCTGTTGATTTCGAAAACTGGGCGGAATGTGCAGAGTGGCACTCAGCGGAGTTTAAAAATAAACTCTGTGGAACTCTGCTCCACACTGCCCTCACAATTAAATATAGGAAAAAAGCCACTTACCTGTTCTGGCATCTCCAGACTGCCCTCCCCCTCGCCTTGGTCTCTCCTCCTTGCCGTCCTCGACGGTCGCATACCCTTATGTTTTACGTCTTGCGTGGACTGCGCTTGTGTGCGCACAGTCCACGCAAGAAGTACAATATAGGGGTTTGCGACTGACGAGGACGGCGAGGAGGAGAGACCATAAACAGGAGGAGGGCAGCCCAGAGACACCAGAGCAGGTAAGTGGGTTTTTATGTGCTATTTTTTATTGGGCGTGTGCAGGGGCTAGCTTCGCTCCACCGCGGAGTCGGAATTTTGCCTGAACCCCGCGTTCTCGATGGAGCACGGAGTTGGCAAAACTCCGCACACTCCTCTGCAGGAGCAGAATTCGCCAACCGAGCCAGTTGACTTCCCTGATATTGCAACAAACATAGGCTGCAGCAAGCACAAATACATAAATACTGACCTACCTCGCAAAACAACTATACAGTGTGTCTTTACACGTTCAAAACGTACACAATTTGTAATGTGGGCCACTTCTGTTTCGGTGTCCAGGCCTACTCTCTGTCCCAGTTCGACCCTGATGTATCCCCTTGGTGCTAAGGGGATAATGTTTCTTGCCGCTATATTATGGTTTTAAGAATTTCATACTGACTGTTACCCCGAAATACTCCATTATGAGGTTAAAGGACTAAAGATGTAACTGGGGTAGGCATGTTTTCCAAATGTGTAATACCTCAAGTGTCCAAGGTCGATGCAAGATATATCTGACTGTTTTACAGTATTTTGAAGCGAAAAGTACTATACCTTGCAGCTTCTTTCCTTACTAATAGCGGACTTCAACCCATCTTGGGAGAGGCAAGATCTTGCAGCCTGTGCAACTACCATGAAGAATCCTGGCTACACTTACCGTGCTGCTGCCCCAAACTTGCCAGAGAATGTCACCACCTGCTAGTCACCTTATTTCTGGCCCAAGGAATAAGAACTTGCAGAAAGGCCTCGGACTTGTGCTTCTCTAATAACACCCCAATGATCCGAGCTAGGCTGCAGAAAATAACTTACCTGATTGTATCAGCACTCCAATCATCGCAGGTGGGTACTACTGGACCAGATTAAACGCCTGCCATGAATAGCCCCACCAAAGATTTCCTCCCTTAGACCCAAAATCCTTGTCCTTCCCTAGCTCGTCAGAGTCCAGCACACTCAATTTTATTTTTTAAAGAAGCCACCTAAACACACGTTGGACACTCCTGCCAGCCAAGAAGTGTCAACAGCACTTTGCACTTTGAGATGCCACTCCTCTCAGGTCTTAAGTATTTTTAACCTCGAGAGATTTTACAATATGGTTTTAGTATATAATTTTTTAATTTAGGAAATATTGTGCATGTCGCTACATGTAATGGTTTTAAGAAATTGAGCATGAAAAAATTATTTCATTCATACTCCATCTTTCTCTCATTGACAAGAGAACGCTTGATTTCTCAAACTCCCCTCTCCCTTTCAGTTGATTGGTTTGTGGTTTATGTGATAGCATTGGAAATATTGGCTATTTCTCCACTACTGTTTCTTTGCACCATTCTTGACAGAATTCATGGTATATGTTTTTTTGCACTTTAGCTTTATTGGGCAATGTTGTCCCATTTGATATATGGTGTATCTCTCTTCTGGTTCCACTAGTGTCCTATGTTTTCTCCCAGTGACTGTCCCATAGCATTCTATTGTAATTTATTGTTCACCACCATTGTATTTGCTAATGTGGTGTGGTAGACTTTGTTGAACGTTCAGTTCATTGCCATCCTTCACTGGTGTGAGAGTTGATTACTACAGGCCTATTCAGGCCTGTACCTGTCATAGACCACATTAGGAATTTTCCCTGAGATTCACATACTGGTAGAATATGTGGATCATTTGTGTACCAACACGCATCCTGGTGTTGAAAACTAGTTGCTGGACTGGTACTCTAACTTGTTCCTGATGGACAATGTTTATACTCCATTAGGAATATGTATGTGTGCCTTATTTACTCTGTAAGTATGTCTTTTGTTCAGCTGCAGCTCCTTCGCTAAGGCAGAGGAGCACCGCCCCATTGCTCTTTGAGCAGTGGAAAAAGGAAAAATAAAATGATGATAACAGAATGCTGGTGACAGAAGTGTCATGATTGGTTTAGGGAAGCCTGTGTCCTTCCTGCTTCCGGTCTGGGAGTAACAGAAGAGGGCAGATAAGAGGCAGCAGGTGGCTGCCAAGTAAGTGACATTTTAAATGTATTTTTTTCCCCGCCTCACCTGTACTACTGTGTGGCAGCCACCACTTCTTTTGTTTGCACTCATGAAGATGTGGTTATTAGATTAGCTGTGCTATCATGCATTTTGTGCGTTATTTCTCCATATTGAGAACAGTCAGTTTATGTGCCTGATTTTTGGTTATGTTCTCATAAAAGGCCTCTTTCTGTGAGCAGGTTGAAGCGATGTTCATGCGTCCCTAGCCTGTCGCAGATGGATATCTCATGGTCCATTGGTCCACCTTTTCAGGCAATTATCCAAAACCCTTCTTCCTCCTTGGATATTCTACCAATTGTGTTTCCTATCTTGACCAGGAACCTGTTGTATCACCATTTTGTTCCCTTTGAGCACCTGGTTGATCTTGTGTCCTTCAATACATATTTTATCTTTCCACTGATTGTTGTTCGCAGCTTGATCTATGTAAATACCAATTAAACATCTTATCAAGACAGGCCCGCCAAGCTGTTTTTAGCCTGTGGTACCTAAGGAAGACCTCAGAGAAACACTTCAGAGTTGAAAGCCTGTGAGTTAACGAATGACTGAGTGAGTGAGTGATCATCCATAATGAAACTTAATGTAAATTGGTCTCAGCAAAGGAGTGTCAATTTCCTTCAGAGCTATATGTGTCAGAGCTTAGTTAGAGATTAGCAGTAAAATAGGTTTCTGGCCAGCTTCTAACCACAAAGGCATGGGTAAACGTAAATGAAAGTAAGAGGGAGGCCATGGAGATAGGCAATGGGATTCCCTTGATAGGCCCTAGGTGCAGAGAACAAGATACACGAATGTAGGAGAAGATGTTGCACCTGTAGTACTTGACATGCATGTCCCTGGGTTAGATAGGGAATGCATGTGAGCGGTAAACATCAGAACCGAAAATGAGGTTCGTGAGCAGTGTGACGCCCATCGAAGCTGTAGGGACTTGAGTCTGGATCTTGGATAAAGGAGTATGGTCTTAGTAAGCGAAGGGGTGATGAAGATGTGCTGGAGATGGAGAAGCGCCCTGAAATGCACCAGACAGATATGTGTAAGACTGCATTCAGATAGTTTATCTACTTCAGTTTTAGACTGCAGCCATTGGGGGGAGGGGCAATGATCTTGCTTTTATACTTCCAAATATGTTCTCTGTAGTCCCTAAAAAGCTTCTGAAAGTCCTTGACAGGTCAAGAAAGGAGGAAACGTTCGTTTTCCTTGCCCCTTCAAGGATGACTTCTCAAGATGTTCTTCACCTAAGCCACTGGAGATGTATTTTGCTCATGATTTTTCTGATCTAATAACTACCCCGTTTATTATTATAGGAGTAACCGACTAAACAACATCCGCTATCCCATAGATTCTTACCTTTTTCTGCAATTCATTTCCATTGTGCCCTGGAAATCAGCTTTTGTTTTAGAGGTTTCTAGCTTTTAAATATCACATTGGAATTTATGGAGGTGTATTTCAACTGATCAAGACTCGTATAAGCTATTTTATTTTCCCAGTCAGGAACAATCTGTACAGAGGCTTAAATACCCAAGAGATAATGAAACCCATCTACTTGCCAAGCCTCAGTAATAACTCCTACACAGATGATCCATGCCTAAGAGGAGCTTTTTTTACATCATTCAAACACACTACACAAAGACTACAATTTAGTTTAACGGACTTCGAGAGGGTTGTGGTAATACTCTAGTCAAGGTCAAATGCTGAGCAGTCGTAATGTAGCTCTCCACCAGGCTCTAGTCAAACTTTTTTTGTTGACTCCCACTCTCCAATTTCATTTTCACTATGGTGCATGTACATCCAAGTGCAACAAAGCTTGGCAAAGGTTCCATGCAAACCTCTATCTTTGTTATGTTATGTTAATTTATATTTTTAGAGCGCCATATCAACAAAGGTCTCTAAGCACTTTCAGAATAGACCAAGAACCTGGGAATCCCTTATTCCCGCTGGGATCCGCACAAATTAAGATGAACTTATCCAAATACCTCAGTGAACAAACTGGTCTTGAGTTTCCTCCTGAATTGGAGTAAGGTGGCTACCCCACGCATACTATCAGGTAACTTATTCAAGAGCTGGGGACTCACAACTGAGAAGGCCCACCCCACAAGGTGGTTCTATTAAGCTTGACCGAGATGAACAAAGGCATTGTCTGGATACATAAAGCTTCAGACGGACTTTGATGTAGTTAGGCGCCACTCCATACTGTGCTTTATGTGCAATGCAGAGGCCCTTGAACCTGACCCTCTACTTGATAAGGAACCAGTGTAGCTGTTGTAGCGGGGGGCGCCTGCTCTTCTTGACAGTTTAAAAATTAATCTATCCGCATCATTTAAAACCACCTGAAGTTTTCCCAGAAGTTTATCAGGAAGCTCTATGTATACTGTGTTCAAGATTAGTGCCAAAACGACGGTACGCATGGTGGAAAATGACAACAAGGTCGCAAGTTTCCGGAGTTGTCGCATCAGGTCCACACAGCTCCCCACTACCGCAGACACCTGATGGTTTAAAGTTAACTTGCTATCTAGTCTGATACCCAAGCTCTTCATGGCTAGCACCGGTGTTGGGGTGGTGCCAAGCTCATGTGGCCAGAAGAGGCTGGACCAGGGGTTGGTCCCTGTTGTGAGAACAAGCACCTCTTTCTTATCGGGATTCACCTTAAGTGAATTTAAGGTCATCCAGTTCATAGTGAACCGGAGGATGTTCTGAACATTAAGCTGTGCCTGAGGGGACTTTTGAGTCATTGAGGTGGTCTACATTTTATATACCTATACCCATACTGGTGCCCTTGTTACTTGGTGTCCATGAATGAGTTGTAACCACCCACAATATTCTTGTTTCAGAACAATTCTCTGTTACAACATGGAGGCGTCTGCCAAAGGGTTACAGTCGAAAATGTAAGCATTGCTTTGTATGTTGCCTTAATTGTAGGGTTGTGATGAGAAAGAGAACACAGTCCGAATATGTGTTTTGATTGCTTCCCTGAGATCTTAATTACCTTGACCAACCTTCTTCTTTGTAGTCCTGGAGTCTGTCATTTTCACGCCTCTGTACTACTTTCAATAAATGTTGTGCTACTGCTTACCTAAGCAAACATATTTTCGTACTGAGAGATCAGGCTCACATGCCTTCTGTGTAAGAAAAGGGGGCCACAAATATGGACTTGGGTGTAATGGTCTAGTTTGTTAATGTGTTTTCTTAACGTACGCAACCTCCAAATGTGACGACAATGAGGAGGGGGATTATGGGCAAGTTCCAGAAGCAGTCTTGGGCGACCTCAAATCACCCTGCGAATGTGTACACGGAGGTCAACGGTCTGTAGTTGGAGTGCATTGTTTTTGTTACTGTAGATTTTTGATACATGGACACATATAAGGGGCAAAAGTGCAGTGCTGAAAAGACATCCAGTAAATGCTCTTTGTCTCCAAACTGGTACATCAAGTGTGATTTAACCAGACAGAGTTCAGCAGACAGCCATGATGTAGAAATAGGAAAATGCATCAAAAAGGCCCTGGACGTGCCATTCAAATGTCATCATCTGAAACACAACTGGATTTGAGCTGCGTAGAGACAGAGTCAGTTCAGTGTGCTCTAGATACATCAGCGGATGTGTTATAATGACACCATCTGGCCCACTCCAACACCCCCTGGGGGAAGCAACGTGTTGATAGTTTTAAGTCACACAGTATGATTTTATGTTACACAGCGAGTGAACTATTTGTGATTACGCATAAACAACTAACGGAAAAAACTACATTTTGTGCATTCACAACAACGTTTGTGCACTTTTATTCCGTTAGATAATATCATCAAACTTTTATATTTGACTTTTCTATTTTGAAGATGTTATTTGGCGTGAATTAGCAGAAATGTGGTTGAGCGAGGCGGATGTAGGGAACGGTCTCATAGTGTGACCATTTGAAGGCCACAGTAGGTGCTAGATTCCAACAAATGGCAGAGAATGGGTTTGCTGCTAATGCATGGGGAGCGCCTAAACATCAAAATGCCATTTTGCTTATCGCTCTGAAATTCCTTGCACTGGAGCTGGCAGAGAACATCTGTTATGAGGCACATGTCGACGCAGGTGGAGCAAGCCGCAAACTGTCATGAACGGATGCGTAGAATATGTTAGTGAATGGAAAGTGGGACGTTTATACAGTGTCATTAATGCAGGCACACAAAAAATTGTTAACGTAGCAATCGATAGTGTGCTCTTAGTCCCGATGTTTTCCAAAAGCTGAATGTTTGTGCTCTGTTCAATCTCTACTTGTCTTTATTTACCCGGTAATGCGCTTAGTTTATTTACACTAACCATGTGCTTGGGTTTATCAGTGACATTTTTGGTTTGATAACAGCAACTGGGACACAATGATCCCGGTAGGGAATCAATTAAGTTGCGAGCTTTCCTAGAAAATATATTTTTAGGAAGTCTTCCTTGTCTAAATTACACGGTACTCTGACCATAGTTGTACGGTATTGATGTTACCGAGCATGTTGCGCCACCTACTGGATCATTCTTTAATTAGTCGGCAAAACAAAATAAACTACCTTACTAACTGCTTTGTTGCCTTGTTAATAAATAATTTGCAAAGTATCATTTAGTCATTATTGGTACGTGTCGATATAGCTACATAAATGTGACTGCTGTTATTAGACAAGACCAACAAATCTATGGTTACAAAGGTTACAGAGAAATAATTTTGCAGAACAAACAAGCAGTGCGAGAAACAAAAACATAAAATGTTAATAACTCTCAGTTATCATTTTATGTTTGTGCTGTTTTGCGGGTGTGTGGGGCTACTCTGGTCTTGGAGTAGGGAAGGGGGGAGTGGTTTGCCCACACCTAAGTGTGCAATGACTGTTTGGTCGGCCCCCTCGGGCCGCTCAAACCAGTCATCCGCACTTTCCCCATTCTCCATGCAGGCTGCATTACAAACTGCATGGAGAACATGCCCACCCCTCCAGCCCCTGGCTGAGCGTCATGTCATTGCGCTCTGACCAATCACAATGCTGCATTGCAGCCTTGTGATTGGCTTAGGGAAGGGAGCCTAGCTGCCTGCTTCCTGTTCCTGAAGTCGAAGCCTGGAGAGCAGACGCAGAGACGAGGGACTTAGTGGAAAGGTAAACGTATTTATTTTTATTTATTTTTAAATTTGTTATGCACCCTCCCGCAATTACCACCCCCCACCTCGTGCGACCCCCCCCCCCCAGGTAGGCTCACCTCCTCTAAAACCCAACAAATAGGCATAATATTTAATCCTCTGCTAGAACTAGCTTAGAGCCTCAAGATAGCAAAGTGGCGGTGTTAAGGGCAACACATTGTGATGTTGCAATTTTCCCTTTTGTTTTCACTATTCACGACAAAGCTTAACTATTATCTTCTATGATGAAACCAAACACTATTGCATGCCCTAAAAAAACTATCTTGTATTAAATATGATGAAACACATATTCCGTTTCTAGTGATCCTTGAGTGAGTAACTCATTAATGAACGATCATTTGGATTACCACTGCTACCTCTTAGTAATCCAGAAAGCATGGACCCACAGGTATGCTCAGTGGGCTGTGTGGGAGTACAATAACCTGGACTTTCACTCTCAAGCATTGGTAACTAAGGCATCCATGAGTGGGAAAGTCAAACCTTGTGAAGCTAGGACATAGACTTAGTTTACAAGACTATGTGATATGTGATTACTTCATCGGAGGAGGTCTTTACGTTTATGCTCTAGGTGACATGGAATGCTATAAATCAATTTGAGTTTACTTTTTATTGCATTGTATTACAGTGGAATTTACAGAGTGATTATTGATCTTTGTTTTGAGCATGGTAGTGGTGCAGTGTGAAGATTGCCCACCCTTTACACGTCACAAATGTCACTGACGCTTGAGAAATCCATGGTATAAAGTGCACTCAGCACATGATTCATGTATGGTTTAACAAATAAATGTAAGTGTTTCTCTTGACATATATTAAAGAGTGCTAGCACTGTAAGGCATGAAGAACTTACATAAATGTCTTGCCTTAATTAAGAGTGATTGATGGAGAAACACCTTCCTTTAGTAGAAAATGTGTACACCGTAGAGCTGAAACATGACTTTCTAAATGCATGTGCTACTTCACAAGATTAACGTGACAAATTGATACCATGAATAAACATTTCCATGCACAGTAGAATGTAATTGTGTTAAAACGATAAAAGTTTCATGTAATGTATGCATTAATATCTCATATATTTCATTTAAATGTAGTTCTCATTCATAGTTATTACTGAATTTTATGACTACTGATTGAATGCTACATGTAGTATGATATTCAATACATTAGAAGTGTATATTCATTTGTGTTTATATGTGCACATGCATATTAAAGGTGCACCACAGAAGTTAATACTAAACTTAACACGAGTAGGCCTGTATTTCACCATGCTGCATAACATAAAGCTGATTCCATTCTTCTGCTAACTCAAAATTCCTTGCATGTATTCATATACATTACTAGTTTAGGATAGAAGCATTACTTAGGGGAATTAGGAGCCTGAGAAAAATACCTTGATAAGAGGCACATGGAGACACAGAGCACTAACTGAATTAGCCTTTGTGAAGCTAAGACATACACCTAAGTAGAGTAGGGACATAGCTGTCATCACCATTCATTTTTTGACAGGTGGGAACGTCCCGGAAGTGGCGTAGGAGCCGGAAGTCCCGCCCCGGAAGTCCCTCCCCGGAAGTCCCGCCCCGGAAGTCCAGGGTCGGAAGTCCAGGGCCGGAAGTCCAGGGTCATCCCCTGGGCAATCCCCGGAAGTGGGGCATTTGTAGTGTGCTAAACTTCACATGGTAATGAATGGATATGGATGTTGATCAATGGTATAGAGTGATGGTGCGGGGTGGTTGGGGCTAGCAGCATGGCCGTCAGTAGGGTCTGCTGTTGTGTTGGGGGAGCAGGGACTTACCTGTGTGCGCCATGCTTGTTGGGCAAGGAGGAACATGTCTGGGAATGCATGGACATGTCCCGGCATGTCCAGCGGCTAGTTGCGGCTGCAGGCTGGTGTTGCTTGAGCAGCGTCGTGGTCCATCTGTGGAGTGGGGTCACTAGAGTGTTGCAGGGTCTTTTTTTTGGGTGATAGGCCAGCCCCTAGGAGGCGTGTCTGATGGCGATGGCGTTCCTGAGTGGTGGCCTGTTGTGTAGGGGGGCGTAGCCATAGCCAGCAGAGGGATGGAAACCCATTGGCCCTAAAAGAGGAGGGAAGTTACGCCATTGGGTTGCGGCGGCAGTAATTTTGCCTCCTAATTAAAAAAGTCTGGACTGTGAAATGACAGTATTTATGAAAATAAAGACAAGGGTTATGCAATTGTGATTTCTTTTACTTATGTGGTAAGGTATTTGGGCTGATAAACATGGTCATCTTGTAAAGCAACAGCAGGGGGTTGGCAACATGTCCATGCAGTGTTCTGTAACATGGTGGACGGTCCTCCATCAGCCCCTAGACTGCTAGGGTGCCTGTGCAATATCTTGCACAGCCTAAGTTTTAAAGTGCCAGGTGTAAAATGATTCCTGTTGTGAAAAGGAAAAAATAAATAAATACATATTTTAAAGGTCTCTGATGTAAACGATGTCTGTTATGGAGACCAAAATAGGGGAAATAAATAAAAACACCCTTTGTGCAATTGTCACTTCTTTCTTTCTAAAGTAACTTAATGTTTGAGGGATAATAAACAGGGGCCTGTATGTAATGCAACTGTGTGGGCTGTGTATCAGGACAGGGCATGGTTCTTTAATAGGAGCAAAGTTGATGCTGTAACATCATGCACAGCCAAAGTTGAAATGTACGATGTATGTGACAATTACTAAAAAAAAAAAAAAAACATTTTAAAGGCTCTGATCTAAAATGATGGCAATCATGAAAAGGAAAATAAAATAAATACATAAAGACAGGTGTTGTGTATTGTGTTTTCTTTCTAAGTGGGAGTAATGTGCCAGGGCTGGTAAACATGGGCCCGTCTGTAGGGCAGATGGGGCTGCGTAACATGCCCCATGCAGTGTCCTTTAACCTGGTTATGTATGGTCACAAACCTAGACTGTCAGTTCCCTGGGGAAACATTATGCACAGCCTATTTGAAAGTCTCTGTTGTAAATGACACTAGTAAAGTAATGTTGTGTTATGCAACTGAGGCTTTGGCTCTACGTGTGAGTGTGGGGACATGGCTGATAAATATGGTATTCTTGTACAACAGACACATGGTTCAGCAGCACTGCTGGGCATATTTTTATAACAGTAACACAGGCTGCCCCCAACCCAGAAAGGCTGGATGGTGCAATTTCCACAAAAGGCGGCAAACCAGCATGGTGTTGTAACAGGGTAAAAAAATATAGGTCCAGCCGGCCAGAAAGAGCGGGACGGACGGACAAGAGACTCATAAGGGTAAGTTTGCTGATGTAGCATTTTAGCGCCTAAAAGAAGGTTAAGACACGAAGAGGCTTCTACGCTGGGAGACAGCTGGCATGGACTGATAAGCACAGTCCTACGGTAAAAGAGTGGCGCAAAATATCCACATGGGCCTCATAGGCGGCCAGTTAGTGAAAGCATGACATTTTAAAAACGCGTACTTTTACATCCGAGTGGGTGCAGAGAAAAATTGAAGGGTAATACGTAAGCTCTCTCCACCAGTTTTCAGCCACTTAGAGGGACCCTACAGGTCCTATTTTATCAGAGTGCAACAGATACTAGGGTACAGCATTTTTAAAGGCGCGCTCTTACATGCAAACTCTCTGCTACATGCTCCCGCCAGTCTGGAGGACGACCCTCCTGGGCTTTTATCAGATCCTAGCAGGTATAAAAATGAGGACACAGCTTAGACGCACACTGGCACCCTGACAAGTGTTTTGGAGCACCTACCAACATCTTGGCGAGTGAACAGGCAGCGACAGAAGGTCCCGAGGTTAACATGGCACACCCTGGCAGAAGTCCTGCTGATAATACCAACTCTATACTTAATGTAAGTAGTTTTAAATATTTATTCTAGTTTATAAAGTATCTCATGCATTACTTAATACCTTTTGACATGGAGTGACTGTACAAAGCATGCACACAAATGGGAATGTAGTAATATGTCAGAGAGTCTTAGCAGTTTAAGGTGGGTAAAAATGAAAAAATAAAACAGCGCCGGTTATACACTTACCTCGAAGGTAGGAGGTCTTCAGGATGTGTAGCCTTGTACTTGATGCCTGGTTTGGTAAAAGGGGATCCTTCAAGGCCTGTGTTAGTAGAGAGGACTGGAGGCAAGACTTGAGCCTCCGCAGCGCTGGGGTGTGTTATTATTTAAAATATATCGTTTTAGGGGGCCTTAGGGGCTGGGGAGCTGAAGGGTCTGTTGGGATAGCCATCGGTTAGCATAGCAAAGGGTGCACCCTTTGGCGGTATCCGTCGATACCCCACCAGAGGGAAGTTATCACCAACTATTGGGTAATAGGGGTGGTGGAGACTGGCATACTGGGTCTCCACCACCCACAAGCTATTTTAAAAAGCCACAGGATGGGGCTTATGGGCCCCGGATGTTGAGGCTGCTCCTGAGCCTTTAAAAGACAAGGGGGGTCTCTGCTGGGGTTCGAGGCGGTGTCCTCCGTGAGGGAGGCCGACGCCTTTTATGTTTTTAAAATAAAATATGGCCATGATAGGGACAGCGGAGGCTGCCATCAATGCCTCAGCCGTTCGTACCTCAGCTGCGGTGCTCCAAACGCTGGTGTCCTGTACAGCCTCCATGGAGCTGTTAGTGGTGGGCGGCTGTCCCCGAGGGGCTTCGAGGCGGGAATGAGCGCGAGGCTCAGAGCGGCTTCAAATCGCTCTGAGCCCCGCCCGGTGACCTTGGCGTCATGATGGGGGCGGAAGTGCTTTAAGTACGGCTTCAGCCCCCATCAAGGCAGCTCTGTATGCGCAGATTCCTGCAGCACCGGGAATTAATGCAGTGGGGGCCGATGAACACGCGAAGCGCGCCCCTGCTTTTATTAACAAACCCATTAGTTTTAAACAGGCAGCTGCACGCCTTGCAAGGAGAGGCTGTAGCAACACCATTGATGCCGGTATCTGAGACCCCCTGGTGGTAGGGGAGTCCCGGTGCCTGCTCAAATAACCTGTGATCCATGGCAAATAAACAGGATAGCGTTTTTTTTTTTTTTTTTTAAATTGTTTAATATATAGCGCAAACTTCATCCCAAGGAGGCAGAGCGCTTTACATAAGAACCTGTTGCAAGACATGAGGACTAAGGATTACAAGCGTTACATAAAAGATACAAGCAGAAAAATTGTAAATGCACAAGATGTTAAAGTCACACCAAGAAGAGACTAATGATTAGAGTTATCTCTATATATAGTGGGAATGACATCCCTCCGTCTAAAATGCATAGCTACATACCCTGTGTAGAGAGGCTGTAGATGTATGATCAGAGCTGGCGGCTTTGGACCTGATCCAGCGGCCTATAGAAAATATATCATAAACTACGCTACCCAACTTCATAACCTATAAACAAAATTCTATACTAAATATGGACCCATTTATAAACCTGACATATTTTGGGCCTACTGAATCAGGTGGTCAAATTAAATCTATATACACATTATCTACAAACTATATACATATTTATACATCTGCGGAAAGAATGTTGTCATTATAATAAAACTATACCATTTAAATGACCACCATTGGCGACGTGATCTAGCTAATAGTAACCTACACTTCTGAATAACCAAGACCAGCTTGTTTGTCAAAAGTAAGATTTTATTTACTAAATTATGGTATATAATTTGATAGTTTTATAAATGAATTTTATTTGCAATAAAGCAAGCATGATTGTAAAGAAATATGAGAAAAATACAATTTAAGCAAGTGAATCAAAATCAAAGTGAATATTTAAAGTTTAGCATTTCTAAAATCTAATTCCCTAACTGAGCTAAATAGATAGAAATTAAAGTAAAGTTCTTTGAGGATTCTTACGTGCTCCACGCAAAGTCCAACAGCACATCACCCTCATCGGAAAGTCAGAAAGCAGCAGCCAGCCCATCCCTAAGGGCATGACTTTTTATACCTTTCTACGCTAACTGAACTAAGCAAAGGAAAGTTTTCAGAAATCTTCGACGTCCCATTGGCTGAGAGTGACAAGTGACATGTCACCCAGTTTTCAAAAAGTTCCACTAAATCATATTTCATAGAGACCATTGTTCCTTCCACGTGAAGCCAGAAGCTTCCTCATATTGCAACAAATGTATTAAGTCATTCTCGCAGCGTCCATTGACTTTCATTATACTTCCGCGGATGCCAAGTTAAGGATTGACAAAATGTTCACTTTCGACCTTGGCCATGTCCGACAGAATGATGACAGCATTAGTTTTTGCTTTGTGAACGCAGCTTTTGACAAACGCTTTAATTCAGAATGGGCGTCTCGTGACTTTCTGCAGAATTACATGTCAGCTCTTTTCTGCGGCTCAAGTGACTAGGCCCAAAAGCAGGCATCTTATGATTTCTAATATAAAACAAACACAAGAAAAGTATTAATGTAAGAAATAATGTAGATTCTGTATCCACCCCTTGTTTCACTAATTAATTATCCCACCCGATTAATCAAAATGTTACCTAGCCATTGCAAACAAATAAAGCAGCGTTTATATCTACCAGTCTCCGTTATTCCATGAGACCCATATGCACCTAGAATAGTAGAAATGACATCACACAGATAAGGAAAAGCAAAACAAGCACATGCTTCTTTTAAGTTTGCAGCAGTTAGTAATGACAAAAACGAAAACAATAAATTATTTTATTATTTTGTACGAACAAAAAGATGCAACATTTATGCACGTTTATGAGCACACATGTTAGTCCCCCCACGTGTAAAGTTTAATCTAAGTTGTATTAGCACGACATATCACAAATCATTAATATTTTTATTCATGTTATGGAAATGTGACTTCGCGAGTTTAAACAAAATTTTGTTTTCTATCTCGCTCCATCAACTCCCTCATCTGGTGATTAACAAATCACCACACCAGCACTCAAAATTTTGGTAAATTAAATTTTTAAGAAATCGATTCAAATTCATTTGTATCAGTAAAACTAAAAGTCTGTTTCTGCATAATCTTTGCAATTAACATGACGCTCTCTATGTAACTCCTGTAATTCGATCTCCCTTTCTTCTTCTTTTCTGAGTTTATAGATTCTTTTCTTTTCTTTCAACTGTTTCTTTCTTTTATGTAACAAACAACCTAATTTGGTCAAAATAAAAATGAATACTATTATAATCAAAGGTGCCAGAATCTTGCCAAGAATTGAACTTCCGATATTATGAAACCAGTTTTTAATTACTTGAAACCTTTTTGAAAGTTTCCCTGTAAAATCTTCTTCTTCTAAAGGAATTATCTCTGAATGCATTTGTGTAATATTCTTAATATACATTTCAATATTCTTACTTTCATCAGGTATATATGTACAGCAATGTTGAACATGTAAAATGCCACAGACTCCTCCCTCTTTTGCTAAGAGTATATCTAAAGCAAGACGGTCTTGAATTACCATAGATCTAATTGCAATAACTTCAACATTCACTAATTGAAACCCATCAGCTGTGTCAGTTGATAATCTATCAACTATAGTGGACAATTTTCTGATTCTCCCTGCATTCAAGGTTATACCAACAAAAGGTATTACAGCTTGAAAAATATCTCCCAAAACTTCAGTAAAAGTTTCTCTTTTAGCTCTATTTACATAATTATGAATTTTAAACAATCCTTCTGAATCTCTGTCAACATGAAACACTTTAGGAAAAACAATTCCCACATAACAAGTTCCATACCAATGGTCTGGAAGGTTGTAATAGGCTTTGTCACCACAAACAAAATAAATTCCAGGAAAGATAGGATCTTTTCCACCTTTAAATCCCCAACCTCCCAAAATCTGATAAGTATCTTCACAGTTACTTGCACCTACAAAGTAATTATCAAAAAGTGTATTATCTCTTCTAATGCAAAGTTTTCCACTAACTGGTTTGTCTATGTGAATTGCAATATTTTCAAGCATTTTGCCATTTAATCTCTCATCCTCTTTTTGCCAGAAGGCTGACTTAGTCTGCTTGACTAATTCATTTCTCTTATAAATTGCTCTTCTCTCCTCAACCATATTCAAAAATTTCTTTCCTTCAGCACTTAATTTACATGTTAGATTATTCTTGTAAGCATACTCATAAGTGAGTTCATTAGTAACAAGGAAAAATTCTCTCATTTGTTTTGCTTTCTTATGCTTATTTAAAGCGTTATCAATCTTAATATTAGCAAAAATCTCATCATAATTTGAATAGTAATATTCTAAACGTCCAGTTTGATAAAATAAACTAGTTAATACACTACATGTTACAGCATAAGTGAGAGGAAGCATGTTATATGTTACTCCCTCAGAAACAGAAGCAGGTAATTTAACACAGACATAGCAGTCTTTTGCATCCATTACTTTAACATATTCACTCAATAGCTTTGTGAATGTATTACTTGAAAAATCACCTATTGATTTATCTTGATGAATGTTAGGCTGATGATCAATAACTTTTGCAGATGCACTATGTTTAGTTTGGCTAACCAGAGCTTTGCTTGTTATGTTAACTTTGTGTAATTCTCTATTCATTTCTAAAGGGATAATCACAGCTAGTACCAACCAGAGCAGAACTAAAATGAGCAGACATACCAGAGTCATCTTACAGCATCTTTTAAAAACAGAACACTTTGAAGTGCTCTCCTTAACATAAGGCATTTTTGGTTAGTTTTAGTCTCAAAAAATAAAAATAAATTTTAAAATTTATATACACCCCCCTTTTAAAATATATTTTTCTTCTATAACCCTAAACAAGATTTCTTCGACCTTATGTCATACATAAGTTTTCTTCAACTAAACAGTTTTTCTTCGACCTTGTGTCAACTAACAATTTTTCTTCAGCCTTTTGCCAATTTAATAATTCTGTACTTTAATCATTGTCACTAATTTCTTGGATTTCGTTTTCTTCTTCACTACTATCATATATGTCAATAACAGGTGGAATTACTAAGTAAGTCCACTCAGGAGACTTGTATTTTTGGTTTGGTCTTATTATTCTCTTCCCTTTTCTCGATATCACTTCAATTTTCCTTCCAACTCCAACTTCTTTTCCAGGACTCTTTTGACTACTGATTTCTTCAACTTGTTCTATTGGCTTTTTGATCAATCTGACTCTCAATCTTCCACCTGGCCAGTAGTCTGCTTTTCTCACGTACTTCTTCTTTGGTTCAGAATTATTTGATTCTGACTTCCAAGTCCTTTTCTTTCCGTTTTCACTTTCACCTTCCACGTCACTTTCTTCAGTTTCGTAGTCTGAAATTTCAATTGACTCAGGAACTTCTCTATTCGGCAATTTCACTCCTTCAGGAACTTCACTTTGTCTTCCATCACTGGTACTCGGTAATTCGTTCTCCTCCTCTTCCTTAATTACCTCCAACTTCCCAGATTTCAGATTTTTGTTCCTTACTTCAGAGTTTGTTATCTGCCTTTCGATACTCTCCTGGTCTGAAACTTCTTTTGGTTCAGCTTCTTTGTCTTCAATAGAGACAACCGAATCCTCAGTTATCTTTCCTTTTAACAGATTCTCTTCACCTTCAGAATCTATTTCAATTATTTCCAAGTCTTTTCTTGTCAGATTTCCATTCACTGGCACAGTTTCCAGATGTCGACTTTCTTGTCGATCTTCAGAATCTGGAATTATTTCACCTTCTGTTTTGTCTTCTGCTTCAGAATCAGAATCATCTGTGGTATCACTTTCAATATCAGAACTTTCAGGAGTTGGTACTGGAATAGTATGACTAGGATGTATCCAACGTTTCAATCCTCTGCACTTTACAGCATTAGTAGTGATCAAGATTATCTGCCTAGGTTTCTGCCATCTAGGAGCTAGACAATTCCTTCTCCGATGTACTTTCGTTCTGACCCAATCGCCAGGTCTCAGATCATGAGTCAAAACTTTTTCATTTGATTGAGCTTCAGTTCCCACCTGATTAGACACAGAAGTTACCATATCAGATAACCTTTTACAGTAATCCAAAATTGCACTGTCATTTATGCTCAACAGTTTACCTACAGGTACAAAAGCTTGCCTCATAACTCTTCCCATTAAAATTTCATGAGGACTCAAACCTGTCTTTTTATCTGGTGTACTTCTTAATGACATCAAAACAAGTGGAAGAGCATCAGTCCACTTTATACCTGTTTCAAGACACATTTTTCCAATTCTGTTTTTGATTGTTCCATTTATTTGTTCAACTACTCCTGATGCCTCTGGTCTGTATGCACAGTGTATTTTCTGCTCAATGCTCAAAGCTTCGCAAATTAACTTCATCAGTTTGTTATCAAAATGGCTTCCTCCATCACTCTCAATAGTGACTGGAAAACCGTACCTTGGGATGATTTCTCTGAGCATTAGTTTTGCTACTGTAATTGAATCACAGTGTCGTGTAGGAAAAGCCTCTACCCATCGTGAAAATAAGCATACAATTACAAGTACATATTTCAAACAATTGTGTAAGGGCATTTCAATGAAATCCATTTGTAACCTGGTAAAAGGACCACCTTCTCGACCAATTATTCCTGTCCCCACCACTGATTTTCTGTTTGGATTCATTTGTTGGCATGACAAACACCTTTGACAAAAAGATTCAGCAATAGTTCTAAACTTGGTATTGAACCAAGTTTCTCTGAAAAGTCTGACCATAGAATCTCTTCCTATATGTGCTGGACCATGATATAATCTGGCCATGTCAGCAATCAAACAATTTGGTAAGACTACTCTGCCATCTTTGTAAACCCACACTCCATCTTCTTCACGTGGTCTACAATCTGATCTTAACCACAAGTCTTTTTCATCATCTTCTGCTTCGTTTTGTAAATCTCTAATCTCATGCCATGTTTCTACAACAGTTGTTAGCATTAATGAATTTGAATCAGTTTCTTTACTCCTCTCCCGATTGTATGAATAATTTTTCCTTGCGCAGTACTTTGCTGTTTCATCTGCGAAGGCATTTCCTTTGGAAATATAATCAGTCCCTCTAGTGTGCGCTGCACATTTAACAATGGCAATTTCTTTTGGCAATTGTATTGCTTCAATTAATCTCCTTATGAAAACTGCATTTTTAATTGGTGATCCTGTTGATGTCATGTATCCTCTCTGTGACCAGAGTTGTCCATAATCATGCACAACTCCGTACCCATACTGACTATCAGTAATGATGGTAACTCTTATATCCTTTGATATTTCGCATGCACGAATTAAAGCAATCAATTCAGCCACTTGTGCTGAACGAACTCCTTCAAGACATGATGCTTCTTCAACATCTACGACTGTACAAACTGAGTATGAAGCTTTCAAGACACCTCCTTCGGATCTTAAGCATGAGCCATCTACAAAGTAGACAAAATCCGATTCAGACAAAGGTCTGTCTTTGATGTCTTTTCTTGGTTTAGTGCAGAATTCCATGACATCTAAACATTCATGTTCTGTTTCAATGTCATCAACAATTTCAGAATCAGGCAGTAATGTAGAAGGATTCAGATTCAAACATCTTGAAATCGAAACATTATCTGCTCCCAGAATGATTTTCTCATACTTTGTCAATCTGCTACTTGTTAAATGTTGAGTCTTACCTCTTGTCAGTAATATTTCAACTGAATGAGGCACAAAAACTTTCACAGGAAATCCCATAATGATTCCTTCACTTTGTTCAAGGCTGATACTTGTAGCTGCAACTGCTTTCAAACAACCTGGTAATGCTTTTGCAATTGGATCAAGAACTGCAGAGAAGTATGCAATAGGTTTCTTTAAATTTCCATGTCTCTGAATTAACACAGATAATGCACATCCTTCTCTCTCGCTGCAATACAGTTCAAAATCTTTCTCATAATTTGGCATACCTAAAGCAGGAGCTTGGCATAAGCTCTTTTTCAGGTTCTCAAAAGATTCCATCTCAGCATCATTGAGAATAATTGGATCTTTTATATCTGACTTTGTCAGTCTTTGTAGTGGTTTTGCAATTACTGAAAATCCACTTATCCATTGTCGACAGTAACCTACCATTCCCAAGAACATTCTGACCTGTCTTTGTGTTCTTGGTGGTAACATTGCTTGAATCATTTTTATTCTCTCTATTGTTACTTGTCTTTTTCCCTTTGCAATTCTGTGACCAAGATATTTTACTTCTTGTTTGCAAAACTGTAGTTTTGCTGGGGACACTTTATGTCCTTCTTCTGCAAGGCGATTTAACAGGATTATTGTGTCTGTTACACAATTTTCTCTTGTCTTTGCAGCTATTAACAAATCATCAATATACTGCACTAGTGTAGATCTGCCAGGTAAGTCTAGGTCTTCTAATGATCTTTTTAACAGTTCGTTAAAGATTGAAGGACTTTCTGTATAGCCCTGTGGGATTCTTGACCATCCGAGGGTCTTACCTTGGAATCTGAAAGCAAATATTTCATAACTGTCTGGATGTAAGGGAACAGTAAAGAATGCATTGCAAAGGTCGATGACTGTATACCATTCAGCATCATGTGGAATCTGAAATAGAATTACTGCTGGATTTGGGACCACAGGACAACATGGAACAACAATTTGATTAACCTTTCTCAAATCTTGTACGATTCTAAATGTTCCGTTAGACTTTTTAACTCCCATGATTGGTGAATTACAAGAGCTACTCTTCATTTCCTTTAATACACCTTGCTTAATTAATTTTTCAATTATAGGTGTAATACCTTCAATTGTTTCTGTTTTCATTTTATATTGTGGAGTATTTGGAAATTCTATTCCCTGTTTCAATGTAATTTTTACTGGATCTACGTTTTTCATCAGACCCATCTCATTTCCACTAAAATCCCATATTTCAGATTTCACTGTTTCTTTGAGTTCTTCAGGTAGATCTTTTTCTTCAAATGCAGGAAACAATTTTGTTTCTTCTGCTTCTATCATCATCATT
Source organism: Lissotriton helveticus (assembly GCF_964261635.1). Classification (NCBI taxonomy): domain Eukaryota; kingdom Metazoa; phylum Chordata; class Amphibia; order Caudata; family Salamandridae; genus Lissotriton; species Lissotriton helveticus. Next base: position 729,651,863 of record NC_136061.1, read on the forward strand.
GTCATTCTGTATAAACCATCTTCCTCCATTGTTTGTAACTCAACTCCATCAGGAGAACAATATATTCTACAATTCATTTTACATAGGATGTCTCTACCTAATAGATTCACTGGACTACTATTACAAACCACAAATCTGTGTTTGTCTCTGTAATTTCCAATTTCAACTGGTACTGGATCAGTTAAGTCAGTTTTAATTTGCTGATTACTTACTCCAACAACTTGGATGGTATCCCCAGAGAGAGGTAGGTTTTCAATTTCCACTGATCTAACAGTAGAACGGGTAGCACCAGTGTCCACTAGAAAAGTGATGTCTACATCATTAACTTTCCCGTTTACAAAAGGACCAGACTGGTCAACCTCAAGAGTGGCTCCAACAACACACTCTTCCTCCTCTCTCGGGCACCTTCAACAATAATCATCAGAATCACTGTCTTGACTTTCTGCTAATAAGAATTGTTGTGAAGCATTTTGCATTTGAACCCTTTGCTGCTTTTGCTGTTTTTGTGGTTTTATTACCTGTTCACTTCCCTGAAATCCCACGTTTGGATTATATTTTTGAACTCCCCCACAATTCGGAAAAGGTGGTTGTGGTAATTGGTCTTGACGATTATTCACCTGTTGTTGTTGCTGTTGCTGTAACTGTCGTTGAATATTAAATTCGTTTAACCCCTGTTGCATCTGTAGCTGTCGCTGCAGGTCAACACCATTCTGCATCTGTGGATTCAATAAGGGATTCTTTAAGTTTTTAGGAGGATGAGGACACTCGTCCCTCCAATGTCCAATTTCGCCACAATTAAAACAAGGTAATCTTTGCTTCAGCTCCTCAATCTTTGGGCTAAATTTCTTTGGGAAATTATTACCTTTAAACTTTCCTTGTATCTGGTTTGTATTTCCAGTTTGAACAAAATTAGTGTTCTTATTTCCCATGCTGGCAATCTGTTGCTCAGCCACCTTTACCTGAGCCCACATGGCTTTCTCCTTCAGCTTCTTCTGTTTTACTTCTATTTCATCGCTACAATACTTTGCTTTTCTTAGAATATCATCTACAGATAGTGATTGCCATCCGACAATACTAGTTCTGATCATTTCTCCAATTTCAGGTTTTAGTCCATAAACAAATCTATAGACAAAATGACTCATGTCTTTTTCATCTAATTTTTCATAACCACTGTATTGTTTAAAGATTAACAGTAGTCTTTCATAAAAAGAATGAACTGATTCTTTTGTTTCCTGTTCTGTTCTTTCTATTTTAACCCAATCGACTTCTTTGGGTGGAATTTTGTTTTTCATCCAAACAATTACTTTTTCATAAAAATCCATTACAAGTGGATTAGGAGCACCTGTTTCTTTAATTCGCTCAGGTTCTGTTTTTGGCCAACTAATCAATATTTTGCATTCTGTCCAAAGATCAGATGGAACGACAATGTCAAAAAATCCATCTAAATCAATCCACAGAACTTTTGACACTTTGATGAATCTATCAACTTGCCTGTACCACTCAACTGGTTTTTCCCTCAATTTTGGAAAGTCATTTGTGAATAACAGAATGTCCTGTCTCGACCAAGGGACATGAACATATCCTCCACCTGCAATTTCTCTCATTGGAAATTGTTTTGACAATTTATCCAATCTTTCATCTTCCTTCTTTTTCGTCCATTTTACTCTCCACTTATTCAGTTCTCCTAGCTTTTTGATATAGACAATCAAATCTTTAATATGAACTATTCTTCCCATTGAGTTCAAACTCTCAATGTCACTTTCTGAAAAGTCTAATCTGTAATGCTTTGCAAAATTCTTTTGTTTACTCACATCAATTTCAAGTTCTGCTGCTAGATCCTCTAGTTGATCATATTTATTTTTCGTTTTCCACTGAATGCTTTTGCAAATGAACAGTAGTTCATCATCCCGATAGTAATTTAAACTATCTGGACCAATTGTTCCAATTATTAATTCTTCGATATTCGCTTTTAATTTGGCCACATCTAGTTTTGGTGTGGTTACCCTGACTTCAGGACTCCCTATATCTGATATAGCACCCATTGGTGTTTTTGGAGATAAATCCTCATTAAAGGTTAAATCAGGCATTCTTGATTTAGAAGTGTTTATTTCAGATAAATCTGAATAAAATTTTTCAGCAGCCTTTTGAATTTCTGTATTTAAAGGAATAGTTAATCCAGTTTTGCTTGTTTCCCTTTGGTCAAATACAGGCTGAACAGGACCAATTGTTACTGGAACTGTCACAGCTTCCATGCCTTTTGTCATTCTTTTTATTAATTCTTCTTTAGATCTTATATATTCATTATAATCAACATCTTCAACATTTCTTGCCTCTCTCGTATAATCTTTTGGAGGTTCCCTTGCTCTTGGAGTCATTGTAAAATATCTACCTTCATTTCGAGCATTCTCGAATTCTGGTCTTCTAGGAGTTTCATTGTTTTCACAATTATTTGGATAAAGTTTAGGAGCTTCACTAATTGGAGGTGCACTCGGTGAAGTTTCAGTAGAAACCACCGGAGTAGACCATGACCTAGGAGGTCTCAAAGGCTGATTAGGCTGATTCTTTCTAGCAGTTGTATATATTTCTTCCATAACTGCATCTTCAGATTCACTTTCCATAGATTTCCCTGTAGGAGTACCCATTACCATTTCATGAATTAAATACAATCCTTCACTCATGTTTCCCTGTCTCCACATTCTCAATCTATCTTCATGAGTTTCTCTTTTCCAAGATGGATTTTTAGAAGGTCTTTTAATTCCACTAGCTTCTCTTTGTAACTGATACATCTCGTCTTCCCACTCAACTAAAGCTTCAAATTGAGTTGGTCTCGGTTTTGGAACAAGAGCATTCATTTTCTCTCGTAAGTTTCTTAAGACTCTTACATTAAATGAACCTTCATCAGGCCAAGTTAAAACACCGTCGTTTTTAGTATAACGTTTCCAACTGTCAAACCATAAGACAGTATGATATCCATATTCACCTTCCATGTACGCTGCAGGTGTTTTATACTTATGAAGTAGTTTACCACCTCGCGTTTCGATTTTCTTGTCTGGTGAAAATAAATTCTTGAATTTCTGAAATAATGTTGACTTTTTCTCAACATGTTTAAAATGATAACTCATTTTTAAGAGTTAAATCTAATTCACAAAATCGTTCGTAAAATATTTCCGGGATGTTCCGCAAACAACCAATCCGTGCGCGAAACACACCAACAAGCCAATGACAGTCGAGCTACGTCACTTTTCTGCTCAACCAATAAATTTAGAGATTTTCCGAAGGACCAATCAGCTCACAGGCCGTCAGAGATTCAAGAGCCAATCAGAATATAGCTTGTGACGTAGGTCACTCAATCCCAGCGCGGCTCTGTGACGTACACAGCAGCTGCGGTTTCTCGTTTCTCACTCCTGGCGCTTACCCCTCCTTCACAAAATCTTTTCACAACGCCATTTTAAGAACACTTTTCAGTGTAAATTAATTCTTAACAATGACTATAAAGACAACATCTGTTCGTTTCACTATTTAGGATAGTTTACATACATTCAAGTATCCACACTTCGGAATAGACGGCGCTATTCACACTAAGGATAATATTCAATTGTCAGTAGAGTAACCTTACCCCACCCTTCTAACACGTATAATTATGAACTCGCTTTGCTCTGAACCCACCGCGAAGTGAAAGTTCTAAGAGTTCCACTTGAACATAAAATACAATTCAAATTCGCACTTTCACACTGAAATTTCCCTAATTTCAAACATACATGAAATTCGTACAGGACTCTCACCTGTTTATAGAAATCATGCACCGTTAGCAAAATAACGACGTTATCCGTACAGGGCTCTCACCTGTTTATAGATATGAAACATGTACCCGTACAGGACTCTAACCTGTTTATAGATAATCATGTACCGACGCTAATTTACCCTTCACTCAAGCTCGGATATAACTAATACTTTTATCACAGTGAGTTTTATGGAAGGCGCTTTGTCCCTATTCTCATGCTGCTCTAATTTCTTAGAAAATCCTTACTATACAAGATTCAGACCTAGCCCTAAAACTGTGCTGCTCGGCGACAACACTATGGTACACGGCGATACCTCTTGTGATACTCGGCGATATCACTACAAACAGAACAGATGGCTTGCGTGACTAATTTCTCGCCACACAATCTATACCGGTATAGCTTACAGATAGCACGAAAAACGAACTTAACATGTGTTAAAACATCGATCCTATTTCCATACCATAACGCTTTAGTAACCCTTAGCAACCAACATATTACCTTGGTTACCCTTAGCAACCATCAATTTCTGCTACCAGAGAATTGATCCAGCGGCCTATAGAAAATATATCATAAACTACGCTACCCAACTTCATAACCTATAAACAAAATTCTATACTAAATATGGACCCATTTATAAACCTGACATATTTTGGGCCTACTGAATCAGGTGGTCAAATTAAATCTATATACACATTATCTACAAACTATATACATATTTATACATCTGCGGAAAGAATGTTGTCATTATAATAAAACTATACCATTTAAATGACCACCATTGGCGACGTGATCTAGCTAATAGTAACCTACACTTCTGAATAACCAAGACCAGCTTGTTTGTCAAAAGTAAGATTTTATTTACTAAATTATGGTATATAATTTGATAGTTTTATAAATGAATTTTATTTGCAATAAAGCAAGCATGATTGTAAAGAAATATGAGAAAAATACAATTTAAGCAAGTGAATCAAAATCAAAGTGAATATTTAAAGTTTAGCATTTCTAAAATCTAATTCCCTAACTGAGCTAAATAGATAGAAATTAAAGTAAAGTTCTTTGAGGATTCTTACGTGCTCCACGCAAAGTCCAACAGCACATCACCCTCATCGGAAAGTCAGAAAGCAGCAGCCAGCCCATCCCTAAGGGCATGACTTTTTATACCTTTCTACGCTAACTGAACTAAGCAAAGGAAAGTTTTCAGAAATCTTCGACGTCCCATTGGCTGAGAGTGACAAGTGACATGTCACCCAGTTTTCAAAAAGTTCCACTAAATCATATTTCATAGAGACCATTGTTCCTTCCACGTGAAGCCAGAAGCTTCCTCATATTGCAACAAATGTATTAAGTCATTCTCGCAGCGTCCATTGACTTTCATTATACTTCCGCGGATGCCAAGTTAAGGATTGACAAAATGTTCACTTTCGACCTTGGCCATGTCCGACAGAATGATGACAGCATTAGTTTTTGCTTTGTGAACGCAGCTTTTGACAAACGCTTTAATTCAGAATGGGCGTCTCGTGACTTTCTGCAGAATTACATGTCAGCTCTTTTCTGCGGCTCAAGTGACTAGGCCCAAAAGCAGGCATCTTATGATTTCTAATATAAAACAAACACAAGAAAAGTATTAATGTAAGAAATAATGTAGATTCTGTATCCACCCCTTGTTTCACTAATTAATTATCCCACCCGATTAATCAAAATGTTACCTAGCCATTGCAAACAAATAAAGCAGCGTTTATATCTACCAGTCTCCGTTATTCCATGAGACCCATATGCACCTAGAATAGTAGAAATGACATCACACAGATAAGGAAAAGCAAAACAAGCACATGCTTCTTTTAAGTTTGCAGCAGTTAGTAATGACAAAAACGAAAACAATAAATTATTTTATTATTTTGTACGAACAAAAAGATGCAACATTTATGCACGTTTATGAGCACACATGTTAGTCCCCCCACGTGTAAAGTTTAATCTAAGTTGTATTAGCACGACATATCACAAATCATTAATATTTTTATTCATGTTATGGAAATGTGACTTCGCGAGTTTAAACAAAATTTTGTTTTCTATCTCGCTCCATCAGACCCCTAACTCAATCAACCCATAGTTCTGGGGCAAAAAAAAAATGCCTACTGTAACGCACCTAGTGCACACGTAAAGTGCTCTGAATTCCCTAGGGCTCAGGATATATTTTAGCATTTACCTTTTATTAGTATTTTAATATTGCATTATTTAATTATTTATGTATATATATATATATATATATATATATATATATATATATATATATATATATATATATATATATTTTTTTTTCTGTATGCAGGATCTTCAAGAGCTCACCCTGTCTGATGCGGAAAATGCTGCTTTTGCCGAAGGTGCGTGTATAGAGCCAGTCTTTTTAGAAATAGTAGTAAAAACACTCTTCCTACATTTTTGTAACTGTCTTTTCTATATGTTTTTTTTACTTTTTTCAGATGATGACATGGATATGCTACTATCCTTTGACATAATTCAGCAACAATTGGATACTGAGGAGCGGGAGAAGCAACAAGCTTATAATACGCCTATTGTCGGTAAGTACAGGAGGTGTGTGTGTGTGTGTGTGTGTCATGTTTTATACAAATATATATATATATATATATATATATATATATACATATATATTGTTTCTTTTTTAGGGGCTGTGCCCGGTGATGTGAATCAGGGTAACTCTGAAAACCCTGTTAAAGGAAGAGCCTTGAAAAGGTCAGCAACAGCTGTTAAAAAGGGGCCTCCTCCTGAGAAGCGGGCTCGACAAGCAGCACCTGTTATTAAAAGCGGTCCATCTACGGAAAAAAAAGATCGGCAGCCAACGCCTATGCTTAAAAGCGGGTCGCCTATGAAGAATTGGCCTCCACAAAGACTGCAATCAGGTGAGCTTTTAACAGTTGTGACTTCGTTTTAAAAAGCATGTTTTACTCTGATATAGTGTAAAGTAGAATAGTCCAGTATTTATCACAGGTGTATGTAAGAAACTTCACTGTAATTATTGTTACTTTTTATAGTTTTTAATATATATATATTATAGTTTTTAATATATATTATTGTTTACCCCTGTAGAAACAGTGAACCTTTTTGTGGGAAGAAGAGAACCATTCAGTGGGGACCATTTATCAATACATCTAAAGGACATCACAAATGTGGGGCGAAATAAAACAAAGGAAACAGCTGTTTAGGCCGCTGAGGCCCAGAGGGACAACATTTACGAAGGTATACATTCATCCAAATGTAGGTGGCATCAAATTTCTGGTAAACCTGTTAAAGAGACTGTTGAAGATGTGAAATCAGCTAAAGTAAAGCCTTCATGTGCGAAAAAGTTAAAGCTGGATCTACCACCTGCCCCTGTTATTTAAAAGGACCCCCGGGGTTTAGCTAAAAAAAAATCAACTACGCAGATGTCTGGGACGACCTTTTTTCCACAGGTGCCTAAGGTCCTAGGTGATGGTCAGGTCCCCCTAGACACTCATACCTCAGGTTTCACAGCACAGCTTGTGGACGGCCATAATTAGAGAGTTAAAGGAGTGAGGTCTAGACAGGGTAAGAAGTCTGAGACAAACATGGTCTCTGGTAATTTACAGACTGATCTTCAGAGTAATAGGGCCCCTATAGCAAATAATGACACGGTTATCAGCGGGGAGGTTGTTGAAAGTAATGAATCAGAACAGGCTTTGCATGCGAGTCTTATAAAGCTTCTGCAGGATATGTCTAGATTAACAGAGAGTTCTGAATTAGCACCAACAGAAGCGTCCGACCTGCTCTCTATGGTGACCTGTGAGGAATATAGAGTACCGCCGCCCAGCCCCATCTCCCCGCATACCACTGAGGCCCTGGCTTATTATGATCAGCATTTAAATTTCTTTCAGCAAGTGTCACCATCAGGCCCCGAAGCGTCCTATGAACCCACTAGTCCCTCCTCTAGTGTAATAATATTGTCCTTACCCACTTCAGACCATGATCATAGTACATCTTTGGAGGGGGTTGAAAAGTTGCATTATAAATCAGCATTTAGCCCTGAGGAATCCGCTCCAGGCTGTTCGCACTGGGATACTGCTTCTCTAGAGCCCATCAACAATAATATTGATAATTCTAGTACGTCCGCAAGACATGTAATAGTGGCTGATGCACAGCTCTGTCTGCAGATGGACCCAATTTTAACAGGTACCAGCACAGGCCTCAATAATAAAACTGCTAATAGTGATGAGGGAGCTATCCAAGGGAGGGTCCCCAGTAATAAAAACAACACATTAATAGACCACCCGGACATTAGCGCCAATTTTGAAATAGTTTATAAAACTGTTTTACTATCCAATATCAAAGAAATGCAAAAGGCTATCAAGCAAGTAAAAGACAGGGTGAGCTCTATAATCTTAAGACATGGAAAAGCAAAAAACAAGAAGCGTCTTATAAAAGACGTTTTGGAGGAGGTAAATCATGCGGTGAAAATGTGTACAAGCTATGTGGTATCAGGCTGTGAATCAACAGTTAACCACTTAAAGCTCATATCATTATGACTAGACTCACAGACACCCCTAAACATTTCTAATGAGGTGTTTATGACTAAAGCTACATATGTGTCAAAATATAAAAAAACAATCCGCAAGATACTTAATAAGGTGCTGCGAATCTCACGAGCAGTGAAGAAGACAAAACAGGCAGAAAAGAACACCGGTTGTTTAAAGCCATCACAGGTACCAATAAGGAGGTGTAAAAAGGATCCTATTGAGCCTGAATTTACAAATTTTCTTGTTCAATCAGGATGTGGGAGGATACCCCAAGACACAAGGGTTAAGAACAAACAGAAATGGATTAATAGAGCCATGATCCGTCGCCGCTTAACTAATAGCCTAAAGAAAGCGCGAATACATGTCAGTAGAAGAATTAAAAAACTAGCAGCTCAAGCATCCAGACAGACCCCCCAAGAACCCGTTCCTGTAATATTGCCATGGAGCAACAGCCCTCAGCCTGAAGACTTAGAGCCTGTGTTTTTAGAGAGCGTCAGAAGGTACAACCATACTATACACAGGTTTAATGCTACAGAACACTATGAGGAGTTTAGATTTGTCAATCTTGACCGTATAGCCTGCTTAGAACAAGGCATTCTAGCTATCCATCAAGCTATACAAGCACTCGTGGGACGCATGTTACAGGATACTGGCCCTAATGATTTTTTTCAGCTCCGCTTTCAAGGACAAGAACTCAATAGTCCATTATTCACAACTAGAACACCCCGCGATGCCTTTGATGCTGTAGATTTTTTAGAAAACCTCAGTAATCTTTTGCAAAGCAGGAGTGAGATAATAGCTTATGGAACCTTTAGAATCATAGCTCTAGTTGTCCGAGCTTGTGCTGGAGGTGGTGTTTCTAGACCATTAAAAAGTATTCTGTTCAGTAGAATCATAGGAAAGAAACAAAAATGGCTGCTTGATTTTAACAAACCCGGAGCTAATACATGCCTGGCGGCCAGCATAGCAGGCCTTTTGGCTGCCCGTGAGACTAGTGACGCTGTTATCTTGTCTAGAGCTAATGCCACCCATACAGCTCTTAAAGTACCTACAAATCACCCTGTTGGTTTTGGATACCTAGGGCTTTTTGAGAACTGTTTTAAAGTTACAGTAAAAATTCTGTACAACAGCAATGGCACATGGCGATACTTCACATCTGGGCAGCCTCTGAAAAACAAGACCATTTATGTTCTTCACCACGAAACCTGAATTTAAAAGGATTTTTAGGAGCTAAGTATCTGTGTGCCCACTGTGATCACATTTACACCAAGCATCTAGCTCATGACTGTGAAATGCATTGTAAAATGTGTCAGACAGCTGGCTGCGAAGTTATAGCGGCGCAGCGGGTGCGATGCGGCATTTGTAATCTATTCTGTCGCTCACAAAAATGTCTGCGCATACACAACAGGGATGTCAGGTGCAAACTTAAAAAAGATTGTGCTCGATGTGGGCATTACATGGCAGAAGACCACAAGTGTGGGGGCATGCAATGCCCCCGGTGTAAAGAGCCTTTTCAGGCTGGTGCAGACCACATGTGCTACATGCGCAAGGGTCGACAACCACCTAAAACAGAAGATTATATCATTTTTGATATAAAGTGCACCCAAGAAACATCAGTACATGAGCCCAATTACATCTACGCTCATCATCTAACTTCGGATGAGAACTGGGAGTTTGCAGGTCGATCATGTGTGAGTGATTTCCTAGTCACCTCCATGCAGTCCAGATATAAGGGGTATACCATGATGGCTCATAACTCAAAGGGGTATGACTCCTTTTTTATTTTACAGAAGTTGATTAGTGAAAAGATGGCTGTAAAACTCATCACCCAGGGCTCTAGGCTAATGATCTTAACTGTTGAATCCTTACAAATACGTTTTATAGACACCTTAAATTTTCTGCCCATGAAGTTAAGTAAGTTGCCAAAGGCGTTTGGCTTTCCTGGGTGTAGAGGTTATTTTCCCCATTTTTTTAACACCTGGGCTAATCAAAATTACGAGGGTCCTATGCCGCCGCCTCACAGCTACGGAGTTGAGTACATGATGCCAGATGAGAAAAATAACTTTTTACAATGGTATAGTGAAAACAGTGACAAAACCTTTAATTTGCAGAGAGAGTTAAAAGCCTACTGTAAGGCGGATGTTATGATCCTGCGTCTGGCATGTAACCTTTTCAGAGATGCAGTTGTAGACATGACTAAACAGGTGGAGGTAACCAACCCCAACACGCCTAGGGAGAGCGAATCTATTGAGTACATTGACCCCTTTCAAAGTATCACGCTAGCTTCTATGTGCATGTCTATCTATAAGCACATGTTTTTACAACCTCAAAGCATAGCCTTAATACCCTCGGATCTCTATAATGGTAAACAAAAGCGTTACTCCACACCATCCATACAATGGTTTATGTACATCTCTAACAAAGAAAACATCTACATTCAGCACGCCTTACAGGGCGGTGAATATCGCGTGGGCTCCTACTACTTGGATGGGTATGCAGTAATCAATGGGAGACCAACAGCCTTTGAATACAACGGTTGCTTTTATCATGGATGCCCCAGATGTTACAAGCCCCATGAGTTTAATAAACTGCTGGGCCTAAAGTTTGAGCACCTTTATAGGCGCACCCTGATGAAAGCTCAATATATTGAAAACAAGGGCTTCATTATGAGAACCCTTTGGGAACACGAGTGGATTGACAAGTTGGCATCAGACGCAGAGTTAGGTCTTTTTCTCAAGAGGGAGCAGTTACCTGAACCTTTGGATCCCCGCCAGGCCTTATTCGGGGGACGTACAAATGCGATACAGTTGTAAAGAGCTGTGGGTCCGGGGGAGAAAATACACTACTATGATTTCACAAGCTTGTATCCATTTGTCAACAAACTGAAGTTATACCCCGAAGGACACCCCACTATTATATACCGTGACTTTAAATCTTTAGACACATACTTTGGATTAGTTAAGTGTGAAATATATCCACCCAGGGGTCTTTACTTTCCAGTGTTGCCCTACAGAGTGGATAGTAAGCTCATGTTCCCCCTTTGTCGAACATGTGCTGAAAGTAAAGAGGCCACCTTATGTCCCCACACTGAAGCACAGAGGATGTTGACAGGTACCTGGTGTAGCATAGAGGTTCAAGAGGCCCTAAAAAAAGGATACAGGCTAAGTAAAATATTTGAAATTTGGCACTTTGAAAGGACTACAACATAGCTTTTTTCTCAGTATATTAATTTATTTCTCAGAGACAAGCAGGAGGCCTCTGGGTATCCAGAATGGTGCACTGATGCTGCCTCCAAGCAACAGTACATCGATGAATACTTTGCTCATGAAAACATAAACCTGAGACCCGATTTTATCCAAGTCAACCCCGCCAAGCGTCAGCTGGCAAAGTTATGCCTCAATTCTTTATGGGGTAAATTTGCGCAGCGTACCAATCTCCCAAACACGACCATCGTCACAGATCCTGACGAATTGTTTAATTACCTTTTTGCCCCCCCGTTATGACATATCCACCTGTGAGTTTATTAATGATGATACAGCCATGCTGGGTTGGATACATGCTAAAGAGTACCCCACAACCAGTAACAATATAAACATCTTTATAGCTTGTTTTACAACCGCACACGCTCGTTTGGAGCTTTACAAGCTGTTAGATAAACTACAGGAAAGGTGTTTGTATCATGACACAGACTCTGTTATTTTTGTGAGCAAAACAGGGGACGAAGACCCACCTCTGGGAGACTATCTGGGGGATTTAACTAGTGAACTAGATAAGGATGAATTCATAGTCCAGTACGCCTCAGCCGGACCCAAGTCGTACAGCTAAAAACACCTCTAACAATAAAGTCTGTATGAAAGTCAAAGGTATAACATTAAATGTTCAGAATACTATAAAAATACATTTTGATAGTCTAAAGAATCTAGTGCATGAGTATGCCCAAAAGACAAATCACACCTGTGACAAAACCATTGTTGTAAGTCAGCCTTCTATAGTGAGGACCAAAAAGAGATGGGAAATCACAACCCAGCTTTTGCATAAAACATTGCGGGTGGTGTTCGATAAAAGGGTCTTAAGGTCCGACTACAAAACGATCCCTTACGGTTACTAAAGATACATTACTGCTGAGAACCTCTACCAGCATGGATACCAGGTTGCAACACCCCTTTTTATGCGTTATAGCTGGCCCCTCAAATTGCGGCAAAAGCTATTTCATAAAAAAACTATTAGAAAATGCTCGGGGCGTTTTATCCCATACGCCTGATAATATTGTCTGGCTTTATTCCTGCTGGCAAGATTTTTATACTGAGCTCGCCCGGCAGTTCACTCACATTAGATTTATAGAAGGGATACCCGCTAGTCTTAACGACGATGACTTGTTACCCAAAGATCGTGTGAATATGGTACTTGTAGATGATCTTATGCGAGAAGGCGGGGACCATCCTGAAATAGAGCGAGCTTTTACTCAATATTCCCACCATCGTAATCTGAGTATATTTTACATTGTCCAGAACTTGTTTTACAAGAGTAAGAGTAGCAGGTCTATAGCTCTCAACGCCTCCTACCTAGTTTTATTTAAAAAACCCCAGGGATAAACAGCAAATAACAGTTATAGCTAAACAAATGTATCCGGGGAACACCCAGTTTTTTATGTAAGCCTTTAACGATGCAACCACTAAACCCCACGGTTACTTATAACTTAAAACCCCGTACTCTAGAAGACTACAGACTGAGGGCTGATATCTTCCCTCCTGAGCTAGCGGTTGCCTACATCCCTAAACCTAGACCTAAAGGTTATAAAAAGATGCGCTAAAATGCCTAGGCCCCATTTATCCCCCAAGAGCTCCACCATACGGTGTTAATCATGTCCGCCCGACTACGCCGTAATATGGCCCTCCTGAAAATGCTTGTTACAGCCAGCCCCCCTCAGAGAAAAGCCATACTATGTGCTGCTTCGGACGACTTAGTTGGCGCCATTTCAGAAATTGCTCTAAACACCCTAAAAGGTAATGTACCTATTTCAACTAGCCAGTACAAGGTGCTGAAGAAGAGACGGCAGCTCATCAAGAAGCTTAGTAATAAAAGGGTCTCCCTTACTTCAAAGAAGAAACTAGTAAAGTAGTCGGGGGGTTTATAGGTGCACTGCTGGGTGTAGCTATACCTCTAATTACAAGCCTCCTGACCCGAACCTGATGGATTACACTCAGAAAATGTATCTAGTGCCACTACAGCAGCTTGAACAGTTGGCACCCTCTACAAATGATACATGGGACATAAGGAGATCTGAAACGCTCCGCCTGGAAGCTGAAATTAAAGATATTCTGGCCCGCACAGACTTAAAGCCTGAAGCTAAAGCGGGGCTCTACTCCCGAGCTCTCCAGAATTTCTTGCAATATTACAAGCAGCTGCAGACTGAAAAAAACAAACTGACTTTATATACTGCTGATGACGAGCAACCCCAGATATCCATTTCTAAAAGTTAGACCCTCTGACATCTTACAGATAAAATATATACAATGTTCCCCACATGTTATAGATAGAGAATCCTGTACCGGCAACTTGTTATATTCTACTCTAGAAGCCACTTTTTTAAAATACTTGAATATAGGTTTTGTATAGATGCTGTGCTCCGGAAACTCTGCAAGACTATCAAACACAGTTACCCTGTCATTGTCCAAAAACATAGCTGCCCAGTAAGTTCCTGGTTCATGATGAGGATCTGTGTTAAAGACCAGAGATTGGGGTCTTTCATAACTTGTTTCCTTCGGCAGCCCGTCGCTTGGGTAAACACCCAGAAAGTATTTCTTAGCGGCTTTATGGCGGCTTAAGAAGTCTCTTATCTGAACAGTGTCCATTTTATATTATTTTCAAAGATAGTCAAACAGAATCTGCCTGGCGTGATTAACCTGTATGACACTATTAAATACCTCAAAAACCACCATGTTCACATTTGTAGTTAGGGCAGCGCTAAAGCGGAATTCAGCTTTTAGATTTCCATTTTTAACCAGGCTGTAATGGTCCCCATCTTCCATGTCCGGGGTCAGATCAAAGGCAAATAGCGTGTAGCCTGCGCCATATCCTTCACGTGATACAACAACCCCTGAATCACGCAGGTGCTTCCCAGTTATCGACACTAATCCAAGATATTCTCTAATAAAATTTCCAGTTCCAAAATTAGGTGTGTATGGCTTTGCAGGTATGACAGCTCCTTCGTGAACTAGGGCCGCATAGTTGATGCCGTAGTCCTTGAAATTAAAAGGGTTGGACTTATATGCACCACTAAAAGCTGTATTGTCAACAAACCCAATAATGACAAGTTTTGGTAGCTGCCCCAGAAACAAATTTTGCTGCTGTGTTAATCTGGTTCCCGCGGTATGCTGTAGACTTTCAAAGAGACTCTTTCAATGGCATATTTAGCATTAGATAGTTGTAGAGCCTCAGCGTGAGCCAATCTGACTGTTGGTGATACATTCACTCTCATCACAGACAGGCTTGCAGATTGTATGAGCAGTTTATAGTGTTCAGCATCCCCAGTAATGAGGCAAAAGGCATCTTTGTCACGGTTGAGTTTGATCTTGAGATCTATGCCATTAACGATTAGTTTATCTTGGAAGAAGAGGTCTGAATGTATTCGCCCCAGTAGGTCAAACTCTCTACTCTCTGCAGCAAACCCTGCTCTTTTTACAAACCCGGTGTTGGGGCCATCCAGAGCCGTGCTTTCAAACTTAGCGTAAGTATCTTTGTAGAAAAGACCTGCTGAAAGTTGTGTGTCCAAGGCATCGCTGCTGTAGTTCAGGATACTCTCCATGTAAGCCCTGTAGGCGTACATATTGTCATTTTGCGTGATGAGTCTGTCACCCAAGGTAATATCCACCTGATTAAACATGGTCGCTATGGGGTAAGCAATGGTAGCCACTTTAGCGGTTGCAGCAATATCTGATCCATATGCTTTCACAATTTTACACACCACATGTAGCAGAGTATTGTTGAGATCTAGATACATATCAGTGGACCCTGATACGTAAAACTCTATAGGGGCCAGTGGCGTCAGGGCCACTAGTGGCGATACCTCCATGAAAAAACTGTTTTCAATACTCGTCTGTGTTGGTTTTAGAGAGAACAGATCTAACTCTGACTTGGCGCATTCGCCCGAAGCGCAGTGTACAAAAGCCATGTTTTAGCGTGTCACTCCTTTTAGAAAATGTTAAGGTTAGAGGCTGCTCTCTTCTTCGTAGCTCTCTTCCGCCTTGGGGATCTTCTTTTGTGAGCTCTTTTTGAAGAGCGCTTACTTTTTTTATAGGGCACCGGGGGCCCTCGACGCTTGGATGACCTCCTCTTCCTTTTAATACTGAGGCGGGGCTTGTACAGTAGTCCTGACCCTTCTTGAGGTTGTCTGTTCATACGTTCAACTACAGCAGACTTCACAGACCCAACCACATCTTGGGCTATATTCTGGGCAGCTGCCTTGACATGCAGCTTTGCAATTTCATAACCTTTTCTCAAAAAAGGCATAGCCCTTCGGAACAAACTTCGGAAAAAACCTCCTAGACCCGCCCCGTACATAACAGGAGCTCCTTGAAAGTAGGGGGGACCGCCATACCCGGCCTGGTGTTTGTAATACTCTCTATACATAGACGGGTTGCCGTATGCTTTCATAGCCACCATGATGAGCTCTTAATAGTCACCACCGCGGCGTGGTCTGAAATGAAGCTTAACAATAACTTTCCCGTATTTAAAGGACACCGGCTGAGACTGATCATCAAAGATCATAATTGTTATAGTGTCAAAATGGCTTTTAGAAATTGCTACATAGTCAGGTTTAATATATTGAATATTAGCTATTGTGTTGTTTTCACCCCTCACCTGAACCCATCTCAGTAGTGGCGCATAACTATCTCCAACCCGCCGAGGTTCTATTATATCTGTATAAACATAGAGTGTGTAAAAACCCCCATCAATATCTGGACATGTCGGATCTGGATCCTGTTTGCTTTTTATATGGTGTGCAGTTCCTAAAACTCTGCTCAACTTTCCACTGATGATAAACACTGCATCCTGGCTGGGTGCTTTAATAAAAACCTTCCTTCTGACGCTGTCTAACACCAGTTGAACATCGGGAAGCCCCGCAGTATCCGATAGTGTCTTGTTAATGGCATCCACCACAGCATTAACCGTAGGGTAGTACCCATAAGGAAAACCTATGATGTAAAGAGGCTCAGATTTTGACTTCTCTATAGTAAATTTAAATTCAGACCTCTTGAAAGTATTACAGGTACGTGGGTATTGAATTTCTGTTAGGGCAACTTCCCATTCCCCTTTCAAATCCACCGGCTTAGCCAATTTGACGGTGTAATTTGATATTTTATTATCAGGGAACATAGCTACCGATGCATTAGACGGCAATGTAATATAAAAGGAGGATGTCTCCATTTTTCCTCCTTCTTTTTGAGCAATAGGCGCTCACACGTCCTGCAGAGAGCTGGCCGGCACCCAACTGTTAAATTTCTCAGGCCATCCTCGCCATTTAACAAAGGCCTGTTTTTTTGCGCCCCTCCCTTTCCACTCTAGAATCTTTTCAACCCTGTAAATCCTATTTACATCCTCTGGGATCTTTTGTAACTCTTCACTGTAAAAAACACCTGTCACTGGTTCACTGTCGTAGTCCTTTAACCTGTAAATATACACGCCTTCTTTAAGCTCAACACGATCAACTATGAATATCTCATCGCTGACTGTTGATAACCTTTGGTAAAGACCCCTTTCAATTTTGAAACCCTGACGTGGTCCCTTTTTTTAAAAGCAGGCTTCTTTACTACGGCGTCGAAGTAACGCCTGTATACCCTTCTCCACACCTCCAGAGAATTGTCGGCCGTTACCTCTACAGGCGCCATTCTGATAGTTCTGTGATAGCTGGCGTTATAAACAGCTACAAAATCCTGTAGAACAGGTAGGTAACGATATGTGTTGTATGCCGTGAAGTATCTCCACAGCTTAGATTTTAACCACTTGGATGCTAAGGTGTTTTATGGCTCCGCATGCAATTTCCATTGAAATCAATGGAAACTCCATGACGAGTTACCCTTGTCATTAGCACTGAAGGGGTTAAGGTTCTGTTAAAGCGCTCTATAACAGCTGCTTTTACCTCCGTGTGTGTTACAAAATGATGTACCCCGTGCTGTTTTAATAATTTCTGGAAGGTCTTGTTTAAAAATTATTTTCCGGCATCTGTTTGTAGTTTTTGAGGCGTCCGGCCTTTCTTGAAGATTACTTTAAAGGCCCCTGTGACGCTTGTTCCACTTTTATCCTTTAGAGCTTCTGCATAGGCGTATTTAGACAATACATCTATAACTGTTAAGATGTAGCTGACGCCGTTATTATGCTTTGCCAGATTTTGTAGACTTATTATGTCAGCCTGCCATTGATAATCTAATTGCGCATTAACAATAGTAGGCCTGGGGGAGGAGCTACGCTACGATCCAAGATGGCTGCTTAAGCTCCCGGCTCCGTTGACCTCCGCCGGCAGCTCTCATATCCTGTCATTTATCCTTTACCTACGCCGGACTCCCGTGTGTATGAAGCTCGCCTGATACCGGTGGTGCAATCCCGGACTCCCTAACATACTGGGTGGCGGAGTTATGTCGTGTTCCATTTTCGGCCTACTCCAGGGCTGAAGCCGGGACCTCGATTTCTAGCCCATCCGGGCTGGAATTGATCAACAGCGGCTGTGGAACCAGTGTTTCTTCCGGTCTTCCGTACTCGGATCTTTTTCTGCATCTCCGATCTGCAATCCAGTTACCGGCTGGCACTGAGGACTCGGTCTCGTGACACAGGGTGTGCATCGTGCGCCGCGGTCGGGGGCCGCTCGCCCGGAGACCCTGCTGGGGACGGCGGTGTTGAAGGGGGGGCCCCCGCGGTCGGCGAAGGTGTCGTGATCACCAGCTGAGGGGGCGCCTGCTGTTGCCATTGGCTTCGTGTGTGCCTGGAGCCTCGGAAGTGAGTCTGGGGCTCGAGTCCTGCTTCGTCTCTTTGGGGGGGGAGATGGAGAGGACAGATGGCGCACCATCGTTGAGGTCCGTGATGGCCGCCATTGGGGCGCTCCACTCCCAATTTACAGTCACGTATGACCGAGTGTCAGAAACGCTGGGAAATATCTGCTTGCGACCGGACGATGATGCTGCGACACACGATCAGCATTCTGTGGTTCCAGTGGAAGATTTGGCCTACTGTTCTGAGGTTCCCGCACGGCAGCCTGACTCGGCTCACGTCGATGATTTTGGCCTCGTGGATTTCACACCTAAGACCGTAGCTAGCTTTCCCGATATGACTCCTGATCGGCGAAACATCGTTGCCGAAGGTTTTGATCGCCTAGAACAGCTCTTTGGTGACCGTCGGAGGGGTTTGCTTATCTCCTTCATCTTTCCCCGTTGGTTTTGTGGATGCCGCCATCTTGTATCCTGTCCTCGGTCCGATTTAGCTGCTTCGAACTGCTATGGACGTTTCGATTACCATATAAATACTGTGGTTTGGGTGGCATGGGTTTTCATAAAGAATCGCACTGGTCAGGGCTGACTTCATCTGGTATTCTGCCCTAGATCCGATGCCACTGCTTTGTATTATCTGGGACGCTTCGCTTCCTGGGAGATTGCTGGCTTTGGCGACGTAGATTATCGTGAAGAACCGAACTGTCATGGTTGTCTTTGACTTTTGGGGTTAGCTACGCTTTGTGATCTATGCCAGGATTGTACCGTGTATCTCACTGGGAGTCGGGTGGTTTTGGTTGAGGTCCTCCCCATATTGGTGCTTAATACTTGCTTTTAATAATGGACAATATGTTTTGGGGAGGTCGCTAATGGTGGGGGGTATAGGTGGCCGGGAGTATGTTTGTTCTTCTCCTCCTCCGCTTTCTTTATTTCCCTTCTTTGGGGTGTTCCGGGGCGACAGGCACGCTGTTAGTGGGGTAGGCCGTAGCCATTACAGGGGTGCAGGGTGGCGGGTGTTGGGGGGTTTGTTATTTTAGTTTGTTTTGTTCTATGGTCCCCTTTCTTTCTTTCCTCTTCTTTGGGTAGGGTTTTTCCTTCCTTACAGTAGGGTTGGCTGTCTCTCCTTATCCTTTTTTCTTTCTCTGTTTGGCGTCTATACTTGCCTTTACCTTACTGTCTCCGGAGGGTGGGTTTTCGGGAGGGTGTGCTCGCTAATCGCTTGTTATTACATTGTTTTTTCTTCCTCGTCAGTCTCGGCGGGCATAGTGTGCCCAAGGTTCATATTGCTCATCACCTGGACTTGTTTGCACTGTGGGGTACCTCCCCCCCATCTCTATTTAACGTCATGTTATGGTGTGACGCCACCGATAGTACAGCCACTTCTGTTTCTTTCTAACTTTAAAATTAAACCTTTGATATCCTGCTGCGTTGAGGCATATACAATCACATGCTGTATCTGTATTGTCGACTTTATTTGGTCGTATATACGTACATGATTCCTGATCTGATTCCTGTGTTTGCGGCCGGCCTCTGTGGTTGTAGGCCTGCGCTTGTCATACTTTGATTAACTCAATAAAGGTTTTTTAAAAAAACAACAAAAAAAACCAATAGTAGGCCTCCTCTTAAAGCGTCTTCGCGCCGGCTTATGAAGTGAATACGCTTCTTCACCAGATAGTCACTCCTGCACTTGGGTTCTGCTGATGGGTTCCTTTTCAGCTTTAGCCCTTTTAAACAACGCTTCACCACTGCCAAAGCTCGAGACATCCTTTGTATCATAATAAAACTTCTTTAACACGGCCCCCGACATGTTAACACTTCTGAACCACAAAATGAAAGACGCTTGTTTTATGTATAGACAGTTTATTATAAGTAAATAAGATAACAAGATATCATCATTCCAGAGTTTACAAGTTTACATTGTCGATGGTCCCAACATTAAAAAGTAGTATATAATTGTGGCGCTTGTCTCAGTTGTCGTCGTAGAGTCACACATCTTGATATTTTTAAAGCTATATAGTCCATAGCACTGTATAGGTTAACCCTATCACCCCTCCAATAACTCTGCACTGCCAGGATACTAGCTGCTGTCAATAGTTCATACAATTCTCTCTCGCACAGCAGCAAACCTTTGCTTTTAAAATAATCATCAGTTAGGAGCTCAAAGGCTAAATTTAAGCTGGCCCTCCGGGGCAGGATTAAGCCCCTCATATAGTATATATAGTTGTTCCAAAATACATCCTTCACAGGCGCCCACATACTAGCACCGCATCCGCATAAGCATCTGGGGCTCCTGTGGCTATGGGCCTCTAGCAATCGGACCATTTTTAAAAAGTTTAAGGTTGATGGATGTAATTCAGCGATTCTTTCTTTAACCAAATCATATAACACCTTAGCGATACATAGATATTCTGGCGATGACTCATAAGAATCCTGGATAGCGACCTCCAACTCCATATCCTGAAAATAAGTATTAAACAGTCAAACAGTAGCTTATAACAACAGAGTTTTTTTGTGTGCATTTCTTGACATTCATACAATAATAGTGGTGTTCTTTGTACAATAGGCTAACATGAGATGTCTCTTTATTTAAAATTTACAAACTTTTAGGGGATGCAAACACCCCACCTGTTTTCTATTTTAATAATAAACGTCTACAATATGTTTTTCTATAGATCGCTCCACCCTCTTTCTAATAATAGATCTGCAAAGACCCCTCATGTTAGAAAGTTTTGCTCGAATATGATATGCATTTTGGATTTCTCTGATGGCCTGCGACAAGATCCTAATGAGAGCAGGTCTGCCGTTTTTCGGGGCTGCAGTCCTGTATACAGACTTTAACAGTTTATATAACTGACAGGGGTCTATCAAATGACATATATAGCGGGCTGTTTCAGCCGTGTAAGATGGATGCAGACAGTCATGAGCTGTCTGCTGTGGATCCTTAATTTTATGACCATAACATCTAGAATAAAAGTCTCTCTTGAGACAGGCATACACAACGCTGGCTGCAAAGGCCTTAACATGTCCTCTATCCAGACAGGTTACACATGTGGTCTCTTTTTCAAGATCTATGAAGTCCAATGCTTTTTTATAGTCCTTACACAGGTCGTTGTTTTGGCTGGTGGAACGTTCAATCTGTTTTGAACAGCACAAGCACTTCATAATGAAGGTCTTAGCAGCCCCTGAAGTCTCCTCAACCTCAGCGCCATTTTCTGCTGCTTTCTGCAGTTCAAAAAAGAAAGAAAGGGAATAGTTAACAAGTAATAAAAAAATAAATAATGAATGACGCGTGTTTAAAGTATCTGCATTAAGATAATACTAACCTCCACATCTGAACCGGCTTCGCCTGTGGCTCTGAAATCTTGGGAGATGTCAAAGTCCATCGCCTCATGATCGTCACTGTTTTCAGCACCTTGGTGACCACCGATGGCACTTGCCCTTGATTCCTCCTCCAGAGATCTCATATCTTCTTACACCTGGTGTTGGGGGGAGCTTATAGCTTCTTCCGAAACTTCCATATCGGTGACACCATTTTCAAAGCTTTCCTCTTGACTTGAAGCTTGACTGGCGTTTGATGCTCCCATAATAGGTGATATTAGCTTTGGCCGCTCCTCTAGGCTGAGTGAGGCCATCCGCCGACACAAGTCTTCATGATAACCTGTAACTGCGGCGCTCTCCTCTTTAGCTACCTCTTGCATCTTGGGCTCATCTATTACCAGAGGGCTCAAGTGGCGAAAATATTTGTCAATAGTGTTCACCCCTTGTGCACGGGGATCCCGCGATGCCAGATAGTTGTACCTCTTCATGATGCCTGGGTCTCTCTTGCAGTCTGGTATAACCCTATGAGTTAAGGGTGCCTTATATACAATGTAAGCTCATAAATGGGTGTGTCCTTCTACGTCACCCTAAGGGACTTTGCATTTAATTTTCATTTTTATTTTCATAACTGTTCTCATTTTCACCCATAGACTTTTTAAAATTAGGCGGCAAAATTACCACCGTCGCAACCCAATGGTCTAACTACGCTCCTCTTTTAGGGCCAATGAATTTCCTTCCCGCTGCTGACTATGGCACGCCCCCACACCTCAGGCCACCATTCAGGAATGCCATTGGCATCGGGAACGCCTCCTGGGGACTGGCCTATCACCCAAAAAAAGACCTTGCAACACTCTAGTGACCCCACTCCACAGATGGACCACGACGCTGCTCAAGCAACACCAGGCTGCAGCCGCAATTCGCCGCTGGACATGCCCGGACATGTCCATGCATGCCCAGACATGTTCCTCCTTGCCCAACAAACATGGCGCACACAGGTAAGTCCCTGCTCCCCCAACACAACAGCAGACCCTACTGACGGCCATGCTGCTAGCCCCAACCATCCCGCACCATCACTCTATACCATTGACCAACATCCATATCCATTAATTACCATGTGAAGTTTAGCACACTACAAATGCCCCACATCCGGGGATTGCCCAGGGGATGACCCTGGACTTCCGGCCCTGGACTTCCGACCCTGGACTTCCGGGGCGGGACTTCCGGGGCTGGACTTCCGGGGAGGGACTTCCGGGGAGGGACTTCCGGGGCGGGACTTCCGGCTCCTACGTCACTTCCGGGGCGTTCCCACCTGTCAAAAAATGAATGGTGATGAAAGCTATGTCCCTACTCTACTCACCTAGTCTACACATGACTGCATGATATGTGATTCTTACATTGGAAGAGGTCTTTATGCTCTATGTGACATGGAATGCTATAATTCAATTTTTGTTTACTTTTTATTGCATTGTAAGTCAGTGGAAATTCAAGAGTGCTCATTGACCTTTGTTTTGTGCATGGAAGTGGTGCAGTGCAAGGATTGCCCACCCTTTACACCTCACAAATGTCACTGACGCTTGACAAATCCACGGTATGAAAGTGCACATGATTCATGTATGTTTTAACAAATGAATGTAAGTGTTGCTCTTGACATATATTAAAGAGTGCTTTCACTGTAGTGCTAGAAGAATTTACATAAATCTCTTGCCTTAATTAAGAGTGGTTAATTGAGAATCATCTTCATTTAGTTGAAAATGTATTTACTATAGAGGTGAAACGTGACAATCTAAATGTGTGTGCTACTTCATGTGAGTAACATGTAATAAACTGATACCAGGATTAAACATTTCCTTACACATGCTGGATGTAATTTTCTTAAAACTATACTCGTTTCATATAATGTATGCGTTAATATATCATATATTTGATTTAAATGTAGTTCTCATTCATAGTTATTACTGAATTTTATGATGACTGATTGAATGTTGCACGTAGTATGATATTCACTACGTTAAAAATGTGTATTTATTAGACCTGGCACCATTGGTGTGGGTCACCCTTCCATTTTTTCGGTTGCCTCTTGTATTTCTGCTGGTGTTAGATGCTTTGGGCACTGTGCCACTGCTGTCCAGTGCCACAGTGCAAGTGCTCCCTATTATAAATTGATGTATTAATCAGTGGTTCCATGTTTGGCTGTTTGGTTTACTTGTCAGACCCTAGTACAGTGCACTGAGTGTGCCAAGGGCTTGTAAATCCAAATGCTGCTGGTGAGCTTGCAGCACTGGTTGTGCCACCCACAGAAGCAGCCTTGTAAAATATGTCTAAGGTCTGCCATTGCAGAGCCTGTGCGCAGTCTGGTAGTGTCATGCTGACTGGACAAGTGCACCCACTTGCCAGTCCCTAAACCTTCCCTTTTCTTCAAATCAGTCACCCTAAGGAGACAAGCAGTTAGCATGCTTTGATCCCTCATTGCCAAGGCTAGTCAAATCAAAAAAGTCTTTATTTCGATTTTTTTTCAATCATAAAAGACAATACCTTAAACATTTTCAAAAATTTAACAATTTAAGAGAAGAAGAATTTTTTTTTAAATTACCCTTCATTAACAGCTAGTAGAATCCACAATTCATCACTTCGTCTCTCAATTAACAATTATTATTGGCCAACCACCAAACATAAAATCCATAGATTACAATCATTGAATAAGTTATGTTAAAAAGAAAACATAAATATTTTAAAATTTTTCAAAATTCATCACCAGGAACATTACTCACTAGATACATTTTGCAGTTTCAAGTATCATTAGGCCAGAATTACTGTAGGCTCATTTTACGAGCCCGAATTATCCACATCCAGTGGAAAAATTTAGCTATGGCTATAACTACGGCTTGGGAGTTGTCAGTACGTAGGATCCTGACTGCCTCACAACCCGTTTTGAGACCTAACTGGACACAAATAGGTTTTAGCCAAGATCTCCTAGGAACCTTATATTCAGGACAGGCAAAGAGAACATGCCCAATGACTTCCCGCTGATCACGCCATTTTGCAGTGAAAGCATTTAATGGTAATGTCCCCACCCTAAGCTGATGGTATTTCTTCCTGTCCCCCGGGATGGTAATCCAATCCCAATATGCCTCAAAGGCCGGAGAATGCTTAAGTTCTAGGAAATCTGCCGTAAGGGATGGTTCAATACAGCGGCCAAATCTCTTTGCCTCAAGCATGTTCCAGTACAGGTCTCGAAATGTTTTTCTAGGTGGAAAAAGATTCCCTGCTGGGTCATCCCACAATGGAGATAATCCCATAGCCCATAGCCTTGTAAATTGCCTTTACCTCCCTCAACCATACTATTTTATGAGCCTTATCGGAGTCTCTTACCTCGAGGAAGGCCCGTGCATACTGGGAGAGTTCTGGAGTAACCCATAATTTCCTCCAGTAGGCAATCGATCTATATCTGGCCATATCCTCGAGGCTATGAGACCCTTAGTCGTAATGGAGAGGGATCAGTGGAGTGGAGGCCGGTAAGCCTGTGATGTTGCGCAACAATTTATTTTTCGCTCCCGTCAGCCTTTTCAAATTACTGAGCCCCCACAGTTCCGCCCCATAGAGAACTGCTGCTACAACTTTAGCGTCATAAATCTTTAGAACCGGGGTGATTGGCCTAGTGTGAGATAAATAAAATTCCTTAGTGAGTGCTCCTGTCAGTTGTGCGTATTTTGTGACCAGCTGGTTAGTGTGCTGTTTCCAATCTAATTTGGATGATAAGGTTATGCCCAGATAATTAAATACTTGGGTCTGCTCCAGTTGAACCCCATCCATAACCATCTTCCCTCTGATGAGTATATTTTTATGTAGGACCATGAACTTTGTCTTTGATGTATTAATGACAAGACCATGGTCTTTGCAGAAAACTTCAAAGACTCCAACAGCCTTTTGAAGGCCCTGCTGTGTCCTCGAAATAAATAGCGTATCGTCAGCAAACATCAACAGGGGGATCGGCTTGCCATTCAACTTGGGGGCATCAGTTGGTTGCTGTTCAAAATAGCCGATCACCCTGTTGATGTATAGTGAGAAGAGTGTAGGGGAAAATACACACCCTTGGCGAACCCCCCTGGCGATAGGGAATTTATCAGTTACACTTCCCTGCTGGTTCCAGCGGACCCGGGCATAATTATTTTCATGCAGTCTGATTAAAAGTGACAAAATATCAAGTGGGATGCCCTGCTCTTGTAAGGCTGCCCACAACTTAGTGCGAGGCACCAAGTCAAACGCTGATTTAAGATCAACGAAAACTGCAAAAAGCATATCCCCTCCTAGTAGCACTACACGCCAATATAATAAAACAAATCTAAAAACTTGGTCAATGGTACTGGTATGACTACGAAACCCTGCCTGTAGGGGCGACAGAATATCCTTTTCCTCTATCCAGCCCTGAATACACTGCAGTAAGAGCCTTGCCACTACCTTTTGTATGCAAGCAATCAAGCTAATTGGCCTGTAAATTCCTGGGTCCGAGCACTCCCCCTTTTTAAAAATTGGAATGATCTCTGCACCCTTCCAGGACTCAGGTATTGGTGAGCCCATCGCAATGCCATTAGCTAACAGATGGATATAAGAGGCCCAAAGGTCCTTATCATGCCTAAAAAGGTCTGCTGGAAAGGAGTCCAGGCCTGGTGCCCTAGCTTTAGGGATATTGTTCAAAATTTTGATGGTGTCAGCTTTGGTAAAGGAAAGGTGATTTGTACCCTCAATTGCTTTTAAAAGAGCCTCGCTCTCTTCTCCCACCTCGTCCACAGCGGCAAACTGGGACGCATAGTGAGAGACCCAAGCATTTGGTGAAACATAATTGGTTGGTTCACCCCTTTTAATCCCCCTACCCCATTTGACCATATCCCAAAAGGAGCACATAGATCTTTCTTTACTAGCACTCAGGAGCTCCCTCCAGTATTCATTGTCCCAGTCACGTTGTGTTTTTTTGTACGTGACTCGGGCGTTCTTGATCTTACCTATATCTTTGGTTTTTACTGCATCTGATAGGGCCCTGTATGCAACCCTACAGGATTTTCCATACCATTGATCCTCCTTTCTCGCTGGCCTACTCGGTTTTTTGGTCACCTTTTTGACGAAGAAAGATCTCAATTGAGTAAAGAAACTGTCGTGAATCCGACTAGCATTTGACACGATTGCCTCCACAGTGGAATTGTTCCTTAATTCTACTATAGCCTGAACAGTCAGATCCCTCATGGCAGCAACACCCTCTTCATTCATTACACAGTTTGCCCATCTGATTCGTCTATGGTTATTTGAGAGGGCTATTTCCACACAATCACCCATGCCCTCGCGTTTTAATAAATCAAATAGCCTGAATGAGAAGGCTAATGGGTTATGATCACTCTCTATCCGTTCTTCTATCCGCATATCATCCATGTTAGACCAGTTTTCCTTATTCGTAAGGATGTAATCTATGTGGCTATGAGATATACCGTTGTTAAAGGTACAGGCACCCTGTTTGTCGGAACCCATTCTTCCATTTGTGGCATGTAGACCATGCTCCACACAAAGGACTCTGAATTGTAGTGCTGCCTCTGACCATTTTTTAATAGGTGGTATTGTCAGCTGAGGGATCTTCCAAATGTAGTCCTCTTCCACTGTAAGATCCATTTCATAGTTGTCTAGGGGTTCAAAACAACAATTAAAATCTCCTGCCACAATAATATTATCTTTTGAGCGGTATCGCTCAAGGAGACTATCTAACTGATCAACTGCTTCGGTAGGTTTACCACCTGGGAGCCCCCTGGAATAAATATTAAAGACAAGGTGGTCCTTAAAGTCTAAGCTTTTAAGTTTGATTAGCAAAATATCTGGGCTATTTGTGACCAGCTGAGTGACAGAATATCTACTGTCCTGCTTAACCCATGTCAGCAAGCCTCCCTTCGGTCTTCCCCGTAAGCTAGGGATGGCAGAAGTATAAAAGTTTAGATATCCTTGCTTAAATTCCGGAGTTACCTGCCATGTTTCCTGAAGGAGGATTATATCCTTATTATCCAGAAAGGCTAGCCAGTCCAGAGATGTTACCTTACTTCTCAACCCTGCCACATTCCATGACACCAGAGTTGATAAGGCAAGAGAACTCGTACGGTCAACTTTGGTGTGTGGGTCAGCGCTAACCCTGCCATCTTTGGGTGATAAACCCCCGCATAGACTAGTAACTAATGCCTCCTTATTGAAATCAATTTTGTTTTGAGCTATATTGTCAACCATATGATCACGTGGTTGATTTAGGCCGTTAGTCCCTTCCAGATCCACTGAGGTATTACATTTGCCCATTATGTTGGTCCGGGGCAATCGAATGTCACTTGTAAGGGCAGCGCTATGAGCTATAGTGTCGTCCATTCCACAGGCCTGAGATAATCTAATGCATGCCGTGTTGCGATGCCCCAGGAGTCAGTCGCAGTCATTTAGGCCTGACAGAATCCCAAACCTATTTCCTAGGCTAATTCCCCAATCATTAGATGGAGCACCCGCTCCCCACCTATTCATCATGGTGTCCCACCTTGGCCCTGGAGTCTTAGGATACGTCACATTTTGCCGCTCACCGTAAAAGAACTTTAAGGTGAGGGGAACAATAGTGCCACTCCTGCGTTGAGGGGGGAGTATATTTGACAAAACATTAGGGAGCACAGCCGAATGGGAGAAGTTCACCACTACGCAATCTCCTTTAAACTTTTTCGGTCTGTTCCCTATCCAGGCTGCCCTTCTAGCCGACGTAATCTCCCCTGCTAACTGCTGTTTCCCTCCAGGGGCCATGTGCATGTTACTTGACAGCCAGTGCAGCGCCTTACTAGAGAGAGATGTTGGGGATTCTGGTTGCCCAGGTACCAGAGGTGGAACGTTTGCCAGTACCAACACCAGAGGTGAAGCTTCTACTATAAATTGAGGAGAGTCTGTTTCCTGACAAAATACAGGTTGTACGGTTGATGTCGGCAAAACCTCCTCTCTTACTACAGGGTGAATATCTACATTTGCTGGTACCTGACCAGAGGGGATGATTGCTGTTGTACTCCTCTCTACCTCTACCACAGTCACATCATTCTCCCCAGGTGTGCCTGTTAGATTTGAGACCAGAGTTGCTATGTTACCAACCTCCCCATTTACCTTATTCTGAATCCCACCCAGTTTTTTCACCTCAGCAGTGAGCTTATCAATTTTGGCCATCATTGGTTTAATAATAGCTTTGATTTTACCCTCGATCATATCTGCTATCCTAAGAAATAGCTCATCATCCATAATATGCTTTGCGCTGTCCTCCCCAGCATCCGTATTCTTGTCCTTAGTTTTCCGTGGAGGTGAAGACCTTTTCTTCCTTAACCCTGAGCGTAACCCGCCACGCTTGGGTTGGGTATTTTTACATGTTCTGTCTGTCCTAGTTTCCTGTTCTACAGAGGAAAGATCGTCTTCTATGACATGGACATGTATCTCAGGATCAGAATCATCATCACTTTCTGGATTAATTTCAGGGTCAATTTCTAGATCAACCGCTGGGAGTGTGCTTTGATCATACTTGCCACTGGCATGGAGATCAGTCTCAGGAGCATCACTACCAGCAGCCTGTAGAGATGTATCAACCATGATGGATGAATGAGATGGACTCGTAGGAAGGAGAACTGGGGATTGACTTAGTCCTAATGACTGTCGCCTTTCGCTATTAATTTTTGTTACCACTCGGACCATGTAATTATCCATAGTGTTGGACGTGGTTGGAGCTAGTTTTTTCGGCATACTACACAATTACAAGTTAGCGCTCACAGGAATATTGGAAATTTATAGCCCAGAATAAGCAGTACTTAACTAGGAAAGGGGGGACACAACAACAATCCTCTATGAGATTTAGTGAGGTTAAGCAGAATAGTCTTACTGCATGAGGATGCCTCGAACTTGATGGGGGCAGAGTGGTTGGCCCAGTCCAGTCGCGGCCAGTCTCGGACTGTCTAAGACTGTCCGCCCGTTGTCCGGGCTTCGTCCGGCGTCCCGCTCGCGTCCCGCTGAGCGTTAGGGGCGTTACTAAATAGGAGGAGTAGGGGGCGGGAAGAGACACCAGGTGCGCTGAGTTGGTCGTGCGCGGAACCCTGGGTCTCACAGTCCCGGCCCCTGTGTGTTAGCAACAGAGTTTCCTTTGTGAAAGATGACTCCCAAATCCGAGGTAAGGCAAGTTCCAAGTCTGTCACCCAAAGCAGCAGCTACGAGCGGCTCCCGCGAAGCGGGGGCCGCGAGCTGTAAGAGGCCGGTGGAGCTGGGAGGAGCAGGGGGCGGGAAGAGACACCAGGTGCGCTGAGTTGGTCGTGCGCGGAACCCTGGGTCTCGCAGTCCCGGCCCCTGTGTGTTAGCAACAGAGTTTCCTTCGTGAAAGATAACTCCCAAATCCGAGGTAAGGCAAGTTCCAAGTCTGTCACCAAAAGCAGCAGCTACAAGCGGCTCCCGCGAAGCGGGGGCCGTGAGCTGTAAGAGGCCGGTGGAGCTGGGAGGAGCAGGGGGCGGGAAGAGACACCAGGTGCGCTGAGTTGGTCGTGCGTGGAACCCTGGGGCTCGCAGTCCCGGCCCCTGTGTGTTAGCAACAGAGTTTCCTTCGTGAAAGATGACTCCCAAATCCGAGGTAAGGCAAGTTCCAAGTCTGTCACCCAAAGCAGCAGCTACGAGGCTAGTCAAATTCCTTGAAGCAGCTCGGGCAAAAATGCCAAATTGATTCTTAAGGTGCAGGGTATCTGTTTGCTGGGGTAATCTTATTACATGGTCGACTAACTGTGATAACGGATCGCATCTACCTTATAGGTCGCAAAGGCACAATCAGTTGGGACGTTATAACTGTAATGACACAGAAGTGTTTTAGACATTCATGCTGCGACGCTAGTGAGGGACCACGAGCATTTTAAACATGGTTTTATTATTTGTATGTATTGCAATGGTTTTAAGTAACTATGCAACTTTACCTAATATCAGTCACCCCTATAGTAGGCATAAGGGCTGGGTGCATTGTAAGTATAAGGAAGGACATGCCCTGGTGTGTGTGGCGTCCTAATAGTGAATTACAGCCACTTTAAGTTTTTCACTATTGAAAGGCTACCTGTTCTCCATAGGCCAGAATGGGCTGTTAGAAATATTACATTTTATAATTCTAACTGACTCAGAGAACATGGTAAAAATTCGAGTTTAGTATGCCTGGACTCAGAATGATAAAATACATCTTTTAGAGAAATTGATTTTAACATTCTGTGTTTGAAAATACCACTTTTAGAAAGTAGATATTTTCTTGTCTAACCTTTCAAGCCTGCCTCTGCTAGGTTATGTATTCCTTGTCTGGAGTTTGTGAGTGACAGGGCTGGGGGATTCCAAGAGACAGGATGAGTCAGCCCAGTGGTGAATAGAGAGATCTGCATCTAGATGGGAGGGAGGAGTTGCACCTGAACCTTGAATAGGGCTGAGCCGGCCTTCCACAAAGCTGGCTCCACCTCCTGCGGTGCGGCTGATGTCCCTGCCCTGCACACTGAAAGAAGAGAAGGAATCCTGTCAACAAAGTGCTCCAGGGCTGTACTTGCCTTCCACAATGCTGGTTCCACCTCCTGTGGGTCGTCTGATGTTTCTGCCCTGCACTGTGAAAGGAAAGGAGAAGTCTGGTAAACAGAGTGCTTTAGAAATGGTTTGGACTGGGCAAAGGCCCCTCACTCTTCAGAGAACAAAGGATTTAGGGGTATAAATACTTAGACCCTGATCCCATGAAATTAGATCACTTTTGGACTACAAGAAAAAACCTCTGCTGAGGAGAGGAACCTGAAGAAACTGAGGAGAGACTATTCCTAAGGTGAATTGCTGCTTAAGGGATTGGCCTTCAGTTGTTGCCTTACTGCCAAGGAGAGGAGAAAGGAACTTTGTGTACTTTGCTTTCAACTTGTGATGGATCTCCAAGGACTTGGAAAAGAGCTTGCCTCCTGCTGAAGTCTCAGGGACAACAGACTTCAACCCCCAGCTCCCCAGAGTTCTTTTGGAAGTGCCTGCTGCTGTTTTGGGCCTTCTGAGGAACTGCGTGTCGCAATGAGCTGGAAGCGCGACGCAACGAAGAGGAAGGTTGTTGCAGTCGCTGGTGCTGCCGTCGCACTTTGGAACAAGGGTGTCGCCGCTGGAGGTGTCGCACTGCACCACATCGAGAGAAGCATCTTGCAACGAAGAGGAAGTGTATCGCCGTCGCTGCTGCCTGCCGTCGCGCTCCTGAACTAGGGTGTCGCCGCTGGAGTTGTCGCACTGCACAGCATCGTGAGAAGAGTCTCGCAACGAGGTAGAAGTGTGTCACCGTTGCTGTTGCTGCCGTCGCACTTCTGAACAAGGGTGTCACCACTGGAACTGTCGCATTGCACTGCATCGAGGAAAGCGCGCTCGCATCCCCGAGAAGCGCGCCGCCGTCTGAGCTGTCGTCGCATTTCTGAACAAGGATGTCGCCGCTGTAGTTGTCGCTTTGTGCGGAAGCTTCACACAAATGTGGGAAAAGAGTGTCACAGCTGAAGCTCTTGCCGTCACACTTCTGAACAAGGGTGTCGCCCCTGCAGTCCACGCATCGAACTGAGGACTTCTCGCATCCCTGGAGAAGCGTGCAGCATCTGGAAGATCTTCACATCTTTTTTTTTTTTGCACCGGAATTTTGCCGCATTTCTATCGCTGCAACATTACTTGTTGTGGAAGCGCAACGCATCGTAAGGTACATTGATGCAAAGTGTTGCATCTTAAGAACAGAACTGTCCTAAGCTAAAACTACCATCTTAAAGTAACAGTATTGTGTATTTTTGTCGTTTATGGTCTTGTGGTAAATCTATAAAAAGTATACTTAATTTTGATATAAAACCTTGTGTGGTGTCCATCTGTAGTGTTGTCACTGGGTTACTGTATGTGATCACAAATTCTTTACACACTGCCTCTGAGATAAGCCTGTCTGCTCGTGCCAAGCTACCAAGGGGGTGAGCAGGGGTTATTTAGGAGTGTAATCCCCTTATCCTGACTAGAGGCAAGGGTCCCTATTTGTCACAAGTACCTACCTGTGCCAACTAGACACCCCCAAATATAACAGTATTGATTTGCGTTTAAATGTGCACACACATACAATAAGTGCACCATTGAAGTTAATACTAAACTTAACATGAGTAGGCCTGTATTTCACCATGCTGCACAAAGCTGATTCCATTCTTCTGCTAACTCGACATTCCTTGCAGGTTAGTTTAGACATGCATTGTTAGTTTAGGATAGATACATTACTGTGCTAGAGATAGGGGAATTAGAAGCCTGAGAAAAGAACCTTGATGAAACGTACATGGAGAAACAGAGCACTAAGTGAATGAGCCACTGTCCAATTGTTGCAACCTACATGTGTTTGGAAGAAAACTGAGGTTCCCAAGTCCTGTGAGGGACAAAATGAGAAAGTTGCTGTCTGCAACATGATGATTTGTGGATTTTCATAGAGCCCTTGATGGTGTGATCGAGGGGGTGTTGACAAAGGATCTTTATACATTATAATATACCCCTCCCCTTGGACTGTTATTCAGATCTCTTTCCTGATGCAGACCGCTTTCCGACCCTCTGTGGACTTTATGCTGATCTCTTCTTTTATGCTGATCAGACCCCTTTACAAACACCTTCCCTTGAGTTCTCCTTCCTTGAGACATTGCTAGCTTAATGGACTTTGAAAAGTTCATGCCTAAATGCTTTCTCTGAATTTTGCTTAAGTGTTGCTTAGGCTGACTCTTACACTGGACCTATAGAATGTAAATGTAAATGTAGGTGTACTTATATAGCGCAAACCTGTCACCCAAAGGGCATCCTGGCGCATGCTTAGGGAACCCGTCCTGGTATTCCCCTGTGAGAAACCCCGGCGGGGTGTCCACAAGGTGAAAGCCAGGCATCCCGCCACGAGGGGCCGTAGTGGAGATTAAGCAAGCTATTGCCCAGAGTTGCAGAGTGTGACCCCGTGATTCGAGTAGGCACCGGAGCGAGAATTGTCGAGTCCGTGGAATTTTGAGCCCGAGACCCGCCGAGGCGGGGAATCGAACCCTGGTCCACGGTCGATCTCAGCTTCCGGGTCTGCCGCCTCTAACCACTGAGCCATGCTTCTCCACTTGACCGAGCTTCTGAGATGCTAATGCTTTCCTATTTTTATTTCTTTTGTCTTGACCCCACTTCCTTTATGAAATTTCCTTGAGTGTTAGAGCCATTTTGCACCAAACCATCCTCGGGATTCTGAATTCTAGATACGATATGTATAGGAGAGAGAACCTTAGATTGTTTTCTGAACACCAAATTCTGATGTTATTTGTCTATTTTGCAGTTACCAAACTGCGTGTCTGTTTGATTCTAATTTGCCCTAATTTATTCCTCAATCTGGGTATCCCTGTTGTTATTCTGTACCTCTATAGCATTGTACTGAGAATAGTGTATTTGAATTTGATTGTTAACTTGTAATAACACCTTTTAAACTTAGCTGCCAATTCCTGCTCCTGAT
Source organism: Lissotriton helveticus (assembly GCF_964261635.1). Taxonomy (NCBI): domain Eukaryota; kingdom Metazoa; phylum Chordata; class Amphibia; order Caudata; family Salamandridae; genus Lissotriton; species Lissotriton helveticus. The sequence continues at coordinate 729,686,007 of NC_136061.1, forward strand.
TGTGCAGCCAAATGGGTTGCACTGTTAATTGAAAATTGTATTGACTGTTAATACTAACTCCCTTCACCTCTCAGATAGATACAAAGGTCCTTCGGAGGACCAATGGTAAGAAAGTGGGCCCAGAAAATGCAGACTCAGGTGCCCCATGATGGAAAAAAGGCACTCTAAATAAACACAGAGAGTCTCCTTCAGGTTTTAAACCGTTAATGTACTATAATGTTATGTCAGAGGGAAGACAAAAATAACACCCTAAATGTGAAATGTATATATTCCCTGGGTTGTTAATATTACTTAATGCTAAATGAGTACATTAAAAACTGTTTTAACATTTACATATTCACCCCCAGCAGTTTGTGGGTAATTGTTAGACCTGTCAGCCTTAGGGTGGTGTTCCCCCAAACCTTTTGTCTTCACCCTCCTATTTTGCTGAATTAATTTTGCTGGCCTTAGGACATTGTGCTCTTTACCACTGCTAACCAGTGCTAAAGTGCCTGGGTTCACTCCCTAAAACATGATATAAATGGCTTACACCCAATTGGCATATTTAATTTACTTAAACATCCCTAATAAAGTGGTATACCATACACTCATGGCCTGTAAATTAAATACTACTAGTGGGCATGTAGACCTTATTGTGCCACCCACTTAAGTAGCCCGATATATAGCATGTCAATGTCCTGTCATTACAGCCTGAATGCAGTTTTAAACTGCCAGGCCTGACTTTGCAAAATAACAACCTTGCCAAGCCTGAAACTGACCTTTTATTACACCTGAGTCACCTAGGGCAGGGTGAATTGTAATTAAAAGGTAGGACATGTACTTTTATGTTTTACATCTCCTGGCAGTGAAAAACTCTTAAATTCATTGTTCCCTACTGTTAATCTCCCATTGGATAATACTGGGTTGACTTATTATTAGATTTAATAAGTATTAACCTTTGATTGAGAGCAATAGGACTTTAATGTTTGCTGCATGAGAAATTCTAAATTAAAATCCTCTTTTACAGTAAAGTCAGATGTTAAGTCACAATTTTTAAATTGCCACTTTTAGGAAGGTTGCATTTTCTTTGCCTAACTATATGGTGCCTGTAGCCTGTTCCTGGGTCACATGACTGAGTGTAGTTGCCAGTTTTACTTTGTTTACTCCTCCCAGACAGCCCCACAATGTAGGGATTAGGTATGCCTGAACGGGCCATTATCTGTCAAAATGGGGGTCTGCCTGCTGCTGAGGCCTGTTGTGTACTTTAGAAGACTGCTTTGCTGCACATGGAAGGGACTTGCTCTGTTGCCTGAAGCCTGCCTTGAGCACTCAGAGTCATGTAGTGCTGCTTTTTGGGCCCTGTTCAACTTCTTACACCCATGAATATCAGATTGACCCAAGGGCTAGTTGGCCGGCCTCCTGATCATAGCCCCAGGGACAGAAAAGGCTTCAACCATCTTGAAATTCCATGTTGACCCAGATTGTGTGAGTCCTGACCATCCAAGTGGTGCCTCTCCAGCCCTGGACCCTTGGAAGTGGTACTAAAGGTGCCCAGATAGCCGAATCCAAACCACTGAACTTTGACATTTTTTGGCTGTAAACTGCTCTGAGACCCAAGTGGAAACCAGAACAAATTTGCTCGCCTATCTGCCTAAGATGCATCGCTGGCCGGCCTGACTCCGTGGCAGCTCCAACTACATTCTTCTCCACAGCAGCAAATCCTATTCAGCGGTCCTTCGCAGAAGAGGTATCCTGCCTCGTGGAGCCCTCATCAGCTACAGCCTCCAGCCTTGTCCAGCATCCTCCCTCCCCCAACACGGTAACATCTCCTCCTCAGACACGAGCTCCAGCCTTGCCCCATTGAACTTTTACCTTCTTAAGTAACATTTTTCCTCTAATTCTAAAGGTAAGCGTCAACCGGGTCCTATCCAGTTATTTTATCTGACGTGTACTCCATCGCTGTCTGCCATATCCTTTTACTTTGACTTGGTCTTGTGCAACTAGATCTCTACAGTTGTCACTTTGATTCCTTAGGTTCTAGTTTTTACCATCAAATTTAAAAATTCATAACTCTGGTTCCACTTTTTGTATTTTTGTGTCAAATAATTTATTAAACTTTACTCTATTCTGCTAAATAGGTGCAGGATTTTTCTTGTGTTGTGTGTCAACTTTACTACTGTTTGTGTGCTGCATAACTACCTTACACATTGCCTCTAAGTTAAGCTTGACTGGTTTGTGCTAAGCTACCAGAGGGTTAAGCACAGGCTAATTTTGTGAATTTATTGGTTCAATCTAACAAGGACACTGGCTGTTGATTGAGCAGTGTTAAGGCCCCACTCAACCAACAACCCAATTTCCCATAATGGCCTGTTGGAATCAGTAGACCACCATGTCTGTGATTGACTTTTAATTAAGTAAACATTTTGTTTTCAATGCAGCTCGTTTTCCTTAAGGGAAATCGAACGGGGCTTAAAAGATAAGCTTACTGTTAAATATTTTCCTATTTGAGAATTTGCAGTCATCTCATTGACCACTGCCTACTCTCCAACAGCACTTTTTCAACATTCACAAAAGGTGCGGTATCTCAAGAGGACCGCTAGCCTTTAGTGAATGGATTACCACTCCAACTTAGGAGTTGGTACATTTTCAATGGTCTATGGCTGGTATTTTGCTCCTAAGCCATTGATACATATAGATAGGAACAGCTATTTGGAAAGGACAACTACAACAAGCCCCTTTCAAATAGCACTGTTTATCCATTTCTAATCCCATTTTAGTAGTTGAAATAGTTCCTGATTTATTAAATGTGTTGAAAGCATTGCAAGAAGTATTTTGTGTGCTGCAAACTCCTAATCAGAGCGTTTGCAACAATAAAAATTGTTAGACACATCCTGCCCCTTGTTCTCACTTTCCCATGAGGGCACACGGCCACTGATGCTGCAGTCCAACCCAGAAACTATGACCTATTCAAGAGTCAGCTTGGACAAGTTCCCGCAGGCTTAGTTCAGAGCAGTCAAATGCCCCAACTCATAGCTCAAACACCAGTCGAGGATCAACGAAATGTCATATTCTATTTTATTAGTGGTGGCCCTCGAAAAAACAGCCAGGAATTGAACTTTAGCGATGCTGCGTGAAAGGCAGGGCATCTGTAATGTTTGAAGGCGCGAGGCAGCGCCGCTGCCGTCTCGCGCCGCCGTAGCGTGCTCGCGCTGACGTCTGATGTCAGACGCGGGGGATATAAAAATAAAGGGGCGTGGTCACGACAGTCAGTTGGAGCCACGCATTAACTAAGAATTCGGCTCCTGTACTTATTAGCGTAGCGCGGCCGCTAATCTAGCGCTAGCCCAATCACGCACGCTACACTGGCAACGAGGGTCCCTCTGACCCCACTCCCCCTCCTGCTTGTGGCAGAATTCCTTGTTGGACAGCGTCAGGGGCGAATTTGCAAAGCCGGTGGCCACGTAGTCAGAGGCCTCACTCTTCAGGTGCACTGCTCAGAAGGGGGAAAGGAGCATATATACCGCCCGAAGAGCGATTGCTGCAACTGCGTAGGCGACGGGGGTTAAGCCATCACCTCACGACACCGCCCTGCTTCTACTGCCTCCCCAGGAGCCATCCACGCACCGCCACCGAAGCGCCTGGAGCCAGATCGAGTGGGCGCGCCCAGCGCAGGGAGGAACCACACAAGTGGTGCACAGGCCAGATAACCAGCAGCCCCGGTCCAGTGCCGCCTCACCAGAACGTCGAGGACTCGCCACAGCGCATCGCGCACGTGCCAAAATGGCGTCTATCCCCGCCCTAGAACCTTTTGCGGTTGACGGCGCTCCTTCATCCCTTGCCCCACGCTGGAGGGATTGGACAGACCGTCTCCAAATCTATTTTGAAGGTGCGGGCATCTCCAGAGAAAGGCGCAGAGCTCTACTGCTACACTTAGGAGGTAAAGACATACATCATATTTACAAGACTCTCACGGAGGCCACCCCGAAAACATATCAAACACTCCTTACGGCACTCAATGCCTACTTTGAGCCCATGGCGAGCAAAGATTATGAGCGATTCATCTTCCGGCAAGCGAAACAAGAGGCCGACGAATCGTTGGACGCGTTCCACGGCAGGCTCAAAGAACTAGCCAGCTCGTGCAGGTTTCGGGATGAACAGGAGGAGATCCGTGGACAGATCATCCAAGACTGTTTCTCGTCGAAACTCCGGGTCGCAATCCTCCAAGAAGATGATAAACCTCTTGCCGACATACTCAAACACGGCCGCTCCAAGGAACTGTCTCAGGCGAGAGCCTCCCACATGGAGTCAGCCCTCCATCGGCCCGTCAAGACGGAACAAGTGAACACGGCAGAAAAGGTAAACGTGGTACGGCCGAAAGGAAGACAATCAGGCGGAAGAAGGCAACCAGACAAGAAGAAGGAGTGTGGATATTGCGGAGGCCAGCCTCACCGCATGCAAGACTGCCCAGCGAGAGGGAAGAAATGCAGTGCATGTGGGTGGATGAACCACTTTGCGGCAGTATGCAGATCCACGAAAGCCAAGAAGTGAGAGAAGAAAGGGACAGTGAAGACATGGATGACGATACCGAAGATTATCCGATCCACTACGTATACGCCATCAACCAGCCAACAAGACAGAAACGCCGCCTTCCGAAGTGCCGCGTTACAATTCACCAGCAAGAGGTGAAAGCAACCATAGACACAGGGGCGTCCATCGAGCTAATGGCGGAAAACGTGTATAACCAATTGCAAGCAAAGCCCCCTCTGCGAGAAGCCAAGATCCGGTTATTCACATACGGCCAGAAGATGCCCATTCCCCTGATCGGGTGTTTCCGAACAGAAATACAACAACAAGAGGAGAAAGTACATACAACGATCTACGTCACCAGAGAAGGTAGTGGCATGCTGCTGAGTGGACAATCGGCAGAAGACCTCAAACTGATTTCCTACGCCATGGCAGTTCTGGAAGAAGAACTAGACACCATCTTGGAGGAGTTTGCAGGGGTGTTCAAGGGCATCGGATGCCTAAAAGGAAAAGAAGTGTCTCTCCACATCGACCCGTCAGTCCAGCCTGTTGCACTAAGGCACCGACGCGTTGCATTTCATCTAAGGAAAAAGGGCGAAGAGGAACTCGAAACACTAGAAAGGCAAGGAATCATAGAGAAGGTCAGTGGACCCAGCCCCTGGGTATCCCCAATAGTGCTGGCCCGGAAACCAAAGCAGCCTGGACAAGTCCGCATCTGCGTGGCATGCGCCTCCCGAACGCAGCGGTGAAGAGGGAACGACACCTGACCCCCACGATCGACAACATCCTAGGGGAGGCTCAATGGTGCCAAATGGTTCTCCAAAGTAGATCTTCGATCGGGATATCACCAGCTACCGCTCCACCCCGACTCAAGATACATAACCACCTTCTCCACACACATAGGGCTAAGGTGATACCGATGCCTCAACTTCGGGATCTCGAGCGCAGCAGAAGTGTTCCAGAACACCATCCGCAAGGTCCTGAGTGGGCTCCCAGGAGTTCTAAACGTGAGCGATGATCTACTCATCTACGCGACGTCCACAGAGGAGCACCACCAAAGACTCCGAGGCGTCCTCCAAAGGATCCAAGAGTCCGGCTTAACTCTACACCGAGAAAAGTGCCAATTCCTTGCGAACAAAATCAGCTTCTTTGGGTACACATTCTCAGATCAGGGGGTAGCACCAGACCCCGACAAAGTAAAGGATGTCCAGGCAGCCCCGGCCCCAACCAACGTCTCGGAGGCCAGGAGTTTCTTAGGCATGGTGAACTTCTGTGGTGGCTTTATCCCCGATCTCTCCAACCTCACCAAACCGCTCCGAGAATTGACCAAATCAGCCACTACGTGGAAATGGGGCCCAGAACAAGAGAAAGCCTTCCATGACACAAAGGCAGCCCTTTCCGCGGACACCACCCTCTCATACTTTGATCCATCAAAGTCCACCAACGTAGCAGTGGATGCCAGTCCGTTTGGCTTAGGGGCAGTGCTGACGCAGCTTCAACATAACGGAGAGTGGGCACCCATCGCCTATGCCAGCCGCTCATTGACCGACACCGAACAGAGGTATTCACAGATCGAGAAAGAAGCTATAGCCATCCACTGGGCTTGTCGACACTTTCACGTCTATGTGTACGGCCACCCCTTCACCGTGACCTCCGACCACAAACCTCTGTTACCCCTGTTCCAAGGATCAGCATCAAAGCCACCTCCGAGAATAGAAAAGTGGATCCTTCAGCTACAGGGTTACGACTACCGCTTGGAGTACAAGCCTGGATCGACAAACCCTGCGGACTACTTGTCAAGGCACCCCAGAGAGGCCACATCTAAAGAGAAGGAGGAGGCAGAGGACACGGAAGAATATGTCAAACTCGTGACAGAAAGATCCCGGCCGCTGCCCATGAGCCTTGAGTCCATCGTAGAAGCAACGCAGGCAGACGAATGCCTTCAGCTAGTTGCCGGCGCCGTCCGGTCGGGCAACTGGCGCCCCATCCAAGACACTCTAAACAAGAGGACACCTCAAGCCAAAGCAACCCTAGAATCCCTCCTGAGGATCAGAGAAGAACTGTCCCTTGACAGCCAAGGATGCCTTCTACGAGGTCCCGGGCTAGTCCTGCCGACCAGCCTAACCCATCAGGCGGTAACATTGGCACACAGAGGTCACCAAGGGATGGTGAAAATGAAAAGCAGACTGAGGGCCAAGGTCTGGTTCCCCGGCATGGACCCCATGGTCGAACAAACTGTCAAGACTTGCAACTGGTGCCAAGCCGCAGGACAACCAAATCGGCCCCACTGAGTGGCAACCGAAGACAACACTCAGAAGCCGTGGGAACATGTGAGCGTGGACTTTGGACACCTCCCGGATGGGCGATACGCACTCGTGATAATCGATGACATCACCAAATATCCGGAGGTCGAAATAGTAGGCAGCCAAACGGCCACGGAGGTCATAGACAAATTTGAGATGACCATCGCCACTCATGGCATCTTTGGAGTGGTAAAGACTGATAATGGACCACCCTTCCAAAGCCAGGAATTTGCCGAATACCTAAGGAGCTGGGGTATTCATCAAAGGAAAATAACCCCGCGCTGGCCCCAAGCCAATGGGGAAGTGGAGCGGTTCATGCGCACACTCAACAAGACCATCTGCATAGCCCTCGCCGATGGGTCACCCCTAGAGAAGGCCATTTACAGTTTCCTCCGAGAATACCGCATGACCCCACACGCTACAACGGAAGCAGCACCCAGTGCATCAACCATGGGCAGAATAATCCAAGACACTCTCCCGAGCCACCCCAGGTGGGTCCCCCAGCAGGCCAGCCAGGAGAAGACACTTGCAAACCGAACCCGCTCCAATGAACAAGCCAGCAAGCGCAGCGGAGCTCGAGAATCCCCCATCCAACTGAGCGACCAAGTCTATGTCAAAGACCGGTACTCGGGGAGCACGTTCCGACTCCCGTTTGAGCATCAACCGTGGACTGTCACCCGCCGGACCGGCACCATGGTGACCGCCCAGAGAGGAGTTGAAACCGTGACACGAGACATCTCGTTCTTCAAAAGAGCACACCAAGGTACCTCCCCCAGCCAAACGCAATCCAGTCCAAGTTCACAACAGGAGGAAGAGCCAGAGACTGACCTGTATATCTCGGAGGAAGAAGGCCTGGGAGATCAAGACAGTCCCCGACCTCCGGCTACCCCAGTGAGCAGAGAGTCCAACCCGGTTTCCCTGGCCGGACGAAACGATGTCACAACCCCGGGGACACCCAGGGTGACCATGCACAGAGGAGGACAATCCAGGTATGGACTAAGGCGGAATCCAGCGCCCTCGTCTCAGCTGGCTGACTACCTGGTGGAGTGATGTCCCAAATGGAACACTAGCAGACTGGTAATAGATCCATCGTTAAATGCATATCATTTTTCTGAAGTTCATTGTCTTAATAAAGATTGAAAGGAATGTAATGTTTGAAGGCGCGAGGCAGCGCCGCTGCCGTCTCGCGCCGCCGCCGTCTCGCGCCGCCGTAGCGTCCCCGCGCTGACGTCTGACGTCAGAAGCGGGGATATAAAAATAAAGGGGCGTGGTCACGACAGTCAGTCGGAGCCACGCATTAACTAAGAATTCGGCTCCTGTACTTATTAGCGTAGCGTGGCCGCTAATCTAGCGCTAGCCCAATCACGCACGCTACAGCATCCAAGTGAACTCACGGTCCTCTGCTGGAAATGGAACGGAGTATTAGGAGTAAGTAGCAAAGAGAGAAAGGTGTTATCCACTGAAATGTAGATGTGTTCTGGTCATCTGCACCCCGCTGAGCCTGCTCCAGGCGAGGTCGCCCCCACCCACCGCTGCTCCTGTCCGCTGATTACCAGTGCGCTGCCTGCTGCCTGCTGACTGCGTTGCCTTCTGTGTTTTCCCCCCCCCTCCTGCTGCCTCCGTTTTTTTCCGCCTGTATCCCCTTTGCCTGTTGGTTTTATGTTGGTTTTCTGCCTCCTGTATTCACCTTCCCCTTTTGCCTTCTGTACCCCTATTTCCCCCCCTCCTGCTGCTCTCCCCCTACCTGTTAGCTCTCCTCTCCAGCCGCCGGACGATTCAGCCTCCCCTGAGCCGCCCTCCTTCCCGCCACTGACCTCCAGCCGACTCCGCCCCCCCTGCCCACTGGCCACCCCGCTCCCGCCACCCAGCTGGCCCGCCCTCCCGGCGCATTACTTATGACGCCCCCTGAGCGACCGCGCAGCGGGAGCACCGATTGAGCGCCGAAGGTGCGCCAAAGGTAAGCCCGTCTGCGCCTGTCCGTGCCTGGATCGCGTCCAGCGCCAGGACCCCTGGCCCCCGCAGGCACCAGCCCACCCGCCGGACCTACAACTCCACCGAACTCCACGCACTCAACACCGACCGAATCCCGGGATGCTACAGAGCCACCCCGAGACGCACCCACGGACCATTCAGCTGCCACTCCTGCAAGTACACCTGCAACCGGACCGGCACAACACCAGCACCGGCTAAGCCGAACACCAGCTGCAACCACCTCAAGTGCATCCTGCTCAACACCTGCTCCGTCCACAGACACGCCCTCGAACTCTGGAACCTCCTCGACACCACATCTCCAGACGTTGCCTTCCTCACGGAAACCTGGATGAACGCCTCCTCAGCGCCCGACATCGCCATCGCCATCCCGGAGGGCTACAAGATCACCCGGAGGGACCGCACCAACCAGACGGGAGGAGGCATCGCCATCATCCACAGGAACAGCATCCGCATCACAACCAACACCGACGACACCCTCACGACCGCCGAACACCTGCACTTCCAGATCCACACCGACCCCAAGACCACCCTCAGAGGCACCCTCATCTACAGACCTCCGGGACCACGCACACAATTCAGCGAAGACATCGCCGACTTCATCTGCCCGCACGCCCTCCCCTCCGCTGACTACATCCTCCTCGGGGACCTCAACTTCCACCTGGAGAACAACAACGACCGCAACACCACCATCCTGCTGGACAACCTCGCCAACCCCGGTCTCAAGCAGCTGGTGACCACCCCCACCCACTACGCCGGACACACACTCGACCCCATCTTCTCATCCAGCAAGGACATCACCTTCAGCCACGCCACCGGACTCCACTGGACGGACCACAGCTGCATCTACTTCAGCTTCAGAAAGAACACGATCCACCACCACCAGCAACAGGTTGCACGAAGAAGCTGGAACAAGATCACAGCCGACCAGCTCGCCGCATTCCCGGGCCAGCACCCTCCCACTAGCTCTGCCAGGATCAACAACTGCGTAGACGACCTCGCCCCACTAAGGACCCCGCCTAACAGACCCGGCAGCAAGAAAGCCCCATGGTTCACCGACGAACTCAAGAGCTCCAAGAAGAACTGCCGAGCCCTCGAGAGAGCCTGGCGAAGAGACCCAACTCCGGACAACATGACCACCCTCAAGCTCGCCACCCGAAAGCACCACCAACTGATCCACGCCACCAAGAAAGCTGCATTCAAGGAACGACTGGACAACAACGCACACAACAGCAAGGAACTCTTAAACATCGTGAAAGAGCTCTCCAACCCCAACGCCGGAAACAACGACATCACCCCATCTCAAGACCTCTGCAACTCCCTCGCCTCCTACTTCCACAACAAGATCGCTGACATACACAACAGCTTCTGCACTCAACCAACGCTCCCCACGACCGCACCAACGCCCCCCACCACCACCCTCCGCGCCTGGACCCCGATCAGCACCGAAGACACCATCCGCACGATGAACGCCATCCACTCCGGATCTCCTACCGACCCCTGCCCTCACCACGTCTTCAACAAGGCCGACGCTGTCATCGCACCCCACCTGCGGGACATCATCAACACCTCCTTCGACATCACCACCTTCCCGGAGAGCTGGAAGCACGCCGAACTCAGCGCTCTACTGAAGAAACCAACAGCAGACCCCACCGAACTCAAAAACTACCGCCCCATCTCGCTCCTCCCGTTTCCAGCCAAAGTCATCGAGAAGACCGTCAACAAGCAACTGGCCGCCTTCCTCGAGACGAATGGATCCCTCGACCTCTCACAGTCTGGCTTCCGGGCCAACCACAGCACCGAGACCGCCCTCATCGCAGCCACCGATGACATCCGAGCCCTGCTCGACAACGGAGAAACAGCGGCCCTCATCCTCCTAGACCTCTCGGCGGCATTCGACACTGTCTGCCACCGCACCCTAGTGCAGCGCCTCAGCAACGTCGGAATCCAGGAGAAGGCACTGGAGTGGATCATCTCCTTCCTCGCTGGAAGGACACAGAGAGTCCGCCTACCCCCGTTCAGATCAGAGGCCACCAAAGTCATCTGCGGCGTTCCTCAGGGCTCCTCGCTCAGCCCCACCCTCTTCAATGTCTACATGAGCCCCCTTGCGGCCATCGCACGCCAACACAACCTCAACATCATCTCCTACGCGGACGACACCCAGCTGATCCTCTCCCTCACCAACGACCCCGCCACCGCCAGAGCCAACCTACACGAAGGGATGAAAGACGTAGCCGAGTGGATGATGACCAGCCGCCTGAAACTGAACTCAGACAAGACGGAAGTCCTCATCCTGGGCTCCTCGCCCTCCGCCTGGGACGACTCCTGGTGGCCCCCCGCCCTGGGCACCGCACCCAAACCAACAGACCACGCACGCAACCTGGGCTTCATCCTGGACTCCTCCCTCTCCATGACCAGACAAGTCGACGCCGTCTCCTCGTCCTGCTTCAATATCCTGCGCATGCTACGTAAGATCTTCCGGTGGATCCCCACCGAGACCAGGAAAACGGTCACCGAGGCCCTCGTCACCAGCCGAATGGACTACGGCAACGCCCTCTACGCCGGAACCACCGCCAAGCTCCAGAAGAGACTCCAGCGAATCCAGAACGCCTCAGCGAGACTCATCCTCGACATCCCCCGACACAGCCACATCTCCGGACACCTGAGAGACCTGCACTGGCTCCCGGTCAACAAGAGAATCTCCTTCCGGCTCCTCACCCACGCACACAAAGCCCTACACAACCAAGGCCCGAGATACCTCAACAGCCGCCTCAACTTCTACGCTCCCACACGCCAGCTCCGATCAACCAGCCACGCCCTCGCCGCCGTCCCCCGCATCCGAAGAGCCACAACAGGAGGAAGGTCCTTCTCCTACCTGGCCGCCAAGACCTGGAACTCCCTCCCGACCCACCTCCGCCTGACCCAAGACCACCTCACCTTCAGGAAGCAGCTCAAGACCTGGCTGTTCGAGCAGTAGCGGACCCCCCCTCCCAAAGCGACTTGAGACCCGCCGGGTGAGTAGTGCGCTATACAAATGCTATGATTGATTGATTGATTGATTGATTAATAAAGGCATCAGATGGTTAAAATAAGTGTTATGGGAACAGCCTTACATTGTATGCTGATCGTCAGGTGAGAGATATACCATCGACTTCAATTAATGCAACTTTGGAGAAAATAAACGTCTTGAGGGAGAGCCGGGAACAGCATATAATTTCCTGGTATTTTGTCTGCATTTGTTTGTATGATATAAGTCCATAAAGGCACACCTGCCCATATAAAGAGCTAGAAATCCTCAGTAATATTTTAAAATCAAATGTGTTCCAGTAATACAGTATCAAATTCTCCTCCACAATACTAACTGTTCAAGTTTCAGACTTAACCGAACACTCCAAATCCATATCCAACAGCGCTGCATTTTACCTTTGGATTTTCCTTGATTTTTATTTTACTGTAACTGTCCTATTATTCTCAGCCTGCATCATTGTCTCTGTATGGCTTCTCCATCCGTCCACAATGACCATGCACAGACTGCCTGCCACTCACCATCCCACTTTTGATTTCTTATTCCCACCAACACCCCTAAAATGAGTTTGTGCACCTTTCCCATTATTTACCCTCTCCATCCCTCAACTCTTTGTAAGAAGAGGTGGAAAATACATGTTTTGCTCCTGCTCTAATATAGAACATGAAACTTCCCTTTTTAGCATATACAATAGTAGCCAAAAAGCGTAAATACTGTTTGACACTATATGTAAATCTGTACCTGTAGCTAAGGGTGCTTCCACCTTTACCTCCTCAGTACCCATTGAGTGAGCTCATCAGCTTAATTTCTAAAGAATTACAAATAGTAATGTAAGTCATACTCATTACAGCAAAGGGCGGCTACCCTGTAAAGATTCATATCCCTTCTTTTCATGACTCTCAGCAATGGCAAATCAAATTCACTTTTCGTCCCTTATTGCTACTGCTAGGTTTATATACAGCATTAGGAAGGTTCTCCATGCATCATATGCATCACGTGTTACTGACGCTACTAACCTTTAACTGGAATCAATGTTTGCTTTGGTGGTCAAATACTTTTTATTTAAATCAGTATATCTTTTCATAATGTAGTGAACCCTCGGTGACCACACAAATGGATTGCTATCCCACTACCTTAAGAACCATTCCTCAACTATACATTTGGCTACCTAGAGACAAATCACAGTCCTGAGCCTAATCTTCAAATGAAATAAAAAATTGGCGTTCCTCAACTTTAGATACACTTGGCCTCATCTGACTCGCTGGCCTGTGTACATGGTCCTTGAGGCTCCATTCAGCAGTATAGAAAATTGTTATCAGGACATTGCTCAGTTTGTGACAGAATCCCCAAGCTACTGTAAAGGTTGAAAGCATTTGTTCAGGCCTTCTCCAGGTTGATAATGCTTTGAGAGACAGTTGCCATCAGTTATGGTTTGGTTGCTATAAGTCTGCTATCGCTTTGCCCCTGCCTAATAATTATAACAGTTCATTATTTGTATTCAATTGATGTTGTTGCCTCAATTACACTTTAATAATGGCTGTATGCAAATGTATCTGATCGCCTCCATTCCTTCTGATGATTTTGTGGCTCAACTAAGTGACTTCACATAATTGTATTTATTTATTTATTTGAAGTATGTCCATCATCCCCTTTTGTATCGCTTTGTTTTCCCTAAGTTGGCAGGGTATGCTCAGACGTGAGACCCTTGCCCACTTTGCCACTGGATTCAAGATAGCCTGGCTAATGACCGCTGAAATGCAAGAAACCGGTCCCAGGATGCTTGTTTCTGGTCCAGGGAAGACATGGCTTTGGCAGTTCGGGCTGGACTGTTCCCATGAGGCACAGGGTCAGACTGATTTGCATATGGCCATGTCTGAACTGGGGTGGCGGAGTGAGCTAAAGAATGGTGATGGATTAAACCCAGATCAGTTGATTGACTGGGGTGAGTGTTTGATTTGCTCAAGCGCTCCGTCCATCATCCCCTTTTGTATCGCTTTGTTCGCCCTAAGTTGGCAGGGTATGCTCAAACGTGAGTCCCTTGCTCACTTTGCCACTGGATTCAAGCTAGCCAGGCTGATATGCCAGAAACCGGTCCCAGGATGCTTGTTTCCGGTCCAGGGAAGACATGGCTTTGGCAGTTCAGGCTGGACTATTCCCATGAGGCACAAGGTCAGACTGATTTGCATATGGCCATGTCTGAACTGGGGTGGCGGAGTGAGCTAAAGAATGGTGATGAATTAAACCCAGATCAGTTGACTGGGGGTGAGTGTTTGATTTGCTCAAGTGCTCCGTCCATCATCCCCTTTTGTATCGCTTTGTTTGCCCTAAGTTGGCAGGGTATGCTCAGACTTGAGACCCTTGCTCACTTTGCCACTGGATTCAAGCTAGCCTGGCTGATGACGGCTGAAATGCTAGAAACCGGTCCCAGGATGCTTGTTTCCGGTCCAGGGAAGACATGGCTTTGGCAGTTCGGGCTGGACTGTTCCCATGAGGCACAGGGTCAGACTGATTTGCATATGGCCATGTCTGAACTGGGGTGGCGGAGTGAGCTAAAGAATGGTGATGAATTAAACCCAGATCAGTTGACTGGGGGTGAGTGTTTGATTTGCTCAAGCGCTCCGTCCATCATCCCCTTTTGTATCGCGTTGTTCGCCCTAAGTTGGCAGGGTATGCTCAGACGTGAGTCCCTTGCTCACTTTGCCACTGGATTCAAGCTAGCCGGGCTGATATGCCAGAAACCGGTCTCAGGATGCTTGTTTCCGGTCCAGGGAAGACATGGCTTTGGCAGTTCAGGCTGGACTATTCCCATGAGGCACAAGGTCAGACTGATTTGCATATGGCCATGTCTGAACTGGGGTGGCGGAGTGAGCTAAAGAATGGTGATGGATTAAACCCAGATCAGTTGACTGGGGGTGAGTGTTTGATTTGCTCAAGCGCTCCGCCCATCATCCCCTTTTGTATCGCTTTGTTTGCCCTAAGTTGGCAGGGTATGCTCAGACGTGAGTCCCTTGCTCACTTTGCCACTGGATTCAAGCTAGCCTGGCTGATGACGGCTGAAATGCCAGAAACCGGTCCCAGGATGCTTGTTTCCGGTCTAGGGAAGACATGGCTTTGGCAGTTCGGGCTGGACTGTTCCCATGAGACACAGGGTCAGACTGATTTGCATATGGCCATGTCTGAACTGGGGAGGCGGAGGGAGCTAAAGAATGGTGATGGATTAAACCCAGATCAGTTGACTGGGGGTGAGTGTTTTGTCTGCTCAAGTGCTCCGTCCATCATTCCCTTTTGTATCGCTTTCTTCGCCCTAAGTTGGCAGGGTATGCTCAGACGTGAGTCGCTTGCTCACTTTGCCACTGGATTCAAGCTAGCCTGACTGATGATGGCTGAAATGCCAGAAACCGGTGCCAGGATGCTTGTTTCCGGTCAAGGGAAGACATGGCTTTGGCAGTTCGGGCCGGACTGTTCCCATGAGGCACAGGGTCAGACTGATTTGCATATGGCCATGTCTGAACTGGGGTGGCGGAGTGAGCTAAAGAATGGTGATGGATTAAACCCAGATCAGTTGACTGGGGGTGAGTGTTTGATTTGCTCAAGCGCTCCGTCCATCATCCCCTTTTGTATCGCTATATTCGGCCTTAGTTGGCAGGGTATGCTCAGACGTGAGTCCCTTGCTCACTTTGCTACTGGATTCAAGGTAGCCCGGCTGATGACGGCTGAAATGCCAGAAACCGGTCCCAGGATGCTTGTTTCCGGTCAAGGGAAGACATGGCTTTGGCAGTTCGGGCTGGACTGTGCCCATGAGGCACAGGGTCAGACTGATTTGCATATAGCCATGTCTGAACTGGGGTGAAGGAGTAAGCTAAAGAATGGTGATGGATTAAACCCAGATCAGTTGACTGGGGGTGAGTGTTTGATTTGCTCAAGCGCTCCGTCCATCATCCCCTTTTGTATCGCTTTGTTCGCCCTAATTTGGCAGGGTATGCTGAGACGTGAGCCCCTTGCTCACTTTGCCACTAGATTCAAACTAGCCTGGCTGATGACGGCTGAAATTCCAGAAACCGGTCCCAGGATGCTTGTTTCCGGTTAAGGGAAGACATGGCTTTGGCAGTTCGGGCTGGACTGTTCCCATGATGCACAGGGTCAGACTGGATTTGCATATGGCCATGTCTGAACTGGGGTGACGGAGTGAGCTAAAGAATGGTGATGGATTAAACGCAGATCAGTTGACTGGGGGTGAGTGTTTGATTTGCTCAAGCGCTTCGTCCATCATCCCCTTTTGTATCGCTATTAACTATAACATTGCATTATTTGTATTCAATTGATGTTGTTGCCTCAATTACACTTTAATACAGGCTGTATGCAAATGTATCTGATCGTCTCCGTTCCTTCTGATGATTTTGTGGCTCAACTAAGTGACTTCACATAATTGTATTTATTTATTATTTGTTTAAAGTATGTATATACCTTGTGATTGCCCAAATGAGAACTGAATAGGTAGCCTAGCAACCTTGTCTACCTATAGTGCAAATAGCCAAGTCTTGAGGTGTTTCTTGAAAAGCTAACACATTGAAAAAGGAAAGAAGTCCATGCAATTGCAGCCTGGTAGGCAAATGAGCAACCTCACTGTCAAGCTTTCCTTACTTTAGGAATCTGAAGCAAGAAAGCCAATGATGAATGGAAAGTTCTGGATAGAGATTACCAGAAAAACAGGCATTTGAATAGAACAAGACCACAGCCAGGCAAAGCTTAAAACCCTAACACTAAGAACCCTGCACGTTGTTGTTATTGAAAAGCTTAAAACCAATTGCAAATATTTTTAAAGATTGTAATTTTCTCAAGCATAAGCTAGTGCAATATTCATAACTGACCATAGATATGAGCATGATTAATACACCAAAAAGCAGACAAGACAGTTGGAGACATTTGAAGTGCATACACCAGATGTCCAAGAGAAAGAGCATTGGCGTAATCAAGCCACACTCCTGCTAGAGCTTGAATTATAAGTAGTCGACCGATCTAGGGAGAAATTCAGACTACCAATCAGCAAGAGATGGATTTCCCTAATGTCAACACTTCAGTTTTTCTCCAAATTAAGCTTTAACCATTTCACAGCCATCTACAGCTTTTAAACTCAGCAGGATGCTAACATGTGCAGTATCACAATTTGTACACTTTAACATTATTTGTGTGTCATCCTCAGAGAACATTCAAGACACTGAAAGTCCTGAATCAGTTTCACCAGTGAGAAAATGTACTAAGTAAACATGGTAGTACTCAAAATGACACTATGTGTGTTTCCACATAGTAAAGATTTACTAGGAGATCTGAATGGGGGCATAATAACTGCTTGACTCCAACCTGTAAGGCAGGGGCTTATGCAATCTATGACAAGCCCTCTCATCCCTGGTCTCCCCATCTGGTCTTGTACCACAAAATCGTCAGACCATGTCAAAGGTGGAGGAGATATCCCAGAGGACAAGATCTGGCACACCACCTTCATCCAGATTCATTTGCAGCTCATTTTGTACTTTAATACGTGCAAACTCCAGACCAAGTAAAGGACAGAAGCCTGACTGGGCAGGATTCAGAAGGGAGTGATAGGTCGTTAGAGATTATGTTGACCAGGCTGCTGGCAACAAACCCAGGCGTTGTCAGACAGGTACAAATCAAAAAGGACACTCAGTAAGGAGCAACACACTGATAATACAATTTAGCTTTAATCTAATGTTAGCATAAACACATATCTCAGCAATGATGATTATACATGACCAGAATAGCTGCATGTATTTTTATAATATAATGCTAGCACAATAATGACACATGTAAGAATCTGGTTGAAATCCCTCAAAATGCATTAAATCATAAGCACAAATGTTATTCTGTAGCGCAGGAGAATATAGCCTTTCAACTAATAGCGGTAAAATAGTCACACACATAAATGTGCGTACGGTGGAATGCTCGCACAATGATTGTGAAATGCACAGTCTTGAATCACTTGCAAGGCAGTCAATTAAAGGTACAATAATAATAATAATCTGGTTAATCAAGATAGAACAGTAGAATCAGGATTTTCACCTCCCTGAGATATAACTTTCCACAAACGCTCGGAAGCCCGCTCCAACCTCCCTCTCTCTTTCTCTGAAATCGGTGTGACTGGGGTAGCAGCTGCGGGCGACAGTAGGTCTGTCTGATTCCAGCTTCCTTGAGGCCTCCCGCTCCCCTCCTTCTTATATACTAAAAACTGTCTTACACAACATTCTGTTCCCTTCTCGCAAGTTCTTGTGCTGTTATGAGTATTTACAACTTTGCTTTTACTGGTACTCATGAGTCATCATATGAAGACCTTCAAACTACTCCCAAGCCTTCTCTGGGTCAGCACAGCTTTAACGGCATGTCTCTCCCACGATCCACCTGGCTGCCTGGTGTACCATAAACAGAGCATCTCAGCAGATAGTTGCATCTTTGAAATGTCAAAAACAAGCACCGCGAGCTCAACACAGCCGTAAACAAAGCGCCTTGCCAGCACATTTAATTGTGTAATAGAAATGGCAAAACAAGCACCAAGAGATTCGTTGCTATCTTAGTGTGGTACAGGGGTTTTCTGCATGCATTTTCACCCATCTACACGGCATAAGCTAATTAACTCTTTCACTTCACAATGTCTTCTGCACACTAATCCCTATATACTACAGTGTTGAACTCAGATAGTTGTGTATTGACTAACTTTTCAGTAATCATGACTAAACGGGCAAAAGTGAGTTGGGACAATAATTACCAGGAAAAATGGGCAGTTTGAGTTGTGCTCTATATATCTTGAACTCTTCCTGCTATTTAGCCCCCACTTCTGATACATAATTTGTTCACCGGTTTCTCTCTAAACGTTTACAGATGTTTTTAGAAGCCGCTAAGTCTGGTGTATACCAAGAGACCAAGGATGACCTGCATTGTGGCATAACCATGACATTAGAAGGATCACATCTAAACTGGAACAATCCAAGCATTTAAAGTGTTATTTTTCTATTGAACATCATCATGGAGACAGCAGGGTGGCCCTCCAAAGCCAGCCCTAGATTTTTGACTGAGCTATTAGCTGTGTTGGACTAAGTCTATCTGATTTCTCCCTTAAATTGTTATATATATATACTTTAGGCACACTACAGATTGGATATTGAGGTACCCTTATCAGTCCCTAGTATATGGTACACAATGTAGCCAGGGCATAGGTACCCCAGAGGCCTCCCATGGGCTGCAGCAGGTATTATGCCACCACTGAGAGGCCTTTCAAAATGACACGACAGGCCTGCTACTGCAGGCTGTGTCAGATGGAGCATGCACCACTTACTGAGATATAGGTTCACCATATCTATTTAAATCACTACACTGAAAAACCTATCAGTCACCCCTATGGAAGGCCTTATCAATCCTGAAGGCAGGATGCTGGTTTTTACGTGAGAGGGTGACCCTGCATGAGCAGAGCCCCTCTGCAGCCTTCGGAGACCATTCTCCCGGGTTGTTTGTGACTCAGCCGGACATATAGGTAAAGGTGCATTATAACCTCGCTGTAAATGCTAACTTTAAAATGGCTGCTTACAAACATGTTGTGTTTGGTGTGAAACACCTTGGAATCAAACCTCCACACCAGTAACTGGTATGGGAAGTATGATTCCACCCTTCTAGAACCACTACTGTGGGTCACCGGTCTACTCCGTACCAGCTTTCTCGACCTGGGCAGCACAAAATGGATCCTGCCAGCCACAGACACGATTCTGCTCTCCTGCTGCTGATCCAAGCTCGAGCAGAGGAAGGCATGACAATAGGCATCCTGTTACAGGGTGGTGTGATCATCTCCCAGACAGGATTTAGTGTATTGGGCTGGGTGGGTGCACTCTCAGAGTACCAGAAAGTCTGCATTGGGGGGCACATTTGGTGTCGCTGTGGCTCCTGCTCTGGTGCAACACTGGACAAAGGACATGGGTGTAGCCACACCTCTGTTCTGCCTCTCCCCTCGGAGGTTCCACAGTATCTGTCCAACCCCTTCCCATGGGTATAAAGTGGGTTACCTGACTACAGGACTTTAGATTTTACCTGGACAAGATTCTGCTAAGAAGAAACCAAGTACTTTGACTGCCTGCACTACAATTGCACAACTGAAGAATCTCCCTTGGAGAAAGGAGTTACTCCCCTGCAGCAGCAGGCACATAAAGGATTCTGACAGGCTTGCTTCTCCAGAGCTCCTGCAGACTCTGAAGATTTCAGCAACAGGGGAGGTGGGATCCCTGAAGGTCCCTGAGGTAGATCTGACCTCTCAGCGATTCGGAGACTGGTATCTCTCGTGGGAACCGGGCAACCCGAACCCCTGTGCACCACGTACATTTGCAAGTGCATATGCTTTTTGGTGATCCCAAAGCCTTTTGCATTGGATTCTGTGTAGTACTGACCACGAGCAGTATTTGCACTGTTGCTTGAGGTCTCCTCGCGATCCCTGGTCTGTTGGCCTGTGGGTCCTAGTGAGGGTCACCTTGTTTGTTCTTGGGCTTACCTGGTTGCTCCAGATGTGCCCTGACTCTCCATTGCTTGAAGAGTCCCCTGGACCTTGCTGGTCCTCACCGTAACCTGTGTCCTGCGTGGGTTGCAGTTGCCAAGGCTTGTTGATGCTCCAGCTGGACACCAGCTCCTCAGCACTCGACATCCTTTGTGGGCAGCTCACCTCCATATCCTGATTTTTCTCGACATTTCCTGGTCCCCATGGCTGCAGAGTCAAGCATCCCTTCTTCGCACCTGAAACACCCAACATCGGTGGGCATTCGTCTACCGAGCCCCTGGTCACTTGCAATGACCCAGACTATGTCCCCTCTGCTTTCAGGTTTTTCTAACCTCAAATCCAGGCTTGGATTCCACTGGACACTCTTTGCCTTCCTGGCAGCAGTACTTCTTTGCAGCTCTCCATTGAAAACGACAAAGGTTTGCAACACCACTTGACCCCTATGCACCCGGCTCCTCTGGGATAGGTAACAAGAGTACTTTGGTACTCACTAGTGGGTTGGCTCTAGAACCTTCTATGTTCCAAAGGGTTTGCTTGAAGTCCTCATAGAAGAGTCCTTAAACTCTAACTTTCCAACGCGACTTTCCCTTAGAGTTGTACTGAGCACGCAATCGTGTTTCCTCACTGCACCCGTTCTCTATGGGCTCCCTGTGTCCCTCCTCTAGGTGGTTCCTTGGGGTCCCAACCATTCTATGTGCTTTAGGCACTGTGTATATTGAAGTTATGATTGTCATACCATTTTTTTAGTATATGATTCTGTCTCCCCCTGGAGTCCGCTGTGTATTTTGCTACTTACGAATGTCCTATTGTTACAGTATTATGTGCTTTATGTTCTAATCTCGTGTAGAGAATAGTAGAGATAGTAATATTAATGAATACATATTTTTATATATACTACTGTGTGGTTCTCCTTTCATTTATTCATTTAGGGGGTGCTATTCTGGTAAGACAAGCTGCTTTATATTCCTTCAAGATTAAGCCTGAAGGCTGCTCTCCATAGCTACCACTAGAATAGCTTTCAATAAGGTTATCTTTGACCTCATACATCATAAGGGTCGTGTGGCATTGTACAAGGTGCCCACTTCAACTAGTGGACAGCATATACTAAACCACCTTCTCACAGCAATGACACATGGGGGAGAGGAGGCTCCCGTGAGAAAAACTTGCCCTGACACACTAGAGTTTTTTGTGACACATAAAGTACCCATATGTGCAGTACGAATGGAAACATTCTGGTACTGACATATTGTATCACATTTTTGGCATAAAAGGGATACCTGGATTTTTAGGCTATTGTTTGACCCCGCCACCTCCAAAGATCACAAGCTGCTACTGATGCTATCATATGTAGAATCAAGGACGATTATAACCTCAAAAACATATGAGGTTCCAACAGCTCACAGATCATAGATAAACAGCAAATAAATCAGCATAGTTAAGAAAATAAGCCTCAAGTCAAGAAAACTGAAGTCCATTAAAGGTTAGAAACCATGAAGGATTATTAAATAATTAATGCAGGCTACAGAAGGCACAAATATTTGCCAGAATGAATATTAAACCAAAATTGTGAATTAGCTTAGGGCTCAGTCAGATGCAAACAAAGGAAATGACATGAAATCAAGTCTCAAACCAAAAATATTCAAGTCCTAAGCAAGAGGCAGGCTACAATGGGTCCGGTCTCAAAATGTTTGGGCAAAACAGCAGCGTAAAGCTCCGCTGAAACCTGCTGCTCGCACCACAGCAACCACCTGGGACGAGTGGCAACTGGAGAACTGAATGACGAGCTACCGCAGTGAAAGCCCACTGTGACTGACAGCCAATGTGAAGCTACTGCAATGACCGACCACGACACCCGACCAACTTTCACCTGCTACAGCGATGACAGCCCGCAACACGCAGCCTGCTCTTCGCTCTGCTCATCCATGACTTTCTCCCTGATTTTTCGCAGCCTCCTCTACTGTGAATGACACTCTGCAATGGGACCCAGAGGGTAACTTTTCAGCAGGACTAAACTGGTTCCCGTGTATGGTCCATGCTCCACCTCGAGCAGCCTAAACGTGTAACTTTCTCCCAGTCTAGTACGACCAGTTAACCACGAGTGACACTTTGTGAATCTAGGTGTTATTTTTATCTAAAAGGTAAAAACTGCATATCTCTTGACCTACTAATTGGATTTTTGTTATTCTAGATCAATTTATTAATACATTTACTGTATTTTTCTAAATTGGTTTGGAAGTTTTCTTGTGATTTGTTCTCACTATATTGCTGTTTGTGTGTAGCATAAATACTTTACACTGGGCCTCTTAATTAAGCCTGACTTTTTTTGTGCCAAGCTACTAAAAAGTTAAGCACAGGTTCATTTAGTGATTTTTGTGATTCAGTCTGACAAGGACTGTGGCTGTTGCCGGATTGTGTTTCCACCATCCTCAACCAATAACCCAATGTCTTACAATTCTTTTAAACATTCAAGCTCCACATTACTCAATTTGCACACAAGCTTATTTTTAGTCATTTTAGAACTTAGATTACCATACATGATGTTCTCAATTGGCTAGAAATAGATTTGAAATCTTCTGTTTCAATTAGAGCTTCCAAGGTGATACTGTAATCTGTAAGATAAGGGAATAAACAATACTGATTCAAGAAAGCATTAACAGAAACATTACATGACAATAAGTATGTCAAAGGACGTTTCAGATATGTCATTCCCTCTGGCACAGAAGTTGAAGGAAAAGCGTGGACATCATTTTTAACTTGCAAGTTGTTTGTATATTCAGACAATGAATTCATAGAGCTATTTTCCTTGAAGTTTCCTCAATACCCATGTCTGTCTGTTAACTTTGTGTTTATGACACATAAATGAAGCAGGCCTACTAAACTATTATTATAAAGAATAATACAATATATAAATCTATCCACTACATTTTTAAGGTACAAAAATCAAAATGGAAAACGTCAGTTTTATGTGTTTTAAAGGAGTAGTTTAGTCTTTGAATATGTTCATACATGTTAAGAATTTAGAGACACATTCTAATCCTTGACTGGATACCTAAGGTACAAAACAGAACAGACTCTAAGTAAAAAGTATCTTTAAAAATCATTCTCTTTTTTGCTATTAGTTCATGGTGGTTCTTCTTTAAAAATAAATTGGCAACCTGTAAGAACTTAGACTTCCACGTCATCCTTCTCTGATTCTGCATTTGCATGATAATACCATTCAGGAGCTGCATGCCTTTTATCAAGCCCTCTCACTCTTGTTGATTTTTTAACCAAGGGCTGTTCACTTTCACTGTAATCAGAGTATTGTTCTTCTTGTTCTGATTCTTCTCTGATTGTTTCTGTTCTTTGAACATTCTTGTGCACTTAGGGGCAGATTTATGAGTCCCTTGCGCCACGTTTACGCCGCTGTTGCGTCACGCAAGGTGGCGTAAACGTGGCGCACCCCTACGACCGATTTACAACGTGACGCATCTAGGCAGATGCGTCACGTTGTAAAGCCCTGCGCGCTTGTGGGCGTTCCGGCACAGGGTGGGCGTTCCGGGGCAGGTGCGCCTCGCAAAAGTGGCTGAGTGAAATCTATAAGATTTCACTCAGTCACTTTCAGGCCAATGCTGCGTCAAAACCCTGCGCTTGCTTGAAGCAGGCGTAGGTCTTGACGCAGCATTACAAAGATGGGGCACCCCCGAGCCTTGCTGGAGCTGCGTCGCGCTTGCGACGCAACTCCAGCAATGCGCCACCTTTACGGCACAGATGCGTCACGCATCTGTGCCGTTTTTGCCCCATGGTGCGCCGCATTGTAAATGCGGCGCACCATGGGTGGCGGAGCAGCGGCGCAAGATAACTGGCGCATCCCTAGGGATGCGCCAGTTATCATAAATCTGCCCCTTGTTTTCTACTTTTCACCGGATCATGCCACTTATCTTGCTACTTATCTTCTAAATTAACCATCTTGTTTTCAGATTTACTAATGACCACTGCTGTTTCTTCATCTTCTTGCCCCTTGATTCCCGATTCTGTCAGGAGCAGCCTAATTTTCATTGTTCACAACAAAGAGTTGTCTTCAGGAAACTCAATTTTCAGCTTTACTCCTTGATTCTCACTTTGATCGTCTATCTGATTTTGTTCTAGTTCATCTTGATTTTGATTTTCTTGATCTTGAACACCCCCTTCTAGATCAATGCAACGAACTGACACTATTAATCAGTAGTCCTTGTCACCACTTCTTCATCCAGAGTCTTCACTCTCTCATGTGAGATGCATGGATGTGAGAAGCCTCCACATTGCACAGCAGTGTTCCTCACAATGATGATATAATATGGGTCCTTCCACCTTGGCTCTGAACAGGACTTTGCTTCTTCACCGGTACCCATCCCCCAGACAGGAGGGTATGGCATGGTTCTTATGTTGGTGAAAGAGTTGCCAAGTTCAAATGATGAGAGATAGAGCGTACAACATCAGACAGACCTTTAGAGTCTTCCAGTACAATGTCATTACTTATATGGACAAGTGCAGCTGACAGAATGCAAGGAATCCTCGTGGACCTTCCCATAAGAACTGCATGGGTGAGTGCTATCATTTTCTCGATCATGGGTTTCATGCCCTCCTCTGCTTCCCATGGAAGCTTTTACTGAGTTAAACTACATTTGGTTTCACTGTAATTTTCATTAGATCTGCACTTTTATTCAGCCCTATTTAGTAACCTGTAAAATCACATACTTCCAATTTCACTGTAATTCTTAAAACCAGGAGGCAAATCATCGTTTGTGATAACTGAGAATATGTGAACTTTTGACTCCTTTGATTTACTTTTAAATTCAGAGTCTTCTTGCGTTTTAATTGCTACACCATCTGGCGTACAGTAAAACATGCAATTCATTTTTCAGAGCAAATCTCGACCTAAAAGGTTAGCATGACTTAAGTCACATATTATAAATACATGGTCATTCTGTAGTAGGCCAATTTTACAGAAACATTTGCTAAGACCTGAATTGTAACTTGTTTTTTACTGATACCAACAGCTTGTATTTGTACCAAAAAGTGGTAGATTTGAAACCATCTTGGGATAAAGCATAGAGCTGGGAGCATCTGTATCAATCAAAAATTATTCTTGGGAATATTCATCTCATCATCTACATATGGGCCACTCTGGTATACCTGCAGGACTGCATCAATCATGGAAAATCCTCCACCACTCCCCTACAGGCGTCATCATTAGGAATTAATCATAGTTGCTGAAAACTGTGGAAAATTATTATTAATCATTAAAGGATTTTTCTGAAAAACGTGAAGTTTGTTCAATATGTTTTGTTGCATCAATTTATTTACAGGCATATTAGCATCGAATTGCCTCTGATCTGCAACATTCTGCACAGATGCCATTTGAGCAGGGTCAGCTATCCCAGTAGGCCGCCTCTGATTTGAATTCTGCTGCATTATTTTCGCTTATAGTATCCAATGCGCCTACAATAATGGCAAGGGATACGCTTCTTCAACATGCTAATGTTTGCCATCATTCTATTTGAGTTATTCACAAAACCTCTAATCTACCCTTGGCAACCATATTAGGCACACCGCTTCTATGCACACTTACTCACTGCTATTGAAGTTTGCACCATTAACAGCACCAGAATCAAAATCAAAATCTTTCACCTGATTTTTACCCCCTCTGAAAATGTTTAGTCTGCCCAATCATTAATTTCTCCTTTCTCTGCTTCCCCTAAAAGCAGTCACATCAATACTTCCCGTATTTGAGTATTTTGTCAATACTCTTGATCTCCCAACACATCACATTCTGCTGTATATGAGCACTTAGGTTTGGACGCAAACCGTACACGAACACTGATATGCATCCACTTATGCCATTATTCTACTTCTATAGATTTGTGTAAGTCTCTTCTAGTATGCATGCACTTACTGTTTTGGCTCATGG
This sequence comes from Lissotriton helveticus, assembly GCF_964261635.1. NCBI lineage: Eukaryota > Metazoa > Chordata > Amphibia > Caudata > Salamandridae > Lissotriton > Lissotriton helveticus. Next base: position 729,712,298 of record NC_136061.1, read on the forward strand.
GTAGGCCTCATGGACTTTTACCGGTTCACCTTTTTTATATGGGAACTTTCGTTTCAAATGCACAATCACTTCTTTTTACTTTTCCTTAACAACAGTGTTCGGACAATTATGAGGGAGCACTATTAGAGGCTCTTCTGTTACCCATGTTACAACCACTTAAACTCAGGCCACATATCTTTAGAAAAAATTATTTCAAGCAACGTATTCATATCAACCAAAAGCACCTTTGAAATTGTCACCAATCTTTCTATCTCTGTATACCATTTATTCAGATCTTCCCTAAGCTTTGGAATGTTCGTTCAAGATTCAAGGACATCAGATCTCTTCAAGGGAGATGCACATCGTCACCACCATGTACTTCACACGAAGGAAATCCAGACACATCCAATCCAGGCTCACTTACATATGCTTTTGCTTTTTTTCTGCTTCGGTCTTTTTCTTCTCTGCTTTGCTCCCCTTTTCTTGCTCCGTTTATCTCTGTATTCCTTCTGATTTACCAAATTGTAATGCTGTTTATTAATTCTTCCCTCATTCCTGTATTATATCAATCAATGTAAGTATCCTCTATTGAGGACCTTACATTTTAATGCTGTCTTGTGCATTTCTGCCTACTGTATGAAAGTCATATGCTATCTTTTTGTCTTTTTGGCATATATGTCTTGTGTGTTTCTAATGTTTTTTTGTCTGGCATTAGCCAATACCTTTTGATTTTACTAAAATATATAGGACATACTTATCTGGGCTTTCAGTCACCTCTCTTCATCCATCAGTCTGTTCTTGTGTCATTCAAAACTTTCCTCCCGTCACTACAGTATATAGCATGGGGCATTGGGTCAGTCTACTTAAGCCAGTGGTTAACTTCACTTTTGTGACTGCATTTTGCTCTATCAAAAGGAGCAAATCCTCACACAAGCTAGTTCTTTTCCGTGCCACTGTTTTTGTTTTTACTTTATAATTGCTTTAGTGTTTAGAGCCTGATGTGATAGCAGGACTTTTCCAATGCAAATTATGCTTTTATCAGGTGCCATCTATGCCAATGCTGTTGTAAATTCCATTTGGAGTGTTTTGCTTTTCTGACTGCTGCTATTCACAGCATACCATACCATTTGAAACTGTTCTGTATTAAGTTAGCCTCTTTTACTTTCTCTCCTAATTTCCTTCTTTCTTTCTTTCATCCTTTCTTTTACTGTGCTTCCACTTTTCTTTCTTTCTTTCTTTCCTTCCTTCTTTCCTTTTTTTGTGTCTACTTCCATTCTTGACTTCTTTCTTTCCTTTCTTGGTATTTGGTATTTGGTATTTGGAGGGGTATTTGTAAAGCGCGGCGTTCGCTCCGGAAGGAGCATCATGGCGCTGTGAATCCTTGAGCCCAAATCGCAGAGTGGTAGGAGGGGGGGGAGCTAGATGGCGGCTTTAGTCCAGTCGTCGGGGAGATTAAAAATCCAGGTTTTGAGGAGTTTCCTAAAAGGTTTCTCAAGAGTCTGAAGTCTGAGATGTCTTGGCATGCTATTCCAGGCTTTGATGGCCAGGGTGCTAAGGGTGTTACCGCCTTTAGACTTCAGATTGAATTTGCCAATGTAGGGTCTTGAGGGCTGTGGAGATTGATGATTTGCGTGGGAGTTTTAGAACAAGGCGGGCAGCAGTGTGTAAAACACTTTGAAGTTTCGAGAGAGTGGACTTTTTTGTCCCTGCCAGAAGACCGTTACAGTAGTCCACTCGTGAGAGTATGAGGGCTACTGTAACTGTCTTTCTAGAGTCAAGGGGGAGGAAATCAAAGAACTTTCTCAGAGATTTTATTATGCCGAAGCATTTTCCTGCTACGGACGTGACATGATGATCGAATGAGAGGTCAGAATCAAAAATGACCCCGAGATTTCTAGCAGAGGTGACTGTCTGAGGGGGGGGCTACAGAGTTGTCAGGCCACCACAGAGCGGGGCAGAACGAGGCATTCTTTCCAATGGGGAGGATCTCAGTTTTATTTGAGTTGCAGCGAAGATGGTTAGCATCCATCCATTGGAAGACTGCCGTTAGACAGTGTTTGAGATTGAGCTCTGTTTTATTGGAGTTGTCGTCTAGGGGGATGATCAACTGAGTATCATCAGCATAGGAAGTTACGGTTATGCCGAATGATTCTATCAAAGTAAGAAGAGGGATGAGATAAATGTTGAAGAGGAGGGGGCTTAAGATGGAACCTTGAGGGACTCCGGAAGACACCTTTTTCTCATTGGATTGAAAGGAGCCAAGGGTGACAGTTTGGGACCTATCGCTGAGGAAGGATCTGATCCATGATAAGGCTGAACTAGTGATGCCGATATCAATAAGTCTATTGATGAGGATGGAGTGGGATATGGTATCGAAAGCTGCCGTGAGGTCAAGAAGGATTAAAATGGCCTTCTTCCTTTGATCCTGTAGGGATTTAATAGTATCGGTCAGTTCGATTAGAGCGGTTTCAGTTGAATGATTGGACCGGAACCCAGATTGCTGGGGATGGAGTAAATTGTGGGAGTCAAGAAAAGTCTTAAGTTCTTTGTGTACTAGCTGTTCTGTTATTTTACCCAGAGCGGGTAGCAGGGTGATGGGACGGAGGTTGGTCAAGTCTATTGGGGATTTGTTTGCCTTTTTCATAAGTGGCTTAACCATGCCCTTTTTCCATACAGAAGGAACAGAACCGGAGCTGAGGGACAGGTTGATTATTTCGTTTATGATAGGGTTGACCTCGTTAATGATGAGGTGGAGAATCTTGGGGGGGCAGGGGTCAGAGGGGGAGCCAGATTTGCACGCAAGAATGGCTTCTCTGGTCTGAGTCAGAGTTACTGGAGTAAAGTTTTTAAGACTATTAGCGGTCAGGCACAGTTGGTCTGCGTCGGGGATTTTGTGTGTTGGAGGGGGAGGGGGGAAGTCTTTTTGAATGGAAGTAATTTTATCTTCAAAGTAATCAGAAATCCTGTCACATAGCTCTTGGGATGGGGGGATTTCAGGCTGTAGAGCTTTGGGGTTGGTAAAAGTTTTTACTATTGTGAACAGGGTTTTTTGCTTTTGGCTGGCTTCGTTTATGGCGTTTACGTAGTAAGTTTTTTTTGCCAATTTGATGGAGGAGAGATAGCTTTTCCTCTGCGAGATATAAGTGCTACGGTCGTCATTATTGTAGGTTCCGCGCCATTTGCGTTCCGCTTTCCTGCAGAGAAGATGTGCGGAGGCTAAATCAGGCGTGTACCAGGGAGCTTTGATTTTATTTTTCTTCAGTGTGCTACCCTGTTGATTGAGTGGGCATCGTTTAGTGATTTCTTGTGAGAGCCAGTTATGAAGACGAACTGCATCTCTATCGATGTTACCGGATAGAGAGGGGGCACTGGTTGGGGAAAAGGGATGAAGGATTAGGTTGTTCTGGACCGTTTTCCAATTTGTAGAGTGAGCATTGTAGGAAGTGCGTTTTTTGCTAGTAGGAGGGTGGCAGGTAGAAATGTGGAAGGGGATGAGGCAATAATCTGTCCAAATCTGGGGAAGGGGGGACAGGGTGGTGATAGACGGGAAATTGGAACAAACACCATCCAGGGTGTGACCAAGAGAGTGGGTAGGCAACTTGACGCTTTGTTGTAGGTTAAAGATTTCAAGTGTCCGCAGGAAGTTGCTGGTCTGGGCGTCAGCAGAGGTCTCGAGGTGCAGGTTAAAATCTCCTAGGAGGGTGAAGTGCGGGTAACGAAGTAGAAAGTGTCCCAGTGCATCATTTAAAGAGTCAAGAAACTTAGCAGCATCTTCTTACCATCCTTCTTTCCTTGTATCTTGCCTTCATTCTTGCCTTCTTTTTTATTTCCTTGTTTCTTGTCTGCCATTATTCCTGACTTTTTTTCTTTAATTGTTTTCCTTTTTTCCTTCCATCTTTCCTTTTCTCCTTCCTTTTTTGCTTTCTTTCATGTCTTCTTTTATTCTTGACTTCTTTCATTCTTGCCTTCTTTCCTTTCTTCCTTCTTTTCCTCCTTCTTCCTTTCATCCTTTCCTTTTTCTTTCTTTTCTTCTTTTCATAATTCTTGCCTACTTTCTTTCCTTCCTTATTACCTTACTTCTTTTCTTTTATCTTGCCTTCTTTTTTTATTATTTTTTCTTTCCTTCTTTGTTGCCTGCCTTCATTCGTGGCTTTTTTCTTTCTTTCATTTTTGCATTTTGTCCTTACTTTCGTCCTTCCTTTATTCCTCTCTTGCTTCTTTCGTTCTTGTCTTCTTTCATTCTTGCCTTCTTTCCTTTCTCCCTTCTTTTCCTAGTCCATCCTTTCTTTCCTTCCTTCTCTCATGCTTGCCTTCTATCTTGCCTGCCTTCTTCCTTTCTTTCTTGCCTTTGTTTTGTCTCCATGCTTTCTTTCTTGCTTCCTATTTCCGTTCTTTCTTTCTTTCTTTTTTTCTTTCTTTCTTTCTTTCTTTTTTTCTCTCTTTCTTTCTCAAGGGAAAGAGGCTTGTAGCTAAAACTAGACTACTTGACTTGTTTAGGTCTGTGTTACCCAGGACACTTTTATTTTACTAAAACTATGTGTCGAACATAGTTACTAATAGGGATTTCAGCCAGAATTCATCCATTAGTCTGTGGTTGGTGTCATTCCCAGTTTTCTTCCACCCAGTCGAGCATTCATTAAGGGGCAATGTATAGGCCCACTTCAGCTATTGGCTGACTTCACTACAAGTTACGGCATGATACCCTTTCACAAGGAACAAATCCACACACAAAGGAGTTTCCTTCAGTGCTAGGATGTACTATGATAATATTTGGTGTTTTTAAGACAAAAAACTCTTATGCCTGTAGCAAATGATTTCTATCTAGATTGATGTGGGTCCGGCTTATTTCCAAACAATAAGGTTTTGCAAAAAACATGATAAAACAAAACTAGAATTGACAGAAGGCTGGCGGCTAACTCCAGACCTATTGGATTTGCCAATGCTTGTTTTCGGATGATATTGCATCGGATTATTCCTGGTCTTCTATCATCCTAAAAGTATGCCATGTGTATGCCTGGTTTCAACATCTGCATTGCTTTGTCACCACGGAACATTGTTGAACTTATTTGTGGAATCCCTGAAACTTCTTCAGGCTCAAGGTTAACAGGGCACCTGCCTCTCCCTCCCCAAATTTAAAAAGTGAAAGAATTATTGTCTATATCCCACCATCAAAATACCTGCCTCATGCATTGATGAAGCAAGCACTCAGTGACGTGCTTAGACTATGAGAGAACGACCTCATACTCACTTCCCGATGCAACAATCACATCTGGCAGTGGGCTTGCTGATGTCTGAGTGGTGCAAAAAAAAAATCCCGTTGCCTGTGTGTTTCGATTAATACCTAAAGTCATAAACATCCTCAACAGCAAAGGAAAACGATTTTTTTTAAGCCTATGCTTTTGTTAAGTAGTGGAAACACGAAATGCTGGGAATCACAAGAAAGCGTTCGGATTTCTCTTGCCAGATCCCTGAAACTCCTCTGCCGGTTTGACAAACTTCCAACACAGCCAGATACTAGAAAATACAGTTTAGAAACGCCGAGGAGGCAGAGAGTTGCTTGAATCTAACACTTACAATGGAAAGGTTTGTTCAATGTGTTGTCGTGGATTATTTAAAGTAATCTGTAACATTTACATTGCTTGGCTATGCTGATTAGTCTGATCTAGGAGCTCAGAAGTAACAAAAAACACATCAGCAGTGGTGTTAGGGTGTGTTTTTCCGTTCTGCCAGCAGACGAGTAGGCATGGGCAGCTAAATACAAGACGTGGATTTTGATTTGCATTGATCTTTGTGTGCTCGTAAATGACCACCTAGAGAGTTACCTTCCATGGAGTGAGTCTTATTCCTTTGCCTATTCTCTTTCCTGTGTTCTCAGTCCTGCTGAATGAAGCACTTAGGTTCCCATTCCCTCTTGGAATTATAGAGGTGCAAACTTCAGCTGTGACAGAGGATTCCAGCATAGGTCCAGAAGGAACAGATTTATGACAAACGTTCATAACTAGTTAGTATTGTACTTGTTGACTGCAAAATATTATTTAGCTGTAGTATAGCATTTAAAATATGTGGCTGCCAAAATTTTGTGCAGCACAACATCAGAAGTATATCCTCTTTATGGTAGACAAAAAAAATCAATGTTAAAGATATGGTATATTTATATACCACGGTATATAATATATAACATAATAGAGTTTTAAAGTATTTTGCTATGGTATTTTTTATATATAAATATAAATGTATATTCATTTAAGCTTTTACAATACTATAATTTCTGATTATGTGTACATCAGTATTTGTTTAATACTTATTCATTAATAATTAGTTATTTTTTCATTTTCTTTGATTAATTAAATGATTGAATTAAAATATTGAATAGAATGTTGGGGATTATAATTTTTTGTGTTTTTCATTTTTTTTGTTTAAAAACTGATTATTTTTGGGAGATTGGAAGGGCAGTATTTTGCATTTAGGAAGAATTTTTTTTTTTTAATTGAAAAATTGTAGTGCTATTATTTTTTGTAAATTTATAGGATTTTTTTAAAGTTCATTACTTAATAAAAGGGGATTCACTCATCAAATTGATATGCCTTTTATCAAAAGTAAATGTTTCCATTAAATCATATATATTGGGTTCATTTATTTGTCTGTATGTCAGTGGTGAGGACAGGACTTGTGTTTGTGCAATACCATATAGTAACTCATTGTTCACTACAACTATATACTAAAACCAATTTGATCTTTTTAAATTCTCCCTAATTGGCCTTTTGATTTTTTTCTATTAAATCATGTTTCACTCTGGAGAAGCAGCACCTGCACCTACAGAAATTGATTTTGAGCTAGCCTGGTTAGACATCTTCACTGTGCCTCAGCTGAGAGATATCTGCAAGGATTTTCAAGCTTTCTACAAGAGCCTTTACCAGGAAGGTGGAGCTACAGACGGCCTTGAGCCTGGGCAGAGACCCAGGTTGCAGGAGATGACAAACCAGAGGAGAAACATGAAATTCCTTAGGAGGAGGGTGACCTGATTCTGGAGTCTGATATGGCTCTGGATCTGCCTGAAGGAGGAGTCAACAACTTGCCAGGAGCAGAAGTGGTTTCCAGACCAGAGAATATTGTCTCCTCCAGGAACCTGTCTCCAGAGGAGCTGCCTGTAGAATCTGGTTGTAGAATGTTGGGAACAGGAATGTTGTAACATTTTGTAAGTTCTAAGTTCCCCTAAAGAATGCTTTATATAAACCGCTTGCCTGTTGCTGTCAGTTGTGTGCCACCGGCAGCTTAATGTGTGTTTACTCTGTCTAACAAACCTACCTTTGGAGAATTCATCCTGTTTCTTCGTCATTCAGTCACCACATCCTTTTCGGCAACGAGTGAGCGAGCTGCTGACATTGAACCATTCACGTTCCCCATGGGTGATAAGGCATTTTCGTGGGGGACGTCCCCGGTCTAAATTGTAAATGATACACAGGACATTGTTTTGATGGTACAGGAGCGGGGGACTTGTAGTAAAAACCTGGTGAGTTTGAACCCCGCTTACCCGTAAAAGTCATTTTGGAGCCGACAATCCTGACGTCCAGACTCCTTGCAATGCATGCAAGCATTTTATACTGTGTTTTAGAGGCAGAGGTGGACCCCAGCAGTGAAGCGCGATGCACCGTACGTGGCGTCCCAAGATGTGATGGCCATCTTGGGAGAGCAGAGGTGACACTGGGCACATCATTGTAACATGTACTGCTGCTGTCAGTGAAATGTGATGCACCTTGTGCAGCGTCCTTAAACCTGGTGGACATTTTGAGTGTATAGAGGCGACACTGGGTGCATCCCCGGAATGCTGACTGTCTGGGCCTATTTTCCAAAAGGGTGTGGTTTCTTTCTCTAGTGCTGGTCCACACAGCGTGCAGGCATGTCCAAATTCTAAGATTGGGTCCATGCGCTGATCCGCAGAGCAAAGCAGAGTGGTTAACACGTTAATTACTGATTTAGCATTTTTCACTGACGCTGATCTGTACAGTTTGTGGTCAGATTTGCAATTTCTGTGTACTCACCTATGCGGATCCACACAGCTTGCGGTCAAACTGTATTAACTGCCAGATTTCACATAGCTGATCTGCACAGCTTGCAGTCACACCATAATTGCTGAAGTTTTTCTCCACCCTTTATTCACACAATTTGTGGTTTCTGCCCAGCTATGATATTTGATCATTATCCCTCAGTTACCTTTTAAAATGTGGGTGATACATGTTTGGTCTGCATTGTATTTCTAGTGCTGCTGGTTCAATGATTACACGTGTTTTCTGACTATTCACCCTGTTACACTGACGTGCACACTGACTACGACTGTGTAAGGGAAAAGTGGGTTACTTAGGTGTATGGTTAGCTTTTATGTAGCTTTTATGTACAGCAGTAGGTACATAGGCATACTTCTCCTGTATTAGTGAGTTTCCACCAGTTATTATATGTATGTGTCATACGTTTTTTTATAGAGTAATGCAGGCAGTACCTCCACCCTCACATTTCTGAGAAACACCGGGAGAGCCTCCAATAAAAGGGAAACAATGGTTCATTGACTTTGAAAGATATTTAGGCGCAATTGGGGCACTTCGTTTCCACCCTGAAATGAGCAGATAGCTACTTCTTCATTCGTTTTGAAGGCAGAACCGTACTGAAACATCTTCCTGAAACAGTATTGGAGTAAGGAAACAAGTTAGATGAATACCAGGAGACTGTAAAAAAAATTGCAGAATATATTTGTTAGGCAACCGAGTTTGGTGGTAACTCATACATTTTTTTAAAGGATTCAAAATCCAGGTGAGGTTGCAGATATATATATATAACGGCACTTAGAAGGCTTATTTCGGAATGCAAATTTGAAACTTTATCTGATCAGTTAGTAAGAGATCAATTTATATGGCAGTGCAATGACAAAATGGTCAAACAGAAGTTATTATCAATTGGCAATCGTTTGTTAGAAGATACAAATAAAACGGGCACAAGTATTCCGTGCCTAATTCCTTACTGCCTTTCACATGTTGATGCCACTAAAGTGTACTGCCAAGATCAAGTTCAAGTGTAATGTTGTGCCTAATTTCCTTTCCGCCATTGACATGTTGATGACGCTAAAGCGTGAGCCTATGAATAATTTTGTATAGTGGTGAGTTACCTGGTTGATGTGATTAAAAAAGGCCACGCCTTGGATAACATGCTCTGATTCTGAGAGTTCTTGGGTACAGTGGAGAGGAAAGGTAATGGATATTGGGGAGGAGGGAATGTCACGTTGTGCACGTAATATGAACAGACGCCCCCGCGCCTAGGGGAGGGAGCCCTTTGTCACGCCACGGGACTGAGCCACGTCCGGGGCAAGGAAGGGGGCTGGTTGTACGAAGAGGCTAGGTGACGTCATCAGGGTGCGCGAAAGACCTGGCAAAGATATTTAAGGCGGCACCCTGGGGTTTTTGGCCTCTTTGACCCCTTGGACCTCCAACAACTTGCAGCGACACATCGTTGACCACCCACCCACCCGCCAGAAGTGCAAGGCTTCACTGAGCAGGCGGAGCGCAGAGCGCTGACAGTTAACACCAAAGGGGGATGCGTAACATTGGAGGTTAAGTGACTGGAAGGACCCCAGGATGGGGTAGGATCGACATGTGCAGAGGGTAAGCGGGAAAGGGGGGGACTGACCTGCTGGTGGTCCTGGACACTACTGCCCTAACCTGCAAAGTATGGATTGAATAGATCCTTGGGGAGGCTGCCTTTGTGCAGGTACCCCAGTGGGCCGGTGCGTTATGCGAGGCCCTGAATTTCAAGTAATGCAACCGTTTACTGTAGCGCGTTGGGGCCTGCTGGCACAATGTGCGCAGCAGAGTGGGGCTTGGTGGGCCAAGACGGCCAAGTTCAAGTGTACGGCCAAGCTCAAGTGCAATGTTGTGCCTAATTTCCTTACTGCCCTTAACATGTTGATGCAGCTAAAGTGTACCGCCAAGTTCAAATGTAATGTTGTGCCTAATTCCTTACTGCCTTTCACATGTTGATGCCGCTAAAGTGTACGGCCAAGCTCAAGTTCAAGTGTAATGTCGTGCCTAATTTCCTTACTGCCATTGACATGTTGATGACGCTAAAGGGTGATGCTGTGAATAATTTTGTATATCCAAGTAGGATACTGTTACTCTCGTATTTGTTTGTGGTGAATCACCTGGTTGATGTGAATAAAAAAGGCTATGCCTTGGACAATATGCTCTGGTTCATAGAGTTCTTGGGCACAGCAGAGAGGAAAGGTAACAGAAATTGGGGAGGAGGAAATGTCATGTTGTGCGGGTACTATGAGTTTGTTTACATAGTTTTGCTCTGTACATCCGACGCACTCACACTTTGCAGGTTAAGTCTTAGAACACAAGTCCTCAATGCAGGTCACACAACTGCACAGCACACGCGCGATGCTCAGAAGACTAGCTTACCATTTACGTGGAGCAGGGCCATAACAATGCTTGTCTTAACTTTGTTTGAGATGTTTACACTGTGACTTGGTTTTTAAACAGCAAAGCTGTCTCCATTTACATGGTGTCTTGTCATGCTGCACTTGGGTGTCACCTTTTGGTTGCTTGTTGTGGTTTTCTCTATGATGTTATGAGTTTATGTATTTTTTAATCGGCATAATCAAGCAACCAGATTTACCAGTAAAAACTTTCAAAACTGATAATGGATAATAGGAGCATTTCATATTGCTTTTCACGTCAACCGTAAAGTGCAGTGAGAGTAGAATAGTAAAAAAAAAAGCTTTATTGACTGTGCGATTACTTAAAATCTATACATTATAGAACCCATAGACATCACCCTCCTCCCAAAACACCCTACCCCGTTTAAAACCCTATATTCAGCTTTAAGATAGCGTAAAAACCTCCGAGAGTCTCAAGTTGTGTGAAAGTTCAACAGAGTTGTTCTCTCCATAATGCCTATTGTCAATAGAAAAGTTCTTAAAAAGCCCCCTGTAAGGCCCTGGTTAAATTTCTGATTCCGGTGATTCCAGTAGCTTTGCAAGAAATTCCTAAATTAGATGACAGCTAGCATGATTAGAACACCAGATGGTTCTCGTTGCTAAATAACAGGGTCCTTGAGTTCAGTGGCCTTTTGATGGAAATCAAGTGCAGTTCTAACTTGATGGGTAAACTTACCAACCCTAGCAAGTAGACAAGTCGTAATTTCTGAAAAGCACCAATCTGAATCCTCTCTGCAAGTTCTATGGCCCAAATTCCGTAGGGCCGGGCGCAGCAAACGGTGACGGTCGCTGGCCAGTTTTGTACAGCAGCATAATAAGTGAAACCAAGATTCTCCAAGGTAGTTGCATAATCGGCAGGCAATAGTACCGTCAGTTCGTGCCCATTTTGGGTTAAAATCCACAATCCTAAGGGCCAGGAGGCGCAGATACAGAATTTTCTTTCTTGCTTGAGTAGAAAGTGAGTCTTGTAAATATGGTTGGGGTTTACCGGGAATGTATGACTTATCCAGGGCCAGTGTGAGACGGTTGTCCCGGAGTGATGACCGATCCAGTTCAAACAAAATGGTCTGGACTTGGCGCTTTACAGCTAGAGCCCAGGCAGAATCAGGAATTTCATGAAGGGGCAAGCTCTTTCCCTCAATTTTCAGTAGGTCAATTCCTTGTTCCAACTTAGAATGCCATGGGGAGCCCGCTTCTCCAAATATAATTTTTAAGAAATGTTTAAGATTATTTTCTGGGGCTTTCAGAACTCTGATATAGTATTTTAACAAGTCCCCCTGTAATACCAACTCCGGGCGTTTCAAGCCTATTTCCAGCCTTAGCCTAGTGTTCCTTGCCTGTCTGGGAGCCTGTAACACAGACTTGTAGGCTTTCATCTGGGCCGCATTGATAACTTTCTCAAATGCTCCTGGATAGGCTAGGTGGCCATACGTAATAGCGGGAATCAGTTTTGCCCTAAGTACGGTCAACATCGGTTCTATTGATGGACTAACTAGGCGATGACTAAGGCGTCTAAGGGACAGGATTATTTTGTCAATTATCGGTTTTAACTCCTTTAAATGTTTGGCTGCAGTAGCCCTCTCTGACACCCATACACCCAGATAGTTATAGCATGTGGCTGTACTGATTCGGTGCTCACCCAAAGACCATGTTGCTTGTTTTTTGTGATGGTATTTACCAAAGATTACTATATTTGTCTTGCTCTCGTTGATTCGTAGGCTGTTTTCCTCGTTGTATATTGCAAGACTGTTTAATGCTCTTTGGAACCCCACCCTGGTGTGGTCCATGACCACCGTGTCGTCTGCGTACTGGAGTGTTCCCAAGACCAGCTTCCCCAGTCTCGGAGGTACCAAATTGGCATCTTTCAGGGCTTGCCCCATGTCCGCTGTATACAAGTTGAAGAGTGGGGGGGCCAAGACACATCCCTGCTTTAGTCCAGAATTAGTTTCAACTCTTGATATTGTGATTGTTGGGCTTAATTTCACCCGAACCCATGTCCCCTCATAGAGGGCTTTTATGGCTTTGAGCAGGGCTTGAGGGATCCCCCAGGATTCAAGTTTTGTCCATAGCCGACTTCTGTTTACTCGGTCAAAGGCCGTGGAATAGTCAATAAAACAACAAAACAGGGGCAATTTATTCCGCAAAACGGCTTGCTTCGAGAGGTAGGACAGCGTTATGATATTGTCCAAGGTGGAACTATTGGCCTTAAAGCCAGTTTGAGAAGGCGGGAGAATGCCGTTCTTGTCCACCCAGGTCTCTAAGTCCCTGAGTAATAGGCGGGCATATACCTTGGCTTCTATGTCGAGAAGGGCTATGAGCCTGTAGTTAGCCGGGTTCGAGTGGTCACCCTTCTTATGAATTGGAAATAGGACCGAGCCTTTCCAAGATGTTGGTAAAATTGTTGTACAGAATGAATGATTAAATAGCGGGGTGAGTATAGATGCAAAAAAGGCAGGGGCAGTTTTGAAGACCTGGGCTGGAATGCCATTTGGGCCAGGGGCCCCATCTGATCTTATAGCTCTAATGCACCTTACGGTGTCCTCCTCTGTGTATCTGACGGGCTGACTGGGCCCTGTGATGACTTTCAGCGCGCTCTGAGATTTAGTAGTTACAGCTGCCACGTGTGACCACTCTGAGCTGCGGGGGCCCTTCTTGTTTATCCCGCAGGTGTACAGCCTCTTCACATACTGTTCCCACACAATGCCTGCCACACTGTTTTCCTTGTGCTCGCTTCTGGGGCTCAGGCTATTAATGTATCGCCATAGCTTACTGTTGTCTTTTTCTTTAATTAGGGAGAACACTTTGAGCCAGTTCTTTTCTGTCATCTGTCCTTTCAACTCCCAGACTTTCTTCTTGTAAGTGGCTCGCAAAGCAGGGATGGAGGACATCTGTGACCCGTAGATGCCTTTCTTTTTTGCCTTGATTGCCTTTTTAAGGGCTTGTTTGCTTTGAGTCAAGCTCTGCGATTTTTGACGTCTTAACCAGCAGTGGTTTAGACAGCTTCTTGCTTGGTTGGTATTACTCAAGTTCTTCAGTAAATCCATGGTCAGTGCTTCCCAAAAATGTGTGATGTTCTTTATGTCTTGTGTGTTTAGTTCTGCCTCCCTTTTAGCTACATACTCCAACAGGCTATGACTGAGGTTGGTCGTCCATTTTATTCTTTTGAGAATAAGATGACGTTCGTCGTCTGTGGTTGCTCCGATTATTTCCTGGGCTTCCACCTGTTCCCGCGCCAAATTGAAAGAAGCGCATAGAGGTCTGTGGTCACTTTCATCTCTATCGTCCACAGTGAAATCACATAATTTATGGGCCAGCCATTCATTGGTGAAAATATAATCAATGGTGGAAACATTCCTGAAGGTCGGTTTAGCGATCCATGTGGGATGGCTGTTTTTTTTTGTCACATGTGTGGATTGTAGATTAAAATTTGTAAGAAGTGAAATCAGAGGGCCCAACTTCTTACTTTGGGGTGCAACAGGGGTCTCACCCAGGCCTCTTATATTGAAGTCTCCCGCCATTAACACATCGTGATGCTCAAAGCTTATGAGTAGAATTTCCAAAGTACTGGTGAGAGATTCCATGGCCTGATACTTTTGATGTTTGGTTGGGTTAATGTAACAATTGATTAATAATAGTGAGTGGGACTCTTGTCCCGTTTTCAACCCCTCTATTGTAATTGCTTGAAGGTCAGATGACGCCACTTTTAGTTCTCTGATTTTAAGTTTGCAAGCATGACTTACAAAAATGGATAGGCCCCCCGACGGGCGTCCAAAGATGGTCCTTTTGGTCGCTGATATGAAGTATTCATAGAAGCCGCCAATTGGGGTGGTTGTCCTCCCCCAGGTCTCTTGAAAACACAATATGTCCCCCTTTGCGAGATAGTCTAGTGAGGCCATGTCTCTAAAAATGTTACTTAGCCCAGCAATGTTCCATGAAATAATGGTTAACCTACGATCTTGGCCGCTAAATTGGTTTGAGCTTGCTCTGTTTTCATGGTTCATGCAGTGAGAGTAAAACAGGCATAATAGATATGCGTTCATATTTTCTAATTTATTTAGCTGAAATTACTGTTTAGTTATTATATGTAAGTGTCCATGATTTATGCTAAATACATTAAACCATAGTACACCGAGTTCTCATCGCCACTGTTTGCTAAAAATAGTTCATCACACTAAATGTACCACATGGGATAGTGCTCCACGGCGAAAATGACAGGACCTGGCAAGCGTTCTTAGTTCATACGAGTTCAGGAAATGTTTACCCTTGTTTTCTGCGAATTGTTAGGGGCTTATAGTGGAAAATGTGTTTTCACACTTTAACCATCGCTAACAAAGAGGGAACTTGTTGGAGTGCAGAATCTGAGTGTCAGACCCTTTCCCCAAAAAGTAAGATGTTCTATCTCATTTTAGGATGTTGGCTCTCTTTACCTGCCAGCTTAATCTTCAAGAGCACCCATCTTTTCTCTGGATGCAATGGCGCCAGTGGGTGTACTATTCAGAGCAATGGTTATTTGCCATATTTCATTCATTGGCACATTAAATCGCTCCTTCCTCAATGGTATGGACGCCTCCTGCTTGTACACATCGTAGGACCAAGCCAAAACACTTTTGAAGTTAGGTTAAAAAAAAAACTGTCAATACCCCATTTGGTTTTTTTTATCGCATGCTACAAAATAAAGGGGCGGGCTAATTTAGAAGCCCTTTGCACCGCCAGTAAATCACTTTTTCCCATATTAAATGTGATGTACTGGCGGTGCAAGTGACTTGTAAATAAGCGCACACAGCACTCATAAGAGTCTGGGTATGCATATGTAACAAGGCGCTTATTTACGCGCACCATGAACAGCTGGTATGTAACTTTTTCCCATATTATAAGTGACACACTGGCGGCACAAGGGGCTTGTAAATAAGACCCCAAGTACGAGCCTCATTTACTATATTTTGATGCACGCCAGTGTAGCAAGCCTTCCAGCTGCACAGCGGTGCATCAACTAAAAGGGCAGGAATGCATTGTATTTACAAGACACAGCACATTCCTGTCCTTCTCCCAATGCAGACACACTTGCGCCATTAATCCCTCCTTGTGTTCTAAGGAATGCCCTCTTGTCTAAAGCCCACGAAGGCCATTTTGGTGCTTCTCTCACAAAACGCAGAGAAAGTGAGTATTTCTAGTGGCCCCAAATGGACCGAGATATTGACACCATGATCCATGACTGTCCAATTTGTGCTAGCAGTGAGAAAACCTTATGCATTTCCAATCCTCCATTAACGCCCATCCCCCTTCCTGGCAATTCCGGAGAAAAATTGGGTATTGACCTTCTGGTTCCAAATGGGGGTGGGGTCGCACACTACTCACACACCGGCTGTGTCGCCCCTAAGGACTCTGGTCAATGTAGTAAAGTGTTCGCGATGCATCATCTTTCGATCTTCTGCTATCTTCGCTGTCTTCGCCATCCCTGGACACGTGTTTCGGGGTATTACCCCTCATCAGCAGGGATAGGCCGTGTACTGGGGTTGCCGATGGCTGCCAATATCTGCCAGGTATAGTACCACTCAGGCGCGTAGGTGCGGGATCCCAGGCTCGTCAGCGCACTGCTCAAGGGAGCTTTAAAGTTACAAATGGGGGTGGGGTCGCACACTACTCACACACCGGCGGTGTCGCCCCTAAGGACTCTGGTCAATGTAGTAAAGTGTTCGCGATGCATCATCTTTCGATCTTCTGCTATCTTCGCTGTCTTCGCCATCCCTGGACACGTGTTTCGGGGTATTACCCCTCATCAGCAGGGATAGGCCGTGTACTGGGGTTGCCGATGGCTGCCAATATCTGCCAGGTATAGTACCACTCAGGCGCGTAGGTGCAGGATCCCAGGCTCGTCAGCGTGCTGCTCAAGGGAGCTTTAAAGTTACAAATGGGGGTGGGGTCGCACACTACTCACACACCGGCGGTGTCGCCCCTAAGGACTCTGGTCAATGTAGTAAAGTGTTTGCGATGCATCATCTTTCGATCTTCTGCTATCTTCGCTGTCTTCGCCATCCCTGGACACGTGTTTCGGGGTATTACCCCTCATCAGCAGGGATAGGCCGTGTACTGGGGTTGCCGATGGCTGCCAATATCTGCCAGGTATAGTACCACTCAGGCGCGTAGGTGCGGGATCCCAGGCTCGTCAGCGCGCTGCTCAAGGGAGCTTTAAAGTTACAAATGGGGGTGGGGTCGCACACTACTCACACACCGGCGGTGTCGCCCCTAAGGACTCTGGTCAATGTAGTAAAGTGTTCGCGATGCATCATCTTTCGATCTTCTGCTATCTTCGCTGTCTTCGCCATCCCTGGACACGTGTTTCGGGGTATTACCCCTCATCAGCAGGGATAGGCCGTGTACTGGGGTTGCCGATGGCTGCCAATATCTGCCAGGTATAGTACCACTCAGGCGCGTAGGTGCGGGATCCCAGGCTCGTCAGCGCGCTGCTCAAGGGAGCTTTAAAGTTACAAATGGGGGTGGGGTCGCACACTACTCACACACCTGCGGTGTCGCCCCTAAGGATTCTGGTCAATGTAGTAAAGTGTTCGCGATGCATCATCTTTCGATCTTCTGCTATCTTCGCTGTCTTCGCCATCCCTGGACACGTGTTTCGGGGTATTACCCCTCATCAGCAGGGATAGGCCGTGTACTGGGGTTGCCGATGGCTGCCAATATCTGCCAGGTATAGTACCACTCAGGCACGTAGGTGCGGGATCCCAGGCTCGTCAGCCCGCGGCTCAAGGGAGCTTTAAAGTTACAAATCTTAAAGTTAAAAACCTTCTGGTTCCTTTCCATGCTTTACCCCATCAGACCCGCTTCGCTATAGTTTTGGTTGATTTGTACTCGAAGTGGCCTGATGTGAAATTTGTAGCTAAAGCAGACTCTAAAGAAATCCTAGACTTCATGAAAGAGGTTTTCATGCGAGAGGGTTTTCCCAAAACCTTAATCTCCGACAATAGTGTTTGATTTATATCCGCTTATGGTGAACAGTTTCTCAAGGAATATTCCATCAACCACCTTTAAAGCTCACTCTATCATCCACAAACAAATGAATTAGTGGAAAGGTTTAACAGAGTGATTGGGGATTGCATTCGGTGGGCTACCTCCCATAACAAGATCATACCTATTGCGGTTAGGACTATGCTGTGGTTCTACAGAATGACACCACACTCTTCCATGGGTGTGTCCCCTTTTGAATTGCTCAAGAGTAGGAAGCCCCGCTCTGAATTCAGACCATCATGGATGTCAAATTGTGTCAAAACACAGGGTCACTGCTCAAGAGCTAGACGTTACGGTTAGAAACAAAGTTGAAGCCACACAATCTAAACAAAAAGGAAAATGTCTCTACTAGGGATCTCACTGTGGGTGACCTAGTGAAGATAAAGAAAGCTGGTTTTGTAAGAATGGTGACTCCAAGTTCAGTGAACCCTTACACTTCGACAAAATCTGTGGCAGTGCTGTTCGTGTCAATCAATGTAACTGGTGGAATATGAAGAAAGTTGTTAAGGTCAATGACAAGATACTTAATAAACCTTCACAGAGTACTGATGGTGTTAACATGCATTCCATAGGTGCAAAATGTGGTAAATCTGGTGTTGATGATAGTCCCCCTGATATTCCAAGGAGGAGTCGCAGGGATATCAGACTGTCTGTCAGGTTCAGGTAATTTTCATCCCTCTCTTCCCTTCTTCCTCTCCCTCCTTCTTTCTCTCCTTCTTCTCCCCTTCCTTCCTTCCTTCCTCCATCCTCCTTTCCCCTACCGCCTTTATTCCCCACCAGGATCTTTAGCTAAGGAAAAAGCGATACGTAGTATGCTGTTCACATGCGCTGGCTGCGCGTGGACATTCTATGATGTCATCGCTCGCGCAGACCCCCCGGCTTGCATTGGCCTGAGTTATGTGACCGTTGGATCTAACTGTGATTTGAAGGTTTACGCTGTGCTTGCACGCACAGCTGAGGGCTGTCTGTGGGATCTCAATATGATTGCTCAATAAAGTCGGCTTACCTCAGCTACTGGATCCTGTCTTCACTACACTTTCCCTAACCAGCACCCTGGAAGGAGCTGGGCATTATATTTTACCCATGGGTTCTCCGGTGCCGCCCCGGGTTACTCGCACATTGGTTTTAAAGTTGGGGGCTGTGAGGAGAGCCCAAAACTTGCATGGCAACAGCTAACTCCCCAGCCAGCACCCATAATGAGTGCCGGCAGGAGCCTGCCATTATGTCAAAGTGGATGCCCCATACCACCCAAGAAACCGACAACAGACCAATTCTTGGGTAGCCGTAGGGGGGCCCTAATAACCCTGCAACCCCTGTCGGCTTCCCAGCCTGCATCCGCATTGGGTGCTAGAGGGAGCTGGCTCCATTGCTTTGCCCTTGCTCGGGCAGAAGCACCTTCATTTTCAGCTCCCGCCAGGCATAAGTAAAGTTTTGCTCCCTGCATGGGAGAGTGCAGGCAGGAAATAAAGTTTACATTCCCTGCCTTCACTTTTCTGGTCAGGAAACACAGCAGTGTCCTGAGGGACAGCGTCCCCAGGGCCGATCTATGTCTTGGAGAGGGAGGCCCACCTCCCCCTCCCAAGAAAAATACACTGGCCCTAGATGAAGCGGTCCTGAGGGCCTCTCTAAGCTCAGAGAGGGAGGCTGCATGTCCGCTTCCCCAAAAACAATAATTCAACCCTGGGGAATGGGTGCCCAGTGGCCTTACCGTGACTCGGGCCAGGGGCAGCATGCCCCTTCTCTATTAATAACTATACAGGCCCTGGAATATGGCTGTCCAGGGCCTCCAGAGACTTAGAAAGGGGGAGCCGCATGCTCCTTCCCAAAAAATAAACATCATTCCAATACCCCAGGCCTTGGCCCACCCCTGGAGGTCTCATTCTTGAATAGGGGGAGATGTCCTAAGGAGGGGTCTGACTTCTGCGTTGTTTCCATACTTCAGAGAATGTGGCTGTGCAGATAGATGCATTGTGAATGATCGTGATCTAGCAGCTGATTTACTTGCTTCCGAGGTTGAAGAGGCGGTGGAGGCAGGGGTCCGTGGGGGCTACTGAGTGGATGGAGTTCATGTTGACTGTGGTATTCTGGGTGGTGAGCTGTTCTCATGTTGTGAGCCGATGGTTGCAGCATCTGTTTGTGTTAGGAGGTTGTTGAGGTTGGTGGGTTGAGGTTCAAAATTCCTATAGATGGTGGATATCTTGTTGTGGAGAGAGTTCGCGAGTGTGTCACAGAGTTTTTGTGAAGGGGAGGTCGTGCTCTTGGTGGCTGCCGGGCAGGCAAACTCTTTGGCAATGCTAAAGATTTCCTTGGTGCTTGTTTCCATGTGGTTTGCCAGGGCGTGGTATTTTGTGTCTTTTTTCCGGCATTGATGGTATTTGTTGAGGGCTGACTTGAAGGTGGATTGGTCTATGGGGTCTTTGCTGGTGTGTCACATTTTCTCTAGTTTTTTGCAGCTTTATTTCATTGTCCTGTGTTCTGGTGTGTACCAGCTGTCTTGTTTGGTGGGTCTGATGGTCTTAGCTGGCTTGATGGGGGTGACTGTCGGTACAGTTGGTGGATCCAGGTGGTGATGTTCTGGATGGTTTGTTCCAGGTTGGTTGCAGGTTCGGGCTGGGTGGTCTTGAGGGCGTCCGTCTGATTGAGGAAGGTTGCACGCCCCTCTGCTTCTGAAAGGTATGGAGGCCCTGAGGGGTGGAGTCCAAATGGCCTGATAATAGCCACACACCACTTATTCATTCAGTAACATTGCCCGAACCCCTGGGTCCTGGCCCACTCTGTGGGGCCTTCTTTTTTCAATTTCACCTCAGAACCGAGGATATTACTCAAATTTGCTGAAAAATTAACTACAAAGGCCTAGAGAGGCACAGTATCAAACCCTACCCCATCCCTTTATGTTTTTTAAAATGTATTTTTGCATCAGGGTACTTAGCCCGAGAGTCCTTAAATGGCTGCAGCCACATCTTTGTTGAAGTGGTGGCAGCAAATCAGATCTTCTCTCTAGATGGGTCGGCTCCTGGATCATCTGTGGTGTGATACATACATTTCAAACTTTAATTTCTCAAAAACTACCACTCGGGTTTACATGAAATCACAAAAAGCATGCTTTCTGGACCAAGATCTAGCTTTCTTTCAAATTTGATGCAATTCCGTTTAGCTGTTTTTGTGGTATCACAGTTCAATTTTACTATGGAATTTGCAAGGGGAAAACCCATTTTGGGGCCCCGTTTTTCTTGGTCACCACTTGATGGATCATGCAAACACTTTCCAGGAAGGACTGGGGTGGATCAGAATTGTTTGGGAAAGTTTTGTGAAGTTATTAGCAAATCTAAATGGAAACATGGGGCTAGATGTAGGTGGCTAAATACCAGTCGGTAAAGCCGAAACTCTGTAAATTTGAGAGTTACCGACCGGTATTTAGCCATGTGCGATGTAGGTATTACCAAATGCCATCGGTAATAACGATTCGGTAAATTTAAGGGAAATCAGTTACCGATTCCTTGTTTACCGATTGTCCGACACTGAAACACCAAAATACCGAATAGGTAAATAAGAAATCGGTAACAAATCGCTAATGCGATGTACCAAAAAATCGGTAATACCGAATTTGTCCAAAATCGGTATTCAAGGATCGGTAATTACCACTGACCTAGAGCAGGTGATAATCAGGTGCAGTGCATAAAAACAGCCTCAAAATGCAACAGTGTGAACACAATGGCGGCCCTCTACGTCATAGCAAGGCGGCTACGTTTGTGAGCATCAGGACTGAGGATTTGGAGATGGGAAGAGCGTGTGTACAGACTGCGTGTCACACTGTTCCAATTGACTGAGGCAGAAATACATGATAGGTACAGGCTACACCCACAAGCCATCCTTGACCTGATATGGGACCTGCACCCATACCTGGAGCATCAGACACCAAGGGCGCACGTCATACCAACACATGTGCAGGTGCTCTGTGGCCTGCACCTACTCGCATCAGGAAGTTACCACGGTGTGATAGCTGTGGCAGGTGGTGTGTCACAGAGTTGCCTGTCCCGTTCATTCAACTCCTTTTTGGATGCCATGATGCAGAGAATGCATCACTACATATGCTTCCCCAGCACGCAGGCGGAACTGCAGAAGACAAAGCTGGATTTCTTCCAAAAGGCACAGTTCCCACATGTAATAGGGTGCATTGATGGGACCCACATACCAATCTGCCCACCTGCAGCTACAGAATACATATACCGCAACCGCAAATCCACTCATTCTATCAACGTGCAGGTGATATGTGATGAAGACTACATCATTACTGACATTGTGGCCAAATTTCCAGGGAGTACCCATGACTCCTACATATTCAGGAACAGTGGGATCTATACACGTCTGGCTGCTGGTGAATTTAGAGAAGGATACCTGCTAGGTAAAGCAATGTGACACACCCTCATGTATACCTTGGATGAATGTATTGGCAACTCAAATTAATGGCACTTTCTTTCCCATTTAGGTGACAGCGCATATGCCGTGCGGTCATTTATCCTAACACCATACCTCAACCCATCCACCCCAAGTGAGAGGATCTACAATGTGGCATATAAAAGCACGCGCAACATTGTAGAGCGCACCTTTGGACTACTAAAAAGCAGGTTCTGTTGCCTCCACAAAAGTGGAGGTGCACGTCAGTACCGCCCCATCATCTGCTGCAAAATAATAGCAACATGTGCAATGCTGCATAACCTTGCCACAAAGAAAGGAACAGTAGTGGAACTAGCTGACTCTGAGGACGAGGGTGAGGACTGTCCACAGCCAGAGCACAGCGCAGCAGGTGTGGCAGCAGCAACAGATGGGAGACACAGACGGGTTGAGATAACACACAACTGTTCCTGAGTGAGTAAGGAGACATAGCCAGATGGTGATGGTGTTTAATGATCAGAGCACACCACCAAGATCAATAGCAGTGTCCATACAAACATGGGTTACATCACCCATTTCAGTACAACCATATAATGGCTGGCTCTACTTCTTGCGCCCACGCGCTGCACTGCCACGTTCCTTTGCCCCACTGTCTGCACTGCCTGTCTGTCCAGAGCCAGCGCTTTGACTTTTGCTGCGCCTCCTGGTCTCTGTGGGAAGATGCATGATGCTACTACAGCTAGGAGCCTCCTCACTTTACCCCGATCAGCTGTAGTGGCCACCTTGTCTGTTTGGAGCACTTCAAGTGCAGTGGTCACTGTGCCTAGCCCCCTAGCCACATCCCGACTGCAGTGTGCCATCTCCTCCTGCATGGCTATTGAGCATCTGCAAATGAGAAAGGTTGCAGTAGCCAGGCGGGTCACCGCCTTGGTGTAATTATCGAGATTCTCCCTCTTTCTGCGCATAGACAGACGGTTCTCCTCCAACTTGCTGCAGAGCTGCCTCACTGCCTCCGCCACGTCACTCATGCCCTCAGCCATGGTGGTGTTCATGGCACTGATGCCCTTCTCAATGCGATGCATGTGAGGATTCATGTTTGCCATCTCCTGCTGCACTGACCTGATCGCTCTCCCTTGCAGGCGCTGGACCTTCAGCATGTTGCCTTCAAGCCCAGCAAACACTGCCCTTGCCCTGCGGCATCTGGAAGATGTGTGGGCGCGCTCTGTTGGGGACTGTGATCTTGTCCTGTTGCCGTCCTCAGCCACTGTAGACTGTTGGCCCCCGGTGCTGTCCTCCTCAGACACCTCCATCTGCTGGAGGATTGCCACTGTATGCCTCCTGCCTGACAGTTGTGGTGGCGTTGATTGTGGCGGTGGTGATGGTGATGGTGGTGGTGGTGGCGTTGAAGGTAGCTTTGGTGATGGTGATGGTGGTGGTGGTGGGGTTGATGGTGGTGGTAGTGGTGGGGTTGTGTGCCCTGCAGGTGACTGGTACTCCTCCTCTTGTCTCCTCTCTGGCCTGGGTGCCTTTCCTCTGCTCCCCTCTGCTGCATTGCGAGATGTATTGCCTGTGAAGACAGAATGTAGATATGCTCACTTATCTGGCAGCATTTGCATTGTAATAAACATAATGCCTACCAATCACGCAAATTGGTGTCACATGCCGTTGGTGGACTGACTGTTCAGCCATGTGCTACTTCTGACTACATCTCCCATAATGCATTGCAGGTTATGAGTAAAACATGTACTGGAGTGGGAGTCCCAATGCATCTCTGGGGATTGGAGGTAGGGAAGGGGGGGTGCACAGAATGCTGTGCATGCATCTTACCTTGTTTGTTGGCAGCTCTGGCTAAGCTGTCTGCGTCGCCAACCCCACTCACACTCTCCGGCTGGAGGGTGGACTCAACCAGGAGCTCCAGGGCAGTTGGTGCAGGTGATGTGCTCCTCCCTCCACCAGTTTTTCTGGCCTGCTTCTGCCTCTCTGCCATCCTCGCCTTAGCAGTCTTCCTCAGATCGTACCATCATTTTTTAAGATCCTCAATGGAGCGCTGGGTGACTCCGATGGCATTGATCTTGTTCTGAATTGCAAGCCAGATCTGCCTTTTTTGTGATTCTGGCACATGCAGGGACTGCTTGCCAAACAACTTGTCATGGTCCTTGGTGACATCTTCAATGAAGACCTCCAGCTCCCTCTCGCTAAAATTTTTGCTTTCTTTTCCTTTCTGCTCCCTCCTTTTCCCTCTCCTGGTTTGCTATTTTGCTTGATTTTGGTTGCAAAATTAGGCTGTATTGCTCCTGGCTTCTCTGCTCTGCTCTCTGCCTCACAGTCAGCTCCAGGTTCAGTGCAGCTGCTTGGGTGTGGCCACTTCCTGTTTGGGAGGTAATGGGGATGCACAGAATTGGCTGATTACACAGTTACCGAATTTTCAAATTACCGAATCGGTATTTACCGATTCGGTATTGGGATTCGGTATTTACGATTCGGTATTGGGGTTTCACTAATTTTTTTTTACCGATCCATTCCAAATCGCTATTTTTTAGCGATTTATACCAATTCAGTACTTTTTACCGAATCTTTACGTACATCGGAAATACTGATTCCTTAATACCGAATCTGTAAAATTCGGTATTAAGGAATCGGTATTTCACAATTACCTACATCAGACCCATGGTCTTAACAATAACTATGTATAAACAAAAGGAGAGAGTGAGGGATTTTTCACATATGTGAATGGAAAGTACTCCCAGTCCCCAGGACTTAAATATAGAAATAACAAGAGAGGAGTATCACCACAAGGACCTTAAAAAAGGTTCTGAATGGGATGTCAGAGAACAAAAGGGATATTATCCTTTTGTTAAAAAACCCCTCACTCACCAACCTGGTTGGTGACATGCTTCATCATTGGGGTTCCACCCTGACGGCCGAATGCCATCAGGGTGTGCTGCGACACCTGAACTACAGTGGAGCTGCTTTTTTGAGTGAATTGTGCAAAAAGTGGTGTTAAAAATTGTCCTGGTATGACGTTTTTGAGAAACCTTTATTCATAAGTTACTTGACAATATTAAAAACAGTGAGAAGATACTGATGGGTGATAATGACTGTGAGTATCTATGTGAATGGTCTACATGTTTCAACCTATAAAAGGTAAATCCCAGGTTTTCGTCAGGACCAGAAAGAGGAAAATGGATGGTCTACACACACTAAAGTGCATTCAGTCCTAGATTCCTGTGGCCTAGCTGCAAAAATCGGCAGTAGGCAATGCCTCAAACCTAAAATAGGCGAGTGAAAAAAGATTGAGACCTGTGGGAGGAAGAGAAGGAAAAAACAGTCACAAACAAACAAATTACGTGCCTGTAACTTAGTGTCAACTCTCACGTGTCTGCATGCTTCATGCGAATCCCATTCCGAACAGACAACAGACAAAAATTGTGCCTCAAGTGAATACATGCTTGTATTCTGGTAATATGGTGCTAGTTCGTCGTATTTGAAATGCTTAATGGTGCTATATTGTAGCCATCTAAGGCTCACTCAGACACACTGATCAATAATGGTGTGTATGGTGGCAGTAATCATATATTAAACAAGTCACTCACACTCCAATTATTGGCTGGGTGACTATAAAGACTCACAAGCATTGTCGTGAGCTGAACGTAATTGCATGCATTTAGAATTATGACACAAAACAAAACACACAATGTCACGGGGAGAGATCTTACTCCTATTGCGGGTCTCAAACATCTGCGAACATCGCAGCACCATTCGCTGCAAACAAAGTGCCACAAGATTCACAGATCACTTCCTTGAAGTACATCATACCCCCAATGATATGATGTGTACTGTAGTTGAACAGGTGAAAGCAGGACCAAACTTACAAAAACGCCTGTTTGAGAAGGAACAGCGCTGGATC
The DNA here is from genome assembly GCF_964261635.1 of Lissotriton helveticus. Lineage (NCBI taxonomy): Eukaryota > Metazoa > Chordata > Amphibia > Caudata > Salamandridae > Lissotriton > Lissotriton helveticus. Next base: position 729,738,076 of record NC_136061.1, read on the forward strand.
TATAGGTCATCCACGCATATATCAGGACTCAATGATAACATACCCTGGGTCTCTGTACTGTAAATTTGAGTGGAACGCCCTTCCCCATAATGACAATACACTGTGTAAACATAAAAAGTGGCTGAGGAAAGTTACATATATGTAGTTTGTACAAGATAAAAACAAAACATAGCAAGGAATGTATCCTCTACATTCAAGGTCACATGTAGGCATCACCGTAAATATATATGGGCCCAATTGAAGGCATGGAGCTGAAACATGTTGGCCGTTATTCATTTTATATTGTACGCACCTTGAACAAATTACCTGCAACTTTTATTTGTGTCATCTTGGCACTATGGATCAGTTTACACCTGGGCTGGTGCGTCATGAGTTGTGAAGGACTGCATGAGGATGTATACATACATCTGTCACCAGTAGGTAGTTATAGTAAGGATGTAGTTTCCATAGGGAAAGCAAATTTCCACTCGCCAATAACTTTGGCATCGTTTGCTGATTCTTCGTGAAGTTTTCAAGACTGATTTGACACTCACTTTTGGTGCTATCTTGAAAGTTTTGAGGTGATCCACCAAATAGGTGCCGAGAAAAGGGGGATCCTAAAAACCCGTTTTTCCAATGTTAATTTCCATAGGAACTTTAGACACGGCTACAGTCTGAACTGCTGAACAGAATTACAACAAATTCTGCAGAACGGTGGCTGTTGGTCCAGAAAGCGACCTTTTGTAATTTGATGCAAATCTGTTTAGTAGTTGTTGAAATATTATGGAAAATCCAAATTTGAATATATCGGGATGCAGAGGATCTGCAACCTCTCCATATCTCGTGCTGAAATCTGATTGGCTGCCAACACCACAAACCAGGAAGTGTTGGCAGCCATCTTAGGACTTGGATTGACGAGAGACACAGAAAAAATATAAAAAAAAGAAAAGGGGGCAGGGTAGGAATACTCTTACCCCCTAAGCATCTTGGCGGGTCCCTTAAGGACCCCACATGGCCAAAAAAGCATCTTCTTTTTTTGATTTTTGGCAGGAGTTGCATTGGACCTGCCTTTCACAAAGGAAAAAAAAACAAATCATGGGCTCCTGCGCTTCTTTTTAAGGAAGCCCCTGGGTGAGCCAAATCCTGAGAGGGAATGAGGGCATTTATTAAATAAAGGCTTCCTTTTATCTGTAAATATTGGACAAGTGAGGGTCAAACTATGTCGAGAAGCTCTTCTGGGAGCTGTGAAGTCACCCAAACCTCAGCTTTCACATGTCTTGCAACAGGACCAGGGTTACACAAACACAGGTCCATGGTTAACTATAGGTTTACTGACAACAACGAAGGACCATAAACTGTTGCTTATCAACAGGGACTCACAATGCAGCCAGGATACGAGAGTCACACAGGTTGCCGGCAGCCCCGGGCCACATGGAAGATGTCTGCCTGGACCCCCAGCTAAACTCCGATAGGGTGACAAGACAGCTGAATAGAAGCATGGCGTGCCAATACAACTAAGGGGTGTTTTGATGACTGCAAATATCTTATATGGAGAGCAGTAGACAAAGAGGTTGAGTGGTGATAGACCCTCTGCCCCAACTCCTCCATGGACATTTTGGCAAATGACCGGCAAGATGGATTGCACAATAGGGCAATGTGCTCCTGACCTATCAGATATGCCACTTAAAGGCACAAAGTACAGTAACTTTCAGTCATACTTCATACCTGCAGATGTGAAATGCAGCTTTGGCAGATGTCTGATGAAGTAAAATATGAGGGTGGATGATCCCCTGAAATGTAGGGATAACATGATATCCCCCCCTCCCCAGTCAGAATATGAACTTTTTGGAACAGAAATAGACTATTTTAGATCTTATAAAGAGTTCTGAAAGTTCTTCAGCACCTGAAAGCTCTAGCCTCCGTGGCCACTTACAAGAGAAGCATCCAGTGAAGAATGAGGACTTCTGTTGTTGAAACACACTATAACGCTCTGTTTAATAGTAGAGTGTCACATTTGGTGCTACTTTGTCCTATACCTGAACTTCTCTATCTCAGCAAATTCGTTCTTTGTTTGCTCAGAGGACTTAATTACCACCTCCATGCACAGATCATGTACAGATCACTTGTGTTTACACACTTTCTATCACTCCATACTGGGGAACCCTCTATCATGGAGGCAATGTGTAAAATCAGGATTAAAGACGAGAGGAAAAAAATGTAAGCCCTTTAAAAACACCAATTTTATCTCAAACTCTCCAAAGTAGCCCCAGTGACAAATCAGGTTTGTATCCCATTTGTGAGAAATTGGGTTGTTGGGTGACTGGGGTGTGAGCACTGGTCAAGCAACAGCCACAATCCCTTGCAGGGTGAACCACAAAAAGTCACTTAATTAACCTGTGCTTAACCTTGTATATCTTGGCACAAACAAAACAGTAAGGCTAAACTTAGAGGCAATGTGTAAAGCATTTATGCAGCCAGCAAACAGCAATAAAGCAAAAACACTATGCCAGACAAATCCCAAACCAGTTTCAGTAGAACAGGATTTATTCTTTTTTACAGAATAAACTGTGAATAGCGCGCCTAAAATATAAAAGCACCAACCATGGACATCTGGTCACTGTAGACCGGGGCAAAGTCAAAAGTTAAGGTTGACCGCACCTGGAACGCGGGTCTGATACAAGAAGTTGATTGGGTCTGGTTAGCGCTTACCTTCTGAGTTAAAACATTCTTGTAGAAAAGGTGTCTGAAAAGGTAGAATTCTGCAAAAGTGTCAGAGGAGGGAGCGTCGTTGTCAGATAGCCTGGCACAACGCCACAGTGAATATTTTTACCTTCGTACTTGGCAATTTAGATTGAAGTTGGAAATCTCCAGCGGAATGAAGCAGGAGGCTGTTGCAGAAGGCAGTTCCTGCCACAACGACAGATACCCCTTTGGTAAAAGAACGCTGAAATGGATTTGCTGCTGTGGAGAAGAATGTAGCTGGAGAAGATGCAAAGTCAATCCGACCGGCGATGCACCTTCGGCGGATATCCTAGCAAGGTGGTCCTGGGGTCCTCCTGGTTCTCAGAGTACATTTTCACCAAATTTTGTCTAAGACCTCAGTTTTTAAAAATGTCAGTCTGGGTACCATTAGCACTACAACCATGGGCCCAGGAGTGGATGGAGACCTCTTCGGGGTTTAGGACTTACTCAGGCTGGGTCCTGGTGCCAGTGGCGTATTGTAAAAGTATGGGTCCCCCATGCAGAATGTAAAGCGGGGACCCTAAGTCTGCCATATTTCACAGTTATTCTTAGGTATATGACTTCACATTTTACATCACTCATGACATGGTCAGTGACATCACTGATGACATCTCAAATGACATCACTCATGACATCATCCAGTGATTGTGAGTGTTTTCAAAATGATTATGAGGGTTAAACATATATACTAAGCTATTACATAGGTTAAATTACTATACTTTGTGTACTACTAATCACTGATGCTATTTCTAGCATAATATGTGAGTGGCCGTGTGGCTGTCTGTATCCCTGTGTGAGGGGATCTCTTACTGGCTATAGGGTGTGTGATTGACTGTGTGAGTGGTGTCATGGGTGGTTTGCTGTATGGGTGAGTGAGTGGCTGTGTGAGTGGCTGTTTGTTCACTTAATAATGCAACAGATTTTAAGGACATAGTGTGATGTTCCCTTAGGAAGAAAGCATTTAATTGTGTTTGGTGACTTACTGCAACTAACCCCTGTGAAAGGAAAGCCCTTTTTCAAGACACTTCTGCATGAGCAAACTTGTACTTCATTAGAGAGTATTGGAAATGTAAACAGTTGGCTGAATTTCCAATACAAGGAGCTACTGAAACATATTCGTCAAGCATCTGAATAGATATATGGAAGGTAAGATTACCTTGGAAACTTGACTTATCAAACAGCAGCACAGCTAATGTTCAATTTGATTGAAGAAGGAGAATCAAAAGTTTGTTTAATGCCTACGCTTCAGGAGTGCGCCAATTTTAATGAAGAATTGCTCAAACTGGAGAAGAAAGATATTTTGGATCTTACAGCTTTTACAGCAATTGACAAAATAAAACACCAGGGAGTTACAAGAGTGCTAAATGAAAAAAACTGGATTCATTGGAGAAATCTGTATAAATGTAAATACAAATCTAAGACTGCATAATTAGAAAAGTGTTTACGTGTGTGTAAAAACGTTAGAGTCATTTTGCAGCTTATTTTAAACATTGAGGAAGGATTAGTAAATGGTGTGATTGGTAAAGTTATTGATGTCATAAATTTTCCCAATAGGATTGAGGTTGAATATTTGGTCATACAATTTGATCAGAATGATGACATCAAACAGATTGGCCAATGAGTTGTACGTTTTTTTGCTAGTGAAGACTTATGCGTCTGGCACCAGCAATTGCCACTCTTTCTAGCCTATGCTGTAAGCATAAATCACATGATTTAAGTTTAGATGCAGCATTTATTATTAATATTGGAAGCACTCTATTTAAAGAAGGTACATCATATGTAGCATTGTCACAAGCTAAAACATTGTCCGGTTTGTTTTTGGTTGATTTTGATGAAAAGAAGTTAGTGCTGATACTAGTTGTGTTGGAGAATACAATCGGTCAAGAAGTGTATGAGCTCCTCACTTAGGAACGTATACTATTTATGAGAAGCAAACAAGCTGTCCTAGGTGGAAGCTGAATAAGCAATCAATGGATGTTCCTGAAAAGAAGCACAAAAAGAAGGTAAGGAAGAAGGTGTTAAGATGGAAAAACTGAAAATTGAGGGTGATAATGTAAGTTTGCAGCTGGATAACAGTAATAGTGGCAACTGCAATGCAAATGTGGTTCTCAATGCACTCTTCCATTTACCACATTTTGTAAATGAAATTCAACATAAAGGAGCCAACAGAATCTGCTCTCATCTGTGTAATTTGCTGGAACAGTTATGCAGTGATAAAACTGCAGTACATTCTGCTTCAGGCATTCGAGCTGTAGTAGACATGCATAGTGGATCTGTAGAATTTTCTCTCAACTGTCAACAAGACGCGTAGGAATTTATTATGGTGATGCTTGGATGTTTAGAAGAAGGAGTTCATATCGATGACTTATTTGGACTGAGTTACACATGGAACCATGATTGTTAGGATTGCTCCTTTGCAACTACTACTAAAATCAATGAGGAAATATTTATCCACTTAACATTACCAAATTGTGAAACTGTGACTTTTGACAGGCTAATGAAAAATGCAAACCAAAATATGACCTACTCAAATTGTAGATCAGTTTGTATGTCTACGTTGCGGATACAGAGAAGTGGAAATACATTGTATTGATGCTACATCGATGCAGGGCTGATGGATCAAATATAGAAACTGAAATTGCAAACTTCAAAGCAGGGCAAATTTCAATTTCCGGAAGAATGTACAAAACACTGGCTAGTATCGTTCATGAAGGGCTTTGTATAACTTCAGGACACTACACTGTACATTTAAGTAATTCAAATGGATCGGCACAATGCAACAACAGCGAGCTCAGTTTCAAACAAAAACGTTCTTCGACCAAAGTTTTAAGGAAGTTTAGCATTTAAAGAGTGGTATACGGTGTTTGTTTTCTATGGATGAACATTGTGTAAGGTATGATTCGCCCTACCAGGGGTTATGTTCTGCCCGCCTGGGCGCTGTTTTTCCCTTGCTCCCCCTGCCAACTGCTCCATTTCCCGCCGCTGCTGCCCCTGCGGCCCCTGTGCCCATTCGACGTCCCCTGCCTCCCGCCTCCCAGCTGCTCCTCCCTCCCAGCTCCCCTTCAAATGGCGCCAGCTGCACGGCCATGCAGCGTACGCATGCAGCTGGCGCGCCTAAGGCAAGCCCATCTGCGCCCGTCCGCGCCTGGACCGCCCCCAGCACCAGAACCCCTGGACCCCACGAATGCCACAACACCAAACTCCACTACGAGGCCAGCAGCCCCCACGCACTCAACGCTGGCTGAAACCACACCTGCATCCAGGCCACCCCAAAACGGACCCACGGACCCTTCTCCTTCCACTCTTGCAGCTTCACCTGCGACAGAACCACCAAACCTCCAAGGACTCGACCCAACCACCTCCGATGCATACTCCTCAACACCCGCTCCGCACGCAAACACACCGTCAAGCTCTGGGCTCTGCTCGACACCTCCGCCCCAGACTTGGCCTTCCTTACTGAAACCTGGTGGAACGACTCCTCGGTGCCCGAGATCGCCATAGCCGTCCCGGACGGCTACAAGATCACCCGGAGAGATCGTGCCAACGGCACCGGAGGAGGAATAGCCATCATCCACTAGTCCACCCTCAAGGTCGCCACCCACGCAGACAACACCCTCCACACCGCCGAACGCGGCCTGAACTTCTACCTCGAGAACAACAACGACGATAACTCCGCCACCCTGATCGCCAACCTTGCCAACCTCGGCCTATAACAACTCGTCACCATACCCACCCACGCCGCCGGCCACACACTGGACCCCCTCCTCCCCACAGGCACCCACGTCACCTTCGACCACACCACCGAATACCACTGGACCGACCACCGCTGCATTAATTTCACCTTCAAGAAACCAACCACGCACCACCGCACCCAACAGCTGCCTCGCCGCTGCTGGAGCAAAGTCACCGATGACCGGCTGATCACCACCCTCGCCCAAAACCCACCCACCGACCCCACCAACCCAGACGCCACAGCCCGCAACCTCAGACAGTGGATCGACGACTGCGCCAACACCCTCACCCTGCTCAAGAAACCCTCCAACAACCACGCCAGTAAGAGAGCCACCTAGTTCACCGATGAGCTCCAGACCTCCAAACGCGCATGCCGGAAACTGGAGAAGATGCGGCTCCAAGAACGCACACCTGACAACTGCGCAGCCCACAAGGACGCCACCCACAGCCATCACCGCCTCATCAGATCCTCAGAGATCCTCCTTCAAAGACTGCTTGGACAACAACGCACACGACAGCAAAGAACTCTTCAGCATCGTAAAGGAACTCTCCAACCCCAGCGCCAACGACATCCCGCCCTCACAAGAACTGTGCGACTCACTAGCCATCTCCTTCCACCGCAAGATCACTGACATCCACGACAGATTCAACACCACCACCGCCCAACTACGCCAGACTCCACCTCCCCTGGTCCAACGTCATCGACGACAAGACATGCAAGGTCATGAACTCCATCCACTCAGCATCTCTGTCAGACCCGTGCACACAGCACGTATTCAACAAAGCAGACGCAGCCATCACACCCCAACTACGGAAGGTCATCAACATCTCCTTCGAAACAGCGACATTGCCGGAAAGCTGGAAGCCCGCCGAAATAAACGCCCTCCTCAAGAAGCCCAAGGCGGACCCCAAGGACCTCAGGAACTTCAGGTCAATCTCCCTGCTCCTGTTCCTGGCAAAGGTCATCGAGAAAATCGTCAACAGGCAACTGGTCCGCCACCTGGAAGACAACAACATCTTGGACCCGTCCCAGTCTGCATTCACACGAAACCACAGCACCGAGACAGCCCTCATTGCCACCACAGACGACATCATGCGCCAACTAGACAACGGCAAAACATCAGCCCTCATCCTCCTGGACCTGTCGGCCGCCTTCGATATGGTCTGCCATCGCACTCTAAAGACACGCCTCCTAGAAGCCGGAATCCAAGAGAAGACCCTTGACTAGACCACGTCCTTCCTCTCCGGCAGAACCCAGAGCATCCGCCTTCCACCCTTTCGATCCAAAGCCACCAACATAATCTGCTGCATCCCCCAGGGCTCAGCCTGATGCTGTTCAACATCTACATGGCCCCCCTCACACAAATGGCCCTCCAGCATGACCTCAATATCATCTCCTATGCCGACGACACCCAGCTCATCCTCACCCTCACCAAGGACCCTCACACCACCAAAACCAACCTCCATGAGGGAATGAAGGCTGTTGCTGACTGGATGGGGAGCAGCCGTCTGAAGCTGAACTCGGACAAGAAGGAGGTACTCATCCTCGGACCCACCCCCTCAGCCTGGGACGACTCCTGGTGGCCGACCACACTGGGAACAGCACCAACACCCACCGACCATGCACGCAACCTAGGATTCATCCTCCACTCCTCCCTCTCCATGGCTAAGCAGGTCAGCGCCGTCTCCTCCTCCTGCTACAACACCCTCCACATGCTCCGCAGGATCTACAAGTGGATCCCGACCAAAACAAGAAGAACGGTGACACAGGCCCTCATCAGCAGCAGACTGGACCTCAGACACGCACTCTACGCAGGAATCCCAGCCAAACACCTACGACGACTACAACGCATCCAAAACGCTTCCGTCCAACTGATCGTCAACGTCCCCCGCCACAGCAACATCAACCCCCACCTGAGAGACCTAAACTGGCTCCCCGTCAACAAGAGGATCACCTTCAAGCTCCTCACCCACGCACCCAAAGCACTCCACAACACCGAACCAGCCTACCTTAACAGCAGACTCAGCTTCCACACCCCACCCGCCAGCTCCGCTCCGCCAACCTCGCCCTCACCGCTGTCCCCCGCATCCAACAAACGACCTCCGGTGGCAGATCCTTCTCCTACCTCAAAGCCAAGACCTGGAACACCCTCCCTACCAACATACGGCAGACCCAAGACCTACTCGCCTTCAGAAGACTCATCAAGACCCGGCTCTTCGAGCAGTAGCAGCACCCCCTCCCCTCAGTGCCTTGAGACCCTCACGGGTAAGTAGCACACTCTACAAGTACTCTGATTAATTAATTGATTGATTGATTGAAACATGCTAAATTTATTTCACTAATAAAAAATCTGCTTTGGACGCTTCAAAACCAGACATTTTTCATTCCATCTCTCTGTTAACCTTTTTCTTGCTAAAATCACTGAATCTCATATTATTGCTATCTTAGCTAATTTGTTGGAGTCAAACCATATTTTGTATTCTTCTCAGAATGGTTTCAGACCTCAACATAGTACCGAATCCGTAGAGCTGGCAGTTACAGAGCACCTGCATGGCTCGCTTGAGTAGGGCAGATCCTCTGCTCTGATTTTGCTTTATCTGAGCGGTGCATTTCATACCTTATCTCACGAGATCCTGTTGCGATGCCTACAGGAGATTGGCATCGGCAGTGCGGCACTAACTTGGCTCACATCCTTTCTCACCGATAGATCCTTTCAGGTAATTTCCTCTCCCTACAAATCCCAGATTCACATGCTACGTTATGGTGCCCCTCAGGGCTCTGTGCTGAGTCCAACCCTGTTTAATATCTACATTCTTACCATTAGCTCAGGTGGCTACATAACGTGGCATCACACTGGTATCCTATGTTGATGATATGCAGCTTGTGATCTCTTTCCAAATTACTCCACACAGAACCTAGCCAAATTCCAAGACAAGATGGTGGCTATTGTTGAGTGGATGGTGTCCAACTGCCTTCAGCTAAACTCTAGCAAATCCAGAATTCTTCTCTTAGGGAGAGATATCCATCAATAGGGTGATCACTGGTGGCAGCCCTCGTTAGGACCAACCTGCAGTCCAAAACGGCAGTCAAGAATCTGGGCGTCTGGGTCGACAGTGCCTTGCCTTTTAACGCCAGGCAAAACCAGTAGTAGGCGTCTGCTTTGAACTCCTACAAGGCCTAAAACCCATTCTGAGATTTTTTGATTCTCACACTACCAGATGATAATCCACTCCACTATACTTTCTAGGCTAGATTATTGCAATGCTCTGTTTTTGGGATCCAATAAGATAGTGATCAAAAGACTTCAGATAGCTCGAAATGCTGAGGCACACCTTTTATTTGCCCTCGCAACGTTCTTTTAAGTTTCTAGCTTTATCCACAGGCTGCACTGCCTCCCAATGGATGAGAGAATCCTTTTTAAGACCCTTTGAATTACTCTTAAAATTATCACCTGTCAGGGTTCTCCCATCCAATCCAATCTACTCTGCCCACATGTCCCCTCTTGAGCCTTGCATTAAGCTAAGCTTTATTTAGCCTGTGTTCCTCGGGTCAGAAGAGCGAGCGCAGGAGGGTGCTCTTTTTGTGCCCAAGCCCCCACCCTCTAGAACGCTCTTCCTCTGTCCATTAGGAGCACCCACAATCACTGGGGCTACAGAATTGGCCGGGAAGACATGGCTATTCTCTGTCTAATATTCTGTTTCTCCATGGATCTCTTCTCTGAAACTAGCACTGGGACGCCCTGTTGCTTGGGCAGCCATGCGCTTTACAAATACCTTAACATAGCATACATACTCTGTCATACATACTCTTACACACCCTAGCTCTCACTAAAACATACACAGACATACCCATGGACAAACTGATGCTTTAACTGACATAGTCACTCATTCAGTCATACACACAGTGACATACTCCACAACTCATTGATGCATACACTGACACTTCCATAGGCAAGCTGATGTATTAACTGACATATGCACTCACTCCGTCGTACACACTCTGACACACCTAGATCTCACTAATAGATACACTAACACACCCATGGACACACTGATGCATTTTCTGCTGAAATAAATGACTCAGTCATATACACACTGAGGCACTCTGGATTAACTGATACATACTCTGACACACCAATGGACACACCAATCCATTCACTAACACATTCAAACAGTTACTCATACATACCCTGACACACTTTCGGACTCATTGATACATACACTGACACACCCATGGATTCACTAATACATTCACCAGCACACTCACACACTTACTTCTACACACCCTGAGACAACCTAGGGCTCCCTAATACATACACTTACACACCAATGAGCACACTAAAACATTAACTAAAATACTCACACAATCATATATACACACTCCTACAAAGCTCTCCACAATGCTGGACCTGTATACCTCAACCACCGCCTCTCCTTCTACACTCCTAGCACACATCTCCGCTCGTCCAACTGGTCCTGGCCACCATCTCAAGGAACCACAAGACCATGCCTGAAGGAAGATTCTTCTCCTACCTCGCTGCAAAGACCTGGAACTTCCTGCCTCTGCACCTCAGGCAATCACCATTGCTGCCGCAATTCAGGAAGGACCACAAGAGCTGGCTCTTCGAATGAACCACAGACCCCACCCCTGCAACACAAATAGAGAAAAGGGCAGACATTAAAATGGGTGACATTTACTATTCAAGCTCCAGTCTCACCAACAGTTTAAAAAGTCCCAAAAATGAAGGGAAAAGATTTAACATTTTAGCAGCACTTCCATTAAAATCAAGGAAAGTGAATACATAAACAGGGTTAGATTTACTTTTCTAACTCCAGTCCTACAAATATTCTGAAAAGTATATAAATCATGGGGTCAACATTTACAACTCTAATTCCAGTCCTACAAATTTTGGGAAAGGTTCACAAATCAGGAAGGTGAGAGTTACGATTGTATCTCCAATTTCATAGACCGTCAGGAAAGTGCATAAATTGTAAGGCCAGGCGGGTAACTGTGCTCCGCCATCGGAATTACAGAGTTTTGCCTACTCTGTACTCCATTGCGAACGCAGAGTTTAGGCAAAACTCTGACTCCTTGGCAGAGCTGAGTTAGCCAGCCCCTCCACCCTCCCTAATTAATTATATATATTTTTTAAAGGCACTTACCTGCTGTGGCTGCCTTCTCCTCACTATGGCCACTTTTCTGCCTCATCCTCGCTGCCCTTATCCATTGGAAACCCCTACATTGTACGTCTTGCGTGTGGAGGGCTTTACGGGGAATCAAGTGAGATGGGTCCAGTCCTTGTCCTCAGCAGAGCAGAGATAAGCAGGCAGCATGCAGCAGAGCAAAGCAGAAAAGCAATTCTTCTGGAGCAGCAATCATGCAGAATGGCAATCCTTGTTGCGGAGCAGTCTTTAGTCCTGGTAGCATTATTTACAGGTCAAGTAGTGTACTGTCTTGGTAGTGTCAGAGCCCAGGTACTTATACAGAGGTGTGCCTTTGAAGTGGGGGTGACTTCAAAGCAGGCCCTTGAAGTGCACAGGTCCCTATTTATTCCCATCCCTGGCTCCAGACTATCAGTAGGGGGTAATCAGCTCTTTGTAAGGATAACAGGACACTGCCTTTTCAAATGGAAGTGTCAGCTCCCTACCTCTTCTCCTGCCAAGAATGAGCTATCAGAATACAGGTGCATGCAGATGATTTCTCCATGACACCCACCCTTCCTATGTTTGAGGCTCTCTAGAGGGAATGAACAAAGTGTAGCTATCACTGACTCCACATATGTATTGGCGACAAACTTCAAGGAACTCAGAGCTGTAAAAGCAGATAAAGGTCCAATTTCTAAAGGTGGCATTACTAAAACAGTAATGTTAAATCCAACTTTCTCATTAAAGAGGTTTTATCATTACCATTCCAAAGATATAAAACATGATGCAGCTACATCTTTCTGATCAGGAATTACAGCTTAAAAGTGTTTTAAGAAATTCCCAATACTAGCGTATGAGAGCAGTAGGAGTAGTTCTCACAGTAGTGAAAAATGAATTTAGTTTGTCACTACCAGGACATGTAACAGTTAAAAGTACATGTCCTTCCTTTTAGTTGCTCAGCACCCGGCCCTGAGGGCTACCTCAATAGTGACTTGTGTAATAAAAGGGGAGTTTAAGGCTTGGCAAGTGATTTTAAATGCCAAGTCAAAGTGGCAGTGACTGCACACACAGACCTTGCAATGGCAGGCCTGAGACAGGGTTGAAAGGCTATTTGAGTGGTTGGCACAAAGAGTGCTGTAGGCCCACTTGTAGCATTTAGAGAGCAGACCCCGGGTATATGGTATACTACTGTACAAGGCACTTACAAGTTAACTAAATATATTAATTGTGTATACACTAATGTTACCATGTTTAGGGGAGCAGCACGTGCACTTTAAGACTTCGCAGTAGTAGTAAAGTGCTCAGACACCTATGGCCAACAAAAAGATATAGCAAATAGAGGAGGTAAGTAGGCAAAAAGATTGGGGGAAGACCACCCTAAGGATGACAGGTCTAACAATTGACAGGCACATTCTCTGTGTACATACAGCTCTGTCAGTGCATCTTAATCTTGGCATACATGTACAATCTGCTCAGACGCCTAAGCCTTGATTTCGAATTACTAAAGACAACTTTAAATAGTTTTTTTAGATTTTTTCAAGTAAACCTTTCAACAATAGGCCATAGAACTCTATAAGTATTTATAAATTTAACAATTTTAGCTTTATATAATACTCTTATGGCCAATATAAGACCAGTCTTATGTTGGCCATAAGAGTATTATATAAAGTTAAAATTGTTAAAAAAGCAATTTACAGCTTTCCTTTTGGGTGAATGCTGTGAGTGAATGTGAACGTAGTATGAAGAGGATGCGAAAGTGGAGAGAATGAAAGAATGGTGAAATGTTGAAGAAAATTTGATGTGTAATGTGTAAAGATTTAAAGATGTGTAGAATTGTTCAAAAAAAGCTTTTTGATATGTGAAAATATTCAAATAAAGAAAAAAGATGTATTTCAGACTAAAAAGGTGGTCTATGGTACATATTGTTGGATTTCCTATATGGCCCCTCTAGATTGAAAGAGTTGGAATTAGATAGCAGTATTGGTGTGTAGTTCTTTAGTAAGTTGGCTGCAGCAATAAAGCCACTGGTCGTCAGTGAGCGGGGGCTGAAGTTTTTAATTCCATGCCATTAGTGCCCGGGGCTCCATCAAGGAAGCCGATACCTGCATGTGGTTATATATCCGGGTGATGAATCGGCGAGGGGAAGCTGATTTAAGTACATTTTCTAAGGTGCTTAGGGTGGCCGGGCGTCCGGAAAAGTGTCATGTAAAGACAAACACAATGCCCTAATTTTATGATATGCAAATAATTCAGAGAAAGACACCGGACGATATTCCACGGCCGTCAGGGGTGGTCAGAACATCCCCTCTGGGTAGAGGTCGGCGAAAGTGTGTAGATTCATGTTTTGTGCCAACTCCTAGCCAAAGCCGTCTCCTGTGGGGAACAGCATTGGGTTATGTGCTAGGGGTATGGATGGGGCATATAGGATGGGAGCACCTGCTCTCTTTCGCAACTCGTTCCAAGCCCAATGTAGGGTCTCCACTGTGTCTATATCTTCCCTAGGACATCTGTAAGCCTTAAACAGGCCAGCCTGTAGGGAAGTGCTGCTGCAACGTCCGACTCCACAGCCACATGAGGCTAAAAAAGGAGTGGGGTGTACCCAGTAGTGGAAGAACGGAGCTTGTGCGCTCCATGCATACAATTGCATGTCCGGGGCCCCCAGTCCACCCTGACGCAGAGGGAGTGTTAATAGATCCCATGAAATTCTTGCCTCTCCACCCGCCCATACCAGGGAGATCAACAGGGACCGTAGGATTTAAAAAAAGGCTTGTGTAAGGGGAAGAGGAATGATAATAAATAAATAAAGGAATTTAGGCAATACCACCATCTTAACCAATGCTATCCTCCCAACCAGCTAAAGAGAACGGGAGCCCAGCCCATGCGGTGGCCTTCTCTTCAAGCCAGGATATGGCGCGTCCATAGTTCATGTTCCATATGACCTGTATATCCCTGCTGATCCATATACCCAAGTACTTCACAGGCTCTTTCGTCCATTGAAGAGGGAACTCAGAGGAGACCTGGTGGTGGTGTCAGTCAAAGGGAAAATAACTGATTTAGCCCAGTAAATTGAGATACCTGACAGTACGCCGAATTTAATAAATTCCCTCACTAATGGATCTAGATTTGACGCCGGATCAGACACATATAAAGTGATGTCATCAGCGTATAGTGAGAATAAGAGACTACGAGCACTAAATCCGATCCCTTTAGCGATAGGATGTTGCCGGATGCGTGCTGCATATAGTTCCATCGCAATCACAAAAAGTAGAGGGGATAAAGGGCATCCCTGCCTCGTACCTCGCGAGAATTTAAAGGGTGACGACAGGAGACCATTCACCCTTGAGCGTGCCAGCGGTTGAGTATAAAGTATGCAAATGGGATTTATAAACAGCGGACTAAAGCCCATACTACCCAGGATTGTGAAAATGTATTGCCACTCTAAAGTATCAAAACGTTTTTGTAGCGTCTAAAAATACAGCGGCCGCTTGAACTTCGGGATGCAAGTAATGTATTACTGAGAATAAAGTCCTGAGATTTTGGGATGGTGATCTCCCAGGGATAAACCCCAAATTGATCTGGACGAGCGACTAGTGGGAGCAGAGGCTGTAGCCTATTCGCAATCAGTTTAGCCAAGATCTTTACATCTTAATTTATTAAGGATAGCGGCCCGTAAGAATCTAATTCATCTTCTGTCTTCCCAGGCTTTAACAGGGTGATTATGATCGCCTCCCGCATTGACGGTGGAATGACACCAATTTCTTGAGCTTTCTCAAATAGCTCGAATAAACGTGGCGCTAGTTCCTCAACATAAGTTTTATAAAAGGTGGTGGTTAAACCGTCCGAGCCAGAGGCTTTATTTAATGGGAAGCTTTTTATGACCTTCGCCACATCTTCCACTGTAAAGGGGAAATCTAGATAGTCCCTATGCCCTTGACTCAGCCAGAGCAGTTCCAGGGAGTCGAGGAATGGCAACAGGCCTTTGGGCTGGAGCTCTGTGTAGTGGTGTAGAGTTTGGAATAAAAGCCAGAGAACTCATCAAGGATATCTTTCTGACCTCTAATTACCGATTGGTCAGCAGTTTTCAACTCGGTGGCATAGGCTGTAGAAGGAGGGGGCGCGGAGCATTGCCGCCAGTGTTCTCCCAGGCCTGTCTACCTCCCCATAACTCCTAGCCTGGGCATGTTTACCTAGGAAATTAACTTCTCGGTGTGCCTCTTCTTCAAATACAAGCAACTTTTCTTTCAGCGTTGCCAGCACCTTGGGCTCATCTGAGGAGTAGAACTGTGATTCCAATTCTCTGATCTGTTTTTCGAGTTATTCAAGTGTCCTTCGGATGGCCTTCAACACCCCTGTCTGCCGGGCAATACAATTCCCCCTGAACACGGTTTTAAAAGCTTCCCACAATGAAGCCGCAGTGTTCACAGAGACTGTGTTAAGGGAAAAATAATCATTTATGTCTCTCCTAATCTCCTCCTTAAAAGCCTTGTCTAAAAGGGCTTCTTGTGACAGCCTCCAGGTGTACATCCGCAGAATTGAATGTGGGAGTTCCAATCGCAAAAGACAGGGTGCATGATCTGATAAAGACTGGGGAACATGCAAGGCCTTCCACATCCCGGGAAACTAACCAATAGTCTAAACGTAACCACGCTTTATGATACTCTGAAATACATGTTCCCTCCTTAACCATCGATGAATGTGTCTCCAAATGTCCACTAGGTCCCCGTTCAATAGTATGTCTTGCAGTGTAGCACTAGCTGATGAATGCAGTGTTCTAGATACCCCTTTCCTATCCAGCTCGTCATCCAGAATGGCATTGAAGTCCCCTCCCCAGATAATGGTTTCGTAATTTGTCGCCCTCACCTTAGCCCATATAATTGAAAAAACTCAGGAGAGTCAGCATTTGGGCCATATACCACAACCAACACTATCGGATTACTACCTAGGGCACCTTGTATTATTGCGTATCTACCTTCTGTGTCTATTTGTAGTTCACCTTCTTTCCAATTCAGACCTCGTCTGCAGCACAGCAACTCATCTGAGGTGTTTGAGTAACAAGAGGAGTAAACCGATCCCCATCTGTTATGTCTCAAACTGAGAGGGAACACTGAGTTGCGTCTCCTGTAGCATGCAAATATCAATGTGGTGTGTAAGCAAATAGGAATGTACTAAACTGGCCTTCCTACTGTCAGTGAACCCTTGGATATTCCAGGTAAGAAAATTTAAATTAGTCATAGGGTATTTATTCCAACACAGTACAGTGAATCAGGAGAAGGGAACATAATGGTATATACAGTTTCACAAGGAAGCAGCATGAAAATTGAAAAACACAGATCTGGCAAACAACAAAACATAATCCACCCACTCCAACCCCCCCAATCAGGTTGCAGAATACCCATCCCAAACATCATAAAGACTACGACAACTAGTGGGCCCTTTCCCATGGGGGCGCGGTACCGCCGGCATAATACCCTGACTACTCAGGGTGGCCAAGAACATTGTGGGGAGCCTTACCTATCTCCCCGAACAGTATAAACCAAACACCCAAACCCACTAAGATCTGCAGATTAGGTGTGCAGCCAACCCGCGGATTACAAGCCTACAAAAGTTCAATTAGTCCCAACCAGACGCAGTATACTGTATAGGCAGACGTGTTGTAACCAGAACTAGTGTGTGTATGTATCAATTCTGCATAATATAGACCGGGTGTGATATACATAAAAGTAATTTCTCCCTCCCAGCCCCAACAAGCATGTACCAAACCATTTCAACAGGAGACTCCGCAGCTCAAACCAGGAGTATAACGGGGTCATTGTCTCTTTCAGTCATTGTCACTCAAACTGTTCTCAGCTGCAGCTGTCCCCTTGGGAATCTGTTTGGATGCCTTCCCACCGATATGTTTTGCAAATTTGAGGGCGGATTTAGCATCCGTGAAGAAATTAGCAGACCCATCATAAGTGACTTTGAGCTTGGCAGGATATGGAAGTGCGTATGGGACCTGGGCCTGTAGGAGGATACGCTTAGCTTGGAGGAACTCCTGCTGCGTCGCTTGCACAACTGGGGTAAAGTCTGTGTAAAAGGAGATGGTGTTACCTCCATGTGCAATCGTCCCCTTAACTCGCAAGATAGTGTCTCGGTCAGGATCTTGGCCAAGATGGGTCCGGGAGTAGAGGCGACTGGTGGCCTGGGGCCTAGAGCTCGGTGAAGACTGAAGAAAGGTGTGGGTCGAATAATTTGTGGAGCAGATCTGCTACGTAGGTCTCCATCTTTTCGATCGCTGTTGTCTCCAGTAAGCCAGTAATTCGGAGGTTGTTTCAATGGGACCGGGCCTCCAAATTTTCAATTTCGGCAGGGATTATACCAAGCATAATTTGTGGAGCAGATCTGCTACGTAGGTCTCCATCTTTTCGATGTGGTAAATAAATAAATAATACCCTATTTTTGACTAAGCATATATCATAGCAGGTAGCTCAATAAATAAGAGTCAAGATTCGAGGTAGTAGGAGTTTCTGCAGGTTTATTACAGCATAAGGACAGGATCAGGACAACCTGCATAGGATGACCCAGCAGCTGCTGGGGCTTGGTCTGGGATGAGCGCGCTAACATTCAATAACAAAACACAGGCATATATACATAGCGCGAACACATAGCATTACATTGCAGTAGACGTAGCAGTGGGTGGAGCAGAAGGCGTGACGCGTAGCAGTCGCGAGAGATAACAGTAAAAGTAGGTGTAACTGGGAGTATACATAGACATGTGGTGCAAACGTAACAGAATATGTCATGAATGGGCGGAATCATTGGAGGGGGCTACCTAAGGAGCCGGGACCTCTAACCTAATGGTGCGCGTAAACTGGCAATGACGTATTACTAGGAGAGGCTGGGGGCTATGAACTCTGTGCTAGGAGCAGAGACTAGAGTCTGGAGGGTCGGAGCGACATGTACCTAAACCCTATCTAGTATCTGATGTTTAGGGAACATGTTGATATAAACTAGAAGTCATGAGGGGAAAAGCTAACTTGATTCTAAGACTGGACCATGCATTATTCTACATGTAGTGCGTGATGAAGAATATTAAATGACCATTAAATACAGTATTTCTCTTAACGTGGAGACGAGAAGGCTAGACAATGACGGAAACTATTGATGCAGTTCAGTAGCTTAGGAATGCAGAAGAGGAGGACTGAACTGATAGCTGGAACTATAACATACTTTTGGCAGACTCAGAGACAGAGCCGAGCTGCACCGGGCACTGCGAGGCAGGAAGTAAGTGAAGGGTCGAGGATACAGGTGGGGGCTGTATCGCTCCTCAGCGAGGCTTTCAGGAGACAGGAGCTGAATCTGATGTCCGGGCCCTTTTGAGGCCTGGAAACGGGGACTTTATAATGGAATAACGTGCACACTGGGAAACGTGGCAACGTAACTTTACATAGGCCTGATATTCGTAGTATTCACGAGGACTGGGAAAGGACATACCAGAGGTGGACACAACTGTAATTGCGTCTTTAATCGGACATGGGGAATAACATATGCATATTGGTCATGCACACATAACATATGATGGATGAGGCGTAGGGACACAAAACATGGCAAAATTTACTTTTCCACATTCCCTCCTTGTCACTACGTTTCCATCAGGAAACATCAATTTTCATGATACCATCTATCATTTCATACAGTACCATTTGCTCGTCTCGAATTGTCTTGGAACGGGATTTAGAACGGGGCTTAGGACTAGGAATACAAGAGGTAGCACACATGCTGCAAATCGCAGGGCCACATTGTATACAGAGGCAGCAGCTAAATATGATCGCTACTGCAATACCTAGAAAGGACAGGAATTTCCATCCCCATGCGGAAATTATATTCCAGAACCAACCGGACCATGTCCAGGTGCCTGGGTCTTGATGTAACAGATGGGCAATTTTATGGAGTCTGGTTATAGCTGAATAAACAGACGGCGCGTTATTTGGAATGAAAATGCAGCAACTAGATCCGAGAACTCTACAGGCCCCGCCCCTATCGGCCAGTATGACGTCAAGGACGAGACGATTCTGTAAAACGACAATTCTCATAAAGGATTGCTCTTCGGTTAGGTTACCTAGAGCGGAGGCAGTCTCATCTACTACTGCTTCAAGGGTTCTTGTTAACCTACGGATTAGTTTACTATTTACAACTGTACCTAAATAAGGGAAAACACCTTTATCTATATCAATGAATTGTTCTGCGGCGGTTTCAGTATAATCGACAATCGGGAGATTTCTCTTGTGTCTAGTATGTACTAGGAAGGAATTCCTATGGTAGTCAGGTGGGGCTAGGAAAACAGGTGGCAGTAGGAAGGCAATGTAACAGGTTCCCTCCCAATCGAGGGGCAGATGAACATATGCGGTTTGACCACAAACAAAATAAGAATGATGTGAAGCTTTAAAAATAGATTTCCCACTGTCACTATACTTGATAACAGTAGTACATTCACTATGTCCTACGTGTACAGAACCATAACTACGGACACATAATTCGCCTTTGACTGGTAGTACTGAAATAGCAGGTAAGTCTGGAGTGGTATCAGACTGAACATTCAGGACCATGAAATTCGACGAATAATTACCTAAATTATAAACTTCATTTTCTAGATCTAAACCTGTTCTGTGGGGGAAACCTTGCTTGTCTGGAAAACATGTACTGTTAAGAAAAGACATATCTGTTGCGGATGACGTTAACGTGGACCATGCTCCACACGAACCATTATGTGAAAAAGGATAAGGAAAGAGTGGCAGAACTCCCTTCGGTGTCTGGAAAGGGGGGAGTCGACCACACACCCAACAATTAGTGGCATTGCTGGTCTGGTGTGAGTAATGTAACATACGGATAAATGAGTTGTTGCGCATAGCGAGGCGGTAAGAATATTCGTGAGGAGGCAGATCACTAAACGTGTGCTCTACTGTAGCATTAGCAGACATATTTACATGAGGAACTAGAAAATACAGATAGAACGCATAGCTGATGCAGGAAATCATAATGCTGATGAATAATATGAAACTTAGAAAAACGATACATCTGATTGAACTTTGACTGACTCTCTCACTATGGGGGTCTATTTTATACATGTCAGAAACAGTCTAACCGTTTCACCTAGGGGAGGACTTATACAATCAAACTGACTGACTTATTTTGCTAGACCTGAGCTTTAACTTATACTCCTGTTGCGGAGTTTCCTCTAACAAGG